>NC_140352.1:23819111-24429607 GCF_963514085.1 Chelon labrosus
CGCTCTAATATAGACAACTGGTGATCTTCTGTAGAGTGACAGGACATGCCATAAGTAGAGTCAATTATTACCACAAGTTATAATGGTAGGTAGGAAAAATGTTGGATTGTTCTTTCTCTACATCCAAAATTACATTTTGTTAACTACATGTCATGTCAGATTTTTTGTGTGGCTTTCAATTCACTGTGTTATTCAATGCATAGTTCAGTGCAAGTATCAATGTTAACAATCATCTACAGTACATAATATTACATAAAACAGATGGTTCATTCATTCATTCATTTATCTTCTGTACCCGCTTATTCCCGTTAAGGGTCGCGGGGGTCTGCTAGAGCCTATCCCAGCTGTCATCGGGCAAGAGGCAGGGTACACCCTGGACAGGTCTCCAGTCTATCACAGGGCTAACACATAGAGACAGACAACCATTCACACTCACACCTACGCCAATTTAGACTCACCAATTAACCTGACAAGCATGTCTTTGGGCGGTGGAAGGAAGCCGGAGTACCTGGAGAGAACCCACGCAGACACAGGGAGAACATGCAAACTCCACACAGAAAGGTCCAGTCGGCCCATGGATTCGAACCCTGGACCTTCTCGCTGTGAGGCATAGATAGTACATTTAACATAAATTACAATTATGACAAACAACACCTGTAGTGGAATATAAAAACTATAACAACTCATTAATGCCCAAAATAATAAATTCATACAGTTCTGTATTTTCATTTGTGTAACTGTTATTGAAGTGAAGGAGTACTGACACAGCCCATGTAGTTTGTCATTTACACGTTATAAGTACTTCGATGCTTGTTTTATTTGAAAAAAAAAAAAATCTGTCTGAAAGCAATGTTTCAATGATGACGCAATTAATTTTACATATTCTTGTAGATGGCAAAGGCGTTGATGCAGGCATATCTTGTATTAACACCCTTTTCTTTTGGTACACCCTGGACAGGTCGCGAGTCTATCGCAAGGCTACTTGTAAAAATGTGACTGAATAATTGTCTAATTCGAAAACTGAAAAATGTTGAGATTTCAAGTATTATTAATATATTTCAGTATAGTAGTATTTTAAGTTTTATTTGTATTATTTGACTTTAAATTTTTAATTTGAAATATTTGTATATTAAGTTATGTCAATTTGTATGAGTGAAAAAGAGAAGTAAAAGAAAATGAAAAAACTTCTACATCTGTTCACAGTCTTCACACATTGCCCCTCAGCAAACAAGGTTTCACTTCACTTTTGTTTTTTTCAGAACTAAAAGACCCCATACAAAAAGCATGGCCTTCCACCAGCAGCCATTCTAAGTGGTAACTATGATCACTACCAACACCCTAACCTCAGGGGGATGGAGCACTGGCTTAGCAATGGCCAGAATAATATGGGCAACTGTTGCTGCGGGCATGCAATGCCAGACAGACAGTCACCATGACTGGTGCTGTGCATTGCTGCTTCTTTACAGCTGCTGTAATGTGTGCTGCCTTCAACGCAACTCCATCTACGGTTTGTTCTGTAAGGACTTCTATCACTTACACCTCCTTACATTTAAATGGTCCTCATAATTTACATTAATATTTTTATGATAAATAAAGCATTTTAGCTCAACTGCTCCCAGGTCATGTGACTTAATGACTCCAAATCAGTGGTGGATCACATGACTACACAGGCTGATCAAGGCACATCTCTTTTCTGTAGCTTCGAATATTCCTCATAATTTATATTAATATTTTTTATGAATAACACAGAATGATTGCAGAATAGCACCCAGGTCATGTGACCTATGGGCTGAAAACCAGTGTATGACAGTATAGCTACACTTGCTGTATGAGACACACCTCTTTTTTATAGCATTTTAACACTTCTCATATTTTTAATGAATTTGTAATACATTTCATCATGTAAATATGAGCATTAAAGCTCAATAGCTTCCAGGTCATGTGACCTTTTGGGTCAATACAATGTAGGACAGTAGAACTACACTTGTTGTATGAGACACACCTTTTTTTATATAACTTTCCTTCCCTTTATATTTTTTATGAATTTTTAATACATTTCATAATGTCAATATGACCATTCCTTCCAGGTGATGTGTCAAAATCAGTGCAGGATCATACTTTTTATCATGCGTTTTATGAGACACAACTCTTACTTTCTTTTTCTTTTTTAAATCAAATCTTAACGCTCTTCATTTTTTAAAATAAACATTTACCGTAATACATTTAATACCCACGTTTTATTTTGAAAACCCGAAGTTTCCACACGCTGCCGTAAGGTAGCGCTGACTTTCCCAGTTGTCTCAAAGTATTTGCCATAAAGTCGGCAATAAGAGCGCACTTGAAAATGTTGGAGCGGCTGGCTTGACCACGCGAAAACGGGAGACGACTGGCTTGACCGCAGTGGGCAACTGGTAAAAAGTCGCTGTTGTTTGCGTACTTTTGATTTGAGGTCTGCTACGATTGCAGCCCTTGCAGCTTCAGTATACTTCTCGTATTTAGCTTTGTGCAACGTGTTGTAGCGGAAACTTAAATTGAAATCTTTCATGGCAGATAACGTCTCTAACAGACTAACTTAGTCTGACTAAGTACATAGGTTTGCTTTTAAATTCTGTGAACAGATAATCTTCTTCCCATTTCACCTGAAACACACACGACTTTCTCGATCAAGTTTTCTTTCTCCTCCGCTCTTATCCACGGAGCAACGTCTCTTCTTCACTGGTGGAGAAGACCCGGTGGAAGCGTGTACGAGGCGGCGTCTGCATTAGAGGCGCTATCTAGTGGCCAACTGTGTCATTACAACTTTTTCAGTGCCGCAGAGAATACATTTTTATAATTTTCAAAAATTAATCTAAGGGCCACTTCGAGTGAGGTTGCGGGATGATCTAGTTTAACCACATAAATTCACATAAAAACATTAAGCTTGTTGATTGGACAGTTGGAGCCTCTCTTCCGGTCTTTTAAAAAATCAAACTCACCTGCCATAGAATTTACCCACTGATTCTTGAAACTTTGGCAAAAACATGATTATGTGCTGGCCCGTTGCCTACAAACTTAGTTGTCCTCGGACAGGAGATAATCATTTCAACTTGATTCAAAAAACAAAAAGTAATAACTGAATTGAATAATATCTTTACCACATGAAAGAGTACCTTGTAGTATATATTAAAAACTACAAACAGTGAGTTTTGAACAATATTTACTATTCTTTTGTGGTTGCTCAAAATGTGTCCCACATTTCCGTCACCACCGTCAGATATTCATAAAAAGCAATAAAATCAGGCAACTACAAGGTCAGCTACATTCCTGAGGCCCCCATTTTCAAACCTTCAGCTCTGTTGCATGCTTCAACATCACTCAAGCTCCTGTAAGTTTGCTATTTTCTCTTAAATTTGTTCATATTTTTGGACACTGCTGCTGTCGCAACCATAACATGTCAACACCGTCACTTTTGTATAAAAAATATTAGATTCGATTATGACATAAATGTATACTTTTTAGGAAGAGGTCTGAAGTAGCTAGCAACAGAGGGGAAACAAGATGGCTAATGTGAACAACTCATGCACATCGTGTGAAAGAGCAGGTTTTTGTCACCACCGTCAGACGTCACCACCGTCAGGTTTTCTGTCTGACGGTGGTGACGCACAGTCTGACGGTGCTGACAAAAACCTCCATATGGTCCTCAGTGGAGGCTAGAATATAATTGTTGATCACAATAAATAAGAAATACGACCTGTAATGTTTCATTAACCTTATTTACATTTTTATTTACGTAATTCCCCCTATATTTCTTTCATATCGTCCAACCCTGGGGGATGAAGTGTGCCTTCCCTCTCTCTCAATTTACTGTTATGCCATGTTCATTTGGCTTACATCATTTGGAATGCACATAGTGCACCTACTACCTACCTACATAGCAGATAGTATACAATATCCCTTGTAGGCTATGCATCTCCAATGACTAAAGTCAAATGAAAATGACATGACAACATTTAACCAAACCTAACGTTTACTATAATTTCCCCCAATTTTAATAGTCATTACACTCAAGTTTGACTTTATGTATTTTAGGAAGTTATGGCTAGGCAGTAGCTATCTGTGGAGGAGAGAAGGAGAAGAAACAGGGAAACCAAAAGAAGCGGAGAGAGAAAATACACAGTGAGGCGGAGTTAAAGGAGGAATACCTGAGAACAGAAAGGCAAAGATGGAAGAAGAGGGTGGAGGAAGGGACGATTAGAAATATTAATGACTTGACTGAAAGGGAAAAGAGAAGTCAGAGAAAGGCTTGGAAACACAGACAACAACTGTCAAGAGAATGTAAGAGAAAGGGCTCAGATCACCCAGAAACTCCGCCAGACAGTCCAGTGGATCAGGCCATACACGAGCCAACTCGGAATAGGCGGGCTATAGCAGGAGAAAGGGAAAGAAAAAAAACAAGAGCAAGATACTCTAGTCTAGAGAGATGAAAGCCATGAGAAATAAATTTCAAGAGTAATAAAGGATAGGAACAAAATGAAAAAGCGTTGGGTACGAGAACAAGCTAGAAATAAAAAAAAACACAAGCATCACCAAGAAAAAAAACAGAGCAGCTGCTGAGGGGGAGCCAACTCAAAAACCCCTCCATCAAGAAAACTCTGCTGTTCCACGACACACTCATTCATGAATTGAAACAAAACAAGTCTGCCCATAAGAACAAGAACTTGACTCTGTCAGGCAAGGTTCTGAAAAAATATCGGCTAATTCACCAGACAAGGCAATTTGGCGTAACATATAACACATTGCGGAAGAGGAGGCTTACTGACAAAAAACCTGCATACATTCAAACAATTACTCGGAAGGTTCAGGATTTCTACCATAATGCAGCACGAATGACAACTGACAAACAGGACACAATCACACGTAAGAAAATAAAGCATCAGAGAAGGATTCTAACTGATACAGTATTGAACCTCCACAAGGAGTTCACCAAGAAGGAACCAAGAGTGAAGCTCAGTTATTCATCCTTCTGTGCCTTACATCCATTCTATGTCACAGCACCAAGACCGTCGGATCGTAAGACATGCCAATGTCAGTACCACAAAAATGCTAAGCTGATGCTTGAAATCCTAAGAGAAAATGGTGTCGTAAAGTCTAGCAAACTGGAGGATAGTTTTCAACTTGTCTGCTGTTCACAGATGAGCGAGGCATGTCTTCTGCGCTCCTGCACCCGGTGTCTCCACAAACATACACTTCCCACACCTCAGCAAGACCAATGTTGAATGGCAGCAATGGGAACGGGTTCAGGATCAAACAGCAGATGGGCTCCACTTCAACACAAGACTTGTGATGCACAGTGGCACGCTGGGAGAGCTTATCCAACTATATGAGGACAAACTGAAGACAGAAACAACAACACACGTGTGATTAGTTCAGAACTGGACTTGTCCAGTTGCCTTTTTTGAACGTTTTTTGGATATACCATGACCTGGATGACTGAGAACCTTCACAGACATCCATCAACTTAACATAATTAAGCTTTTTTTCATACCATCAGCATCTCATGTATAACATTAAGGTAAGTTAAATATATTACTATTAGGTGCTCAAAAAAACAAAACAAATGAAAACACATTTATTGATTTGAATCATAAATGTAAAAGCACTGAGTATACACAGAAATTATACACTGCCTGGCCAAAAAAAAAAAGTCACCGCCTGGATTTAAAGCAAATAGGTACGAGTCTCCTATTGGATAATTACTGCATGGGTGATTATCTTTCAGCTGGCAACAAGTTATTTAACCCCAACTGATGGAATGACTAGCTTCTCATTTCTTAAACAACCATGTCTAAAGACACATCCCGTGGTTGTTGAAGAGATGTTAGTCTGTTTGAGAAGGGTCACATCATTGGCATGCATCAAGCAGAGAAAACATCTAAGGAGATTGTAGAAACTACTAAAATTGGGTTAAGAACTGTTCAACGCATTATTAAAAACTGGAAGGATGGTGGTGAACCAGCCCATCAGGGTAAGAAGAGAGGCAGATGAAGTGATGCACCCATCATGCCTCGTGTCTACTGTACAAGCCTGTGGGGGCAGTGCTATGACCTGGGGTTGCTGCAGTTGCTCAGGTCTAGGTTCAGCAACATTATGTGCCCAAAGAATGAGGTCAGCTGACTACCTGAATATACTGAATGACCAGGTTATTCCATCAATGGATTTTTTGATGGAGTAGTTTTCTTCTGTTCTGACTTTGGGGTGCATGTTGTAGTTTTAAAATGCCAACTTTGATGGTATAACCTATATAATCATGTCATCCTAATGTGTGCTGTGCTTTTCACAATGTCTATCTCCTGGAGCTATTGAATCACACAGGAGGTAATACATGGCCTTAATCATTAATCCTTCAGTGTTTTTTGTTGTTTCTCAAGAAATGCCAAAACAGGTCCCGAATTTTAAGTAGAATTCAGTAATATAACAGTAGTGTTCACAAAATGTGAAAGTTAAGTTATTATTAAAGTCACATGTTTTGCTATGTCTTGGAAATGTGTTTCAGCCCATTAGATTTTAAGTGAAAAAACTATAGTATGACTTTAAGGTGTTGACTCATAGGTTTGCCATGTCAGTACTTTCTTTCATATCAGACAGACAGTCTTGGAATAGCACTAAACATAGTCACACAATTTTTCCTACTGGAGGATCACTGTGCTCCTTTATTGTCCTGACATTGTGGTAGAATATATAAAAAGGCCCATGAGACATATCAGTTTATCATAATATCGATGTGGATAAAAGGTTACTTCACAGTCAATGTTGTATCCATTACATGTAACTGTCCTATAAATGCACTGTAGTCTTGACTGAACCTTAACTGTCAGCAGCATGCACTAACAGCATTTTCCATTCCATCTGTCTCTATTCCACCCGTTGTGATAAATGAGCAGGACATTTAATCGTAACATGATGATGGTTTTGAAAATATCATCGAGAATTCTTTCCCTTAAAATTGTAATATCATTAACTTAGTGTGCCTGGTGGTCAACAGTGTCTTGCTTTCATCTGCAATGTCATAAATTGCAGTTCCCATTGGGTGGCAAAACTGAAACAGACTTGCATATTTTCTTGTTTTTGCAGAGAAACCAAGCACTACTACAAAGAGCAAAGCAGAGAACATGACAGATGAGTCAACGGAAAAGTCCAAGCCTGGATATTTTGCTTGTCTGCACATGACAGGTGTGTTAAGCGCCCAGAAAAACCTAAAACATCACATCAGAGATGTCCATGACATTGACTGCACACCCATGTTATGTGTTGATGTGAAAAACAGAATTTATGTCACCCCCAAATACAACCACGCTTCCGTTTTTCCCATTCATGTCATAAAATCCACAACTTTACAAAAAATAGACTGAAGTACAGAAGTGCAAGAAATTTATGCAAATAGCATGGTCATCTGAAAACCCAGGAAGAGAGTGCTCACATCTGGAAAGGACAACCAAGGTAAAACCATACATCAAGCCTGCAGTCCTCACATGGACCTCACTACAGGACATGTTGAGCAAGGGGCTGATGTTTTTTTTTTTTGTTTGTTTTTTTTGAAAATGGGGAACACCCTCAACGTTGGTACTTTTTCCTCAGTATTCGCCAATGAAAGAGACAACTGGTGTCAAATTGGGCGGACAAGAGTCACATTTGACTCGGTGGCAGGGCAGTGGAACTGTCCATGTCAGAGAACTGGAAGACCTCACCGTTGCATCCATTGTATGATGGGAATGTGGTCGATTTTCCAGGAGTCCCCAGGCACCCTAGTGGCCACCTCAGACATCCAGGTGGAGGACACTGATGACTTGAAAAGTCACTTGGTGGAAAGCAGCATCACCTGTGATCCAGACAACATGAATGCACAAAAAAATCAGTGTATTTACAGATTACCTAACAACACAAAAGCACATCCCATGCCTGCAGGATTTACCGGTGAAGCTGAGGACTCAGGACAAACAACCACCACCTTGTTTTGTACCTTCTGAGAACATCTGCCCCTACTGTCAAGGGCACTTAATCCCTCTAAAGTAGTGACCACCCAAGCTATGGTGTATGGGATGAATTATGTAAAAAAAAAAAAAAAGCTAAGTTGATGAAAAAAAGTAACTCTATAGCATGGTTGTATCCATGTTATTACATTCATATCTGGCTTCAAAGAGAGCTGTAAAAGTAAAGAATTGAAGGTCATGACAGCCCCTTTGAGTCCCTGGATGAAAAGGAAGCTCCCTCAACAAGCAGATCTTCTACACAGCCACCAGCAGGAAAGGGAAACGCACCCTAAAAACTGTTCCCTTGGAGGAGCCAGATGACAACCCTGATGCAAGTTACACCACAGGCTCAGACAAAAGCACAAGAAGAATCTGGAAGCATGAAGACATTGAGAAGTTCCAAGTTCCTAATTCAAGATTTGAACCGTCTGAATCTGTACCCTCACTCTTCCAGTACTTCAAAATGCTGATACTAGATACAGGGTTTCTGCAGGTTTGAGCAAGTGAAATTTAAGACTTTTTAAGACCATTATAGGAGTCATTCTATAATTAGGGGTACATTTCATATCAACCTATAAGTGAAGAAATTTTTTTGCTAAATATTCTACTTGTTTCCATAATATATCACTGGAATGTGCTAAATTCATTAATTGGCAAGCTTAAGCTCAAATGATTACTTAAATATTTAAATCAAAATAAACATCTGATTCATTATTTTGTCAACTGTGTTACAGACAAAAGTTGTGTCAGAAGACATGAATGAAATACTAAGTATTTGATTAAAGAACTTGCAAACAAATGTTTAGTCTATTCTTCAGTGTTTTTGTGGTTGTTTGTCTACCTGCTTTGAAAATATGAATTTTGAGCTGGATAATGGATAATCTGTGGGATAGTATCATCAAGGATGATTATTTTTTTCTACATTAACCCACTTCACGTTGAATTTAGAGTTATTCAACATTATTATGTCAGACCTTGCTCTCTAAAAATGTCCCCCATCATTTTTACTACAGTTCAGCCAACATTTAAACAAATTATGCCACAAAAATCACATGTAACACAGTTGACAACAAAGTAACACAGTTGAAGGGACGCATTAGGAAAAGAAGAGAGAAACCTTTCTTTACAATATAAACTTTATTTTGATAACAAATATACAATTTGTTAATACGGAATTATTTTCATTCACAACAGTTCTTTCCAACTTGTCCTACTTGTAAATTGCATATTTCTTTCGACTTCTGTTCACATTTCTTTAATAACATGCTGTTCCAATTCATCGCTTGTTGTATATTTAATCTTCCATGTTCTTTAGTTCGTTCCTGTTTCTTTTGCTTTCAGACAGTTCACAGTTCTGAGATTTTGGACCATATGACTTTGTCAGTCTCTATATGACGGGAGTTCACATCATTCTGAGTATATCCTCATGGAAATACAATATCAATACATCATCCCGTACGGGCCAGAAAAATCTTCATCGACATCATCCTCACTTACATAGAACAGTTTTACTGAGGTCTGCGCATCTACCAGTTTCTTGAAGAAGAGCTCAGCGTTTGGTATGTCCACCCCATCAGGTGCCTGATTGGAACCCATACTCCTGCAGCTTTGTACAAAACATAAAGAAATTGCCTTTCTGTCTGTATTGTGTGCACGGCCCATCACTAAAAAAAAATGCACCACGATCACATTAGGATAGGCAGCCTTGACCAGGTTCAGAATTGGGTCTAGATGGGTCCATATTGCTGCGGGGCCTTTCTCTTTTGATGAGCTGATTGTGCCAAAGCACACATGCTTTTCCACTCCTCCAATATGCAGAACTCCGGTGTGAAGTATTGCCTGCTGCTGGTTTGACGCAAAGTGTAGAGTTTGAATTTCAGAGTGGTACTTACAGGCATAGTTTTCTGAAAAATCTACATGAATTATTCATTCATTAATTCATGGTCTTTCATGGTCTTCTTTAGTTCGCGGTGGTAAGCAAATTGCTGTTTTATGTTAAAGAGGTGCCTTCTGAAGTTTTTAAGTAGGCTTTGGAAGAGATCTAGCAGGGCATGCAAAGTTGTCTCTGCCTTTTTTTTCACTGTCAATTTGACAGGCACTTTCTCCTTTTTACCTTCCTTGTTCTTTTTCTCCCGGAGGACAGTCTCAGTTGTCCACTGTGTGATAAAAACACTTGCTTGCATATCCCCCTCAGTTGCAACTGGGAAGTCTTTGTCTTTGCAGTTGGGACATTCATTGTACATGCATTCCTTCGAGTCTGGGTCACAGGATATTGACTCCGCCATTTCCTCCAGGTCAGTGCTCCTAACAAGTCGGAGAGAATATAGCTTTTCTATAAGAAAAGAGAGATTTTCATGTACCTTGCAAAGGC
Organism: Chelon labrosus; assembly: GCF_963514085.1. NCBI lineage: Eukaryota > Metazoa > Chordata > Actinopteri > Mugiliformes > Mugilidae > Chelon > Chelon labrosus. Next base: position 23,829,489 of record NC_140352.1, read on the forward strand.
AGGTCTCTCTGTCTGCAACGGATGGGTGGACCACCCAGAAGGGACGCATACGGCAGAACAAAGAATATGAGATGTTGCAGTTAGGACTCTCAAGAAGGAATTTCCTATGCAAGTTTCTCATAGTGTCGTTTCTCGAACCTTTTCTGTTTCTTGACCTTCCCTCTCGTTATAGTTTGAGATTTCCCAGCAGTTAGGCGACTATTTTCATCCCTTGTCAAGAAGGCCACAACTTTGTTGTACAGTTTGTAGCATGGGGATCTGTACTTCACTTTGTTAAAGAGGATGGAGGACTCACTGTGCTTTTGTAGTTTTCGAGAAACTGCTAGGGTCTCCTGAATTCTTTTCTTGAAGTTATATTTTTTCAAGATCTTTCCTGACACTGCAGCTGCAATTACCTGCCTAGTTTTTTTGTGTTTGCTCAAAGTGTGCTTTGCGCGTATGTTGTCCACCAGAGCATGGTGGAAAACTAACGGTTTGTGCACTTCTATAGGCACATGCCCCCTCCCTAACAGGCGCCGGGTTTTTGATCTGGGTGACTCTGAATCTTGCTGTTGTCTTGCAAGTCTTTTTCTGAATTTTTCGGTTTTTCTTTTCTCTTGTTTAAGTTTTTCCTTCAGAGCCTGAATCTCCCTGTATAATTTGGTCTCCTTCCTCTTGACTTTCTTCCTTCCAGCACTACGCTGTCTGAAATTAAACACATACATACAAAACTATACTCACTTTGTTGATTATGTGTTCATCATTTATGCTTAATGAACAGAATAAGGATGACAAAACTTTACTCTTTTCACCATCATTGCATAATCAAATCTATTGTCTAAACCATTTTTTGTTCAATAAATTTCTACCTTGACATCCGAGGCTCATCGTCAGGACTCTGGGGTGGAGTAACCTGGTTCTCTATCACTTTCTTTCTTTCTCTGGCCTGGCGTTGAGCTCTTCTCCAATACTTTCTTTTTCTTCTCTTCTCCCTCTCACTCAAGGCTTGAACTGTCTTCACCTTCCCTAGCCGTCTGTCCTCATGCCACTTTTCTTGTTGTTTCTTTAAATATGCAGCCCTTCTCTCAGGATCAGCATCACGCCGAGCCCTGTACTGGCGCTGCTTCTCAGCAGCAGATAACCTCATCTCTCTAGACCAGAAATGACTCTGTTTAGTAATAGTGTATAGCATAATTGATAGGGCTAAAATTACATATGTCATCAGGGAACTGTCGTTTCAAATCACTGAAACATATCAAAATGATGCATGAAATCATTGTTTGTTAATATGAGTAGGCTATAGGGTGGAATGGAAAATATCTATAATGATGTCGTTAAGTCTAGTTAGAGTGTAAGGATTTATTCAGTGTATGGATAATATTGTTGAGTTAATCCCTGTATCATTCAAATCATGTTTTATGTATCCTAATTACTATGTAATTACACTTCCAGTCACCTAAGTAATTTTAATAACAATAGTTAATGAATGGTTTCAAATCAGCTGACTTCTTCCCTGATAAGTAATATTTAGTGTATTATACATTTATGTAATTGATACCTTATTTTATATATTATCATTTAATTTCTGTGTAGTAACAATTTAATCAAGTTAATGTTTTTTAATCAACGGACTTAATAAGCATAAACCCAGTAAACCCTGACAACATTGTCAACCGTGTTCAAAATGGCATGGCATCTGTTGCTATGTTGCTTATTTGAATTTGGAGCAAACCGTTGCTGATTTATAGGGATGATATCAATGGGTAACATAGTTGACAAAGATTTCTCGGAAACACACAAAGTGAATAATTTTATGTTTATTAAGGATTCAAATAGTTTTAAAAACACCATCATGTTTTAATGATTATTTTGAACAAATAATGCTGAAAATAATATACACAAACATGTCTTCTAGGGTTAATTTTAAAGAGTAAACTTGAAATGTATGAAATCGGACAGCACAAAAACTGCAAATTCCAGTATATAATTTGCATTTTTTGCTAAATAAATTAAAGAACTTGTTAACTTTCTGTATTAAAAGAAAGAGAAATATCACCCAATATTAAATTGGTCATTGCTTGAAATGAATATTTAGTCAAATTGATAAATACACCCCATGGACATGGGGTACATGGTATGTACCCGTAATTATAGAATCACTTATAGGTTAAATTTAAGACCTACTCGAAGTACAAAAAATAAGGAAAATCAGAGACCCAGAATTACTTTCAAAATAATAAAATGTATTGTCATTCAACTATCAACTACCCTCTAGACGTGATTTAACATGCACTGAGACATGTCCCAACTTCCTCCATCCAAGATGCCATGCATAGTTTTGTAATGTATTTCAATGGAATTAAATGGCTTTGAAACACATCGCTGTAGACCACTATAGAGCTCCGGGCGTCACGTGACTTTTTTGTTGCCACCGCCATATTGACAGGAAAACTGAGGAAAAATTAATAGAGCCAGTGGTGATTTCAGGCCGTCAGAATTTACTGCGCACTTTAAACAGATTATATATCACGGATCCTTATCATGCCCCAGGTGTGCCATTTCATCGCTTAGTTCAGCAGGTGTCACTCTTGGATCGTTTCTTTTTTTTTTGACTTCCTCAGTCTCCGTAATGTGGACGCTGGGAGAAGGCTACAAGCCACGAACGTTTTATTATATGTTATTATATTTTGTAATATGCCGTGAGACCTGGCTTTATATGGTTCTGTTTAATAAATGTATCGTGCGGAAATCCCTCCACTTCGTCTCCTGCCTTGCTACTTCATGTTGAAGCATACTACTAGCAAACGTGGCGCTAAGCTTCTCTCCAACTCCACGTTACAAAGCCAGCAATCATTAAACTTACATTTTGCCCATTTCCCAAGTTGACAACGAGGTTCATGACAGAAGAAGTCTCGAATCCAAAAGGAGTCAAAAATCCATATCGCTAACAAACGTTACGTGACGAAAAAATCGCCCCGCTTCGCCTGTGCCGTACGGCCGTACCATGTCCTGTGCAGCAACACATTACAAACCAGGCTGAACACTGGATTCTACTTCCAGGTCTCATTTGTAGTTTAATTCTGGCATACTGCTAATAGTTATATTTCATAAAGAACTACACAGAACACACGGAACTAACTGTGAATGCCACCGACGCATTGAACAAAATGCGAAAGAAGCGGCAAATGGACGTAAGGATTTCAGACTTGACTAAATGTAATTTAAGTCAATGCAAAATATGCTTGTATTTAAGACTTTTTAAGGCCTTAAATTGGCATTATCAAATTTAAGACTGTGGCGTTGTCTGATGCCACTGTGGGTTCTTTCAGCAGAGAGTTAGACTGCAATGACATTTGTAGTTCTTTATTTTGAAACCACGACACATATACACATCTGTAGGTGTCCTCGCAGGCATAGTCTCCTCTGCCGACGCCAAGAGTGTCTTTCTTTGTGCCGTGTCTCATCTGATCTCCAGGTCCAGCACGCTACTGTGTTTAAAAGGAGAGAGTGATTAGACTAACAGGATGCAGGTGTGCCAATCACTCTCACCTGGTGCTGCTCTCATGAGCCCTCTCCACACCTCTCTCCTGCGGCTGATGCACCACGCCCCCTCCACAAAGAAAACAGAGCAGGACAACTAGCAGGCACAGATCATCTGACCAAGACAAAGGGAAAACACAGGGTTTAAATACATGAGGGAACGAGACACAGGTGGTGCCATCAACACAGGTGGGAGACATTAGGTAATCACAACAGGCGGGAAACTTGACAGGAAGACGCAGACTTTAAAATAAAACTGGAAATGAACTCATACAAAAGGAACACGCCGGAGATGACACTAACACAAGACAGGGAACACACCAAGGACTGAGACACAAACCATGATATTATATACACTGGCTTTTTATATTCAAAGGCTCAAGGAACCCACTTAGTGTGTGCTCATTCAATCACATACCCATTCCTTATTTTTGTGAATGAACATCTGACTTTAGTCCAAAAAAGGTTCAAAAAAGGCAACTGGACTTGTAGAGTTTTTTGAGAAGACGTTTCCAGGGCTTAAAGTAAAAAAAAAATCCTGAACCTGAACTTTTTTCCGGGGGGCGAGGGCGCAGTGGGTCCGACGCATATGCTAGGAAATTTGGCAAACAACTTTTTGGCATTGTGCTAAACAGAGTAGAAGATGGCCTACAATCTAAAATATGATTTTTAGAAATTAAAGGTCTGTAAAAATGGCGATAATAGCTTTAAGCAGCTTACATAGGGTGGGATACCTCACACCTCTCTCTCTCTTTTTCAGAGATGCAACATGGCTCCACCAGTGATCTAAATTTAGAAATTAAAGGTTCTAATGTTATAAGAGCATGTGAAACTGTGTCAGGCTAATTAATTTGAGGGATTATTCAATTAGCAACCATTTAATTCAGTAAAGGACAATTTATATAAAAACAATATATAATCAGTTACAGTGCAACAGTGAACTGTAGATAATATTGTAATTCTAAATTGCAGCATTTCCATCAGTTTTTTTTGTTCAAAACAAATAATGACCTCTCAGTACTGCACAACTGTCCAGTAGAATACTGGTTACTTGTTTCCACTCACGACCATAACACTGCAGGACATCTTTGAGTTCCAGCATAAGTGCGGAAGCATTGCTGATATTAACTTTCCTGCTTGCAAGATGTTGTGTTATTACTCAGGCCGCTTCATCATCAAAAAAGCGAACCAGTACATTAAGAACTTTGTCCACTGGTGTTCATATAACTGGCATCCTGATTTAAAACGGACAGTTTTGTCAATGCATTTTTATCAACAGCTATTTTTTTACACAGATCTATAAGCGGTTGAGCGATCGCCAATGATAACTCGTGTTCTGCAATGAAAGAGCACACACGTATTTTCAAGTCACAAACACGATCAGTCATTGACGCAGGTACGTCAGTTGTGGATATTGCTCCCGGCAAACGACTTGTGTGTTGGAGAGCGTGAACAGCTGTTCTGTGACCGGGGTCTCCTTCGTGACGCCGTAGAACTTTTTTGCCCCGAGTAGCGTCGAGCACAACACACAGAAACAAGCACATGGCTCCCTTAATTTCTGGCACCAGCTACCAAAAGGTTTGCCATCTCTGCCCCTTTCTTCTATCATCGCCCAGCGCCATTTATTTTTAAGTCCTTTATCAGTTAGGAAGTCTTCATGAATTTATTCTCCATCTTTCCACTTCGGTGAAACTGCGTTTAAGACAACTCGGAAGTAACCGAGAAGTTATAGCGTTCACACAAATCGAAGGAGAAAAAAAAGTTTGGGATATTGTCACAATTTGCTGAACACTAAAAACATATGCAGCAGTAATTTATGCTTTATGCTTAGACGAATATGCTTGTAATTTCCGACCTGTAATTTCTGAGTTTGATGCTGTTCAATTCATTTTTCATAACTTAGAGCTCACCCCCCCCCCCCCCCCCCCCCGAGTTCTGAATGCAGCATCACCTACTGCTGGATTTCAATTAAGCTTTTCCAGGGCCAGCCCGCCCCCACCCTACTTATGATTGGCTAGTAATATTAGTTTGGTTAGGAGCGAAAGCTGGTTTCCTCTCATTCCATTGGTCAGCGAACTCAATTGACTGACAATAACGTAAAATCAACATTTTTATTTTATTTTATTTTATTTTTTTAAATCGAAGTCAAACGCCACACGCCGGAGATCCGGCACGGTGCCAGAATACTTTAAGCCCTGCATTTCACCACTCACCCGAGTAGCTTCTTCAGTTCTAGGGGACTGGTGGGAAGTCTGAGGTTTAAATAGGAACTCCTAATGGAATTTGCTTGTTGTGTTAACAACCAGAAACCGGTGCAGCTAACTCCATTGGGTACTTCCCTGTCGTTGAGGGGGGACTGTTTTTGTCCCCGCCCTCTTCCCTATGAATGGTGCTCTAACGACTCTTGTCCGTCAGAGGCTCCAGTGTCAAGGTGTGAATGAGGTTGAAACTTCTTTCGGGGACAGAAGTTAAAACTGTATTGTAAACAGATGGCAGATTAAATCTCAATCCACCTCCTCTGTTCAGAGAAGGTTTTTCCACTCTGACATAGCCAGAGAAGACCGATGGTTCGAAAGAAGAGTAAAGGAAGCCATCTAAGATTTTGACGTTGTTATCTTCAAAGGAGTGCCCTTTGTCCTTCAGGTGTAGGTGGACCGCTGAATCGTTTCCTGATGAGCTGGCTCTCCTGTGTTGGTACATGCGTTTATGGATGGGTTGTTTGGTTTCCCCAATGTTTAAGGCTGTACACTCCTCACTGCACTGAACAGCGTACACCACATTACTCTGTTTCTGTTTAAGTGTTTTGTCTTTAGGGTGGACCAGTCTTTGCTCTCCTCCTCTCCGCCCTTTTTGGGATATTTTTTTGAGCCTTTGACAAAGGCCCAGTTGGGATATCCACATGTCTTGAGTGCCCGTTTGATGTGTTTCTGCTCCTTCTCCTTGCCATCCATTTTTTGGATATACCATGACCTGGATGACTGAGAACCTTCACAGACATTTGACTTTAGGTTGCTGAATGACACAATTGTTGATAAAGACAGCATTCTTACTTACAAAATATGATCTATTTGTTAATGGTGTACAGTAAATACTTTCTAAATTTTAAGCATTAGTTGGGAATGACATCAGTATACACAAAATACTTTGACCATGTTTTCATCTTTACTGCAGGAAAACGTGATTTTGAGAGTTGTCGTGGCTGACTGAACTTAGCAATATCGTATCACCCATGGAATGTAGAGAGTTTCTGTGAAGGACACGGAGAAATCATACTAATAATTAAAAACGGGAGAAAGAGATAATGATGAAAAAAAGAAATAATGATCATATTACTAACAGGAATACTTATTACCTGATCTTTTGTATGTCCTGTTCGAACTGCTGGATGCTCCCTTTAATGTGGACTGAGTCTATGTTCTTCTTCTGGAGCTTGGTATAGAGGAGGTCCACATGTGGCATAATGTGTTTAAAAAGTTCCAGAAATAACTTAAAGTCCTGATGTTCCAGTAGCACGGCCAAGGCTAGTGCGTCTGCGATGTTCTGCGTTTGTTCTCAAAACAGTGAATGAGATCCTCCCTGTCCTGAAAGTCAGTGTTGATGGCTCGGCTGTTAAAGTTCCATCTGAAGTTGCTGGATGTTGGCAGTCTACAGGCCACCATTTTATCGAGAACACACAGGGAAAGCAATAAAAAGCATTGTCTCCGTGTTAACAACCAGAAACAACATTGTGCCAACTGTGTTTGGCGTAACACTAGCAGGAGAAGACCGTCCACAGTCACTTGCCCGCTGCTGGATTTTTAAGTCTGGTTGGTCCGGTCCAAGCGCCTTTATCTGCTTTTTTATCCTCCAGCGAAAGGATATTTTTGTAATAAAATTACCAAATTTTCTTTTGCTCCCATTATTTCCTCAGAAACTGCCATTGTCTCCTGAAATCACATCCGATTGCTGCTTCCATGAGTTTGCATGAGTCACTGTTGCGGTCGTGCCTGTGCATCTAAGGGTGTGACTTTGATTGACAGGTGTCGCGACTCAATCAGATTGGATGAAGAGTGACTTTAAAAAAATGCTGATTCACCAGGGATGCAGAGACCTGTGCCCTGAGGAGAATCTTTAAGTGACCAATTAGAGATCAGCATGAAGTGACATGCAAGCCAAAAGTTGAAGAACATACATATTTAGCCAGTTTCACTTGCCCTTGAAACGTATGTATTTACACACACACACACACACACACACACACACACACACACAAAAAAGGACATCACAGCTAGGTGCTGGAGTCTGGTTTGGCCTGTGGTCCTTCTCAGCCAAGTAAGTAGCCAACGCAAGGCACTAAAAGACCTCTCACAGCTACATCTGCTAACTGATATTGTCAAGGCAACCTGAACTACATCTTTCAGGGAAGGGAACATTTCAGAATCCAGGAGATGGTACACTTTAAGCATGTCCAGAACAACACCAGCCTCACTCTTGTCTTTTTGGCAAATACCACTTCTTCTGACCTAAGTTCAATGTGGTAATGCTGTGCCAGTGCTGACAAATGAGGCTCAGACAAGAGGAGGTCTGAGATTGGATTCCATGCCTGAATTCCATTTAGTATCTCCTGGTTCACACTAGAAAAACGCTTTTCTGCTTTAAGGTGTCAATCATTGTATCATTGTATGTCAGTGCTTATGCAATGTCAATGGTCTCCTTCTGTAGGTATCTGTGTAAACCTGCTGTTACAGATAGGAGAGTCTGGAAAACCATTAGCAAATACACTGAAGAGAATTTACAGAGTTTTGCCTTCAGTCCCAGTGCGATGGGTGTGTTGATTGTGGAGAGGCACTCAATGATAGCAGGGATATTATCAAGCACTGCAGTCACTGAATGAAGCTGGCATGCCCAGCGTGTGTTCGACAACTGTACAAGTTCACTTTGCTGTAATCCTAGCTTCTTTTGAGTGTTCAAAAACTTGTGATGGTTCACAAGTGACACACTGAAGAAAGAATGGAGACTTTCCAGCAAGCTAAAGAACTTGGCTTCAGACCCAGCTCTGCACGTGTGACATAACACAAGATTCAGCTCATGTGCATAGCAGTGCACATATATTGACTCTGTGCTGCTTTTGAAACTGGGCTTGCACAGCCCCAACATCACCAATCATGACAGCTGCTCCATCATATGTTTGTGCCACACACTTCAGCTGGTAAATTCCCTTCTGTTCCAACTGACCCTCATTTGCCGCTGTTATCGATGAGGCTCACCTGTTTCATCATGACCTTGAAATGCTATTCCTTGCTTCTCCAAAAAGCAAGTCACCGCCATAACACGTTCCAGGTACTCCCTTCTTTCACTAATTTCAGTCACACTCGCTGCCTCTATCTGCTCTACAACATTGCCTGTTGTATGACTTGCTTTGTAGCTGTTTCAACAAACAATACTATCTTTGTATGACTGAGTGGTTTCATGTTTTGCTTGCATGCCTAGTGCCTTTTGCCAGTTGTTGATTCCAGCCATGTAAACTTTTAAACCAGCTTTCTTGGAAGGCTCTGTTTTGTGTGCCAAACTGATTATGAGGGTACTGAGACAGCTTTAACTGTTTTGGACCAGTATCCCTATCCCCCAAGTCACATATATCAGACCCTGCAGCTTTGGCTTTGGTGCTGGTATGTTGCTCTCTCTCTGTCTCTTCATCTCCGTCACTGGCCTTTCCCTGAATGTTCTCATCCCCGAGACTCTCCCTGTTCTTCTCTTACTCCTTCTCCTTCTCCTGATAAAATATGGAAAGTCAGACTGACTCAAATATTACTGGAAGTAAATGTCATTTTAGTCAAAATACCAAGCTTAAAATTTCAAAATGTACTTTCAAAACTAACACTGGAATGTTCACTGACACATGGTGGAATAAAGACCACTGGCACATGCTATAAGTGTGCACATCTGGAAAGCATTTAATGTAGTGAGAACATATAACCTCCATGAAATATTCAAAAATGTATACACATACTAATGTACACACCTGGTCATTTCAGTCGCCATTGTTGTTAGCCTCATCTTAACAAAAGATCTTCTTTAACTGGACCTGCTCAACACCATGCAGGTGTGTTCAATATACATGTGTTCCAATATCCTAGCTTCAAGTCCAATGTTATGCCCGAGGAAATCTGACAACTGGTCGAGTTCTGTAGTCTTCAGATTGAGAACGGTTTCCTCAGTTTTGTTGAGGTTAGTGTCTTGGGATTTTTGATTTCATCGCATTCACTCACAAACTGCCTTGTGGAGTCAGAACCCCTGAGGTGATGGACAGAATGAGGCAATGCAAATAAAAATCCATTTTCGTCCAGCAGCTCTTCTTGCTTTTCAACCATGAAGTGATTCCTTCCTGAGTGGGGTGAGGAGAACAGGAGCTTTCTTTCCTCTCTTTCCCACAAGCGTTACCTGAACAAATTGTTTACAAAGCTTCTGCTCAAGTGATGTAAGGGCCAAGTTGGCATCTTCGTGTGTTTCAGACCTGTCTCTCGACAGGTAAGCAGACAATAGCATTCTGGATACTTCTCCCTCTCTCCTGCGGTTGAAGAGGATAACTTGTGCCAGAGTCACTTTTGCAAGGTCTTTCCAGTTGGAGGTGGAGACCTCTTCTTTCAAGACATTCAAGGGATGGAGGTTGATATTGGCCAGTTTCATTATCGAATCCAGCCAGGTATCTATGGAATGAATTTACTATCATAATGCAAGAGCATTTTAAATTGATTCGAGGGCAGGATTTATCGATTTCATTCTCAGATTTTGTGATATTATCTCTCAAAACTCTGCTCTCGCTCTCAAATTTGCTCTGCGCGTGCTCAAACTGTGTCCACACACTCGGTTACGATGCTGCTCGCGCAGATTTCCTGCGCACACTCTCCAGCTCTCTCTCTTGCTCTCACGGAACATGTGCGCTCACGAAACTCTGCTCTGCTCGCGGATCTTTGGTGTATCAACGCTGTCAACCAATAGAAGGCCGGCTGGTAGTGACCAATCAGATGATCCCTGTTTGTATACGGTGCGTTGGCTGTTTTTCAAAGAGCGTCGCATACGGGCGGGCACTCTTTCAACAGGTTTTATCCACTCCCTACCCCCGGGGCAGTAATAAATGTGATTTCTTTTATTTGTTGGACCACTGTTCGAATAAAATATCATTCAACACATACAAGAGCGTCCGAGCTTCTCATTAAAATGGCTATATTGTATAATAATAGCCGCATCGAACACTGCTCTTTGCGGTGTGCTGGTGCAGAAAACAATGTCACCATCCTGAAGCTAGCGGGACGGACAAAATGGATCGGCGGCAAAGCCAAAGTGCTCAGGCAAGTTATTTTTAAATTCATTTTAATGTCACGCGCTCGTGGTAACTTTCGTGAACGCTTTAAAATCAAGGTAAAAATGTTTACGATGAGGCAATTTTATGGCCTGCTAACATTAGGAAAAAAAATAATAACCACCAATGTCCCATGTAAATATTTGTTGCACATCTAGAATATAGCTCATTAGCTAGGTCTGGAACAGAGACCAAGAGCCTCAGCAGCTCACTGCAGCAATTACCTCAAGAAACTGGTATTCATGAATGATAAATGATAAATTTGGATTTAGATAAATTACCAGAACTATTCCCAGTGACGAATGGACTTGGATATTATAAACATTCCCATTCATACTTTTGCCGGTTTCTGCAGTTGCAGTGCATTAAATGAGGGCTAATGCCCTGATGCCCTCTATTATCGAAAATCAATGGACATTCACTTATGATAATTGGACACCTCTTCCTGCAGCCAAGCTATTAATGATGAACTGATAAACTTTGTAAAATATTTTATATTCCAGTGTACAGCACACATAATGGAGATTGAGATAAAAATGAATAAGCAAATGCAGCATTTCCAGTTATTGTATCTGGACAGAATATTTCAGGAGGTTACCATCTGGAGAGAGACACAGAAGGACATCCACATCAAGATCCATTTATTACCAACATAGTATATAAATTATTATCTTGGACATAGAGCCTGTGTTATGTGTGTTATGTTTTAATAGAAAGCTCACATCCTGCATTTACAGAGAGAGTCCTTTCAAGAGGCTGCAAGGCGTTTTATGCATTTGCTGAGCAGCCATCACTTGAGTTATAAAGCGCTTCAGAGAAATCTGGTATTCTGTTTATCTGCCAAGAGAAAGTTGTCATGGTATGTTTATCCATTTTCTGTTCATATTCTATGGGCGACAGAGAAATCAATTATAGGGTTGATTTTGGGCTAAATGGCTTATCAACCAGTCAGTGATATTGGTATTCAAAGAATCAGAGGCATACAAAAATGCATTTTGTCCTTTGATTTTAGGAAATGTAGTATATCCCTTAGCTCTGATGTAAGGGCCAACTCAATCACTCCCTGAGTGCATGAATTACACAAATGAGAATTCCCATTATGTTAAACGCCTTCCACCCAGCACTTGAAATGCATAGTGTATGAGTCAACTATAGTCAACATTAATACAGTATTCCATTACCTGTATGCAAGGATCATCTTTTTTTGAATCCTCATGTGAAGTCTGATTTTCAGAAAATGTCATGGCATTTGCTGCCACAGCAGGAATCTTCTTGTTTGTCTCCTAGAATTCAAATACAAATAAAAAAGGAATATTGATCAGATAATAAAGATCTCAAGAAATCACATGGATACACAGATATTCCGATTCATATACTCGACAAATACTGCACTCAGTCAACTGACCTTTTTACGCCATGGCCAATTGGAGTTAGTTGAAATCAATTTCAATTCCTGGTTCTATTTTCTTTGTAGCAAACAGACACAAATGTGGTCTGTTCACGACTACTTTTTTTTATTATGCAGTTTGGAGATTTGTGGTTGTCATTCACTAGTCCTCTTAGTGAGCCATCTTCTTTAGATGCATCGATACTAAAAGGAAAGAACACTGCCCATTAAACGTTGTATTGCTTGAATATCAAATTTCACAAAGTGTACATATGTAATGCATTAACTCCAACTGTATGACGTCTGATAAAAAAATGACATAATTTAGACAAAGCTCTTTTCTGTGGCCTAGGATGTCAAGACAATGATAGCAAAACTGATTCACTGAGAAAATGTCGCAACCTACCTAGGGTGACCAGATGTCCCGCTTTGTGCGGGACAGTCACGCATTTTCATTACTTTTCACACGTCCTGCAAATTGAGACGTTGTCCCGCATTGTTATTGACAGTCAGACTCCATGCGTGTTTTATAATCTGGCATTTATCAAATAGCTGTTTGGAGAAAGCAGTGAGGGCTGTCATCAGGGGGCGGGGCGGGCTGTTTGATCATGTCAATTAAAGTGGGACGCGGACGCAGGTTAAGAGCGCGCCCACCAACAACAAACAATACAAATCAGATCAGAACGGCATGCAGCGAGAGACATGGAGGGAAGCACAACCCGTACGACTGAGAAGAGGAAATGCAGCTATAATAAAGACTGGGAAACTATCTATCCCTGGGTGAAACCAGAGCAAGGAGAGTCTGGTAAAGTTTGCTGTGAAGTTTGCTTGAGTCATTTTTCCGTTTCACACGGAGGTGAATACGACGTGAAACGACACAGACGATGCGAGACAAAACGTGTTGCTCAACTTGGGAGCTTGGGAAAGTTGCATTTAAATAAGTTTATATATATATATATATATATATATATATATACATATATTATAAAATATATTTAAGTTTTTATTTGCAGGCTATTATGTGCTACTGAATCAATCAGATGGCAAAGCATAGTAATGTTATAAGCAAAGGGGCAGAATAGAAATGTTTATTTTTTCTGTTAGTTCTTTTAGGGGACCTTGATGCACTGGTATCTCACATTGTCCCACATTGTCCCACACAAACGTAGCCTTTGTCCCACATCTGGTGAATTGGGATCTGGTCACCCTAAACCTACCTCCTGTCATAAAATATTTTTCCTGGTTGTATTCATTCATCAACAATTCAAACCTGAGTTTCAGGTCTAAATTAGAATTTCACAGATTTCTACAAAACACGCATTTTTACATGCTTGCGGCCAGAGACGTTTCTGCCACTGATATTCAAACAGAAATGTAATGAGTTCACCCCTGTACTCCTACACAAAAGCACCTGGTTCAATGGGCTATGAAGATACATAATTAACACATTTAATTAGAAGAAACACTGAGTTGTCTTAGGCCACATTTACACATAGCCGGGTATTTAGAGAAACGAATATTTCCTCCCCTCCGTTTTCAATAATAACATTGTGCACACAACATCGTTTTCAAAAAACTTGTCATTTACATCAACCCGCATAAATACGCCGTCGAGCGCCATAATAACTATGCCAAACCTATGGGCGGCAGAAAAGAATAAAGCCATGCAAGCCAATCAAAATCCTCAGAATCAACACGAGCGACTTCCTGTTCCTTTCAAAACAGCAAACATGGCGCGAGGTTCGTTTGTGTGGACAGACAGCGAAGTTGAGTTACTCCTTCGTGTAGCGTTGGACTACAAGACAAGGAAAGCCCAAGACAATGTCGACTGGGAATCTTGCCAGTCCAAATATGTCGACATGTTGGCCCAATTCTTGGAGCAATACCCGTCCGAGACCAACCAGGACTTTCCTCATGTGAAGGAGGAGATAACGCAAGCCAATCTGACAACGAAACTTAAGGCAATAAGAGGGAAATACAGAAATTCAGTGGACACTGGACGCAGGAGCAGCCACGGAAGAGTGGTGCTCCTCTACTTCGAGTTGTGTGAGCAGGTTTGGGGTGGTTCCCCAGCCACTACGACCATCGCCTCCGGCATCGAGACCGACGAACTGGAAGATTCCGTCGCTCCTTCCCCCGCCACATCATCTTCGTCCTTGGTGGAAGTGGACGCCGAGTCTGAAGCAGAGGTTCAAGATGTTGATGGCAGTGTGGCCATCAACCCCACAGTGAAGCAGAGGAGAGACCTGCTTCAAGGTTCAAGGTTCGTTTTATTTTACAAATCATTTTAAAATACAACATACAAATTCAAATTCACAATATACAGTAAACATGATCTTGTAAAAAAGGGTAACCCCAAAAGCTTCTGTAGCTTATGAACAGGGGCCCAGAGACATCAACAGCAATATAGTATATTATGACAATAACAATTCCTATTTCTAACAAACTAACCTAACCCTAACCATCTAAGGCAATTCCATCAGTACAAAAAGGTGTGGTTCAACACAATAATGATACAAATATCAACACATCAGGCACCGGTAGATGAAACTAGAAACAGCAAGCTGAGCTTGATTGAGACATAATTTAGCAGCAGTTTTTGTTTTAATCTTTTTTTAAAAATAGACAGTGATGCAGACTCTTTAATCGTGCTCTCAACCTCATTCCAAGTCTGTGGTCCTTTAACGGTCACACTAAGACTTGTGCATTTTAGTTTCCGTCTCTTTCCCTTTATAAGTTGTTTTCCTCTCGTGTTGTATTCATGAG
Source organism: Chelon labrosus (assembly GCF_963514085.1). Lineage (NCBI taxonomy): Eukaryota > Metazoa > Chordata > Actinopteri > Mugiliformes > Mugilidae > Chelon > Chelon labrosus. The sequence continues at coordinate 23,844,500 of NC_140352.1, forward strand.
TCGGTAGAAAAATTGGGATGAGATGGCAGAGTCTGTCATTGAGTCTAAATGCTACATCATACATCACACAGGCATTATGGAAAGTGTTACATTCAGTGAGTTTCAAGAGTTTGTATCTGTAGAAAAGAGGATCAAAGGGGGCATTTAGCTTGGTCCATGATATTACGCTAATTACCTTCTTTTGTAAGGTCTTTAGTTTCTCAAGGTAATTGGGATATGAATTACACCATATAACATTGCAATAGTTCAAGTGGGGCTCAAATAGAGACCGATACAGAGTTAGTAGAGCTTCAAGAGGAAGAAAATGTCGGACTTTACAAAATAAGCCCACATATTTGGATAATTTCTTAGTCAGCTCATTTATATGTTTTTTGTAGCTTAAAAATTCATCTATGTATATTCCCAAAAATTTAGTGGAGTCTACCCTCTCGATAGCTCTACCATTTATTTCTATACACACATGTTCAACATCATTTCGGTTTCTATTTGAGCGGAATACAATAAAATTTGTTTTATTTATATTTAAAGATAATTTATTACACTTGAACCAGGTGTCCACCTTTATTAATTCTTGATTCATAAGATTCTGGAGATGTTTCAGGTTTTTGTGTGACAGGAATAAATTTGTGTCATCAGCAAAAAGGACTTTGCGTAAAATAGGAGAGGAATTTACAATGTCATTTACATATAAAATAAAAAGTGGACCTAATATAGATCCTTGAGGGACCCCATATTTAATAATGCATTTATATGAACATATTGCTCCCTATCGTGTATATAACTTTTGAACCAATTTAGCGCTGTGCCCCTGACACCATAATGTTGCAATTTACCAAGGAGGATTGAAAAATCAATCGTATCAAACGCCTTTGATAGATCGTGGAAAACTCCAATCCCACACTCACCTCTATCAATGGCGTCGTTGATTTTTTCAGTGAGATCTATAATTGCCATACAGGTTGTGTATTTCTTTCTGAAGCCATATTGTGATGGGATAATTATATTCAATCCATCTAAATAATTACTAAGTCTACAATAAACAATTTTCTCGAATACTTTAGAAAAAGTAGGAAGTATAGATATTGGTCGATAGTTTTGCATGTCATTTTTATCACCAGATTTAAATACTGGGATAATTTTTGCTATCTTTGTCATTTTAGGTACCACCCCATAAAGCAAAGAGAGATTGATGGAGTAGACGAGTGGATCAACAATTTCATTCACAATGGCTTTAATACAGGTATGTATTTATTGTCATATCATTGTAGTGTATGTATTGTTGGCTTTGTTTCAATGAATGTGTGGATGTATCTGTGAAACTTAAGATCATACTAGCCTTCCAATGAAGCATGTTTTAATATAGTCTGTTGTGAATCGTGACGTTTAGTGTTAAGTACTTGTTCATAGATTGATTATGCTGAGGGAAATATAGGCCATCATTAATCATGGTAATATCAAATGTGATTATTTTCGGATAGGTATACTTCTGTAAATGAGAATGTAAATGAGTTTTAATACATTTTCTTTGGTCTACTCTGTAAAGGCTAAACTGAAGGGACACCGGCATGAACAGTTAAAGAGGAAGCTACCCGCTGAGGCCCAGTGGTTGAATGCCGTTGAGGATGACAGAAATGTCAAGAAGAAACTTGTGGAAATTATTGAGACCTCAGAAAAGCAGGCATCCGAGAATTTCTCTAAAATAACAAATACCCTGGATAGGCTAACATCATCAATTGCAGATGGGTTTGCTCTCCTGCGTCAACTTGTGCAGCCACCGCCACATTACAATATCCCATTTGAAGGAAGAGGTCCTTATGGACCAGTATATGCACACACTCCACCAGTACACACACACTCCTATTTCCGAAATTCAGCACCAATTCAGCATTCATTCCCACCCAACTTGTCAGCTGACAACAGACCACCCAATGCAGTGCCACTCAGCACCATCAACATAACTGATTTGACACACACACCTGTTGAGGGCATGCAGGGTCAGTTTTCATATACCCAAGCCCTTAAGGAAGATTAGCGATATTGAGATATAAAAAGTTTCAATTGATGTGTGCAATTGTGATTTGTAAAAAAAGTTTTTGCCAATTGGTACTGTATTTTGGGGACTTGTTTTTTTAGTGTGAAATGTTACCCTGAGCAGGTCCAATGTTTGTGTACCAAGAGTTTAAAAATGGGTTCTACATAGGTAGCCTAAAGTTAAGGCCTCTTGAAGTCTTAGTTTACTTGAAATATGCCTTTATTTATTATTTGACAATTTGCACTACAGATGACACTTATTTGCACTACTATGCTTGTCTGATTTTCTGGATTAATGACAAACATGTTACGGTTTTATCCAAAGGGGAGGTAGGACCCAAACGCAGGACAAAAGGTGAGGAGGCTGGAGTCGGCAAAACAGGTGTTTAATAAAACAAAAGGAAACAAAAAGCGCTGCTGGAAGAGCAGGAATTCCAAATTCCAAAGGAAAACTAAAAACTCTCAAAAGACAAAAATGCAACATAAGACTCGAGACAAAAAACAGGGAGCACTAGAGACACACGGGAGTAGTAAAAACACTGGAGCAAAAAACACTAGAAGCATGGAGACACACAGGGTAACAAACCATAGGGACTCACAGTAAGAAACCATTGGGAATGACGCGACAGGAACAAAGGGGAAGGCAGGGCTATATATGCACACACGAGGAACCAAGGGGTGACGAGACACAGGTGACAGAAATCAAGAGACACAAGGTGAAACCAATGATCTAATCAACACAGAAACACAAGGAGTAAAACAGGAAATCAAAAACTCAACAAAGTAAAACAGGAAACGGGGAGACAAGAAACATGAACAAAACTCAAAACGCGAACACAGAAACCAAACCATGACAAAACAGGCAATTTGATTTTGTGTCTGTCAAGTGCAGTGTTTGGAATAACAGATACTGTTAGGTAACGACGTTATTTTTTCAGTAACGGGGTAATCTAACTAATTACCTTTCCCGTCGTTACAACGCCGTTAACGTTACTGGACGTTAAATGCGGTGCGTTACTATGCATTGATTGAATAAACGGTGTAATCCGAACGCACCCCTGGCTCACCGCTAGTGAGGAGGTGGGTTAATAACGAGGTAAGCGATTATGATTGGCTAAGGCAGAGTCATGTTTCATGGTAGCCAATCAGAGCCAGTGTTTTTACACACATGCCAGCACACGCGCCACACACACACACACACACAACAGCTAAACAGAGATTCGATGAAGCAGCAGAGACGGCGAGTCAGGAGCAATCCGATGAAAAGTTGGCATTTTCAAGGTGGAGATATAAGCACTACTTCAATAAATAAAAAAATTCATTGTGGTCAAAGGGAGGAACGTGCATGTAATGTGTACATTATGTCCAGGAGCGAAGACTTTGTCGACATCCGTTGTAAGCAACTATAATTTAATGAAGCATCTCACGATGACACACGCATCTACAAAGTGGCCAAAAACACCGATACCTCCACCACAGATGACAGCTCGCCGTCTAAACCCTACCGAAATATAAATATTATAAAAATAAATTTAATATAAATATAATCATAAAATATATATATATATAAATATCGAAAGTTATGTACAAACACCTGTCTGTTCTACTCATTTCAACTGACTTGTGAAAACTGCTCAAAAAAATCCAAATTCTTTGACATATAGCAACTTTTTTTTTTAACAGTAACGCAAATAGTTACTTTCCCTGGTAACGAGTTACTTTTATTATAGAGTAATTCAGTTACTAACTCAGTTACTTTTTGGAACAAGTAGTGAGTAACTATAACTAATTACTTTTTTAAAGTAACGTTCCCAACACTGGTCAAGTGTCACATCTCTTCAGAAGTAAAATGTCTGAAAAATGAAGACGTGTGTCTGTGTATTCAATATGGGTCAAACCAGGTCAAGCTATTATAGAAAGCGTTCACACAGGACCATTTTAAAATTTCTTATTCTTTACGTGGATAATGGTATTCTACCAGACAAATAACATTTACACTTGGCAATGTCAATACATTACATCCAAGTGACTTGTAAACATGTACAATATAAAGAACAGAAAACTAAACATATTTGCTTTAACATGTTGTAAATTCAAATGCTTAACACCTTGAAATGTAGCCAAAATATACTGCCATGTAAGGAGCACACAGTTTTTAGGTCTGTGATGAACATAAGCAAAATATTGTGAACTATGACAATAACTTTAAACTTTGAGATGTCATACAATGTCATACTGTCCGATACCCCACACAATGGAGAGAAGAGTGTCGCTTTTATGGATCCAGGAATTGAGTGAGGATTCTCCTGACCCTCTTCCCTTCTGATGTCATGCAGTCTCCTCTGGTAGCTGGTTGTATGTCTGGCTGGTTTTCCCTGTTGTATTGAATTGCCTCGGCAACACTGTTGTCGTCTACCGTGTCCTTGGAAGCCCACAGTAATTGTGCAGCACAAAACATGCATAAATTACATAGGGAAGATCAGCCAGATTAATGTCCATGGCCTTTTTCAGGGCACCGAACCGGGCTTTTAGTCTCCCAAAGCACATTCTATCACCATCCTTGCTTGGCACAAAGATAGTCCAAAGTACTGCTCCTGGGCAGTGCTTCCCCCATTGACATATTCCTTCATAAGATATGGGAGCAGTGGATATGCAGGGTCGCCTAGTATGTAAACCGGTATGGGCTCTTCATCTTCAGTGATTTGCCTTGGACAGGGAGGGATGGTTCTATCTTTGAAGGCTGTGTTAAGTGTGGAGTTGGCAAAAATACGGGCGTTGTGCACGCTCCCAGGCCATTTCACTACCACGTTCCTTGAAGGCATATTTATAATCGCAGGTGGCTTGAATGTTTAAGGTAAACCTCCCTTTCCTATTGATGTAATCAGTGGAATTGGCTGGTGGTTGCTTTATCTCAACATGCGTCCCATCCACAGAACCTAGGCACTGAGGGAGGCCATGATGAGCTTCAAATCCCTGCACAAGTTGCTGGACAGCCGCTTCGGTTTTCGGCAGTGTTATATATTTAGGACCCAAGTGGATAGTAATCGCTCTACAAACTTTTCTGATTATTATTGAAACAGCCGATCTAGACAGACCGAATGCGTTTGCCGTTTTACGAAGTCTACCCTCATCAGCCAAATAGTACAGGGTGAGGGCAACTTTTTTCTCTACACTGACTGGCGACCGCATAACAGTAGTCTGACCTTCTATGGTGGGACGCAGTAACTCCGAAAGCGACAGTAGGGATGACCGTGACATTCGGAAGTTCTCATGCCACTCCTCAAGGAGGACGACTTCTTTCTCAAAGTTTTCCCACCAGATCGCGGTCCGCCCAGGTCGGATCCAAAACCGACGACGGCGACGTTGGGAGGCAATGCACCTACGTCTTGGTAGGGAAAGCTGCAGTAAAAATGCTGACCTCCGTGCACTCCTTCGCCTCTGCTCCTCCATATAGTAGAGCAGTTGTTGCAAATGCAAACAGGCCAAAAGCGTTTGCACAAAAGTAAAAATTAGTAGCACCTTAACAGCATCCATGATAATCCTGATTTACGATGATCCGTAGCCAAACAAACTGTAAATAGGGCGCTCACATGACGTTAAGCATTTTCTGGCGCATAATGTGACGTTTGAGAACCTAAAACCCCGTTTCTCCCAGTTGACACGGCAACACATAACCGGCGTTATCAGAAATCTCCACTTTGACCGGAGTTTTTAGAAATAATCGTTTTCTGTGATAAAAACGGGGTTTTCGTGTAAATGAGGCCAACCTCCAATTCTAAAGTCCTATAGACACGATGCAACACATCCAATATGCCACTGAAATAAATGTGGAGCACTATTGTTTATTTTACCTATGTTTACAGTAAACACCTATGACAGAAACCAGTAACTTGCCTATAACTGGCTGTATTGGACTTTACAAACCCAGCAGCATGGCGGCTCTTCCCAACAGGGATGTTTCTTACATGTAGCCTATATATGTGTTTATTGTGTACATACATGAATAGTACTGAGAAATTAACTTGTGAGATATGCTTCCACATACCTTTATTATCAATAAATTGTGTTATAAACTCAGGTTTGTCCTTCAAAGACAGAATGCATGATATTGCATCATCAGCAGGTTGTATCCTTGTCTTCCTTTTGAACATTATGGTTCTATGAAAGTAATTCATTAAGTCATTACACAGTGGAACAATCTCCTCAATAATTTCTCCAATTACTGATCATTTTATTTCAACGGATAATTTTTATATTCGTAGCTTTGATTTGCATGGAGTAGCCATCAGAACAACAGGCATGACCAAGACAGTGTTGCCCAGTATTATAACAGTCTACTAGGGTCTGCCAGTAATCCTTTTCCTTTGAAACCTTTATCGAACACAATGCCCATGAATTAAGAACCCATTTTAAACTTAAAGTTTCACCAAATCAACAAAAGTTTAAATTTATTGAGTGTAATTAAGATTAAGATGTTTTACTATATTCTGGCGTTAATTAGCAAACATATTTTAACTTAAGTGTTTTGTGTCGATTGTGATTGGAAATGCATCTGTATTAACATGCAGTACAGGGTCACTATTCACTAGACATCATTAACCTGCATGTCTTATTATGTGAGAGGAAACACAGCAGACACAGGGACAACCTTCATGTTGAGATGATAATCTCAGCTAAAGGTTGATTCCTCCCACATAGAGTGGAATATTCATGGAAATGTATGTTATTTAGTTTTAGAGGTCTATATGTGCGGAAAAAATCTGCTTACAACTTGTGAATATCCTGGAAAGTAACACTTCAGTATTTTAACTACCTTTCGGTACTAATATGAGCCGATATGTGCTTCCAAATCTGCCAATATCATGCTTCATTTCAACCTTTTTTTAGCCGATTCAGCTCTGAATTCATCTTTAAACGGCATGCAGGCAAAAAAATAAAAACTTTTAGCATTCAGCAATCAAACTGCATTCTCTCCAGTAAATGCACCTTTTAGTAAGTTGTGTAACGTTTTACACACAATTAGGCCATAAATGTGTCAAAGAGTTTCACAAAAAATATAGTCTGTCTGTGCAATGTTCAAAGTTTTTATTTCTCTTGAATGTCTTTTTCTCGTTTTACTTCTCTCCCTTTCCTGTCTGAGAGACTGTCTGCTGTGTCTGGCATTGTATTCTTGAATATTCTGATCTTGCGGACTATCTGGAGGGGTGTGTGCCTCCAGCACTGCATCTTCATTGGACCTTTTCTGTCTGGACCTTTTCTGTGCCTCTCTCCATTTCTTTCTCTGATTCCTCTTTGCCCTGTCCCCCATCTCGTCTATTTGTATTACTTTTTTGTCTTTAACTCTCTTCTTCCACCTTTGTCTTTCCTTCTCTTGCATAGCATGTTTGCTCTCTTGGTCACTGTTTATTTTTTCTCTTCTCTTTCGTTGGTACTCTCTATTTCTTCTCCTTTGCTCCTCAACTGACAATTTCTGTCTAGCCATGCTTTCCTACAATACAAATTGAAATAATGAAAAAATGTACTTGAATAAGACTATAGAATCAGATTTTCATTTACTTGAAATGATTGATTGATGGATCCTCAAGGTGTGGTATGTAGTTTTCATAACCACATGTTGTGAAAATCTACACAATGGCTTCTCATCTCTCTCTCTATCTCTGTCTGTCTGCCTGTCTGTCTGTCTGTTTCTATCTCTGTCTGTCTGTCTGTCTGTCTGTCTCTATCTCTGTCTGTCTGTCTGTCTGTCTGTCTACACAATAATAAGCAGACTACTGCCTGCCCATTCTCTACAAGTCAGATATGTATGGTTAAATAATGTAATGCATGCTATGTATGTACATTTATGTGTAAATAAAACCCTGAAATAACATTTTAATCCTCTACTTTATTCACAAATAATATTATATTAGCACATTAAGAGGTTATTGGTGGATTTGTCAACTCCGTCAGCTTACAGATCAACTCCGTCATAGAACCTGACGGAGTTGACGTCTGACGGAGTTGACGTAAGGGCATGTATTTTCCCTCCAAAAAGTGTATTGTACACTGCAGCTAGCTAGTTTTTTCTCAGTTGCTAGCTGTCCCAATAACCTCACTAAAATGCTTAAATTCAATCCACTATGGTTTAAAAAAAATATCTTAACAGAAAGATGGTATTGACATGGTCCAGCTGTGACCATAGGAATACTGACACTGTCTAAAATATCAAAAAATGTAAAACATACCAGAGCATGTGTGGTAGTGTTGCATTCACCACAGGCAGGGAGATGAAAAGGGGTCCTCAGGGATATAGCTGACCGTGCTATTTCCTGATTTAATGAGGCTTATGAAAAAATCTGACGGAGTTGACAGAAACTGAGGACACAACTTTGATAGGCAGATTTTTATGGAAAATACTGTTTGATGTTCACTTCATGCATCGTTTTTTATGTTTATAGCCCTTCTTTTTTATTTGATATATATGTTTTCACAATTTTAGAGATTTTTAAAGTTTTTTGGGATTGTCAATATTGTGACCTCTTGCTGAGGACAAGTGCAATAACATGGACCTTCTAACCACAGACCATACATTTGAACAAATTTTCCCCAAAAAGATAAAAAGTATATTCTAAAAATCACGTAGTTATACACAATTCCTTTAGATTTAACTTAGCTAGTATGTCAATCATGATGAATTTCTTCATTTTTGATATAAATTAGACTTTTCTCTGAAGGACATGTTTTGTCCCGACTCTCAAGAATCAGTAATAGATCATATCTTGTAATTAAGAATGCTGTCTTTATCAACAATTGTGTCATTCAGCAACCCAAAGTCAAATGTTCCTTCACAGAAATAAGTAATGGGTATTTGATTACTAACAGTAAGTGGGGTCCTTGAGCCTGTGGATATAAAATGCCAGTATGAAATATCATGTCTCAGTCCTCTGTGTGTTCCCTATTGTCTTGTTGTAGTAGGTTAATGTTAAATATTTTTGTATTTTTTGCATCGCTCAGGAGGAGCTGGATGGTGTTGCTGGGGTCAATAAGATACCACTGTGATCTCGTTCTGGATAAGCAGCAGAAGATGGATGGATGGACTTCATCTACTAGGTTTATATTCAGCTCCAATGTTATTTCTCTACATGCATATGAACGAATTAATCTGACAAAATGTACAGATGTCTATTTGAACTCCAGGTGACATAATTTAATATTTCTGATGATCTGACGTTAGTGGATGTGCTGTAGGGCTTCCGCCACCAGGTGTCACTATTGAGCATGTCAAGTGTGCTATGACCTGAAAGCTGTAAAACAAAATTATTATGTTTTGCATTTCATACTAAAAAGCTATAGTACTTTCTGACAGCCAATATGTATGTTAATCTTTTTAATTGCATTCATACAGTTATTTGTTACCTCTTCCGTGCTTTCTTTGTCCTTTGTTATCATCTCTTCAGCTCTGGGAAAACAAAATAAAATGATATTGTAAATGGACTGGTACAAAACCAGTACACGCCACAATGGTAGTTTTTTTTAATGTCACGCATTGGCATGTACACCCACAATGCAAACAATGTTGTGTACCTTTTCTCTTCCTTGGCAGAGTTGCTCTCCAGAAGCATGGTTTCAGCTCGATATCGGCACATCTTACCATTGGTTTGCAACCACTGAATCAAAGCCTAAAAAACAAAAAAGGGATATTAATAATAACAACAAAGTGAGTAAAATAATGACGCCATTAGCCCCATTGAATTCATCATTCTTGTATACATGTCTTTTACAATTGGAAGCCATGTTTCCATTTTGTTGTAGTTGTGATATTTCTCTGAATGGTGTCTATGAAGGTTCTCAGTCATCCAGGTCATGGTATATCCAAAAAAGCTTAAAAAAAAGGCAACTGGACATGTGGAGTTCTCTGAATGGTATTCTCCAAAGTCCATTGACACTCATAGCTCTTACAGGCATATGCCCTCAGTCACTTACTTGTTTTTGCTGTGAATTTGTAGTAATTCATTTTTGTGCATATCCTCATTAGCTCACCTCTGGCAAAAGGACCTCAGTAATGAAGAGCTGCTTCTCCGCTACTGTTCCAGGCATGGACAAAAGTTTCTCCAAGCGCTGGATAATCTGTTCTGTCTGGGGTAACAAGTAAAGAAACATGAAAATAAATATATTTGTCTGTATATATCATGCTGATAGAGGAAATTATGAAAGTCAATAAAATTTAGATTTTCAAAAAATTATTGCTTGTGTATGTGTATCTTGACAGATGTGTTCCTTAAGTTATGAATGATCTATGGAGAAACGGTAATTTCTTTCCGTCCCCAGGGTTTAAATAACCTTAGCTGTGCATTTTACCATGTCATCCTTGTTTACCGTGTGTTGAGTTATAGCTAAAAAAAATAAAAAATAAAAAAATCCAATACAAAAAGTTAACACTACAAACCTTCATGTCGTTGAATACAGTGAAATGTTCACTGTACAGCTTTTTTAGGGCTGGATCAAACCCCCTGTGTCTCCACAGATACATTCTGTTGGAGAGAACCTGCCCACTCAGCAGGTTTCTCTGACCAGATGATCTGAAGACATTTCTACAAAGGAAGAAGGTGGCAATAGTTACCATACTGTCACATTACCTTACTAATAAGTGATAAATGTTGTATGAAATGCTGCTCTGCCTTTACCGGAGGATGTCCATGTCATTGTCTTCGATACTTGTGTAAAGCATAAGTGAGTCATAGATCCTTATTTCTTTGACTTTGAAGTCAAACACCTACAAAAAAATGAATCTGTTATTACTACATACAAAAACACATACCAAAGTTTTAGCTCAACAGACTTAAGTTTATATGTAGGTCATGCCATCATTTAATGTAGGCTGCTTAACAAAACCACTGTTCCAAAAATGTCACACTGACATATTTACCTGTCCAATTGTATTAAAATCAAACAATAAAATAAAACCTTAAAAATTATGGTGGCTTACCCAAAGAATGAAGTGGTTCCCAGTCTCTGGACTTGAATGACCCACTATTCTTGGTAGGAAGATCTTGTCTGCGACCTAGCACAACAATAACATCAGGTGGGACAACGCATGCCATGTTAAGAACAGATGTGTTTTGTTAATTTGTAGAAAATGTCTTCTATCATGCACACAAAACATAACATCACAAAAAGGACCTACAGGGATGTGCTTCACAACACGGTCACTGACAGCTCCACTGTTTTGCCATTCACGGTACCACAAAATGAAGTCATAGTGACCCAAACAACCACACTAAAACAGAAAACATAGCATTAATATTTTATTTAACCTTGATCAGACATTAAAAATCATATAGGGAAGGAGGAAATTAAAATCTATTACCATGTGTTCTTGAGCCAGCTGTGACACTCGATAGTTTACAGCCTGGAATTCAATATACTTGTTATAATACAACTCTGAATTTGTGGAAAAAAAAACAAAAAAAAACAAACAAACACTGCTGTGACTGTCAGTTCATTTCATTTCACCAGTATTATCTTCTCTTACATTGTCAGTTAGCCATGGCATAAACAGTGAAGACTGTCCCAACAACTCTGGTGGGCAAACACTACGAAGGTCCTTTATATACACTGGAAATCTCCTTGAAGCATGAGCCAGGGCTTGATCTTCATCACGAGATCCAGTGAATAGGTCGTTGAGTTTTGCCTTAATAAACACATTATAATAAAATATGAACTGTTAACACCTATAATTTATGACGTCATTTAACACCAAAGGAAAATAAGACGGAGTTTGATTACCTTGTCATTATCCCCAACAGCATATGATTGTGCTACAAATGAGGATTGCCCAATGGTTCCAGGTTGGGAACTAACAGAGGCAGACTGAAGACCTTCTCCTTTAAAAAAACAAAATATGATTTTCTGAAAACCAGGTTTACATTATTACAACATTTATGTTTACACCTGTTTGGGCCACACCAACAGGATAATAGACGGTTGTACATTCTTAACATTTCATCACTCTGTCTACTTTTATATTATTATCAATTAGTAATATCATATACTGACCAAACTTAGCAGCAGACTGGAGTCCCAGCATCCCATGCAGGCCAATACACAGCTGTGTGTTGCACAAGGTCTCCATTTCTGTCTTCCAACTCCTGTTAATTTTTTCATTGTGCAGGTCAATCAGCACCCTTACAGTTTGTTTGAAGTGTGCTTCTTTCATCTGGCACAATGAGTACCTGACAGACGCAAGTTCACGATTGAACTGCTCTGCAACTGAAGAATTAACTTCAGTTCGTAGGGTAGGGCAGATGTTGAGGCTTCTCAACTTCTCTTCTGGACGTCTCTGATTCTTTTGGTGGAACCTATCATACAGGGAGTACCTGTCACATGTCCCTGTGACTGGATGTGTCGCTGTCAATCTGTCACTTTCTGGCATTTCTGGCAGTAGTGGGAACAGGGATCTCAGGTTCTTAACCCACTCCATATCAACCTCAAGTTCCTTTTTGGCTGCCAGTCTGATATTATCAGGGGTTGGGGCACACAGTCTTCCATCATGTGGCTGGAAGAACAACTGTTTAGTGCGGTTGTTTGTGTGGCGAGCAACCTGTCCAGCTACATCAGAAAAGTAACACGTGGGAAAGTGCTTCAAACTTAGCAACCCATCCGCGTGGTCTCTTGCTGACTCCGTCCAAAAGAGAAAGTTGATGTAATACACAACACCATGCACACACGAAAAATGAAGGACCCCACCTGAAGAAAAAGACATGGAACGCCACATTAATTATTGGAATTAGTTATTGGAAGGTAACAACAAAACCGGAAATTCATTAACCAAGGTATAACTTACCACCAGCTTTCTGTAGCTTCACAAAAAGCTTTGGGTATACATCCTTGAAGTTTAATAGTTCCTGAAGCCTGTTCATCATGTCTGCTATTGACCCCTCAGAGGACACACCCAGTGCGTAACAAGCCTCCTGGAGTTCTTTTTTTTTGAGGCTGCAAAAGACCCATTTACATCAGATGAAGCCCCCATTACATCATTTAACATGTTGCAGTAAACACACACACAAAACAAAAAGTTTGTGAGGACTGCATGTAGTCTATATAGTCAAAGTATCCTAACATACATAGATTAGCAGAATCTTTACCTTCTTAGAGTCGATGATATCCAGTATTATGTCCTCATTAATTTTTTGGGAGGGGTGCTTGATGTCATCTGTCCTTTTTTTCAGGGCCTTTTTGACCTCGGTTTTAGGGAGAATATTTCCCACTCTGGTGTGCTCTCCCATCCATGGTGCCAAAGTGGAGTGGCCAACAGATGCCCAATATGGGTTTGTCACAGATGTTCCTATTAGTAAAACATATAACATTGTAAATGTATTTTTTAAGACATTGTTAACGTAGCATACAAGAACTTTTTGCTTTATTCTACATTTACGATAATCTAGAGCGCTAATAAGTCCAAACCTGATATGAGGCCTTCTGCTATGAATGACCTGTCCAGATCCGACCATGCCTTTACAATTTCCACTTCAAGGTCTTTCTCTGATACAGTATCTGGATCAGGCCGTTTAAATGTCCCAACTACAAGTAAAGTTTTTAACACAGTTACAAAAGAATGACAACCACACAACCTTTCACAAAGAAACATATTCATTGCTGCTAGGAAGTTATTAAATATTAAATCCGTGCCTCCAAAATATTTTTGATATGGGTGCGTGTTTGTATATGTGCATCAGTTATCACAATCAGCATCATTGCTTAATTTTTAAAATACATTAATTACATATACCAAAAAAATACTTACGTGGGACATCGAAGGCCAATTTCCAGTTTGCATCAGCTACCACCACAGCTGGGTGGTATCCACACTGATAACAAAAGAATTCATATTTAAAATCTGTCAGGGACAAAAAATGGTGGAAGGCTCTCCTCACTAGCTGATGATGGTAGCGGTTGTCATTGAAAAATGACAGAGTGTCCAGCATGCGTCCACTGGTTGTCTTGTTCTGTAATTACACATATTTAAGTGATATACTTAATAAAGAAATCATTGCAACTTGACTGATTCACAAAGTTAAATATATTTGATTTTTGTCTGGCAGGAACTGTTTTACACAAATTTTTTCTGGCTGCCTTACCGCCAAACCTGACAGCAGAAGCTCACACAGTGGCAGTGTTAGGATCAAACGGTTGTTGAAGTTGTGGAATCCTGAAGAATATTCCTGGAACCTCACAACGTTTGAACACACTGGGCACTCTTTTATAGCGACGGAGACACCTATTAATTGAAAGAATTTTTTTTTTGTTTTTTTAACAAAAAATTTGTGAAGCTGTATTACATAAACACAAAACTTTCATATCTTTACTGTTACATTATGTCAATTGTCTTATTGAAGCCAGATATGAATGTGATAACATGACAGATACAACCGTGATAAACTATAGTTATTTTTTTCATTGAGTTACCTTTTTTTACATAATTCATCCCATAGACCATAGCTTGGGTGGTCACTACTTTGGAGGGATTCAGTGCTGGAGGGGTGGGCCCTGGACAGTAGGGGCAGGTGTTCTCCGAGGGTACAAAACACGCTGGTGGTTGTTCCTCCTGAGTCCTCAGCTTCAGTGGTAAGTCCTGCAGGCATGGGATGCGCTTTTGTGTTGTTATGTAATCTGTAATTACACAGATTTTTTGCACATTAATGTGGTGTGGATCACAGGTGATGCTGCTTTCTACCATGTGACTTTCCAAGTCGTCAATGTCCTCCACCTGGATATCTGAGGTGGCCACTAGGGTGCCTGGGGACTCCTGGAAAATCCACCACATTCCCATCATACGATGGATGCAACGGTGAGATCTTCCCGTTCCCCGGCATGGACAGTTCCACTGCCCTGCCACTGAATCAAAAGTGACTCTTGTCCGCCCAAATTGGCACCAGTTGTCTCTTTCATTGGTGAATACAGAAAAAAAGTGCCAACGTTGGGGGCGTTCCCCAATTTCAAAGACAACCGGAAAAACACTGTCAACTCCACTGTTGACTGCAGCACCGTTCAGTTTTGCACACTTGTCACCCCACTCAGAGGACATCAGCCCTTTGCTCAACATGTCCTGAAGTGACGTAGATGTAAGGACTGCAGGCTTGATGTATGGATTTGCCTTGCTTGTCCTTTCCAGATGTGCACACTCTCTACCTGGGTTTCCAGAAGACCATGCTATTTGCATGAATTTCCTGCACTTCTGTACTTCACAGTCTATTTTCTGTAAAGTCGTGGATTTGATGACATGAATGGGCAATACCGGACTGTGGTTGTATTTTGTGGTGACATACAGTACTGTGCAAAAGTTTTAGGCAGGTGTGAAAAAATGCTGTAAACTAAGAATGCTTTCAAAAATATAAATAGTGATTGTTTATTTTTATCAATTTACACAATGCAAAGTGAGCGAACAAAGGAAAAACCTAAATCACATCAATATTTGGTGTGACCACCCTTTGCCTTCAAGACAGCATCAATTCTTCTAGGTACACTTGCACACAGTTTTTGAAGGAACTCAGCTGGTAGGTTGTTCCAAACATCTTGGAGAACTAACCACAGATCTTCTGTGGATGTAGGCTTCCTCACATCCTTCTGTCTCTTCATGTAATCCCAGACACACTCGATGATGTTAAGATCAGGGCTCTGTGGGGGCCATGCCATCACTTCCAGGACTTCTTGTTCTTCTTTACGCTGAAGATAGTTCTTAATGACCTTGGCTGTATGTTTGGGGTCGTTGTCCTGCTGCAGAATAAATTTGGGGCCAATCATACGCCTCCCTGATGGTATTGCATGATGGATAAGTATCTGCCTGTATTTCTCAGCATTGAGGGTACCATTAATCCTCACCAAATCTCCAACTCCATTTGCAGAAATGCAGCCCCAAACTTGCAAGGAACCTCCACCATGCTTCACTGTTGCCTGCAGACACTCATTAATGTACCGCTCTCCAGCCCTT
Organism: Chelon labrosus; assembly: GCF_963514085.1. Classification (NCBI taxonomy): domain Eukaryota; kingdom Metazoa; phylum Chordata; class Actinopteri; order Mugiliformes; family Mugilidae; genus Chelon; species Chelon labrosus. Next base: position 23,860,497 of record NC_140352.1, read on the forward strand.
CGGCGAACAAACTGCCTTCTGCTACAGCCAAATATTTCAAATTTTGACTCATCAGTCCAGAGCACCTGTTGCCATTTTTTTTGCACCCCAGTTCCTATGTTTTTGTGCATAGTTGAGTCGCTTGGCCTTGTTACCATGTCGGAGGTATGGCTTTTTGGCTGCAACTCTTCCATGAAGACCACTTCTGGCCAGACTTCTCCGGACAGTAGATGGGTGTACCTGGGTCCCACTGGTTCTTGCCAGTTCTGAGCTGATGCCACTGCTGGACATCTTCCGATTTCGAAGGGAAATAAGCTTGATGTGTTTTTCATCTGCTGCACTAAGTTTCCTTGGCCGGCCACTGCGTCTACGATCCTCAACGTTGCCCGTTTCTTTGTGCTTCTTCAAAAGAGCTTGAACAGCACATCTGGAAACACCTGTCTGCTTTGAAATATTTGTCTGGTAGAGGCCTTGCTGATGCAGTATAACTACCTTGTGTCTCATTGCTGTGCTCAGTCTTGCCATAGTGTATGACCTGTGACATTAAACTGTCTTCCACAACCACACCTTGGTAGCAGAATTTGGCTGTTCCTCACCCAGTTCTGAGCCTCCTACACAGCTGTTTCTATTTCAGTTAATGACTGTGTTTCAACCTACATGTGACATTGATGAGCATTAGCACCTGTCTGGTATAATTGGTTGATCATACACCGACTACAATCCTACAAAATCCCTGACTTTTTGCAAGTGTACCTATAAGAATTGATGCTGGTTTGAAGGGAAAGGGTAGTAACACCAAATATTGATGTAATTTAGGTTTTTCCTTTGTTCGCTCACTTTGCATTGTGTAAATTGATAAAAATAAACAATCACTATTTATATTTTTGAAAGCATTCTTAGTTTACAGCATTTTTTCACACCTGCCTAAAACTTTTGCACAGTACTGTATATTCCATTTTTCACATCAACACATAACATTGGTGTGCAGTCAATGTCATGGACATCTCTGACGTGACGTTTCAGATTTTTCGGGGCACTTAACACAGCTGTGCAGTGCGGACAAGCAAATAATCCAGGCTTGGACTTGTGTGTGGACTCATCTGTCATGTCCTCTGTTTTTCTCTTTGGAGCAGTGCTTGGTTTTTCTGCAAAAACAAGAAAAAAACTGTTGGTACTTTAAAACACGTGAACACTGATAAGAGTTCCAGCCATTCTCAACCTGCTCTATACAGATGGCATATTTGTAGGAGGTGGCTCTGTAAGTGTGGGTTATGGGGTAGAGAGACACAGACTCTCTAGAGCAGACCTGGGCATGACACGGCCCGCGGGCCGTATACGGCCCTTTGGCTGACTCTGACCGGCCCGCGTAAAGCTTGTCATTTGTTTTCGACAGAACTTTTTTTTTTTTTTTTTTTTTGCGTGGTGTCCTAAGTTAGCATGCTAATGCCGTGTTAAACACACTGTTATTTGGCTATCGGACACTTTCAGTGGGTCTGTATGTTAGCGTGTATGTTAACAGACTGGTGTTTAGCTGCTGCAGTGATGTTGTCATTTATAGTAAGTTTTCTGTCTGCCGTGTGTGCTACCGTGGAACAGTAAGCTTTAGCCCGTTGTCTGCTAACTGGTCTGCTAACTGGTTACAAAGACATAGTGACGTTGCTAACCGGTACATCGTTACTTTGTGTCAGAATCTCCATTAACATATTTTAGTATTATTGGTCCACCGTATGAACTTCAGAGCGCCGCGCTGCCGTACCGATACGCTGAGCGGTTGCCAAGGCAACCATGAGACTCTGACAAGTTTGTCAATAAAGGTGGGAGGAGGAGCTGATTGACGTTCCTGCTTGACGCACGCAAAATAAATGCGGGTCAGTTCTGATTCTGATACATCCAGAGGTGGACAGAGTACACACCTTCACTACTTGAGTAAAAGTACAGATACTCCTTGTCAAATATTACTCCAATACAAGTAAAAGTAGCTAAGTCAAAATATTACTTAAGTAAAGTACTAAAGTATGTGCTTAAAAAAATAATTAAGTAAAAGTATTTAAAAAGTATCTCAGGAAATACAGGAAAGGAAAGTAGCTTTATTGTCATTATACAATCCACTGATGCGATTCAGCTACAGATATGTTTATAGCTCAAAAATAAACAAATAAAGGCAAGAAGCCTCAGAACACAGACTCAGCTGCATTCATTAACAAATGCAATTTCTACATATTGTAGTTACATTTGAACACATCATGAAGTATATTTACCAATACCTAAACATTTATTGTAACATTCAGTTTTGTAACATTGATGGATAAACAACTTGTTGGCTAGTTTACTTACACTTATATCATGTATCACAGCCAAAAATGAGCCGGATAACCCACATACTCAAAAACTGTACTTAAGTACAGTACTCAAGTAAATTTACTTCGTTACTGTCCACCACTGGATACATCGAAAATATTATCTTGCGGGCCGCATACAATTATGGACCTTGAGTTTGACATGTGTGGTTTAGGATCGATTGAGTCGAATGAATGATCATTTATTTAATATACAGTAGTATTAGCCAATATAAATATTATATATGGTCATTTAAAAAACAAATCATACTAATAGATTAACAGTTAAATAACTAAACAAATTTTGTTTATATTTTAAAAGTTCATTGGTACAGATTTCATTAAAGATTTAATTAACTGCACTTTGTAACTTAAATTGCCCCCTGGGGACAAATAAAGTTTTCTGAATCTCAATCTGAATCTGAATAATAGAATGTGTTCATTGTAAAGCATTTCAAGCTTTAAGTATGACTAATTGCTTTCTTGATCATCCCTTTACTAAAAACACCAGCACAAAATAAAACATACCAATGTTGCAGGCGCAGGTTTGAGTTCAGCCTATTGGCACGGCCCTCCAAGATATTTACGATTTCTCATGTGGCCCCTTGAGAAAAATAATTGCCCACCCCTGCTCTAGAGTCTATCTCAGTTTTCCCACACAATGCGAATAGCAATTTTTGATGTTGCAGGTGAGAGCACAACACTGTTGACCAGCAGACACACCAAGTTCAGTCAGATAATTATAGTAGGGCCTACTATTGTAAGGGAAAGAATTCTCTATTATATTTTAAAAACCAGTTACGATTAAATGTCATGCTCATTTATCATGACTGAGGAAACAGACGTAAGGAATGGAATATGCTGTTAGTGCATGCAGCTAGGGTGACCAGATGTCCCGCTTTGTACGGGACAGTCACGCATTTTCATTACTTTTCACACGTCCCGCAAATTGAGACGTTGTCCCGCATTGTTATTGACAGTCAGACTCCAGTTTTGAAATGCGTGTTTTATAATCTGGCATTTATCAAATAGCTGTTTGGAGAAAGCAGTGAGGGCTGTCATCAGGGGTCGGGGCGGGCTGTTTGATCATGTCAATCAAACTGGGACGTGGACGCGGAACAACGCAAATCAGATCAGAACGGCATGCAGCGCGAGACATGGAGGGAAGCATAACCCGTACAACTGAGAAGAGGAAATGCAGCTATAAGAAAGACTGGGAAGCTATCTATCCCTGGGTGAAACCAGTGCAAGGCGAGTCTGGTAAAGTTTGCTGTGAGGTTTGCTTGAGTCATTTTTCCGTTTCACACGGAGGTGAATACGACGTGAAACGACACAGACGATGCGAGACAAAACGTGTTGCTCAACTTGGGAACGTGAGTTAAATGGTGATTCTAAATTAGACGTAGGTGTGCGTGTGAGTGTGAATGGTTGTCTATCTCTCTGTGTTAGCCCTGCGATGGACTGGCGACCTGTCCAGGGTGTACCCCTGCCTCTCGCCCAATGACAGCTGGGATAGGCTCCAGCAGACCCCCGTGACCGTTAACAGGACTACACGGGTATAGAAGATGAATGAATGAATATATTTAAGTTTTTAATTGCAGGCTGTTATGTGCTACTGAATCATTCAGATGGCAAAGCATAGTAATGTTATAAGCAAAGGGGCAGAATAGAAATGTTTATTTTTTCTTTTAGTTCTTTTAGGGTACCTTGATGCACTGGTATCTCACATTGTCCCACATTGTCCCACACAAACGTAGCCTTTGTCCCACATCTGGTGAATTGGGATCTGGTCACCCTACATGCAGCTGACAGTTAAGGTTCAGTCCAGACTACAGGGCATTTATAAGACAGTTACATGTATTAGATACAACAATCACTGTGAAGCAACATTTTATTCACATCAATATTGTGACAAACTGATATGTGTCTACCACATCGTCAGGACAATAAAGGAGCACAGTGATCCTCCAGCAGGAAAAATTGTATGACTATGTTTAGTGCTAGTCCAAGACTGTTCCTCTGATATGAAAGAAAGCACTGACATAGCAAACCTATTAGTCAACACCTTAAAGTCATACTATATTTTATTCACTTAAAATCTGAAACACATTTCCAAGACACAGCAAAACATGTGACTTTAATAATACATTCTAAATACACATTATAGCTTTCACATTTGGTGAAAACTACTGTTGTATTAGTTATCAGAATTAGATTTAAAATTCGGGACCTGTTTTGGCATTTCTTGAGAATCAAGAATCAAAAAGAACAACACTCAATAATTAGGGCCATGTATTACCTTGTCTCCTGTGTGATTCAATACCTGCAGGAGATAGACATTGTGAAAATGCAGCACACATTAGGATTACATGATAATATAGACTATACCATTAAAGTTGACATTTTTAAAACTAAAACATGCACCCTGAGGTCAGAAAAAAAGATAAGAAAATGATTCAGTACTGTTACTACAAAACATAATTTTTCTACTTATGGAGTATTGATTGATGCTGGTTTTGAGAAGAAGCCTCATTCTGGTAAGAACTGTGTGCTACTCACTACCTACAGGCTCACACTCAGGTACTGATGACCTGTTATTTTGAAACAACTCTTGCTGTGCTGCCTATCACCACATGAACAGAACCTATACTCCACCCTTGTGGTCAGAGTGAGCTACATACAAAAACATTTAATTGTCAAATGCAGATGACTCATACAGTCCCTAATTACCTAAATAAAACCTAATAACACTTGATAACTTGATAACAATATTGTAGGTGTCTTGAAAAGTACTACTGTTGACTGTTATTTTCACATGCTTAGTTGTTTATATTGTTTTTCTGAATGCTTAATATAATTCATGAAATTATTTATATTTTATTACTTAGATTGCAGCTACCTATTTGCTTAGCTTTCCTCTTACACATGTCCCTTTTATTTTTGAGAATTTACCTACATTTCAAAATAAGATGGTGATGTTGGTTGACATCAACATGGAAATGTTTGCAGATGCCACAGTAGAACACTTACCATGTATGCCTTTTAAATGCTTCATAAATACATTTGACCGTGTAAAAGCTCTAAATTGACATAAATGGCAATGGTAGTGGCTTCGGGATTTTTCCTTGCTGTCCTTGCAGAAGCAGGCCACCACAAATTTCTCTGAAAAACAAATTCAAGACATTGGTAAAATGCATTAGTTTCTCCAAATTAAAGCAGATGAATTACATCATCTGCCTTTCTATACCTAAGCTTTACCTACTCCATACCTTTGTTGTTTTCCATGAAATAAACTGCATCTTTTAGATGCTTTTTCTGGAGGTGTTCCCTATTTGCCAGTTCCTTTTTTTCACAGAACATACATCCAGAACCAGCACAGGCCAACAGTGAGGCAACATCAGAGAACGTCTGATGTGAACCTGTGAAGAACAGTAACACTGCTCTAGGATCCTTACATCTTTTCAGGAAATAATGGGTCTGTAGCTGGATGAGAGCAACTATAGCACCTGATTCCTAAAAAAAAAAGCTAAAATATTGGCTTGTACAGTAAGGCAAGATTGTTATCAAATAGGCATTTTACCGTGGTATCTGGGGATACCACCGGAAATACCACTGCTAGTGGCCAATACCACGATTTGAGCCAGCCCCTGCTGAGCATTGCCACTATGCATCCATTTTCCTTTTCCCGAGTGATTTATTTACAATTTAATCTGTAAAAATCACCCTCACAATATGTCTTACTAATGCTAGTTTGTTAGCAACAAGGTAACTCGCTTTCACTGCTGCATCACTGACCTCTCGACTACGGATAAAAACAGTCTGCTCTTTCCTCAGACCCGCTAACAATTCATTTACCCTCTCTCTTCTCTGTTGTCCTTGCACTGTGTTGTATTTTTCACACATCATGGCGCCGAATATTATATTCTTTCAGCGCTGAAACTTGCTGCATACAGGTGTCCCACTCACCTCCACAATAAATAGGAACTGGTCCATTTTTCTTGGAAAACTCAAAACTCTGTGTCCACTTTTCTCCTTTTTGACAAAGACATTTTAGTAACTAATGACGGTGCCACGGAGAGTAATGTTAACAGCAAAAGAGCGCGTAGAATAAATCTTAATCACGAGAAGCAAAATTGCCATTTATGGCACCAGATTGCGCGTTGCTGCCCTCTGCTGTTTATTTCTGGGTATCACTGTTGTTTTATATACGCAACTCTGACTAAACAGTGCGACCCCTAGTGGACAAATTAGGATAAGCAGTCACTTTTATTGAAAATTTGTAGTGTCTTGTAGGAAATTTTAGCATGGCCAGATTGAACCAGTCAGGAGAAGAACCTGATCATCAGGTCTGGGATGATACCACAGTGGTGGGACTCGGACCGCGGAAATGAGGAGGCAATGAACAGGAAAGAGGTGAAACATCTTGAGAGCTGATGCAGAGACAACAACCTGGTGCTCAGTGCAGACAAAGCGAAGGAGATGATGGTCGACTTCAGAAAGTCTCGACCTGAGCACATACCCCTCTGCAGTAGCTCTACAGTAGAGAGGGTGAGCAACATCAAGCTCCTTGGAGTTCATTTCTCAGAGAACCTCACGTGGTCAGCAAACACCACCACAATCATGAAACGGGCCCATGAGAATGTACTTCGTGAGGAAACTAAAGCAGGCTGGAGTCTCCCTGCCTCCTGTTCAATAACTCTTCCAAAGTCAGTGCAGGAACGGAGCACGGAATATCATCAGAGACCCTCCTCATCCTCTCAGTAAACTCTTTGAACTGCTGCCATCAGGCAAACGGTACCAGAACATTAACAGCAGGACTAACAGACTGCTCAACAGTTTTCTCCCACAAGCTGTTAGACTGGTGAACTGCTGATCTGACCCGGGAAGGCCACCATGCTCCTTGCACTTTACTCATTTTAGCTTAAATTGTTTTTAAGATTAAAAAATTGCATTTTAAGATTAGATTAGATTAGATTAGATTAGATTCAACTTTATTGTCATTACACATGTACAGGTACAGAGCAACGAAATGCAGTTTAGCATCTAACCAGAAGTGCAATAGGCAGTAAGTGCACGTGGCATAAATATTATGGTAAATAAGTATGGTACAGGTTGTTTTTACAGCATATGGACAATATTTACAGATCAGGACCTATCTACAGGTGAGGCCATATATACAGGTTAATGATATACATAATGATTGAATGAAGTACTATGAACATATTATACAGATGGATTTGTTCGTTAAATGTGAGTGGACTATAAACAGGAACTATAGCGTAACATAATTTACAATAGAGGAGATGGGAAGATGATGAATTAGGCGATACAAAAACGGATAACGTGAGCAATTTACAGTGCAAAAATAAACAAATTTAACTTAACTTACTTATTTTGCAAAGTCTGCACAAAATAAAGCCTGAACTTGAAATTGTCAAGTGAGAAAGGCTTCATAGGGAATAAAATTGAACACATCAAATTATTAATATTTTTTTTCATTCCATTTGATTTAAGTTTGCATTAAAGAGCTTCATAATTTCCTTGATATTTACATTTTCTTCCCTTCGTCTTCTCACAGGACCTGAAGTAGACCTCCCACATAGACACTGTATGGAAGAAGGCCCACCAGAGGTAGTACTTCCTGCGTCAGCTCTGGAAGTTCAGCCTGCCTCAGGAGCTGCTGATCATTTTCTACACTGCAATAATCCAGCCTGTCCTGACCACGTTCATCACGGTCTGGTTCGGATCTGCCACCAGACATGACAGGGACAGACTGCAGAGAACAATCAGGTCTGCAGAGAAGATCATTGGTACTGACCATCCCTCCATCCAGGACCTGTACCGGTCCAGGGTCAGGAAGCGGGCCGGTAAGATCTCCAGACCCCTCACACCCCTGACACAATCTGGTTAGACTCCTCCCCTCAGGCTGGCATTATAGAGCACTGTATGCCAAAACCACCTGCCACAAAGATGATTTCTTCCCTCGGGCTGTCGCTCTGATGAACTCTGAGCAGTCACAGATAGAAAAATCACTTATCTTATAAGTGTTTCGTAACCTCTGCCCTGGTGAGACCTCAGGTTGCTCCCAGATGGATGGAGCTGCCTGGCTTGCCTCTACCTCCCTGACAGACTGGCCCTGGTACAGCACTGGCCCTGAGGAGCCCCTCACAGGTCCCTGGCTTCCTACCCCTGAAACCTCCTGATGGCCCATTTGCCCTGTGGTCCCGCTGCTCCTGGCCCCTAACTGTGCTGAACCATTTGTCACCTCAATGGCCTGGCGAAGGGAAGTGCCTATAGTCATTACATGCTAGAAATGGGTATGAAAAATATACATAACAGTCAGGATTTGAATCCTTACATTTGACCGATTTAAACATCTAACAATTATATTTATTTCACTTTTATACAATATATATATATATATATATATTATGATTTTACTGCTTATAAAGGACCATACCGATCAACTTGTTTAATTTGTAATTCAGTGAACTAAAACACAGCTGAATAAAGGACAACTTTTTACTTCACTACAAATTACTTATTAGTAAGGAATAGGTCTGAATATAATTCCAAATTTTCCACTACTACCTGATATTCTGGGCTATCCAAACAGCTATCTTCAGGTATCTCAATACATCCCCTGGTATCCTGGGATACCATGTATCTCCTGAAAGATGGCTGCTCTATTGTGGGGGCTTTTGGCAAAGGTCTTTTCACCACAGTGTCATCCTCGCTCTCATCCTCAAGCATGTATCTACTTGGCCTTTGGAGACAGACATATAATAAAAGACAAAGACATAAGTTTAAACAAAGACTGAGTTGAAACATGTTCAAACAACATGGATGCACGGATATGTAAGGATATATACAATATACAATAACTGGGAGAAAAGAAAAAAAACACTTTTAGATTCACAAAATTCTTACTTGATCTTCCTCTTTTTGGGCCTTCCAAGATCACACTCAGCCTCAGACTGCAGATCGGTCTGCTGCTCTGCGAGGGGCAACTTCCGTCGACACTCATGATAATTATCTGTAACAGAGCTCAATTTTAATATTATGTTACTGACCTTATAACTGTGATCGGTTTATTACTGAAGTATATTTATACATACTTGATGTGTACAACACCCTGGCATTGTGCACCACCCAGGTGTTGTCTGGTGCCTCCATCGTTTTGATGGCCTTCTGCATACCATCCCTCTTGTATGGGGGCCACCAGCAGACCCCATCTCTCACCCACAAGGCTGGCACCACCTCTACCTCCGCTGTATCTTCGAAACTTACGATATGGTACATCCTAATATCTAATCTTAACCAACATTAAAAAATGAAAATGGTATAAAGTTTGTGAGTAGAATGAATGGTCTAGGGGTGCTGTGATACACTGCAGAGTCCACACCACATAAAATAACATCACTGATGAAAGCAAGACCTGTTTAGTTGTAAGCCCACTCACCACGTCAAGGTACAGGCTACGAGTGGGGTGTTAGTATGACGAAGACACGGTTAAGACATTTATGATAATCGGTAAATGTAGGCCTAGTAAATGATAATCGGTAAATGTAGGCCTATTAAATGATAATCGGTAAATGTAGGCCTATTAACAATATTTAAGGTAGTAAAGCTTTAGGAACAATATGAGATAAATCTATGAAAATCACTTTTTTTTTCAATAAACTATTTTACAAATAATAGGCAACAGACCAAACCAGTGGGGTGTTAGTATGACGAAGACAAGGTTAAGACATTTTTTTTCTTTTTGTTTTTTGTGTGTTTTTTCAATAAACTATTTTACAAATAATAGACAACAGACACTCAAAAACCAAACGAGACAGCACTAGGCTTCACTAGCAAAATACTCTTATCAACCTAGGCATGGTCTAGGTTGGTTAGGTTGGTCCGTCCCGTTGATGCGGACTGAACCATAACCCTAAAAACCCTAACCAACCACCATCGACCCAGGCACGGTCCGTCACAAACACAAAACAAATGAGCCAGTTATCAAATACTCTTAACCAACCTAGGCATGGTCTCTAAGCAAAACTATAGCCTAATCACCGAGAGAAAAGAACCAAACCAGGAACAAACAACATCACCACCAGAACAGCCATCAAGAGCATTTCACTCTACCAACACATACCAACAACACAGTATGGGAGGTCTAATGAACAAATATATATACTAAAATTGAGGATTAAACAAAGTTAATAATTAAGGTGTAGTAGAGGTAAAACAACAAAGCTGTCCCTAATCTCAAGTGGAATTCTAACATTTTTTCTGATATTCCTGTCAAGCCTTGCACATTTAAAGTGTGGTGACAGACCTGAAACAACCAGGATGCCTAGTTCAGTCCACGGGATAACTAAAAAAACTCTCTGTTTTTGTGTACTGCTTATACATCACATAATAAAACCCTTCATGCAGAAGAATGTTTTGCACTAAAGCAACATCATTGTCAATTCTAAGGCAGTTATCACCATATGACGTTCTGATTGTCACACCATCAATAATTACGTGTTTAAACTGTGTGACAGTGCTGTCCATTGACTGGGGCACAGGTCCATCTCTGTGCTGCCTTTTGGCTACGTTTCTGGGTTTTTCAGTAATGCTCTCAGCACTGATCCTGTCAATTTCGGAGACACGTCTAATTACTTGAGTCAGAGGACTGTGTGGTTTCCTAACCATTTTCTTTAATGTCTGTAAATAATTTTCAAAAGGAAATCCCGATATGAGGTCTACGTGACCATCGTGAGCGAAGCTATACACATATATTTTCTGTAATGTTTAATGTGTAGATAAAGGCTATGTTTGTATACAAGTCTAAAGAATATTTAGAGAACGAAAAATGTACTTACCTTCAGTGTTGTTAACGCTGGAAGAGTGATGTAGGCGGGCTCTTCTCTGGGTAGAGATTCTGAAAATTCCCGGTCTTTGCTCCGTCTTTTGGCTAACCACAAAGATGCCAAAACGAGCCCATATACGTCAGTAGACGCTGTCCCGCTCTAGACTGTATGGTCCCGCTCTTCACCCAGTGTTATGGCTACCCAGACATATGCCATAACTCACCCGTATAGTTATCTATCCGCTGGCGCCTTTTTATCTTTTATGGCAAACCATAATCATGCCAAAGTTAATACGAAAGCTTTACCTTGCTTACTTTTATGCCAAAACAAAGCCAAAAACTTCACATATATGCCAAACTACAGCCAGAATGTTTGCTATCTGGGAGACCATTCACATGAACAACAACAATAACTCTGCATTAATTGTATATACTCACTTTACAAACTCCTGGATCGTTATAGCATAGGTGGACTGTCTGCTATTTAAAGAGCAAATACAAATGGTCACACAACATCAAAGGCAAAATAAGTGTAGTCATGATGGTTGTAGGGTGACATTAAAGGCAAAGTAAATGTAGTCATGATGGTTGTAGGGTGACATTAAAGGCAAAATAAGTGTAGTCATGATGGTTGTAGGGTGACATTAAAGGCAAAGTAAATGTAGTCATGATGGTTGTAGGGTGACATCAGTTTTCTTTAAAGAAGACTACCTACATGTTAACTTCCATTCAACAATTGATCGGTGAGAACTACCTGCGAGAGAACTTGACAAATTCTACAACAAACAGCTACGGACCTCGATACTGCCTATAACAGACGTTGATGGGTCAGTGACAAATAAGGGTTGGTATGATGTCCAAATCAAAAATATGCTTTAAACTTGTTAAAACAACATGTTAGATGTTTGTTTAAATGTATAGTTTGCATTTCTGTTGGTGTCATAGTATTTTATATGACATTTCTAACATTTTTAACCAATTAAAGAATCACAGTGCCATTAAATTGTCAAATGGTGTAACCACAAAAGCATGACAAGTATTAAATAATTCACCTTCCTAGAAGTTATGCAAGTGTACTGATGAAAATAAGTTATTTATTATGAAATATCATCTCAAAGTATATTTAAAATATCTTATTTCTAAACTTAGATAATATGGGTTTTTGTTGTACTGAGCAAGTCAGTATGCCGTAGACATTAATGTTTTCTCTCTATTCTTGGGTCAATTGGTTTAAAAACATTTTAAATTTCATTTTTACAGTGTAGTAGACTGCTAAAATCATATTCATAGTAACTTTTTTGCGCAATATCAGATTTTTATGAGAAACATTGGTTACGCCAATTGACATTTATTGGTTACACCAACTGACCATACTATCAACGACAACCAATTGACACATGAAATTGAATAAAAAGTCATGGAGTAAAATGATTTAGGTGTTTTAATAAATGTGATGTACACTCTAATAGATTTTTTTTTTCATAACACATAAAAGCAATCATATTACATCACAAAAAACAATCATGTCAACTTAAAAGGCAGAGGCTATATTCATCCTAAACATTCATATTCCATTTAGAAAAGTATTACACATTCTAGCAGGACTGGAATTTTTTCCAGTCTTCTGTAGTAAGTTTAGAATGACGGGAGTTGACAGGCTCTGGCTCAGAGATCATGAAGAGCACATCAGCTTCATAGTAGAGGTCGGGTGGGTGAGGCCAGGTGAAGACATTCTTTGCACTCAGCTGTTTCATGCAGCTCACCTCTATCTCATCGCCCACAACCTGAATGATCTGCCCCACAAAAGGCTTACCCTCATAATTCACAACAATGAATTTGCCTTTCTGATTCAGGCTGGGTGGTTCTGGGACTTCTGACACATTTCTGAAGTTTACTGTCGATGGATTGTAACATTTGCAAATGGCTGCTGGTCTCGAACAGAAGCATGAAATGTCTCTGTACAGATTTGTGGCTGTACAGATGACTTGATGCAGCTTCATGGTGCCCTTTACAGCTGGCACAATCTCTGGCACTTTTTCATCAAACTTTTCAACATCCTCCTCAGATATCCAGTAGAAGTTAACAGTAGACTTCTGTTTAATCAGGAAGTCATAAACATCCTCAGGGGTCTGCAAATCTTTTCCTCTCTGCACTGCTGTATCGGCAAGACGCTTCACAGTTGCCCCAACTCCATCAGGTGCGCCTTTCCCGTGTGCTTTTTCACTGAAGTTCCAAGACACACTCTTGAAACCCAAGTGAAAAGGTACAGTACTCAAGAGGTAAAAGTTCTTTCGGTTCCTGTACTGTGTTACAGGCCCATCACTTATAATGTGGAGGGAGAAAGGCGGCGTTTCACATTTTGTCATGGCATCTCTCACAACAGGTTCTAAATGTGCCCACATAGCACGTTCGTCATGGCGAAGACAGCCAGAGATGGTGGCATAGGTGTGAGTGGCATTACCAATGTATGCCACACAGGTGTGGATGGTGGCCTGTTTTCGGCTGCTACCAAAGTGAAATGGCTGGATCTCGCGATTTAGTTTGCAACCATAATTTTCTGAGAAATCAATATGAACACACAGTAGAACTATTGTCCATAAATTGATCAGATTAGACTAGTAAAGGAAGAGGTATAATGGTGTAACCTGGTTACACCACTTGACATTTCCAATTGAAACCAAAATTCGCAGGCATTATTGTGGACGACTATGTAAACACTTGACCTTGGTTTGCATATTTAAAGCTATTTTTCATATTAATTTGAATATTTTATGATAATTTATGTTTATTAACATTTTACTGAGGTCATACCATTTGACATGTATTCTAATCATACCTGAACATGACCTGAAAATGCTTTATTTTGTCAAATTTTAGAGAGAGTTACTAACCTTGACATGTGGCAGTTGGGGTCTTCAGGGGTCCTTCTGTTTGACATCACATCCTGTCACATGATCTTCTAGCTCAAATTTTTCAAAAAGGCTCCAAAAAGGGTGGTTACACCAGAATTTTGACTTGGCAGACATGATTCCCCATGTTAATGGAAATATTCAGAACTGCCATGTTTATCTATTATTATTTGGTATTAAAAAGTACTTGTTTAAAATTATGCGAATGTATTTCAGAGGCTGTTTAGAACATTATTACACATTTTTTCGACAACTTATATTATTGGTGCTGCATTTTTATGGTTACACCATTTAGACAATTTTACCCTTATTCTCTCAATATTATCTCAAAACTTAATAAAATCAGGCATTTTAAGATAGGGGGCCAAAGAAAAAGATATTTTTAAGTAAATTAGAACTTTATTGTGAAATTTTCACATTTTTAAAGTTTTAAAGTTATTCAAACCTCAGGGACAGAAAAAAATTAGCGGCACGTCTTTCACCCTGTCTACAACAGACAGCTACAGACTTCAAAAGTCCAGTGTACGCTTGATTCTACATTGTCCTTGTTACCCGAGTCAATGGCCCAAACAAACAGTTCGGAGTTATCTGTTATGTATTCGCGGACGTACAGCGGTTAAAATATTGGTGAAATGAACGAGTTTCGCGGCAGATAATGCGTTATGTAGAGGCTGCATTTCGGTGCCCCAATCATTCCCACTATAGGGATATACGCGGTGCTCCGGAGGAATCCGGGAATCCGAAGGATTAAAAATGACACCAAAGTTATATGGGTGAGTAAACGATCGTATTATATGCCAGAAATAAGGTCCAGGTTGTAAAAAACGGTAGTAATGATGAAGCATTAGGAGTAAAAGTACTGTCAGTGGTGTTGTCATATGTTTGTTTATCCGGCTTTTTATGCAGTCCATTACGTGTTTGAATTTCCTACTTTCTCGCTAAATTTGCTAATATTATCTAGTCATGGGAAGTTTTGTGCTAAATCATAACAGTCGTTAATTAAACTGTTTATTTTTTGACGGTTTACGTGTGTATACAGTATTTAGACATGTACTACAGACTGTAGTGTGAATTGTGAAACCTCAAAAGGTATCTCCATTCATGAGCACTTTGTTGGTTTTCTTCAGGCACTTGACACAACAGGAAGAGGGTTGTGCGAGTCATTTTTAGGGCACCTAGAAACACTAGGTTTGGACCTCTCCAACTGCCGTGGCCAGTCTTATGACAACGGCAGTAACATGCAGGGTAAAAAGCAGGGGGTCCAAAAGAGAGTATTAGAACTAAACAGCAAGGCTTTGTGTGTTCCTTGTGGAAGTCACACTTTGAATCTTGTTGTTGGGGATGCTGCCAAGTCATCTGTGACATCCATCAGCTTCTTTGGTCTGCTACAGCGACTGTACACTCTGTTCAGCTCCTCAGTCCACCGCTGGTCCATTCTCACAGAGCACGTCCAGAATTTCACACTGAAGGCATTGTCAACAACCAGGTGGGAGTCCAGGGTTGAAGCTATCAAAGCTGTTCGCTACCAGCTTTCTGAATTTGTGGAGGCACTGACTGCTCTAAAGGAATATGCCATGGAGAAAAGGGATGCAGACGTTGTTTCAACAGCTGGAAGCATCTGCCAGGAGATGCAGAGGTGGCCTTTTGTGGTAAGAACCATTGTATGGTACAATGTGTTGTTCCAGATAAATAAAGTCAGCAAGACCCTGCAGAGCCAGAAAGTTTCAATTGAAACAGTCAGAAAAGAAATTAGGGCAGTGACAGAATTCCTTCAGGAATTTCGGGATGATGGGTTCAACACTGCCAAAACAGAGGCCAGGGAAATAGCAGAGAAGCTTGAGGTAGAGATGAGGTGGCCAGAGGTGCGTCAGAGAAGAACAACTCAACAGTTTGAGTATGAAGGCAAAGAGCAAACTCAGTCAACTGCAGAAGAGATCTACAAAAGAGATTTTTTCTTCCCTCTTATTGATACAGCTCTTATTACTTTAAAGGAGAGATTTTCACACATGGAAACCTTCTATGAGCTGTATGGATTTCTCTACTCCACTGATGTCATGAGAAGCACTGAGAAGGAAGGGAAGCTGGATGAATGCTGCCACAGACTGGAGCAGAGATTTGATGATGTTGATGCAGAGGACCTGAAACTTGAGGTGAAGGGAGCAGTTAGATCCTTCAACCACAAATATCTCAACACCATCTGAGATGCTTGATTATATCTATAAGGAGAATATCTTAGACCTATATCCAAATATGAGTATAGCACTGAGACTTCTGCTCACTCTCCCTGTGACAGTGGCCTCAGGTGAGAGAAGTTTCTCGAAACTGAAGCTCATTAAAACCTATCTGAGGTCAACAATGTCACAGGAGAGGCTGTCTGCACTTGCTGTTCTCTCCATCGAGCAAGAAGTCAGGAAGTCAGTGGATATGGATCTCCTCATTGCAAGATTTGCTGAGGCCAAGGCTCGCAAAATAAGATTTTAGGGACAAAAGGGAGAAAATACAAAGACTACGAGAAAAAGGGACAAAAGAAAACATGGAGAGGGAGACAACAAGAAAAAGGGACAGGAATATGTGTAAAAAGGACAAGAAGAGAAAAAAAAAAAAGAGGAATATGAGTAAAAGGGACACGAAGAAGAAAAAAGACGAGGACAAAAGGGAGAGAAATACAAAGACAGAGAAAAAGACAGGAAGAGAAAAAGAAAAAAGAGATGAATATGAGTAAAAGGGACAGAAGAAGAAAAAAGACAAAGACAAAAGGGAGAGAAATACAAAGACTACGAGAAAAGACAGGAAGAGAAAAAGAAAAGAGAGGAATATGAGTAAAAGGGACAGAAGAAGAAAAAAGACAAAGACAAAAGGGAGAGAAATACAAAGACTACAAGAGAAAGACAGGAAGAGAAAAAGAAAAAAGAGATGAATATGAGTGAAAGGGACAGGAAGAGAGGGACAAAAGGTATAACATATAATACATGTGTATTCTGTTAAAATGTATGTATCTGTATAATTGACCTGTTGTTTTGTGTGTTGTCTTCTCATTTCAGCACCACAACATAGAGGACAGCAGCTGCTGCTGCCCAAATTTGAGCTGTGTAAAGGTAAATCATCTATGTCACATATACAGTTATGAAATTACAACTTATATAGTGAAATCAATTCTATGTATATGATCCATCCTAAGTATTCTATCAGAGAACCTGTTGGTAAAAAATAATACTGTTAAAATGTATGTATCTGTATAATTGACCTGTTGTTTTGTGTGTTGTCTTCTCATTTCAGAGGGCCCCATGCCTGCCTTTGCCTTGGGCCCCAAATTTCCTAAATCCGCCACTGACTACAGTATTGTAACCTATCATGCTAGTGAGGTCAGTGGCTTTGTTGGTCTGCTACTACTACTACTACTACAGTGGGGGATGGGCAAAACTTTCCACAACGAAAGCTCTCTAGTCTCTGTATTTTGAGTAATGTCTCTGTAATATGATGTATGTATGTATGTATGTATGTATGTATTAATGTATACAGTGAGAGGAATGGGGCAGCAGAGCCCTTTCATGAGGCTATAACACATTGCATGAGTTATTCTGGTAACATTAACTGATGTTTACGAATATATAATTTATATATATATATTTGGGGATATTGCCAACTGCACATGTGGCTTTCACACTCAGAAGGTAATACTGGTCAGTTAGTAACTTGGTGTGTGTGTACATCAGTTCACAGACAAAGTAATGATATATCTACTCTGTCAAAGCAACAGCCAGCTGCAGCAAATCCTCAGGTGCCCCCCACCCAACAAATGGCAGCAACTGGTCTTCCGGGCACCATGGGTCCACCCATTTCACTGGGCAGCAAGGTTTATAAGAAGCAACAACTGCAGCATCTGTTAATGATACTAACTGTTGAGTATGTGCTAATCAAACCTTCACAAACTAAATAAGTGTCATGTCTTCTCCATCTTAAAGAAACAGCCAGCTGCTGCACCTGATGTTCCTCAAGCTTCCAGTGATACCACAAGGCAACAGAGTCCGGCAGCCAGCGATACCAGGAGAAAATCGCTGTTTACATTGTCAGTGGTATTTGGATAGTTATTCACACTCACAACTTGATAATAATGATTTGACATTTATTTGTTCAAAGTTTGAAAATACATGACACCCTCTTGATGTGGTCCTTTGCTTTATTGCATTTCAGTTCACCAAACCGAGATTTGGTGGTACGCATGTTGCCGCTGCAAAGCCAAATCTCAGTCTGGCCAGAAAAATAACAAAGGTAAGTAGTGCTCAAATAGTAACAGGAATATTGTGAGTTTTTAATACAAGTAACTTAAACGTTATGCTTTACAGACACAAGTCACCGATCCAACAGGAGATGCCACCACCAGCTCTCCAGCCAGTATTGCTGGCCCTGTAAGTCAAGACACAAAGCACTTTCAAATACAATTTAAGTGTTTATATGTCAGGAAACTTTAAAAAAAACCAAAAAAAAAAACGTTTTATGTAGAGAAAGTGAATGAAATAACTGTAATAAAACTTAGAGTTTGATTGTGCTGTAAATCTGAATACAACAAAAGTGAGTGTATTCTTTTCCATTTACCTACAGGCTTCACCAGCCCCAGAGACACAACAGGACACCTCAGCACCTGTCCCCAGTGCCACAACAGAGTGTGCCACTGTGTCTGTAAGTGATATAACATTTCATTTTATACTGCCTAGAATACTATAGGTTTTTGTTAACAGTATTACATGTATTTATGTCCTATGTATGTTCTATTTCTTATGTTTTATTTTTTCATAGACTTCTGACTCCACCCTGGCACTATTACCAGCTCCAATAAGTCAGCTTCCCCGCTTGTGGTCTGAGGGCTTACCACCTGAAGACCACAAATGGATTTTAAAGGCCCTGTTTAAGACCGGCCCTAAGGGGAAGCTAGAGCTTAAAGACAACCTGAAGCTCCGGTACTTTCCCCCTCAGCCCAGCGTTGTGTATATCCAGGCTCCAGCTCCGGACTGCTTTTTTGCCCACCCACTTCTTGTGTGGATGCCGTACAAGTTGTGGAAGGTGAAGGTGGTCTGTCCCAAACCTGACTGTGGGCAGCACCAGCTAACTGGGGCTGGAATTCACAAACGGGTACAGCAGGTCTTGGATGTAGACCGGACTTACTTTATGGTGACAGAGACACTAACCTGCACCTATTGTAGGTCTTCCCATGTGTCCTGGAGTCAGACTGTGCTCACACAGCTGGACTTGGCACACAGGTCAGAGTTCCAGGTGATCCTCACACAAAAGTGAGTAATGTTTCTTTCTCTCTTCCCCTGTCTTACACATGAGTACGTAAAATATTCTTACTGATATCTATTATGTATCTATATCCGTAGGTATGCTTGTGACGTGCGGGTGATCCGGCTTCTGAGGGAGAGAGAACTTGGTAACAGTCCAACACGGATCCTAAAGCAGCTAAAAGAGAACCACACAGAGGAGGGGCTGAATCGTATAGCACGGTATACCACTGAATGTGTGGACTTCCTCCGGCGGCCTGGATCGTTGCCCATCTCTTTTCCTGACCCTCCGGAGCCTGCTGTGGTCCCCAGCTGTAAGTGGCTCCTCTCGGTTTACAGCCAGGACATCCTGACAAGGATTGAGGACATCAAGGCTCGCATCACATCCACTTATGGATCCATTCTGAAAATGGATTGTACCAAAAAGGTTAAACAAACTTTTTCTGCTGATAACATAAATACATATATATAACACACACATATATATAAAACATATATGTATATCAAAACGTTTTGAATGTCTTCACAGAGGTCCTATACATTTTATGTGTTTTAGATCACCAAGAAGCTTGCTGGGACAGCCAAAGGGACAGCACTCTGGCTTACCTCTCTGGGCAATGAGTACGGCCAGATACTCATGAGTGTGCTGACTGCTCAGGAGGGAGCTGGCCTGGACCTGATGGCTGCAGATCTGGTCAAAAGATACCAGCAGGCTGGTGTGGATCACCCTGTTGCCCTCTATGTCAGTGGTTCCCAACCTGGGGTCCCAGAGATCGCAGGGGGTGCGCACAACTTTGTCTGCTCTGAGGTCGTGAGGTTACCAAAATTAAATTTGTGCACATTAAATTTATAAAATTAAAAATAAAATAAAAAACACACCCAACTGGATAATCAAAACTCTGTATATGGTCCACATTTAAATTCAAAAACAAGGGGTTTAACATCCGCCTTAAGGAAAAAGCCCCAGGGTGGGTGATTTTCCACTGCATGCTACATCGGCAAGCACTGGCAAGTAAAAAACAGAATACCTTAGTAACACCCTGTCAACTGTTGTTAAAGTTGTAAACTTTATTAAAGCTCGCCCATCAAACAAGAGACTTTTTGCCCAGCTGTGCGAGGATGAAGCGCATCAAACACTGCTGCTACACACGGAGGTGCGGTGGTTGTCGCGTGGACAAGTGCGAATAAGTGTTTCAGTCGCAGGGCTTGTCCCTCCCTGCTAGTGAAATCCAGAAGCGACTGACAAGGGATGAGCTGGCTCTGCATTGTCGGAGGAGGACCCGTGGGGAGGAGACCACCATTCAGCTGTTGGAGGAGTTGCTGCAACTGTTAATGGGAAGCAGTGGAAACGACTCCCTTGGAGTTCCCCTGCTGGACAGTGAAAGGATGGAGCACATCTGGAGCGTTCAGAAAAAGCATGTGAAGTGCATCCAGGACACATCAGGTGTTGCTCTGTACATCAAGACTGGGGTGCTCACAAAGGGAGGAGTGATACTCCCCACCTACAGATGTGCTAGGGGCCCTACATCACTGGAGTCTTTTCATCTCCACCTGAACCGCTTCATTCCAGGTCTGTGTATCAGACGTGTTGCTGCATGTGCTGTGTAACCCAAGAATATTACATCACTTGATCTTTAAACTATGTTTTCCAGGGACCAGTGCCAACAGTATATATATACACAAACTACCCCCCCTCTAAGTTTACACTTGAGTTTTACCGTCTATATTTTATTCTATATTACAGTCTATATTTTATTCTATTTTTCTCAGTGTACATTTACACTTATACTGTTTACCTTGTGTGTTAAGAAATATGCAGTTACTACTGTTTTACTGCAGTACTTATTTTTTTACTACTGGCTGCAGGTACAAGAATACATTTCACTGTGCATTGTACTATGATAACTGTGCATGTGACAAATAAAACCTGTCTATCTATCTATCTATCTATCTATCTATCTTATTCTGTTTTAATGTATTTTATTAATGTTACTAACTTTGTAAATTAAACTCTTTATGACTATTATTTCAGGAGAACTCATAGGGGTGCAGTATCTCTTCCGGCAGACTGGCCAGGCGCTGCAGGACATGCACCCCGATTCAGAGGAGACGGCTCAGCTGATTGAGGAGCACGATGTAGAGGACAACTTGGAGGAGGATGAGGGTTTATCTGACCTTCCAGAAGATCCCACAGTGGTGGAGGTCCTTGAGCCCTCTCCGACACCTAGTTCGTCCACCGTCTCCTCCACAGCTTCCAGCACATCTGCCATCTCCTGCACCACTCCCAACACAGCTCCCAGCATATCCGCCAACTCCTCCACCACCCCCAGAACATCCACCATCTCCTCCACAGCTCCCAGCACCACAGCACCCAGCTCGTCCAGCACTCGCCCCTCTTCATCCTCTGTGACACATGTGGAAGATGTGGTAGGTAACAGTATGTTTACTTTAGAACATGTATTAATATGAATATAAACATGAGTACAGCTCTTTACTATTTTCAGTACATATTTACACAGTCCACAATATCAATAAAATGTCATCAAAGTTTCTTAGGTGTAGTGTTCCTATCTAAAAATGTTTTATCATTTGCACAGGTTGTTGATGAAAAAAATATCCCTGGGTATCACCATGTGGACAGCCTCGCAGAGTACCTGGTGGAGCTTTGCAAGCAGACTTTTGAGCGGCAAATTTAGGACACCAAAAAAGCCCTCAACAACCCCTGGTGTGGAAAGTGCCACGCGGTGCCAAGCAGTGTTCCTGCCCAGTAGCCTGATTGCTGCCGGCTGGTTGAGAAAATTTGTATTAGACTGTGCGATCTACACCCAAGCCCGGTGCGCCATGGCAAGAAGACTGATTCGAGGTGGTCCTTAATTCTTAGAGACTATCATAGAATCAGGCAGCTTGTCATTGGCAATGCTTTAGTGATGCAGGGTACAGACATACAGCTGGTTGAGGTGAATCAGAACACCCTCATCCAGTGGTATAATCGCCGGCAGAAGAGACAGGAGCTCTCTGTGCGACTCCAGGGCACCGTACTGCCTCCAGCTCTCCCTATGTCTGCGCAGCCTCTTCAGGAGGCAAGAGCACTTCCTGATGAGCCCATGCAGGCACTGAAAGAACACCAGTAACAACTGCCAGAGAGTACTGCAGGCCAGGCAAAGCAGAGGCAGAGAGGTTCATCCTATCAGCCCATCATGCCGAAAGGACCGATAAAGAGGAAGCTGTTCCCCTACCCCCCAGCACCAGGGCTTTTTCTGGTACCAGGTGCCACAGGCTGGAGCGATTCAGTTTGTTCTTCCTATGGCAGCTGTCCAGGCTACCAGCACCACCCCAGAAACCATGGTACCTTCCACAGAGGAAACTGGGGCCGAAACAAAGAGGCCATATAAGCGCACGGTACAAGCAAATACTTGCAAACAGTGTGGCCAGTTTCGCACTGCTGAGACTGGCCACAGTCAATACCGTGGCAAGGTATATTGTCCTGTGAAGAAGACTCAGACAAAAGAGCAGTGGCTAGAGGAAATGAGGAGAAAATAAATAACGAAATGTAAACCATAAATAATGCAAAGTGCTTGTAAATAGTTTGAATTATTGTTATTATTATTGTTATAATGTACATAAGAATGTATTGTAAATAGTTAAAAAAATTTTATAAAAGGATTGCTGTGAATAATAAATATTTGTATTTGTGCTTTGAGTGTTGGTTTGGTTTTTGCCATTTTCTGAGGAAATTAAACTAGTGAACAGCAATTATAACGGAGTGTTTTTAATGACAGTATGTTGAAAACAACACAACAACAAAAATGATTATAATAATATCTATGATGACACATAAAAATAAATTTTATTAAAAAAAAATGAAACTGTTTATATTTCTGCCAAATGATCCAGAGGACAAGAACTCCAAGGTCACGGGTTCGAATCCCATAGTGGGTAAAATTCTAAAAAATATTAAGAAAAATATTAAGTTTCATATTTGTAATCAAACAGCAGAAAATACATTCAGTGGGACAAAAAGTTCTCTTTCCTTCTTTCTTTTTCTCATTTTTTCCCCTTTTCCCTATTTTTTCTCTCTTTTTCTGTCACGACGGGTTGCGGGGAATGGAGTTTAGGACCCAAACGCAGGACTCAGAGGCAGGAGTGGGCGAAAAAGATATTTAATAATAAAAAAAAAACAAAGCTAACAAAACCAAAAGCGCTGCCGAGGTGGCAGGAAATCCAAGAACCAAATCACTAACAAAAAAACTATGAAAAAACTAGAACAAGGCATGGAATAACTGTGGCATGGAAAACATGAACAAACTATGGCATGAAACATGGACAAGGCAGACAAACAGTATGATGCGACAAGGAACAAAGGGGAAGGCAGGGCACCACATATGCACACGAGGAACAGGGGTGACGAGACACAGGTGAGGCTAATCAAGAAACGAGACAAGGTGAAACCAATGACCTAATCAAAAGGAAAAAAGACATGGCGTAACAAAAACAGGAAGTCCAGAACTTAAAAAAATAAAACAGGAAACAGAACAGAAAAACAAAACACTAACCATGACTATGAAAAAAACAAGAACTTAACAAAATACAATAAACAGAAACCCAAGAAACTAAACCATGACAGAAAACATGGTAGACAGAAAACATGACATTTTCCTTCTCCATCCTTCTTTCCACTTCTTCCCCTTCTTTGACGGACGATTGTTCCCCAGCCTGAACGCAGCGCCTTAGACCGCTCGGCCATCCTGACTATGAAAACTCTGCCAAACTCTATGAAAATTCGCTGATTGCACCATCTCTCATTCACACAAACAGCAATCCCACCGTCCTTCTTCTTACCTCTCAGGTGCGTGTCTCTATCCGCCCGTAGTCTTGAATCTGGGTAAAGACGTGCTATGGTCCGGGAAGTCCGCGTGCAGCTAGGTCTCCGTAAAACACAAAATACTGCTCATGGTGTACTCCCTCTGGGTCTTAACAGGTGCACACACAGTTTGTCCATCTTATTTGCCAAAGACCTCACGTTCCCCTTGAGGACATCCTCATCTCTGCCCTGACATTGTGATTTGACAAGCCCGTCATGATGGACTGAAGGCACTGGCTGTGGACAAGCTCCTTGTTATATCCCAGACTGGACTGGGTATGCTCAGATGCAAACAAAACTTTTTGGCACAAATCGAGCACTCGAATGAGGAAATCAAGAGACGTTTCATTCCGTCCCTGCACAGCTTTTGTCAGTTGTTGGTATAAACCAGTTGCAACCTTTTCTGCCTAACGGGCTCCTAATATTTGTCTAAGAGTAGCCAGAGTCACATCGATCTTCCCTTCCAGATAACTTCTAAGCTTCAGTCCAGGGCTCACAGCACAAATCACTGCCTCAACATCAAAATTTCCCAGTTTGGGATTAATAAAGAAACTATCTATCAATCTATCCATATCATTTCCATTTCAGGGTAGCCTTTCTTTAATCCACTTTCAATCTGGTGTCAAAGGCTACTGAAGCTACCAAAGTATCTTTTGAGGTCAACTAGCATAGACAGTGCTAGCAGTTGCTCTCGTGTATACACTGTAAACCTGAACAGTACTACTAACTCAAAAGTATTGTGAAAACAACAATCAAAATCCGCTATCAAGTCAACCCAACTTTAAGTAACTAAGTGTTCCGAACAAGGAATGTAGTTATAATTTCGTGCTACTTAAATTGTCTGAATGATCATCACTATCTTACTCAAAACCTTTGAATGCACGGAGGCGTGCAACGTAATGACGTCAGTGCGTCATTACGTTGGCGGGGACCAAAGGATGCAAAATCAAACCAACCAACATGGCGGTCGTGAAGCGAGCGAAGTGCTTCATCGGTAGCTGAAGTTGAGAAAACTTGTAAGTATAAGGGTAAAGTCTTCTAAAACTCACCTGCATGTTGTTTAATTGCATAAATGCCACAACGAAATCGAACTTTTTTTGTTTGTCTGCGTTTTTTTACACATTCAGCTTAATACGTGGTCACAGTGACAGGTCTTTGGTGAGGACGCGTTGCGTGAATTGACTGCAATAATCATAATGACGATAAATATTTTCAGTCGAGGGTATTGTTATTCTTTATAAATGTGTTTCTGCTGGTGATGTTAACGTTTGGTTGAAAATAAGCTGGTATGGTCCGGTAAAGCTGCCTCCCCCTCCCCCTCGAAGTAAGAAGAAGGTGTGGGGGGAGGGGGAGCGGCGGCTTTACCGGATAATGCAGTTTTCTATGTTCAGAGGGATAAAAGAAATAACTATGAAAGCAAATGTCATTCCTAATTGTTAAGAGATTAGATTAACTATAATAAAGGCTAGGCTATATATATTGCACAGTTGTTTAGTCTTTTTCGTCAGAAAAATAGCTTAGTCCACAGCATTTAACAAAGATTGGAAAGGGTTCACAAGCTGTGTTTTAAAATTTATAAATTACTTTATTTTTAGCTAAAATATTCTAATTAGAAATTTGGACTGCATTATTTGAGTGGTTTCAGCGTACTATTCTATGTCATCCCACAGGATCAAACACCTCAAACTCGTGACGCCAGTGAAGAGCAGTGAATGGCACAGACCTCTACGGTAAACATTCATCTTGAAAGACGACTTTTGTTGAGTAATGGAGTGGAAGTGCAAACTCTGTACTGTGTCTGCAGACACCCAGGCACAGTTATTCCGGCACTATCGCTTGAAACACAGCCATTATTCTAGAGTTAGCCCTCTACCATGTCTCCATGACTCTTGTATTTGTACATTTCTGTCCTTTAATGCCTTGAAAATTCATTTGTCACGGTTTCACAGTGATGTGTGTAGGCCCAGTGCAAGTGACAGAGCACAAGCAGAAAGGGCAGCTCTTACCTGTTCCGTGTGTAACTTGAAACAGCCCTTCTCACAAGAAACATTGCTGACTCATTTAAGGGACCATTTAAAAAAACGTGAGACGATTACATGCCCATTTAAAAACTGTAACTACAGCACAAATGTGTATTCTTCTTTTAATACACACAAAAGTAGGACACATGCAAATAGTTCAGACTTTCGTGATGAGATAGTTTCACCAGAAAATGCTACTGTAAATGCTGCTGACCTTCATTATGAAGATATTTCCCTATCCCAGCATGCAGACACATTTGATAATCCTGAGGATGTATGTGACTCCAGCCAGTTGAGAGCCGAGTTGCGCCATAATCTCTCCTCATTATTCCTCAAGATGCAAACTATTCTTCACGTTTCTGACATGGCAACTCAGGAAATAGTTGATCATCTCAGTCAGATATTTTCCTTGTCTCAGCCTCTCATCAGGGATACTGTAAAAGAGACACTACAGAGGCATGATATCTCTATTACTGAAGCTACCCTGAATGATTTAGTAAATGAGGTTATGAACACAAATATTTTTGTCAGTGCCACAACTAAAGGGGAGGAGATGTCCAGCAAAAAACGAAGAAAAACATTTGTCGAGAAAAATTTCCCTGTTGTGAAGCCAGTGCAGTACGAGTTGGAGCCTGGATGCAGAGTAGCCTATGTCCCTATTCTCCAGGGGCCTCATGTACGAAGACTTGCATGTATTTCCTTCTAAAACGTGGCGCACGCTCAGATTTAGAAGCATTTTGAAGCACATAGAGCATCACAGTCCCGCCCACAGCCGATGCCGGAAGTAGGAATCCAATGCAATTTCTCCATTGACAGTTCGGATATAAGCCATAAAAACTTAACTGCATATGGTTGACTTAAAACCAGCTACGGCTGTACTAAGCGATTGTATATGCTCATGTAGACACCAAAAGTTCATGGGGCACTAACCTTGTTTTGAGATAAATACCTTTTATTCGCAATGTCTTGGATAAGTACTTCATTACCCACAATCCTGAACAATCCCACAATCCCACAGTGATGCATCTGATTAGTGGAACTCGTGGAACGTCTGGTTAAATCCCGCGAAGGTCCGTGAAGACTGAAGAGTCTGTGCTGCTGTGTGGGCTACTGTAATGTTACTGTCTACTGTACGATCACAAATAAATAAATAAATAAATAAAAAAGAACCTGTGTTGCGTTTTTGCACGGTAGACTTATCAGTGCAATCATGATCTCCTTGGCTGCCATGATGGCTTTTTTCAAGGATGAAAACAAGAGTGTCCAGAGGGGTGAAAACCACTTCAAATCGGGTCATGTTGTTGAGTGTAGCGTGTCCGAGGGTCAGCTTGTGGGGTTTGTAAGGGCGAGCATGAAAGATAAGACCTACAAAGTTGTGGTAAGTTTTACAGGGAGGTTGGTAACGTTAGTTAGCATTATCGTTCACTTTAGCTAGGCTACTGTAGGCAGCCTTAATAGTCATATCAAGCATTTTATGATGCCACATGCCTGACATGTCGGGTCTGGTGGAGTTGTGGAATGCATGCTACATGTTTTGGAACCTTTGAACAGAAACATCTTCAACCTGTCCTGTCAACAGAGTGTCCTGTGTCATAAAGGGCTTTGAAATAAACACACAAACTACACACTGAACACACATGCTAAACCATCTAATTAAACAGATTAATATCTTTTCACAAAATAATTGTGATTTTCTTTCTTTTTTTCTTTTGTTTGAAGTCACTGGATGAATTTTACTAATAGCCTAGACTTTGTCAGGATAAAACCAATTACTCTCATTGTCAGTGCTTGTTTTGAGATTGGCAGTGGTACTGATGGCTACAGCAGATAAAGACTTGAAACATCAAAAACTACAGAAACTGGCATGAAATTATACATTATACAATCATCTGACATTCATCCGCTAACACAAACAGAAATATCTCTACACCTTTCAGCTGTGACAATATTCAATTCAATTCAATTCAATTTTATTTATATAGCGTCAATAACAATACAAATCGTCTCAAGACGCTTTACAAAAACCCGGCCTGAAACCCCCAGAGCAAGCCTGAAGGCAACGGTGGCAAGGAAAAACTCCCTTTTAACAGGAAGAAACCTTGAGCAGAACCCAGCTCATATGGAGGGACCCATCTGCCTAAGGCCAGCCGGGTACAGACAGAAGAAAGAGAGAAGAGAACAGCAAAGAGAGAAGAGAAGAGAACAGCAAGATAAACATACATCTGTCATAGATACACATATCTGAC
Source organism: Chelon labrosus (assembly GCF_963514085.1). Taxonomy (NCBI): domain Eukaryota; kingdom Metazoa; phylum Chordata; class Actinopteri; order Mugiliformes; family Mugilidae; genus Chelon; species Chelon labrosus. Next base: position 23,888,973 of record NC_140352.1, read on the forward strand.
TAAAGCGTACATGTGGAATCTTATGATACAAACTGATGATGTTACATGACAGTTTGAAAATGTAAGAGGAATCATAGGCAGGTTGGAGAATTGTTCATTCAGGTAGGAGTGGATAACTGCAGGATTCCATGAAGACTGGGCAGGCTGATGAGACCACGACAACAGATGTAGTATAGAGCTCCACAGGAAACACACAACTCCAGGCCAGAGATACTCACAAGAAGAGGGGGGAAGAGGGGGGAAGGGGGGTGGGACACACACAGCAGTAAACATTCTACATAGTAATAGCACAGAATTGTATGACTAGTAGTATATAGGAAATTAGAGGGCAAGAGCTCTGTGCCAGAGAAAAGAAAGTGGAGGATGCGAGAGAGGAGAGAGAAGAAAGAAGGAGGACATGTGTTTGGTGCATCGTCCCCCAGCAGCCTAGGCCTATAGCAGCATAACTAAGGGATGGTTTAGTCCAGCCCTAACTATAAGCTTGATCAAAAAGGAAAGTCTTAAGCCTGACCTTAAAAATAGAGAGAGTGTCTGCCTCCCGAACCCAAACTGGGAGCTGGTTCCACAGGAGAGGAGCCTGATAGCTGAAAGCTCTACCTCCCATTCTACTTTTTGAAATTCTAGGAACCACAAGTAGGCCTGCACTTTCAGACCGAAGTGATCTGCTGGGATGATATGGTACAATAAGGTCTTTGAGATACGATGGAGCTAGGCCTTTAAGGGCCTTGTATGTAAGGAGGAGGATTTTAAATTCTATTCTAGACTTTAAAGGGAGCCAGTGAAGAGAAGCTAAAACTGGAGTAATATGATCTCTCTTGCTAATTCCTGTCAATGCTCTTGCTGCGGCATTTTGAATCAACTGGAGGCTTTTTAAAGAGCTATTTGGACAGCCAGACAGTAATGAAACTAGTTTTTCAGCATCACTCTGAGACAGGATGTTCCTAATTTTGACGATATTACGCAGGTGAAAGAAGGCAGTCCTGGTCACTTGCTTTATGTGACATTTAAAGGACATATCCTCATCAAATATAACACCAAGGTTTTTTACAGTAGTACTGGAGGCCAAGGTAATGCCATCCAAAGACACCATGTGATTAGATAATGAATCTCTGAGATGCTTAGGACCGAATACAATAACTTCTGTTTTGTCTGAGTTTAAGAGTAGGAAATTACTGGAGCTACATGGAGCCAGCCTCCTCCTATTTATGACCTTCTTTTTCAGAGGAGCAACTAAGTTTAAAGTTGAACTAAGCGATGCTGCAGTGCCATCGACAAAATAATCTATTAGTGCAGGGGTTAAATTGTGGTTGCTGTCGTCCACAACATTGGTACATGGCACTGAGGTAAATAAAGAAGGAATTAATTCTTTATATCTAGTTACAGCATTGTCAGACAAACATCTACTGTAATGAAATGTCTTTTCAGTTCCTGTGTAATCCATTATTGCAAATTCAAAGGTTATGAGGAAATGATCAGACAAAAGAGGGTTATGAGTAAATACTGTTAAACCTTCAGTTTCTATGCCATATGTTAGGACAAGATCTAAGGTGTGATTAAAACTGTGAGTTGATCTGTTTACATTCTGAGAAAAGCCAATTGAATCTAATAATGATGTAAATGAGGAGCTAAGGCTGTCACTGACAACATCAACATGGATGTTAAAGTCACCTACTATAATGACTTTATCTGTTCTAAGAACTAAATCACATAAAAACTCAGAGAATTCAGCTAAAAACTCAGAATAAGGAGCAGGTGGGCGATACACCACAACAAAAATAATTGGTTTTTGTATTTTCTGGTCTGGATGGGGAAGACTAAGAGTAAGACTTTCAAATGAATTAAAGCTCTCCTTAGGTCTAGGATTAATAGATAAATCAGAGTGGAAGATTGCTGCCACTCCTCCTCCTCTACCTGTGCTTCTAGGAATATGATAATTACTATGACTGGGTGGCGTAGACTCATTTAAACTAACATATTCATCATCCTGTAGCCATGTTTCAGTCAAACTAAATAGATCAATCTGATGATCAGTTATCAGATCATTCACTAAAAGAGATTTGGATGAGAGAGATCTGACATTTAAAAGACCACATTTAATTTTCCTATTCTTCTGTTCTACCAATGAACTTGTACTGATTTGTATCAGGTTCCTATGAGAAACTCCTCTGTTGTTATTTTTTGGTTTAAATAATCTGGGAGCAGACAGAACATCTATAGAGTTGATAGAGTTTAGGGTGTGAGACAGTCCTAGAGAAGCGGCAGAGAAGTGTGTAAGACTACAACTCCGCCTCCTGGTCTGAACTCTGGGTTGTCATGGTTTCGGGGGGTTAATAAAATCGGCCATATTCCTAGTGATGAGAGCAGCACCCGCTAAAGTTGGGTGGATGCCATCTCGCCTAATCAGACCAGGCTTTCCCCAGAAAGTGTGCCAATTGTCAATGAAGGCCACGTTGTTTGCTGGACACCACCTAGATAACCAGCGATGGAATGACGACGTGCGACTAAACATGTCATCATTGGTCAGGTTGGGCAGGGGACCAGAGAAAACTACGGAGTCCGACATAGTTTTAGCAAACTTACACACCGATTCCACGTTAAGTTTTGTGACCTCCGATTGACGTAACCGGGTGTCATTACTGCCGACGTGAAAAACAATTTTACTGTATTTAACCTTAGCCTTAGCCAGCAGTTTGAGGTAAGATTTAGTGTCGCCCGCTCTGGCCCCTGGAATGCATCTAACTATGGTCGCTGGTTTCTCTATCTTCACGTTCCGCAAAATAGAGTCGCCAATCACCAGAGTTGGTTTCTCAGCGGGTGTGTCGCTGAGTGGGGAAAATCGGTTGGAGACGTGAAGGGTTTGGTGGTGATCCACGGGCCTTGTGGGACTATGCTTCCTTCGAACCGTCACCCAGCCGCCCTGGTTTCCCGGCTGCTCGGGAGCTGTCGGGGGACAGCTAACTGGAGCTATGCTAACAGGAGCTACTCTTGGTCGGTCCGCACCGGCTACAGGGCCCTGGCTAGCTGCTGGTTGTTTTTCAATGGTGCAGAACCGTGCTTCCAATTCGGAAAGCCTCGCCTCCAGTGCTACGAATAAACTACATTTGTTACACATACCATTACCACTAAAGGAGGCAGAGGAGTAACTAAACATGTGGCACGAGATGCAGGAGAGAGAAGGGGAAGCAGAGGGAGAAGCCATGGTTAATTCGCTAACGTTAGCAGACAAAGTTGATTAGAAGAGAGAGTGTGTGTGGTTCAAAAAGTAGCTATAGAGGACAGGTGGTTGAAGATACGTAAGAATTCCCCGCAATAAACAGAACGTTTTTTGGAATTTGAGCGACGCTAACACTCTGTAAACAGCAATACCACACGGTGCAGAAGCAGGAAATGACGCAATACGCTTACTCACGTGACGCTAGGAGCCAACCAATCAAAGCATTCATATTCTAACATGAGATTAAATCAATGAACAAATGAATAACAATGTAAAGTGTGTTGAATGATTTCAGTTTATTTAGAACCATCACATTGATGCATTAAACATATAAATGAAGTTGTCACAAATTTGTGAAATAAATAGGTGGTTGAATGTGATTTTTCATTATTTCTCTTCTCTTCAGGTTTCCACTGGTGACTCGGCCGATGTCACCTCTACCTCCTGTGAATGTCCTCGTGGGGAATATAAATGCAGTCACACTGCTGCTCTGATGATCTGGGCTGTGCATAACCTGAGCTCCACGGACGTGGAGTGCAGGTGGGAAAAGCCCAATGGTCCATCAGACACAGTAAAGGCAGTGGAGGAACTTTTCCCTCCATGTAGCTACAAGCCACTGACTCGTTCAGTGACCCCAGAGGACCGTAAGTGGTTGCTGGATCAATTCCAGGGTCGCTTCACGGGGGTTTCCTGGCTGCTCACTCCTGAGCCAGAAACTCAGCAGGGATCCCTTCTTCATTACTGCAGTCACAGCATTATATCTGCCAATAAACACCTGGGCAGTGATGCTGTCCTTGCTGCCTTAAGGCTGTCCTTGGACCAGATAATGGCCATCCAGACAGCAACAGTGGGCCAAAAGGATAACCACCTCTGGCATGCCCTGCGGAAAGGTCGCCTAACGGCCAGCAATTTTGGGAGCGTGCTGTCTGCAAAACGTGCCACCCCTTCCCTCATCAACAGGATCTGTGGGAACCAGGACCTTTCTGGAGTTTTGGCTGTGCAGTGGGGCATAGTGAATGAAAAAGAGGGTATCTCTGCGTTCGAGGAGGGCACCGGCCTGAGGGTCAGAGGGTGTGGTTTATGGTTGGCTGACTCTGGGATCCTTGGTGCCACCCCTGATGGTCTCGTTGGAGAGACGGGCATCATTGAGGTGAAGTGTCCATACAGGTGGAGGGACAGTACCTTTGAGGAAGCGGTGAAAGAGAAGAGCTTTTACCTTTACCAGGAAGGTGGCACCTACCACCTGAAAAGGGACCACAGCTACTGGCACCAAGTGCAGGGGCAGCTGCACATCACAGGGAAGACCACATGCCATTTTGTCATTTGGACACCTAAGCAGTGCCTGATATTGCCAATCTCCCGTGATGACTCCTGGCTGCCTAATTTGGGGATTTTGGAGGCATTTTACAAAGCTCATATGCTCCCACATATTGAGCAGAACTTGTAAATTGTAAATAGTGTATGTAGTGTAAATAGTGTATATAGTGTAAATAGTGTATGTAAATAGTGTATATAATGTAATAGTTCTTACAATCAGTTCCCCTTTGTTCATCCTTGAGGATTTCTTCAGTTCTGTTCAAACATTTTTGGGGGGCAATGGATCAGCGTTCTCGTCGCGCCTCCTGTCAGTACCTGGTTACAGGGAAGCCAATGATCCAGAACATAAGAAATAAAAAGAACTAGCCTCTCAGAGTGCAACCCAAAGCGCTCCACACACAAGACATTGGCACATAGACGCAGCGTAATCGCCAGCGTACCCGTGACACCACACCGTGTGTAGCCTATACTGACACCACATCATCATATCTGTCTATGGTTCTTACTGAATATCCATACCTGTTTTTCTTATTATATGTACTCATATATCTATATTATTCTTACTACTACTATAATGGTACTGCCACTACATTGTACATATCTGTACATGTTGTTCATCAATTTTTCATATTATACAGGCATATTTATTCTGCTCTTATAAGGTAACTGCTAATACATTGCACATATTTATATTTAATTTATATTACTCTAAACCACCTTCTGTAAACCAACTGTATACATGGCACTATATTTCTTGTCCTGTCTATGCACCACTTATCTATACTTTCTATATCACATTGCACTTTTCTGCTTTTTTTTGCACTTCTGGTTAGACACAAACTGTATTTCGTTGTCTTTGTACTTGTACTCTGTGTGTGTGAGAGTCGCTGCTCCCCAGCGTCCATTCCTCTGTGTGTGTGTGTGTGTGTGTGTGTGTGTGAGAGAGTCGCTGCTCCCCAGCGTCCATTCCTCCGTGTGTGTGCGTGTGTGTGTGAGAGGGAAAAGGTCACTCGTCCAAATTCACTGCAACTTCCTTTATCAGGGGATTTTGGAGATTCACCAAAGCACAGCAGAGCTGTACCACCACGTCAGCATGGCTTCGCAAGGAGTGAGGAACAAAGTGCAGGATTTTGTATTCTTTCAAACGAGCATTTGCCCTCTCGACATGAATTCTTGTCCGTGCAATGTCTTTTGTGAGTTTCACTTCACTCTTGGTTAACTTACCATGGTGCAAGAATGGTGGAATGTTCAAGCTGACCCCTTCTGGCAAAAGATCTCGAATCAGAAAGCCTTTGTCAGCAAGGACGACATCACCCGACTTGAAGACTTTAAGGATGCCACTCTTAGCCACAATGGCCTTGTCAGAGACTGACCCAGGATACAATCTGCTGCAATATGTAATGACAGCATTTGGTGCCACACCTAGCAGGATCTTGAATGAATGCATGCCTCTGTATGACGAGTAGGTGTGTTTTTGAAGGTCCATTGAGGCTGGAGTAGCAATTTCAATATCAGTGCAGTCTATCACCATCCTGCAGTTACGGAACATCTGGAAAGACAATGGTAGGCTCGACTGTTTTTTCTCCCGACTTGGCACAGCGGTCATGATGTCTTTGAACCAAAGTTCATGCAGAACATAGATAAAAGTCTGTACTACATTAGCCACGCAGGATGAGCCACATTGAAAAAGCTGACCAAGATGCAGGTTAGTGTAATTATGATGAAGCTTCATCAGAGTCATCAGGATCTGGTCATCAATTGACAGACATTCTACCTTCCACCCAGCATAGTACACGATAGACTCCTTGAATCGCAACACATAGCCAACAAAGATGTTAAAAATGGTTCTGTCAGGGAAGCCAGTTTCCATCCGTAGGACCTTTTCATCAAGGATGGATGCAGAGTACCTGGAACATTGATGCACATGTCCAATGGGACTGGACGTCATGGGCAGGCTCTCCTGTGTGGGCTGACTCGTGCTGGGCTCCAGGGGCTGACTCGTGCTGGGCTCCAGGGGCTGACTCAGGCTGTCCTCCAGGGGATGACTCAGGCTGTCCTCAACAGGTTCATTTTGTCCACGCCCTGGGAACCATGTTGGACCCCTTTCAAGTCCATCTCTAAAATGACAGCTGATTGATTCTCTGTAACTGGTGCCTTTTGTGTCCCAGAGGTTTAACGCAAAGATTCAAAAATAAAGTTACCAATAAAATGCATTTTAACCAAGAAACAGACAGAAACATGTGTATTTGCATATAACACAAGAAAATATTTGAAAAAAATACATTATTCACATTTTTATAGGTCACTATCAGATGGCAGACAAAAATGCATGTCCCCAGTGACCAAAGTTACTTTTTCATTCAATCTAAAACGTATATAAATTGCCATTAACCCCATTTTTTCTGCTAATATAATCAATTACCTGTCTACTTTAACTAAAAGAAAAGAAAACTGAAAAGAATTCATGATTTTTTTTCATGAAATGGTACTATGTAATCATGTCCCCCAAGTTTGTTCAACCTCATAACAGCATAGCATTTTCCACCCTTTTTGAATAATGGTTCAGTCCAACATACTCAACCTTCAGAAAGTGACCTTACTCAAGTCTTTTCAAGGTCATGCTGTGAAGAGAGGTAATTGTTAGCATACATTTTTAACCATATTTCATTGTTTTTTTTGTGAGATTGACATCGTCATGCTCAACCTTTCAACACTGTTACACAGATAAATGATATTTAGATATTGTTTAGGAAGAATCAAACAATTGTGTGGAAAAGTATATCAATTTCATGATTTCCAAATGCCATGTGGTGCTAACATGTTTGCTAACATGGGAGCTATGGCTACTTTTAGCTAGAATCTTCAACCCCGTAACATTCAACCCCGTAACAAAAAGCATTGTTACGGGGTTGAATCCTTGTTATGGGGTTGAAAGTTGACCAGTTGTTGAACCCCACCCAGGCACCTCCCCCAACCCTGCCCACCCTTTATGACTGTTATTCAGTATTTATCAATATGGGCATGCCATATATAATTTTATTGGGTTAAATCACATCTACAACCTCACTGAAACATTACTGGCACCACTATCTGGTAGGTGGCATTTGTAATATACTTTTGCAACAGCGCTACTTTCAATTTGAGTGTACTTTAAAAAAAGGGCTTAGGGCTCTAATAAGTCCTTTGAGTTTAAGAGTTACATGCAACTGTCTGAAAGAAACAAATATTTTCTTAATGTTATTCCATGTTCATTATTTTTAGATGGCAAAATCAAATGCAGAGAGGCAAAGAGAGTACAGGGCGAGAAGAAATGCAGATTCACAGAGAAGAGAAGAATATCTCAGGAAAGAGCGTGCCAGGTGGCAAAGAGATACTGCAGCAGGGAAAAAGAAGTCAATTAATGACCTAAGTGAGAGAGCTAAAAGACATAAGCGGAAGATGTGGCGGAAGGCTAAAGAAAGACAGAAAAGAAAAGCTGAAATTGAGAGCAGTGGGTCTGCACCTTTAACCCCTCCACATAGTCCTGAGAGTGAGATTCAGGATGCAGTGCAAGCCAGACCAGGGTCTTCAAGGTAAGGGACATTGCTACTCAGTCTAAATTGTAATAGAAGCTGCTGTAACCCTCCTGCTGTCTTTGGGTCAAGGAAGGACTGGAAGAAAGAAGGAAGGGTGGGAGTAGGGAAGAGAGGAAAGAAGGAAGGAACAAGGGGGGGAGGGAGCAAAGCAGTAAGGAACAAGGAGGGTGGAAAGAGAGAGGAGGGAAGAAAGGAAGGAAGGAGGGAGGGAGGGAGGAAGGAAGGAAGGAAGGAAGGGAGGAGGGAGGGAGAGAGGAAGGAAGGGAGGAAGACCTTAATGTTTTAACCACACACACACACACACACACACACACACACACACACGCACACACGGTGGTCAATTATTGTACCCTTGCTATAATTGTAGTCATATTTAAAGTCCGTGTAAAGCAAAAATAAATTTGTGTTATGAGTTTGTCATGTGTCATTGACCACTGAGCCAAATTTGAAAGATTAAAAAAATCGCTAAGTATATAAAATTAGATCTCAAAATCATGGAAAAAAATGAGCACTTCTCTCTGCTGTGAGACGCTGGGGGCGTGTCAGTTAGAGGCGCTGGAGCCACGCCCACGCGGGAGGGGAGCCGCCCCGTGTACTGTACAAGGACGTAACCTACAGTAACAATGGAAGCTAACGTTAGCAGCGTCATCGGACGGACCCAGCCCTACCTGTTTGAGCCATCAGAGCCAGAAACTGACTCTGAGTCAGACTCTGATAGTGCTCAGCCTCGTTCCTCACAGTCTCCATCAGAATGGTAATTTATTTCTCCTATTTATGAAATTTAGCAATATGTAGTTACGTTTTAGCCTAGCCAAATACAGTTAGGCTATCACCACCGTTTCCTTACGTTGTCCTCCGTCGGAAACTTAAATAAGCTAACGGAGCCGTTACCCTGCACACTGTGGCATCCAGGAAAGATGCACAAGCGACGAGGAGGAGACATGACTGGTTAGCTGACTGGTTAGCTCGTTAGCTAGCTGCAAACTATCGTAAGAGATGCTATCCGAGACTCGAGAGCGAGCGGGAAAACCACCGAAGCGAATGCGCTGAATGTATTTATACCGCTACAGCAGCAGGGGCGGGTTTATGCTAATGAGGGCCGCGTTACTAATCTGTAAAACTAAACATCAATGTTCTATGTATGGTTTTATTGTAGGCATTCAGCAGGCAAGAAACAAATGAGAAAAGCTCGAGATAAACTCAGAAAGGAAATAGAAAAGCTCAAAAAGGAACTGCACCATCAAAAAAAGCAGAAAGAGAAATACAAGAAGAGACTCCAGCGAGTGAGTAAAAGTCAGGACTCTCCCAGATCCAAAGTGCGCCATCTACTGAAGAATTGTACTGTGAACAATAGAGTCAGGAAGACTTTGCTTCACCATGAGGTCCTCATTGCAAACATAAGAAGAAAGTACAAAAATGCCAGTAATGAAAAAAATAAAAAATCCATAGCTCAGGTTGTTGTGGGGAAGATAGTGAAAAAATACAAGATGCAGGGGTGGTCAGAAAAAGTCTTAGGCTTCTCAAAGAAACGCTGGACTCTCCAAAATGTAGACCTGGGCAACTGCGCAAGAAGCTCACGCAACAGGTATGCCGATAAGTTGATCAAGAGCAAAGTGAAGACCTTCTTCACAAGGGATGACGTTAGCCGCATGACCACGGGTAAAAAACAGACAATCACAAGAAAGAAAATAAAAATGCAAAAACGGTTCCTTGTGGACACAATGCTAAACCTTCATCTGAAATTTCTGGCTGAGAATAACACGAGCAACATTTCATACTCTGCATTTTGCCGGCTGAGACCCTTTTGGGTTGTCCACCCCTCCCTTGCAGATCGTGATAGTTGCCAGTGCAAGCTTCACGAAAATCTGGGCTTCCTGGCAGAAAAGCTACATCAGTTGAAGGTCATTGAAACTTCAAATTTAGAAAGCCTCATAGAACATGTGTCTTGTGACACTGGCAGCAAAGCCTGCATGTATGGAGAGTGTGAGGACTGCAAAAACACCACAGTTCCCCTCTCGAACAAATATGAAGGTGCACAGAGAGAAACTTATCTGCAGTGGGCCACAGAAGAAAGAGCTCATAAAGAGACCTCAGTCACAAAAATAACAGTGAAAACAAAGGTGGAGAGTAGCCAAGAGGAACTTGTTGAAACGTTCCACAGACACATGACGAAATTCAAACGTCATCTCTTCAACATACGGCAACAGTACGCCTACTCCCGTGCACTGCACAACAACATGGCCAATGATGAATGCCTGATTCACATTGATTTCTCAGAAAACTTCTCTTGTAAATACCATAAAGGAATCCAGTCAACATACTATGGTTCAAACCACCAACAAGCCACACTGCACACTGGTGTTATTTATTTTGGTGGAAACAAAGAGCCATCCTGCTTCACCTCCATCTCACCATCTAGGCACAAGAGTCCTGCTGCGATATGGGAACACCTCAAACCTGTACTGGTACTGATTTTCATGGTATATTAAATGTTTTATGATTCAATGTTTCAATGTTAGATATGAAATACTAAATTACAGGTTTGTCTCATCTTGTTTGTTGCAATGAATTAATTAGAGTCAATATAATTTTGATAAAATGTTGACATTTATTTTGCTGGTAGATTAATCCAAATAGTATTGAAATGTTGATTGAAATGGCAACCCTGTTATTCTATTCAACCCTGTTACAGTGAGTTCAACCCTGTTACAGTGAGTTCAACCCTGTTATGTGACAGATTTTCATACATTATTGGATATTAAAAAGAAATATTTGAGAAATCTTTGTCTTTGTTCTTTTTTTCCTCCGTCGCAGCAAATCCTTCGTCATTCGTTAGCAGCATGGTGGAACGAGTTGGAGATCCTGTAGTAGTCCAGTAGGTGGCGGTATAGAGAGGCGAAGTCCCGCCCCCCTACTTCCGGGTTATGGGACCTATCTTTCGAAAAAATATGAACGGCAGTCTATGGAGAGATAATAATTATTTTTTGGTCCCGATCGAATTGTGGCATGAATTTCACATATGATGTGTGTGAATTTAAAAGATAATTTTTCACGTCAAGAGATAAATTATTTGACGTAAATAAGCTGAACAACATTAGGTTTTGTATGAGATCGCTTAGTAAACTACATCTCTCTAGAGATCCCTAGAGAACTATGGCTGTCTCCTTGTTGAGCTTTACCGTCTTCTTCCAGGACGAAGGCAGAAGCATCAAACGAGGTGAAAATAATTATAAATCGGGTCATGTCGAGAGCTGTAGTTACACCAAGTGAGTTTTGGTCGGTTCTGTACGCGCCAGCATGCGGGACTTGTAGTTTGTTTAATTACGTATTTTCCATAGCGTTTTACTTAACTATCTTGCGACAAACTGTGACATTCTTGACATATAAAATCATTTTTTATTCTGAAAAACAACATATGTATAATCCAAGGCACAAGTCGATCGGGACCAGAAAATAATTTATCTTTCGCCATAGACTGCCGTTCATATTTTTTCGAAAGATAGGTCCCATAGCCCGGAAGTAGAGGGGGCGGGACTTCGGCTCTCTATGTTGTAAAGATATGATCCGCCATTAAACAGAAGAAGAAGAAGAAGAACGAGCTGGAGCGTTTAACATGGAGCGAGCGAAAGAGTCGGGTGTGTGGAGGCATTTCACGGGTTATATTCTCAGGTTCAGCTGCTTTTGTATTTTGAATTCCTGCAGTACTTTGCACTTAATATATGTTTTACATGTTTACAGTGTTTGGTAACTTGTTTTGATTACTGTTTTGTTTCTACTACTACATTTTATTTATTTAAATTTATTTTAAAAAGTTTGATTACATTTTATTTTCAATTTGGATGCACAATTGTTCAAATAACAAATAAATAAGTATTCAATACATTACATCTATGTTATTTTGTCTTAGTTAGGAAAGTCTGGTGCCTTTAGATTCTTCTACATGGTGGAAGGAAGGTATAAGGTGGAAGGTATGCAGTTTATTATATTAATTCAACGGTATCGGATCGGTATCGGGTATCGACAGATATACAAAGCCCAGGCATCGGTATCGGTATCGGGACTGAAAAAGTCGGATCGGTGCATCTCTAGTATGCATTAATGCATTAATGCATAAACCAATACAGTTATTCATTAAAGCCTAAGCAAATGCAGTTATGCAATTATTATTGAATTATTAAATATCAAAGCTATGTACAAGCTTTGAGGCAGAAAGTCAGAAGCCAGAAACATCGCTAGCTGCATGGTCTATGCAGCCATTCCATTTAATACCTGAACAAAAACATTTTTACACAAATGCATTTAACAAATGTTTTAATGCACTAACATTACTGTCATTAATGTGCATTAATGGATTTAAATGTACACCTCGTCGATTTCCTTTATACCGTAACACGAACACATAACATAGGTAATGTGTATACATAAATGCATGAACAAATGCATTAATATAAATAAATGCATTACTGTATAAATAAATGCACTTATGTCACTTGATAAATTGGACATCCTAAGAGCACATGTGAGCAGCAGGAAACACTGCTACTCCCCTGCAGCCATGCCTAACGTTACTGTTAACACACAACACCCTGATTGCGTTCTTACATTCATTTGAAAAAAAAATAATAAAATAATGTACTTACTTGATATATCTTATCCACCGATTCCTCACGGTATCACTCTTGAGGAATCGATGGAAACGACATGTGTTGACGACTGAGCGGTGATTGCAGTCAGGTACAAAGCACTGCACCATGTTGCTAACGTTATCGTTAACCGCTTTCACACACGCACACAATATAAAATACACGATAAAATACACGATGCTAAATATAAAATTCAATACACAATACCTATATAAAACGCTATTATTGACACGATTACTACTGAAAGAACTGATATTAACTGCACATTCACTATATAAAAATCACTGGAGGAAAAAGTTCGCGTGGCCGTCGTCAGATTTGGAAGTCGCTGAAAAGGCTCTTTCGAGGTTGTGGCTTCGAGTCGACTTCAGTGAGGCGCCTTTAGTGAGGCGCGGTGGTTTATGGGATGAGTAGTTCCTTCTCTCGGAAATGAAAATATGTACACAGTCTTGTACCTTTGACTTTTTTTGGACTTTCTCTTCGTTTTTTCACTCGAAATGATATGTTATATGCTTATGAGTTCAGCCGTAGCTGGTTATCCTAAGACATGCTCTAAAACTCTTTAGATACGGATTTTTCCAAAACGTCAATGGGAGAAATGAATGGGAACCGTACTTCCGGCACCTCCGCTCTCTTTGGCTGTGGGCGGGACTGTGACGCTCTATTTCCTTTGTACATCCCAATCGAGCGTACCCGACCCCTCCCTGTCCGCGCCTCTTTTAAATATGCAACTCCCTGTCCACGCCTCTTTTAACTATGCAAATTATGTTTAAATTGACCCTGCACCTAAGATTCCCCTCTGTGTAAAAGTTTATACGATCTCAAGTGTTCAACTTTTCTACAAAGCAGCTGAATATTGACTTGATTTTAAGATGAAAGTAATGTTTTATCTAAATCAAATATCTAAATTATTTCATTCTAAGTTTTTGATTGTGTGAATGAATGTGTAAAGATGATTTTTCAGACAAAGTTATGTCGTTTCATTCCCTACAAAATTTGATAACTGTTCTCTCTCTTGATTTTCAGCTGATGGCCATGCCCCCAAAGTACCTTCTTCGTGTCTGCATGGCTGTGAAAGTGACTTTGAATGAGAGGCCAGCATCAGTTGATGAGCTCATCGGCATCTTGAAAACAAAGTTAAGCCAAGGCTGGACTTTACAAGTTACAGTATGAGGATCCGGACTTCGGAGGAGAGCTCTGCTGTTTGGTTGACATAGAAGACCTGCCAGAGAAGAGCACGCTTAGAGTTGTTAGATCAGAAGGTTCAAGCTATCGTCCAGTCGAACCGAGAAATACAAGGGGACATTCTGCAGATGAGTATGGATGTAAAGGAATTTAAAGGCCAAATCAAGGAATCATTCACAAGGCTTGAAACATCAGTTGGAGGTTTGAGTGCACAACTAACAAAGTTGGAAAAGAGGATCGTTGACGCAGAGGAGCGTATAACAACCACGGAGGAGACCACCGCAGTCCACGGAAAAGCCATCGGCTTCCTACTGCAGCGTGAGGCGGAATTATTTGAACGGTGTGAGGATCTTCAGAACAGACACAGAAGGAAAAACCTAAGGCTGTATCAGGTTCCTGGAGACATGGCCGCCTTCATTAAAAAGCTACTGCCGACGGTGCTGACCGATCTGCCACTAACCGAAGCCGACATCAGGATTGACCGGGCGCATAGAGCACTTATGCCAAAACCGAAAGAAAACAACCCGCCTCGCTCCATCGTGATTAAATTTGCGGACTACACAGTGAAGGAACAGATCCTGCAGCAAGTCTGGAGAAAATGCACAGTGAAGATGGGTGAGAAGCAGATCTACTTTGACAATGACTACTCACAGGAGCTGCAGAGGAAACGCGCTCAGGTCAGATACGTTGTGAAACAGCTGAAGGAGAAAAACGTTAAAGCGAAGTGCATGTACCCAGCCCGGCTGAGGATGGTGGTGGGATCCGAGGAATAAACTTTCCAGACGGTGATGGACGCAGCGCATGTGCTTAAGGATTTCAACATCCAGGTGCGAGTTGACGAGCGGGATAAAGTAGAGCGAGAGCTGGCCAGACACAGGTGGGAGACACGGGTCAACCGAAGAGGGCAGAATGTCAGCATGTTTACAGAAGAAGATTACAGATTTTCTTTCCTTGAAGTGACTGGAAAAAGTACAAAAAGTACGGTTTTTCCATTTTATTTTGACAGCTATGAGCAGCTGTGAATAATTTACTGTTTTGGTTTGTGGCATCAGCTGCAATTGACTCATTATGGGTGATTTACACTCAGCCACTGTAGGGCCGCACCAGTTAACCCGACGGAGTGGGTCTGCCACACAATGTGACATTATCCCGGAGGGTTCCCGCCACCCTAATTCAGTGCCAGTAATACCTTTATCGACTTTAGTGTTTCTGAGCAAGCAGTCCCAGAAGAAATTTGAAATCAAAAATGTATGGGTGAAACACACCTTAAAAGTATGGTCGACAGTCCAAAAGAGAATTAGAAGGACAGCTGCCCTCTCAAGGGCTATGCAGATTGCTGGAAATCCGGATTTCCCTCCCTCAACAACAGATATCACTTTTAAGAGATGGGCAGGCAGAAACCTGAGGGTTATTGACCAGTTGTTCTGTGACACTGGTGTACAGCCACTCTCATATCTCCAAGACAAATTCCTTCTACCCCAAAGTGATATGTTCCGGTATTTTCAGATAGAGAGCCGAAGTCCCGCCCCTCTACTTCCGGGTTATGGGACCTATCTTTCGAAAAAATATGAACGGCAGTCTATGGAGAGATCATAATTATTTTCTGGTCCCGATCGAATTGTGGCATGAATTTCACATATGATGTGTGTGAATTTAAAAGATAATTTTTCACTTCAAGAGATAAATTATTTGACGTAAATAAGCTGAACAACATTAGGTTTTGTATGAGATCGCTTAGTGAACTACATCTCTAGTCTCGAACAATGTACGTAACTAGAGAACTATGGCTGTCTCCTTGTTGAGCTTTACCGTCTTCTTCCAGAACGAAGGCAGAAGCATCAAACGAGGTGAAAATAATTATAAATCGGGTCATGTCGAGAGCTGTAGTTACACGAAGGGAGTTTTGGTCGGTTCTGTACGCGCCAGCATGCGGGACTTGTAGTTCGTTTAATTACGTATTTTCCATAGCGTTTTACTGAACTATCTTGCGACAAACTGTGACATTCTTGACATGTAAAATAATTTTTTATTCTGAAAAACAACATATGTATAATCCAAGGCACAAGTCGATCGGGACCAGAAAATAATTTATCTTTCGCCATAGACTGCCGTTCATATTTTTTCGAAAGATAGGTCCCATAACCCGGAAGTAGAGGGGGCGGGACTTCGGCTCTCTATAAGGAATTACATCACAAACCATGCAGACTGGAATATAATTAAAAATGCTCCAACGAACATAGAAACTTAATTTATTAATATAATTAAACATCAACTTCCCAATAAAAAGCATGTTTCCCATATATACAGAAATCTGTTACTAGATATACCAGACAATACTTTTTATATTAAAAACAAATGGGAGCTGGAGTTAAATATTATAATTAAGGATGGGGAGTGGGAAACAATGTGCATTGGATGTCATAAAGGTATCAATAGTAACATGTGGAGGGAGTTTGATTGGAAGATGAAGACGAGGTTCTTTAAGACGCCCTCCATGGTCTCTAAATTTGTAGATAACCCAGCTGCAAAATACTGTTGGAGAGGATGTGGAGTGGTTGGCGACCACTCACACATATTTTGGGACTGCCCCTCTGATGCTTCCTTTTTGGAAGGGGGTAAAGAGCGAGATAGATAAAGTTCTGGGAATTAATATACTATTCACCCCAAGTCAGTTTCTTTTCGATCCAACTCCTGAAGGCATGTACACTAGAGACCAAAAGCACTTGTTACATATACTCTTGATGACTGCTAAGAAAATGGTGACAAGAAAATGGATGAATCCACAGCCACCTACAGTGACACAGTGGAAACAGAAGCTGAGGGAGGTGTATGGAATGGAGTCTTTAACTGCTCAATTACAATTAAGGTCTGATGTTTTTGTGAGGAGGTGGCTACCTATAGCAAGATACCTCTCTAACTGAGGGGAACCCCACAATATGCTGGAATGTCTTAACTGTCCACTTATTTATTTATTATTTTTCACTTATTAGTATTATTCAGCTTTCTGGGCCCCAATGGGTTGTTTTTGGCTTTTTTTCTTGTCTTTAGCACTGTCATACATAATTTGTGATGTTGTCAAGGAACGTTTGTACTGTGTTTCTTGTTAATAAAGAAAAATAAAGACCAAAAAAATAAAATAAAAAATAAAAGTCGAAGGAACACACTAAGAAGACTTAAAAAGTTAAGAATCATGGACTACTACTACTACTACTGGTGACCTGCTGCCACTCTTCCAGGGCCCGTATTCCTAAAGATTCTTAGCGCAAAGAGTTGCTCCTAGTGGCCAAATCATGATGTTTTCTAAGAATTTCCTCTCAAAGTTGGGAGTAGCTCCTAGTAAAGATTAAAGGTATTCCTAAAGAATCTTAGCTCTTAAGAGTGCTCCTAAGGTGAGATCTGTTAAGAGCAGGGAGGAGGACTTTTAGGAGCCTTAGGAGTTTCTTAAGCAGAGGAGAAAATGGCTGAAAGAAGAGGCAGGAGAGATATTCTCCAAACACTGAATGACAATCAAGCTTGTTACAATCGCAATATCCTCGGAAATGAAAGTCATCACAACACTGAGGTATTTAGCAACAGGAAAAATGCAACAATGCAACAATGCAGTAGTGATGACTTGGGGCCAAATCTACGTCTCAAAACATTTTTATTCTCATTGACCAGTTCAGTCAGAAGCAAACACCGTTCCTCTGTCCAGTTGGGTTTCCTACTTAATTTCTTCTCCATTGCTGCTCGGTTTGTGGAAGATTTGAATGCCAACCAACACTGCTTCTTCTAGGCCGGTTAGCAATCACAGAAACTGATGAAAGCTGAGCCCTTTTACCTTCGTTAATACCAAATGGATGAAGGGAAAAATGACCAGCATGGTAAATGAATGGAAGCAAATAAATAGAACTATCAGCATGTGAATACTGTGCAAGTGGGACTGAGTTTAATCACACATTTTATAGGATAATTTTTAAAGTATAGCTTACTATTTATTTATTTTTATGTAAAGTATTATTTATAATTATACAGTCTTCATAGAGATTAGATTCTATTATTAAGTCTATTAATTTGACGGTCCATTCTAGGCCAATTATCACCAAAACTGTATTTTTATCTAGCTTTTAGGATCAACCAATCACACGTTCTGAAATGATGACTCATACCTAGCAACGGGGTCAACCACACCTCCTCACTAAGATAAGAGTTTCTGTCCATTCCTTGCTCAGAGTTCTCTAAGAATTTTCTGGAATCACTCCTAAGCTAAGACTCCTAGCTAGGAATTTTTAGGCTAAGTTAGGAGCTCTCTGAGAGGATTCTCAGAATCTTTAGGAATACGGGCCCAGGTGCCCATATCTGAATGTGAACTTAATAATTAACTGGAATGAAAATAATATGTCAGAAGTGGGATTCGAACCCACGCCTCCAGTGGAGACTGCGACCTGAACGCAGCACCTTAGACCGCTCGGCCATCCTGACTATGAAAACTCCACCAAACTCTGTGAAAATTCGCTGATTGCACCATCTTTCATTCACACAAACAGCAATCCCACCGTCCTTCTTCTTACCTCTCAGGAGCGTGTCTCTATCCGCCCGTAGTCTTGAATCAGGGTAAAGACGTGCTATGGTCCGGGAAGTCCACGTGCAGCCAGGTCTCCGTAAAACACAAAATAATGCTCATGGTGTACTCCCTCTGGGTCCTAACAGGCGCACACACAGTTTGTCCATCTTATTTGCCAAAGACCTCACGTTCCCCTTGAGGACATCCTCATCTCTGCCCTGACATTGTGATTTGACAAGCCCGTCATGATGGACTGAAGGCACTGGCTGTGGACAAGCTCCTTGTTATATCCCAGACTGGACTGGGAACGCTCAGATGCAAACAAAACTTTTTGGCACAAATCGAGCACTCGAATGAGGAAATCAAGCGACGTTTCATTCCGTCCCTGCACAGCTTTTGTCAGTTGTTGGTACAAACCAGTTGCAACCTTTTCTGCCTAACGGGCTCCTAATATTTGTCTAAGAGTAGCCAGAGTCACATCGATCTTCCCTTCCGGATAACTCCTAAGCTTCAGTCCAGGGCTCACAGCATGAATCACTGCCTCAATCATTTCCATTTCAGGGTAGCCTTTCTTTAATCCACTTTCAATCTGGTGTCAAAGGCTACTGAAGCTACCAAAGTATCTTTTGAAGTCAACTCACTCACATGTCCATTAATCCTGAAGTCCTTTCTGAATCCGCTGGCAGAAGCACCACAGCAGCAGTTGCTGATAGAATCCCTTCCTCTGCTCTGTGCCACGTTGTCACAAGAGAAGAGGTGTGCAGTCTAGCACTTACCGGCTGCCTGCCTCCTCCTCCATGGTGTCGACTGCAGGTGAAGGAAAAAATGTATTTCGTGGGTTGTGTCGTCCAGTTCCAGAAGCACAGACATACCTTCATCTTCCTTTTCCAACAGCTCGGCACGTTCACAAAACTTTATAAGGTGTTTAACAAGTGCACGGCGGGTCTTTTTTAATGTCCTCCTGCTCTTTTCCCGCAATATTGCAGTCTTTCACAGTCAGTCCAAGTAACTTTTTTTTCTATATCCAAAAGGACATCTTCTCGGTGCTCCGACATTTTGTTCGACGATACAACAACGAAAACAACAAAACGGGAGCATGCTGCGCGAGCTACACTTAACAGTTAAAATTTCCAGTCGCATAATGGTCTTCATTACCTTGTTGTCTTCCATCGCGGAGTAATTAATCTCGTTGGGACCGCCAAATTGTTACACCACCGAAGTTACCACTGTTCCATTGATGTAGGTGTAGAGAAACGAGTTTCATTATTCGGTTTTATGGAAACAATTCACAAGGACCAGACTTCTTTTCTAATCAACTTGAACTGCCCGTCTCATGCTCTGTTTAATCAGGTCAAGTGCACGAAACAAAAACAATACTCTGCCCCCTAGTGGTAAGTGTGGATAAATATATTACCACAAAAACGATGTAAGCAGGAAATGAATGATGTAGCATCTAGTATATACAGTCAATGTGTAGCATCCATAAAAACACATAAATCCCACAGGCCCTACATTTGCCTAATTTTGGAAAATTAAAAAAAGGCACACAGTAATACTGAAAGTTATTCAGGGGTTATTCAAGATTACTCATTTTAATTAGAATTTTTAAAGGCAGGTTTCATAGTTCATTCATAGGTAAATATTTTCTTGATTTTCACAGTATTTACAAAGATTATATATATTAGTGAATCAGCGTGGAAATGACTTGAAGCTGCAGGTCTACAAGAGTGATACAGGGATACAGCAGCCGCAATCTCAGCCTGCTTGATATTGTTGGAGGGCTATCAGGCAGGTTGGCTACTGTCATACAGTCAACCTAAAGCTTTTTTTGATTTTAGATGTGCCCAGATAGGGCCATGGAAAATCTTGGGGTGGTACAACAAAGCTCCTGACTGTAATCTGCCAGTGAACTGTGCAGTATGCCCAGGCCACACAACTAAAGTAGTGGGAGAGGTTCAATTTCAGGGCTTTCTTCCTGAAAAGTGACATGGTTAAGGTGGATGAATGGGTCAAATAAGACTTTCACCAAGACAATTAAGATGTGTAAAACAAAAAAAAAATAAAAAATAAAAATGCTGATAAAAAAAACCCAAAATAATGTTTTTCAGTTTAGTTTATTTTCTGTTTTATTATTATTATATTATTTTCAGCCATTCATTAAGCTACAATCCAACTTAATAAGGTGTAAGCATCAAAACTACTCAAATCCGTCCTACCTGGCCCAGGGGCTCATTTTCAGGGCCAGACCTCGCTCGGCTGATACAGAAACCTGCTCCATCTGTGTTTCGCCACTCATCCAAGTAGCTTCTTCAGTTCTTACAGACAGGGAGTTGGGGTTTAAATAGGAACATCCGTTGTTGCCCCTCAGAAACTCGTATGACTAGCGTCTGTTATCGACGAGATACTACTCTGTATTTGGAGGAAACTGTTTTAATACTTCCACAATAAATGCTATTTTAACAAACAATCCACAGGCCAGGATTCAGCTGTCCACCTACACCTAAAGGACAAGGACACTCCTTTGAGGACAACAACGTCCACATTTTAGTCAGAGAACGAAAACATCTATGTCAAACTGGAAAACCCTTCTCTGAACGGGGGAGGTGGACTGAGATATCACAACACAGTTAGGGTGTGTTCCCAGAAAGTTTCACTCTTGTTGACTCCTGGGGAGGCTGTGTCTCAGTAGGCAGAGCGAGTTGTTCACGAACCAGGTTCAATCCCTGGTAAATGGACCACATGCCAAAGTGGCCTCCATTGAGGCACTGAACCCCATGTTACTCCCAGTGCTTGGCACTAGTGTGTCGATGTGTGTGCTTGTGTGAATGAATAGGTAGATATGTCATTGTGACTGTAAGATGCTTTGAGTATAGGTAGAAAAGTCCAAATAAGATCAATTATCATTTGCCATAAGACTGGAGACTCTGGACATTAACGTGTCCTTAGACATTCCCTCGTTATGTGAGTTGTAAGTGGACATGGTGATAGTGACATATGTTCCTATTTAAACCCATATTCCTCACCAGCATTTTAGAACTGAAGAAGCTTCTGTAACATGTTCAAGAAACCCTTCAAGTCCGGATGTCCTCGTTTAAGCTTGTATTTTTGGTAGTATTGTTTTGGACCTGCAGGGGGCAGCAATAAACCACGCGTCTACACGACCGGAAACAGGAAATTATAGTCGCAGAAGAAGAAAAACAGCTGGGCATCAACATGGCTGCTGACAACGATGTGAGTTTGCTTAGCAAAACAACCAAGTGCAAGAAGTGTTTTGACAGCAGAACTGCATTTATGTCCGATCTTAATGTGCTTCTCTCTTCCAGCCCGAGTCAGAGGTTTTTGAGATCACGGATTTCACCACCGCCTCAGAGTGGGAACGGTAGGAAATGCCATTATTGCTCTGATCACTGAAATGTCCAGGTTACACCTATTACACACTCACTTAAAATCATTTGTTCCGTTGATCACAATGTTAATTTATTTCCTGGATACTTAACCTAACCATACCTATTACTTGACTAATCATTAGTTCTTTTTACATTCTGTGCTACTAAAGAAAAACACCGTTGTCTAGCGGACATGTTGGATCTGTTACCTATCTTGACGATGATAAACATATGTACTGCGACAATTAACAATATCAATTAAATAAGGAAAAGGTACATTTTTAGCCAGTGTTTTTTTTTTTTTATAGTAAGACACGATGCTACTCGAGGTCTTCTTGTACTAAGCAGTTGGAAATATAACGGTCAGCAGAAGAAAGAGAAATGTGTGACACTGTGAACAGAGCTCAGTGGAATGCTGACACAACTCAGCCCTCACAGTGTGAGATAGCTGGATCTGAGCAGTAATAAAGTAAAAGCCTTTGGCTGGTATCTCTAATCTGATATAAGGCCCTACAGTGAACCTGTCATCTTAGTTAACTAAGTCATTTAAAGATGTGTTCAGTAACATTCAGGGCATTTCATCCCTAACCAAGATTCCTAGAAACTAGTCTTTTTTTATATCTGGACAGCACATGAATAAATATTAAATATTTTCATATTATATAACTTCTGGATTGACACAACTATACAACCACCTTGGTCTTGGTAGATCTTTATATCTTGCGTTGCCCTGCAAGCAGCTTTCTAAAGCCCTTCAATGTCAGTTGCAGTAAAGTTGCCAATTGGCTCAGTTATTTACTGGTCACTCACTGGTTTGTATTGGAGAATGACTTGGGCGATATTGTTTGGTTGTCTGGTTTCAGCATATTTTTCTGTTTTAAATTCATTAAAAGATCCTTTGTGTGTATCAAAATACTGTACTATTAAATGTCAAGACAAGGCTAAGCTTGAACTTTAAAGTAAACATTAAGTAGATTTTCTACAGAGAGGTTGGTCAGTGTTTGTTGTACAGCAGTGAGCTGATTGAAATGAACTGCCAACTTCCTGAATTGAAACATGAAGCACAAGTCAGTTATTGGTGTATACCATATCTTGTTCTGTATGTTCAGCCAATTCCCATTACTACTTGTAAAACCCCTTTCTCTCCCTGAAGGTTTGTGTCAAGAGTTGAGGAAGTGTTAAATGACTGGAAGCTAACGGGAAGCTCTGCAGTAAAGTTGTCTCCAGAAAAGGTATTCTGCTCTCGTGAATCCTTTAATGTTTGCCTGTGTAATGTCAGAGGGTACTGCGCTGCCTGTATTTATTCATTCTCTTCATTCTAACGCTTTGCTATTTGAACACAGGGTGAATACACCAGCGGCACCTGGGGGGAGGACTCTCAGGATATCCATTTTGCTGACTTTAAGTTCTTCATAACCCACTACTTTCTGAAACAAGACTGTGAGGGAGACGATGGGAAGGACAAACTCGAGGAAGGTACTGTCATGTCTGAACCTTCCAGAATATGTACAGTTCAAATCGAAAGTCTAGATACATTCTCTCACCCAAGGGTTTGTCTTTATTTATCCTGTTAATTTACATTCTGAAGCCTGTTAGCTGCTTTTCCTTCTGTTTGTGGTCCAACTGATCCTAAACCATCTCAGATGGGTTTATGTTGGGTAATTGTGGAGGTCAGGCCATCTAATGCAGCACTCCACTCACAACTAATGTTGATACCACTAAGATGAAATCAGATGGGACGAAAACTGTGGAAAACTCTGATAACTGATAACTTGACAGTAAGATATAGGATGGCATGTTTAACACAGCATTTGCTTTTGTGCCCAGATGCCTTACCCTTGGCAATGCAGGACCTTCTGTGTATGAACAATGATTTCCCACCTCGAGCCCACTGCCTGGTCAGATGGTGAGTTCAGGCAGTCATTACATTTTCATACTAGAGAAATAAGTGGAAATTGCTGGTTTACTTAACTGAAGCTTTGACCTGCATCAGCCTGATTTTTTGCACTGTACCAGTGCTACGTGGCCTTCGTGGAGAGCAGGTGTACTGGTGTTCCTAATAAAGTATATATTTCAGACAAATGAGAACCGCCTGGAGAAATTACCATGAAAACGTGGAGGAGATGAAAGCTTTTCTTATAAGCGTAACCGCACTTAAAATAAAATATACAATTGTATGATTATTTATGAAGAAATGAGTCTGACAAAAAGAGAGGAGGTTTGTTGAGCATCTACTATTAGCTAAGTATATTACCTTGCTGGTGGAAAAACTTTGAGAGACCTCAATTCGATCATTGTTAGTAACTTCAGAGACAAAACAAATATTATCTTATCCCGCTCAGCCATGTTTGTTGTTTATGTTCAACTTCGTTCTCCTGGAACGCTTTGAGGTCGCATCTAGTATCACCAAGATGACCCAAAGAAATGTCAGCCAGCTGCTCCTATCAGTCTTATTCCAAAGTTAGTGGTATGGACTCTGCATGTTGTTCACTGCTGGGGCAAAATGAAACAAAACAGCACCACCTCTAAACAAAATACTGTATTAAGCTAAAGTCATCCATGTCTAAATTGAAGCATATGACTTAGACTTAGACTTAGATAAACTTTATTGATCCACAAGGGAAATTGCTTGGTTACAGTAGCTTAGTTGTCATAAAAAACACACTCTTAAGAACCTCAGATAAAAAGAAAAGATTAAGTTAAATAAAATAGAAATAAAAAATAAGTAGAATAAGATCTAGTAACATAAAATAGAAATAGTATAAGCCAAAATGTACAAATTATCATATTAGAATATGAACAAATGTACAAGAAATGGAAGAATATAAATATAAATTATATATACAGGGTAAGGTGTAAGGTGCAGTAGTATCCATTAACATTAATAACAATGAGTTATCTGTCACAGAAAGGTGAGTTGTTGTACAACTGGACAGAGAATGGTATGAAAGTAGTCCTGTAGCGTTCAGTGTGGGAGCGGAGCTGGATCAGCCTGTTGGAGAATGAGCTCCGCTGCCCCTCTATTGTCTGGTGTAGTGGATGTGACGGATTGTCCATGATGGAGAGCAGTTTGTCCAGTGTCCTCCTGTCCCTCACTGAGACAAACGTCTCCAACTTACTGCCAATCACATGACCAGCCTTTCGGATCAATTTGTCGATCCTACTTATGTCCTTTTTGCTGGTGCTGCTCCCCCAACAAACCACAGCAAAGTACAGGGCACTCTCAACAACAGACTGGTAGAACATCTCCAGCAACTTGCTGCACACGTTAAAAGACCTAAGCTTCCTCAGGAAGTAGAGTCTACTCAGTCCTTTCTTGTACACAGCATCACTGTTGTCCCTCCAGTCCAGTCTGCTGTTCATGTGGACTCCCAGGTACTTATAATGGTCCACTACTTCCACCTCCAGACCCTGGATGGAGATGGGCTCCACTGGTGTCCTCTTCTTCCTGAAGTCAATGACCAGCTCCTTGGTCTTGTCCACATTCAGGAGTAGGTGGTTTGTCTGGGACCACTCCACAAAGTCTGCGATCAGTGTCCTGTACTCCACCTCCTGTCCATCTCTAATACACCCAACCACTGCAGAGTCATCTGAGAACTTCTGCAGGTGGCAGGACCCAGAGCTGTACTGGAAATCAGAGGTGTAGAGAGTGAACAGAAATGGAGACAGGACAGTCCCCTGTGGTGCCCCCACATTACTGACAACAGTATCAGACAGGGAGCCCCCCAGCCGCACAAACTGGGGCCTGTCAGACAAGTAATCAGTAATCCAGGAAACAATGGAAGAGCTGACACCCATCCTGAGCAGCTTCTCACTCATCAGAAAGGGCTGAATGGTGTTAAAAGCACTGGAGAAATCAAAGAACATGATCCTCACAGAGCCCTTTCCACCATCCAGGTGAGAGTGAGCACGGTGCAGCAGGTAGATGACAGCATCATCCACACCAACATGAGGCTGATACGCAAACTGAAGAGGGTCCAAGACAGGGGTCACCAGGGGTCTCAGCTGAGCCAGGACGAGTCTCTCCAGGACCTTCATGACATGTGACGTCAGTGCAACCGGTCTGAAGTCGTTGAGGCCAGATGGGATGGGCTTCTTGGGCACCGGCACTATGCAGGATGTTTTCCACAGCACCGGTATCCTTTCCAGCTTCAGACTCAGGTTGAAGATGAAGTGCAGGATGCCAGACAGCTGTGAAGCGCAAGTCCTCAGGACCCGGGGGTTGACACGATCGGGGCCTGCTGTCTTGCCTTGTTTGACTCTCTCCAGCTGTCTTCTCACCTGGCCAGGCGTCACAGTCATAGGGCTGGTCTTCTCAGTGGGGGTGGGAGTAGGGGGGAGAGCAGAGGTGATAGGCAGGAAGGGATCAGTGGTGAGTTGTTGATTGGCCGTCTGGGGGGGTGTAAAGACTGGAGTGGTGGGGGGTGGAGGGCCAGCAGGGGGTCCAGTGGTGAATCTATTGAAGAAGACATTAAGCTCGTTGGCTCTGTCTGGGCCACCGTCCTGTTGTTTGGCTTTGATGTTGAAGCCAGTGATCAGCTTCATGCCCCTCCACACGTCCCGGGTGTTGTTCTGCTGGAGCTTGACCTCCAACTTCCTCCTGTAGGCGTCCTTACACTCCTTCAGCTGGACCTTGAGTTGCCACTGTATCCTCTTCAACTCGTCCTTATCTCCAGATCTGAAGGCCTGCTTCTTCTTGTTCAGCAGATCCTTCAGCTGGCTGGTGATCCAGGGCTTGTTGTTAGGATAACAGCGGACAGTCCTTGTAGGGATTACTGTATCCTCACAGAAGTTTATATAGTCCGTGATGCAGTCTGTCATGCTGTCAATGTCATTCCCATGGGGCTGGCAGAGCACGTCCCAGTTGGTGGTATCAAAGCAGTCCTGCAGAGCGTCGCTAGCCTCCTCACTCCACCTCCTAACTGTCCTCGTGGAGACAGGCTGTCTCTTCGCTGCAGGGACATACTCAGGTGTTAACAACACCAAGTTGTGATCAGACCGTCCCAGTGGGGGCAGGGCAGTGGCACTGTATGCATCCTTTGAATTAGCATACAGTAGGTCCAGAGTTCTATTTTCCCGGGTCGCACAATGAACAAACTGGTGGAAAGTGGGTAAAACAGTGTCCAAGGTGATGTGGTTAAAATCCCCAGAAATGACAACGAGGGCCTCCGGGTGTTTGGACTGTTGCCTGGCAACAGTGGCGTGGATGGTGTCACTCGCTGCTGCCTTGTCCGCTGAGGGAGGGATGTAAACTCCCACAAAGATGACAGACGTGAATTCCCTCGGTAAATAATATGGACGCATTCCCACAGCTAAAAGTTCAATGTCCGGCGTACAGACACGCTCCTTCACAGTCAAATGAGCAGGGTTGCACCATCTCTCATTCACAAAAACAGCAATCCCGCCGCCGTTCTTCTTACCGCTCAGGACCGTGTCTCTATCCGCCCGTAGAGTCTTGAAGCCGGGTAAAGATGCACTGTGGTCCGGGAAGTTCGCGTGCAGCCAGGTCTCCGTAAAACACAAAATACTGCTCACGGCGTACTCCCTCTGGGTCCTAACAAGCGCACACAGTTCGTCCATCTTATTAACCAGAGACCTCACGTTCCCCATAAGGACAGATGGTACCGCTGGTTTGAATTTCCGTCTCCGCTCTTTCACTTTCGCGCCAGCACGGCATCTCCGGCGCTTCTTCCTAAGTTCCTCGGGAATCTCAGGCCTCGCTCCGAACAGCGCAGGGGGTATGGACAGCGCTAGCAGTTGCTCTCGTGTGTATACGAAAGGACGGCCACTCTGCTGAGCGCTACAGCTCAGCACTGAAAGTCCAGAAAAAACGAAAAAAAGCATCTTAAAAAGACAAAAGCGGCCAAAAAACATGGTGATAGTTTTTTGGCATAGGATTCAAGAATAAGTTAGAAAAAAAAA
This sequence comes from Chelon labrosus, assembly GCF_963514085.1. NCBI lineage: Eukaryota > Metazoa > Chordata > Actinopteri > Mugiliformes > Mugilidae > Chelon > Chelon labrosus. The sequence continues at coordinate 23,916,758 of NC_140352.1, forward strand.
AAAGATCGAAGGAACACACAAAAATTGTAAGAATCACGGAGCTACTGTGACCTGCTGCCACTCTTTCAGGCGCTCGATATGCTGTTGTTAAGAGATACAAACCGGTTGCTATGAATACAGTGTTGAAAAATATGATGCTAGCGTGAATATTCTGCTTTAATGCTCACAGGTATGGCCTACGAGAGTTTGTGGTCATCAGCCCTGGAGCAAACTGCGAGGCCATTATCAGCGAGTCCAAATGCAATCTCCTCCTCAGCTCCATCTCCATCTCTCTGGCTAACAGTGGCTGGTGAGTCCATTTTTCAACTCAAGATAACTTTCTCATAATTGTTTTGTCTGCGTTGCTCCAGAGATCACTCAGAGCACTACTTTGAGAAAACCATAGACTGTATAAATATGGACAATACGTCCCCACTTCCTTGCATTCGCCAAACTGACGGTATTTTCCTGGGGATACGAGTGGCAACCATCTTGTGACATTTAAGTACTTAAAGTACAGTATTGACTTTAAATGGTAAAAAAAAACAAAAAACAGTTTGTGCTGCCGACATGTCTTGTCCGTACTCGGACCGGGACTGCTAGCGCTAACAGCTCCAGCGGTTTCTGTGGTCACTGCAACATGCTTTGCATTTAGATGGCACTGTAGGGTTGAAGTTCTTTGGTGGTATGCAAACTCTTTTTTTTTTTTTTTGCACAACTTGTACAAAATCCCACTTTTATCAGGGCATCCATCAGGTAGTTTTTTAAAAATAAAATTTGCCTTCCATCAGTCCTGGTAACGTGCTTTCATCCAGTTCCTCCATTTTGGTAGCTGTTAGCCGGGCTCTGATGTGTAATCGGTGTACCAGGAAATTGTGCACTGACAAAAGTTTCGCGTTGTTTGGAATACAAACTGCGATTAAATACATTTTTAAACGCGTCAGACGCGTTACCTATCAGAGTTAACTAGTTGTAGGTGTTTTGCATAAATGTCTTCTTATCTCTGACAGTGGCTTACTGAATTCAGTTTTACATCTCCATGCAAAATTCCATCTGTGCTTAGACTAGGCTATTGTTCTCCATTTCTTCTTGGTCGTTCTTTGGTGGTTTTGACTTGAAAGGTCCACATCTGGGTCAACTTCAGCTTTCAGACAGGTGGCCTCACACTATATTCAGGCACATATTAAATTCACAGAATGCAGCCCTTAACAGTTTTTTGTTGAGTTAATCACATTTGTACCATTTTTACACTAATGACTAATGAATGTCATCAAGGGTTTGATGCTTCAGTTATACTGCTCTTGTTCTCATCATGCAAGTGCAAGCACAAAAGACCAGGTCTAAAGAACAAGGGCTGTGTCTCTCCAAGCTCCCCTGCTGTTTTGGTGGATTGTGGATTGAATATAAGAGAATGTGACTATCAGCCAATATATTCTCAGGTAGTCACATCACTTATCACTCTGAAAACATCTGCACCATGCACATAGGGTCTGTTGAGACCTTGCGTATTGATCCTGGGCTATCCCATCGCAAGCGACAAGCTTTAAGTACGCGTATTCAGACCTGACACTCTTTCAGTTACATACTACCGCTCTATCCTCACATTTTCTTTGAAGCAGTCAAATTAATTTTTCACCATTTTCAGCCTGTCCTTCTGATTCTCCTCATTACGTAAAACAGCTATTATCTCCATTGCAGGACCAATATTGTCAGCACTTCACTGCCTAGTTCTTGAATATGCAACACTTTTTTGAAACTGGATTTTATGAGGAAAATATGGTAATCAAACTGATGGTGCTAAAAAAGCAAAGCATTTTATGAATAAGACATAAGCCCCACTTTAATTAAACTACAAGTTGCAAAGCAAGCACTAAATCATAGAATTAATATGTGTATGTAATCCAATGTCTCCCTCATAACAGACAAACTACTGAGCTTTAACCAACCACTAATGTTGGTCCAGATAGTTTGTTCCACAGAACAATCTGATATGTTGTCCTTGGACAACAACTAAATCTTTGGGAAAGAACAGGCACTTTTTGCGGGATGACATGATAACCATTCTTGTTAAGTCAGTAAACATGGATGTGAACAACAGAAATTTCAAGACTGAAGAGAAATGAGGAACGAAATGTATTCGGCACATTTATAAAAACTCAAGGTTACATACTATGTGATTGTAACAGTGATTGTAAACAGAAATTTGTTTATAAGACAGATATAATGCTAGCAGAAGAAACTGTTGTTTAGAAGACTCCTGCTTATTCTACAATAATGATGGATTTCATCCAGTACATAGCTCATACTTTAGCCACCATTATAGAAAGTTAGATTTAAAGTTGACCCATTATAGGCTGAATATTTATAATGAGTTATTTAAATGACATCAGTGCTTATGGTTAATAATAACTTTAGTGACAGGTGAGCTTCCTCATAGGTCACAGTTGTCTGCCTCAGTGTCACCCACCTGCCTCATCTCCAGTCAAACTCCACCATTTGAGCTAGCACACTGAGCTTCAAAACAGCCAAAACAGCTCCTAAGGACACCTGTAGGTGGTTGGGATCTAGCTGATCGAGACAACCTGCAGCAGGGTGGTATACAAGAGGTAGGGTAAACTCTCTCTTTGTACTAATAATTTATTTTTCTCTCATGCGTTCAGCCAGGTGCCCATGTTTGTGCAAGTCCAGCAGAAGTGGCGTCGGATGTATACTGGAGAGTGCCAAGGACCGGGAGTGCGCACCGACTTTGAGATTGTTCAACTCCGCAAGGTGCCGAGCCAGTACAACCACCTGTCTGGGCTGCTGGACATCTTCAAGTCTAAGATAGTAAGTTCGATGGAGGGAGATATATGAAAGAACTTTATATATGTGATATATCACCTGGCTCAAATACTCTTGAAGAAGTTTAAAGAAACTGGGAACAGATATGGATTTCATATTTTCTAGTTGTGTTGGTATGCTGTACATGGTTTTTAGTTACTATCACGCACTCATAGATTTGAATGAGCTACACTCGCCAGCAAAAAACTGTCACCAGCAACAAATGGCATTTATGGTTAACCAGGGCAAGGTTTTAATGGATATGTCCTCTTTAGAATATCCGTTGAAATAATTTTAATAGCACCAATGAAATGCATCTTAAATTTGAGCTAATTAAATGTTTTTTTCATTTAACTTCACAATCTGCCCATTTACTCACCTGGTTCTTCCTGCTCTTGTCCTCTCTCTCCATCCTCCTCACTCCCTCTTTGCACTAATAGTCTCACACAAACGTGTTGTATTCAACTAACTTGATAACGCACCAGGTGGCATGTGTTTTAAATCCACACGACTGATTTAAAAGAACGATGATTTTTGTCATGAGCTTTCTGCTCTGAGCCACTCAAGTGTTTGAACTTGTGTCATCTCTAACGGACAATAAAATGCATTATTATTACGACTAGTTTTTAGTACTTTGGGGATGCTAAGATGTAATGTAGAGGTGCTCAAGGCCCTAAAATGTTTCTAAAGCAAAGGCATTTATGATGTGGACTGTTATTAGGTGTTACAGTATACAGTTGCATTTTAATGGTAATTACATCCTCAGTTCAGTTAGTTTAGACTTCATCCTATTTGAGGTGAATTTTGCCTGCGTTATATGGATCCTGTAGACTCTTGTCATCACCAAAGATCCTCCTCATTGTATTTTCTCTTATTTCTTTTTTCTTATGCACCTAAGCGTCTTCCTCATTTCTCTTTTCATTAGGGTTGTACCATGTTCCCTTCACTTCCAGTCAACATTGCCATTCGGTTTACCTATATTCTCCAAGACTGGCAACAGCATTCATGGCCACAGCAGCCTCCAGGTGGGTACATATAGAACAGAAGATGTTGTTGTTACACAAATACAATAATACAATGTTGGAGCAAAAAATCTGTAATACTGTTGAATGATTTTAATATTTAATCATTATTCAATTGTTGAATGCGACTTCCGAATCCGAATATTCCTTTAAAATGTGTAATATAAAAATAATAAAATGTTTGTGCCTCTTTTGTGGCATCTGTGACCTTTGCCTTTCACATTGAAATGTCAAGCAAATGCCCTGCTGTGCAGTTCAGCAGGTTTTTTTTTTAATCTAACTTGCTGTGTATTCTTTGGGCGGTGGGGCCTCTTGTAGACTTTGACACACTTCTTGGAGGTGAGGTAGGAGGGGTGGAGTTTGGGAAGCTTCCGTTTGGAGCCTGTGAGGAACCAATCAGGTAAAGACCTAGATTAAAATGCATTCTTAAACCCTACAGTAAAGTACAAACAATACTGATGTTCTGATTATATTTCAATTATCCATGTGTGTAGTAGATATGAGAACTATTACTTTTTGTTTGTTGTCTTTTAATTGCATTTTTCTTCATGTTTATGTGTGATATTTATATAAAAGAGAAAACCAAGTTGTTTGTTTGTGTCTGTTGCAGTGAACTTCATCTTGCAACCACCTGGCCTCACCTGACAGAGGGCATAGTAGTGGACAATGATGTCTACAGGTAAGAGTGTTCTAAATCCTCCAGTGTGTGCAGTAGATCTAGTTATCTGTATCTCTACTGACATGACTTTACTATGTCCATGCTCTCTGTTTATTATCTGCCAGTGACCTTGACCCTCTCCAAGCTCCTCACTGGTCAGTTCGAGTCAGGGCAGCTGAAAACCCTCAGTGTTTACTGGGTAAGTTAAATCACATTCCATTACAGTAAGGCCATTAGATTATATTGTTTAGTCTGTCTCCCATACAAGTCATTCTGTTTCAGAAATGTTCCAACAGCAAATGTTATCAGATATGTCCAGTGATTGTAGAGCTGCTTGGTGTATGAGTAGAATACGTAAACTGTATTCTTCAGCTAGACAAAGTATGAAGCCCTCAGCTGTGTGGCTAATGTTGGATGGGTCTGACACATTCTTCTCTTCCCGTTTAGGTGACTTTCTGACTGAGTTCTTTAAGTTGTGCTGTAGGAAGGAGTCTACAGAAGAGGTTCTGGGAAGAGGATTGACTGAAGAGGAGGGCAAAGGTCAGGTCACTGGCTGAACTTTTGTTCCTCTCTGTAATATCACTATATACACTGCATCCTAAGCGTCAAACCCACTAACTGAAATATTGGCAGTCAGCCTTTTAGTACTCATCTCCACAACATGAGGATATTCCCCTCGATATGCAGTACACCTAATCATTCCAAGACGTTCATGTGCAAAAGCCATCAACTGCTGTGTTGAAAGCATCAGTCATGAGGTCTGCCTCAGGAAAGAAAGACCAAGAGAGGATCAATTCATCAGCTTTACCAGCATTACATATTAACAACATGAATCTGGCTGTCATGATCCATTATCTATTACCTTATCCTTTAGAGCCAGTTTAGAGTCACCAATTAACCCTATGTGGGAATGTGGGAAGAAGCTGGAGCACCCAGAGAAAACAGCACAGGGAGAACATGCATGCTCTGCACAGAAAGGCCCCAGCCAGGCAGCAGGTTCTAACTGAAAACCTTCTTGCTGGGCGGTGTTAGTGTTAACCACTTTACCACTGCGCCATGCAACTTAACAAGTCTAACGGAAACGGATGTGAGACAGATAGTAATGTCTTTCTACAAGCATAGAAAGATAGACTTAAAGTTTATTTATTGTCATTCAAAGCTATACACCAGCTGTGTACATTTGAATGAAATTACACTGACACCCAACAGCCACTATACACAGATTGAGAAAAAAAACTAGAATAAAGTAAGTTAGGGCTTTTGGGATGAAGCTGTTACATAACCTGGTTATTCTGCTTCAGATGCCGCGAAACCTCTTCCCAGAGGCTAGCAGGGAAAACAGCCCATGGTGGAGGACACTTTTTTTAATCCCGAAAAGGGAAATTTCACTGTCGCAGCAGCAATATACAGGCACTCCGCATACTGTACATAATCTATAAAGATAGAGAAATATATATACAAAATGAAATGAATAAATTACACCAACCAAAAGCTACCATGTGCAAAATGTGCCAGTTACTATCAGTCCTCTAGCAGCCCTTGAGACAACAACATTGTTGGAGCCTTTTGGAGAAGGTGTTCCGTTGTCTGTTTTTTTGCAAATTACATAAAAGTTATTTAAATGTTTTGTCCTCATATATTCCTTTTGCCTGGTACTGTATGGGAATACTGTACATATGGTATCTTTTGCAGTGTAAAATGTGATTGGTAATAACTTCTGTATTTCTCCCCTGCAGAAAACAGCGACATCAGCTCTGCTCTATCCAAGCTGACCGAGCCAGCGGCTGCTGTGCCAATTAACAAACTGTCTGTCTCCAACATGGTGCACACGGCCCGAAAGCACATCCGCCGCCACAGACGCATTGATGAGTCACCACTCAACACCGATGTACTCAATTCTGTCCTTCTGGTAAGGGTTACTCTGGCAGGCGTATTGTTTTATATGGATGTTGTTGCCACATAAAACATGACAGTAGAAGGTACTTTTAGACTTGAAGACACGACGCAAACACATAACTGCAATTTCACTGTAGACCATCAGTTTAGAATGAACCAAACTATGCAGTAAATGTCTGTGTTTTTTACAATCATGGTATGCATATCTGAGACCATGCCTCAACTTATTGTAGCCAAAATGGGAAAAAATGTGAGGAGGCTGAAAAGTAGCACTGATATATTAATACTGAGTACAATCATTGCACATTACATGTTGCACATTGCATAAGATCGCAGCTTGAGGACTTGTTAAGTGGGCAAATGAGTCCCTGGTTTGGGGACACACTGTGGCAGCTGCCTTTTTTGGATGAGTGTACAAGTGTTTGTCTAAAACACATAAAGTAATGTAGTAACACCATGCTGAACCTGAAAATAGACATTACTGCTGCAGAATAACTGGAAATCAACTGCAGCAGATGATTCATTTGGCGTCAGTCTTCCTAAGAGACTTGAAGAGCCAGGATGCTGCATGATACTGCTTCCCTCTGTGTCTTTCTATCAAACTTACAGTCCCTAGAAAGCAAAGTGGATTGCATACAGATTCAGCCACTTAGTCAACACGTGTAGAAAGACTGTTGTGTTTTCAGTTGTACAGAAACCCCAACTCTGTCTTACAGATGCTACATTAGTTGATATCAATTATTCAGAACTGGTCCTGCTTTTTCATTGTAAAAGAAGAAATATAAAAGATTTGTTGTTGCTAAGAAGGACATTTCAGGCCAGTGTCTGGTGGCTGTGTATAGTCCTCCCAGCTCTAATTAGAAAGACTGCTACATGTCATTATTCATTCATTCATTTTCTGTAACCACTTGTCCTCTGGAGGGAGGCTGGAGCCTATCCCAGCTGTCATCGGGCGAGAGGCAGGGTACACCCTGGACAGGTCACCAGTCTATCACAGGGCTAACACAGAGAGACAGACAACCATTCACACTCACACCTACGGCCAATTTAGAATCACCAATGAACCAAATGAGCATGTCTTTGGACAGTGGGAGGAAGCCCGAGTTACGTGTCATCATCATACACATATCTATGAGTATGCAGAGACTGTGACCTGTTACAAAGGGAAGTATGTGGAGGATGTTGCCACCATGAGAGCCATTTTCACATGGACCAATCAGGAGACATGTATGACAGCAAAGACAGTTGGGATATAGTAAAGTGCTCTATTTTGTCATTATACAATGTACAACGAAATTACACGGTTGGATGGAGGGTTAGTCCTGAGCCGCTGCAACCGTGCGCGCCGCCACTGTGAGCCAAGTTGACCCGGCGCCTAGCACCCATGTTTTTGCTGATGGGAGGAAACCGGAGTGCCTGGAGAAAAACGCGGGGAGAACATGCAAACTCCACACAGAAAGGCCCTGAGAATCAAACCCTTGCCGAACCATGCTGGATATTCTTCTTTATGACAGGAAAATACATTTATGATGTTAGTACACACCTGATTAAGGCTTGGTTAAACTAATATTCAGCTCCTGTGTCAGGCAAAAGATATGAATGCAGATGGATTGGTTTTATGTAAAAAGAGGACCGAATTGCACTTTTGTTAGTTCTTGTTGTTTCAGTATCTCAGCTTTGTAGGTACCTCTGTTTTTATCTCAGTATCTCATTTTGTACTCGTCTAACCCTCGTGCTACCCTCTTGCATGATCTCTATCTGTCTGTCCATTCGCTTGGGGTCCCAGAGACCCCAAAGGTAGCACGAGGGCTAAATATCTCAGTATTCTTGTCTCAGTATCTCAGTATTCTTGTCTTAGTGTGTGTTTATTGTCTCACTATCTCTTGTTTTTCCTTGTGTCAGTATCTCTTCCCAGATGCCGCTGTGGAGAAGTCACCAGAGAAAACTAAGAACAAAACTGCCCAGTCAAACTCCTTCGGGACCACCAAGCCAGATAAAAACTCTGATTATGTATGTTTGCCCTTTCAGAAATTATACACTTTGACAGTTGGACTGTCAAAGTGTGTAGTCAGGTGAAATTTAACTTAAAAAAAATAAAAAAATAAACTGTATAGCAATGTACATTTTCAAGCATTAGTGACTGACTCAGAATCGTAACAAGAACTAGAGACATGGATAAATAGATAATGAGGGAAAAATACTTTACACTTAATAACAAAAAATATTGTAAATCTATGAAAAATATGTGCACAAATCACCCAAGTAATGTTGCTGTTAACAGAGTGATCACTGCATACAGTACAGTATATACTGTGCTGTTGTGTATAAAACACTATACAATACAATATTCTGCTTTACCAAACATATATTCTGCTAGAAAAATAGACTACAGAGTAAGTAAACACCTAATAATGTTGTGCAAACTTTTCCACGCACTGACTTATCCTCCTGTCTATCCCCTTCCTTCAGAACCTTTTCCTCCAGCTGAAGTCAGCACCCTGTGACAGTTTAACGTACCGGCTGGCGTTATGCGTGTGTCTAGTAAACTACAACTATGGCGGTCTGCGGGCTGTTGCCCACCTCTGGCAGGAGTTTGTCCTCGAGTTGCGCTACCGCTGGGAAAACAACTACCTCATCTATGGGTGGGTACAGCACATACTTACTCTTCTCGCATGTACTTTTCATTTGCATGTTTTTCATCATCATGTGTTTTGTAAGTACTTTGTCATGAAATACAGAAAGTGTACATACATCTAAGATGCAAACGGTATTTTGTGTTATACAAGTAGTACGTGTGTATTTAATCACTCTATTAACACAGTCCTGTTCACACATATCTGTCCTTTCTCTGTGCTTCCTAATCTACAGATTGGCTGCGGGGGCTCCTGATCTTCGCTGTTGCCTTTTGCATCAGAAGCTGCAGGTAGTCATTTGAGTGTTTGGATAAATCAAATGCCGACATGGCTTACAGCTGTAGCCGCCTCAGGGAGAACCACAATATTTATTTTAATCCGTGGAAGGCCTTCTGCACACCCATATATTTTCAAACAATATGTAAAAAAGGTAATGCCATCCAGAGAGGCTATTTGATTAGATGGAAACTATTTTTTTTAAGGCCAAATACAGTGAGTTTAGAAAAGGCAATGGTATATAGGTTATGTTCACAAAGCATGCTGGAATTTAACCAGCTGTTTCGTCTAGCTTCATGGATAAATATAGCTGGGCATAGCAATGGAAATGTATGCAGTGTTTCCTAATAATATTGTCTAAGGGAAGCATGTATAATGTCAAAAGTATTGGTCCTAACACAGAAACCCCTTATACAAAAGTATAAGTGGAAGAATTATTGATTTCACTGCAAATGGAATCACTCCAGTGCTCTTCTCACTCATATGCTCAAGGAAGGTAAAATTGTTAAACTATGAAAAACTATCAATAAACTAATTTTACACTTTTGAGGAGATTCTTCTCATTTCGAAAAATAATTTTGTGTTTATAGTCAAACCAGCTATCTCCCTGCCAATGTATTTAACTTTGACCATGTCAGATAAATGAATGCATATCCTAAATAAAACGTCCACTAAACTCATTACATTTCTGTGCTCTCATTCTGTAGCAAAAAGTTTGGAATGTTTTGTAATGTCGTGCTTGGAATGTAAGGAACATTACTGACTGACTGACTGACTGACAGTCACCACTTAAACAGAGATGAAGACAGTCATGTTAAGTTTTCCCTGTCTATTTCTTCTTGGATAGATGCTGAACTGCTGCATAGAGAGGAAAAGGGCCAGAGACGAGGCTCGCAAGGCATCGGAGGGAGGCAAAGAGAGAGAGCGCAGGGTGTCCAGTGGCACGCACAACAGTCGTCAAGCGCCAGAGTCTGCTACAGCCGCAGCTACGTCCACTTCTCAAGGAAAGTCCTGGGACTCTTGGAGCGACAGCGAGGATGAGTTCTTTGAGTGCCTGAGTGACCAGGGGGAGACAGAGGCTTCAAATAGTGAGGGAGGAAAGGATGGCACTAAGAGCAAAGCAGAAGGCCGACTGCACCCCTACAACAACATGACTCTGCTCAACTCTACAGAACCCCTCTATGTTCCTGTCACACAGGTCAGGATTTCTCTGTCTCATTCTGTTCTTCTAACACATTCATCTATCACTGATATTATTAATGTATTATGTGTAAAATAAGTTATTATACACCGATCAGCCACAACATTAAAACCACTGACAGGAGGAGTAAATAACATTGACCATCTTGTGACAGTCCAGTGTTCTGCTGGGAAACTTTTGGACCTGGCATTCATGTGGATGTCAATTAGACATGTACCACCCACTTAGACCAGACCAGGCACCCCCACCCCATAGCAATGACACTCCTTGATGGCAGCATCATGGTGGGAAACTGCTGATGAAACCAGATTTGATAGAGATGGGAGAGGGTAAAGGAATGGCAATACTGTTTATTCCATTTGTAGCACATTTGGAAGAGTGGTGACTATTTTACAAAATTGGCAACATGCACAGGTCACAAGTTATAATCCCCTTTCATTGATGAAAAACCCCTGCTGCAGCTCGGCAAGGAAACATTCTGTCGGTGGAAGCTCAAAGACATTAGCTTTCTCTGCATGGTCTTAAACCTTATCATCTTCTGAACCATAGAATTCAAAAGGCAGAGTGAGCTCTATAATGACGTTATTGAGTCCATCAGTGTTGATGTGTGTGCATTTCTTTGTCAGGAACCTGCTCCCATGACAGAGGACCTGTTAGAGGAGCAGTCTGAAGTACTGGCCAAACTGGGCACGTCAGCCGAAGGTACACACCTCCGGGCTCGCATGCAGAGTGCATGCCTGCTCTCTGACATGGAGTCCTTCAAGGTGAGACAGGCTGCATACTCACTCGTATTGTTCATCTGTGCAGTACGACGATTCAGATTTTCATTCATTTGTGCTGATGGCATGAACAATATCTGAATGCTTAGCACATTCAAACATCTCACATTATGTGTGCTCATTAAACTTGAAACCTGATTGTTATCATGAACAATACAATCACTTGAGGCTGCAGCTAAACTTTCCTGTATTTTGTTATGATGTCCATAACCTATGAACACCGTCCCATTCATTCTGCCACAGCTCCATTGCTCTTTCTTTCTCTCCTTTTTGTCCCTCTACCTTTACTAGTAAAGTTCAAGTATTTTTTCAAGTTTTTATTGGCACCTTCTTTGGAAAGCGAAGTCAGCTGATCACGAAGTTAGCATCACTGTCAGCGCTGTAGTTCCTGACTTCAGTCTAGAAGCTGCAACAGCAATAGTTTAAAACAGAAGAGAAATGACAAATAGAGCTAGTCTTTCAAGTTCCATATGGTCCAAAGTCAAGGTTTTAGCTGAATCTCTATTCTGTGGCAGGACAGTGTCCACTGTCAAAATGTACAGGCCAGTGTACATATTGATTTGATTTGATGTGATCAGTGATCAGCCAAGACCATGTAAGTTGCTTTTAATGCTGAAGTTGTCAACTGAAACAAGTGAATCGGTAGATGAATTCATACATGTTGTATACACATGTATGCATGAAGTCATTTTTACAGGTCATGTCATAATTTATAGTTGAGCTGCTTCACTTTACACCATCATCTAAAGTTGCAGTGTTTTTCCTGTCTCTGTGTACAAAAGAAGTGGCAGGTTTTGGAGGCGTCTTTAGCAACACATGGCACACATTCTAGAATTAAAAAAAGGGCTGCAGGAAGCACAATAATGAAGAGTCTAACAGCACAACCTTAACTTAATAGTGTAGGTCAGGTGTGTATTATGATAGAATAAAGAGCAGCTTTGCAAAACATGGCATGCACTTTGTTAGAAGCACTTGATCACTGACAACTAATACACACTAATAACACACGGAAACCACTTTTGATCAGTCTGTTTGGTTTCTTCCTCATGCCATAAATCATACACAGACATTACATTGCATTGAGGCCAAAAAAAAAAAAAACTCTCCTCTCCTCGGATAAATATAAATTCCAGCAGTAAATGCCATTCCAGCTCCAATCACACTTAGAAAATTCAGATGTTCACTGATTGCTGAAGCTTATTTCAGATTCCCCTTTGTTTTTGTTTGTATCTGCATTCCCACTATGTTACTTTCATTTTCTCTCTTCATTGTTTCTCCCCTTTATTTATCAGGTGAGTTGTGAAATGATGTGTAAATATTGGTGTCTTTCAATCAGAATGCTGCATTATGTCTTAACCCCGAGATCTCTGGTGTTGCTTTAACCCTTTAGACGACACCAATCCTCTGTATTACTATACCATTACTTTGCTAGCAGTGAAAATGATTTTTAGAAAATAATTATCATTTATCATACAATTATACTGACCAGCAAACTTCCAGTTATGCCTTTTCCTGAAATTGCAAAAGCTCTCCACATTCAAAAAATGACTTGCAGCATATTAGAATGTACATAATAATACTATGATATATGATACTCATTACTATGAGATTGGCTTGTAAAGATGAGAACTTGATTTTAGGATGCATATCAGGACATAACCTGATGGTGCTATCTGACAATAAATGACAGAGAAATGTAGATGGCATTACAATTCAGTTATAATATAATTTCACATAAAAGTTATGGTTGAACATAAGCTGAAATAAAACTCTCTCCACAGGCAGCCAACCCAGGCTGTGTTCTGGAAGACTTTGTGCGCTGGTACTCTCCTCGGGATTATGTGGAGGAGGAGGTGGTCGATGAGAAGGGTAACACAGTGGTGAGAGGGGAACTCAGTGCCAGGATGAAGATCCCAGGCAACATGTGGGTGGAGGCTTGGGAGACGGCCAGGATTACACCTGCACGCCGCCAGAAGAGGCTTTTTGACGACACTAAGGAGGCGGAGAAGGTAATATAAATATCCAGTATGCACAGATATGATACATCTACAGCTGACAGTCACCATCTGTGACTAGCTAAATTTGTCTGAATTATATGAAAGGGATTGCTTTAAATCATGAGTTTCACACAGGAGTACCCTAGGGCCACTGGCCAAGGTCACTTGAACTCGTGGTGGAAAACATATTTAATAAACAATAAATTTCATGACTTTATACAGTAATCTATATATCAGTGGTTCTTATTGTTTTTTTTTGTGAAAGTTATGAACTTCAACAAAATATATATTGGAATATGTCACCTTCTAAAGTCTTAATCTGTATAAATAGATATAAACTTTACAATACATGATGAATAATATTGGTTTAAGATACAGTGAGTTAGAATGTGAGCTGAAACAACAACACTGTTTTATATTTGTATGTATCTTTCTGATAGTCAGTACCTGCATGTTGTCCTCTGAACGAGGGTAGCAAACAGGGGCAACATGAACTGAGGAAACTAAACTAGGGTTTTCTTTCCATTTAGGTTCTGCACTATTTGGCAATGCAGAAACCTGCAGACCTGGCCCGTCATCTCCTGCCCTGTATAATCCATGCTGCTATGCTGAAGTTGAAGGAGGAAGGTGGGTCAGCAGATGAACAGTAAAACAAATAGGCTTGTTGTTTTGTTTTTAATAACTGTTATTCCGAAGATTAATACAATAAATAAGAAAAGAAATTAAGACGAGCATCATTTTCCATGTTTTAATGGGGAGATTGAAACTTTCAGTATGGCTGAAACAGCTTGTTAAAAATGGGCACATCATCATAACCTAATACAACATGGCTCTGATTGGCTGGAGGACCATCCAATTACAGGCTGACATAATCATAATCTCAGAAGACAATGGCATGTTAATGTTAATATATATTTATGGGTTGTCTCTGTGCCCCCATATGCCAAGTTAAGCTAACAGGATGACATAAAACAAGTGACTTAGTTCCCACTGTGGAAAATGAGCAGATCAGAAGGCAGCACCAGCGTGCAAAGAAGACATCTCATTAGTGCGATCCTCTCTTCCTTCTCTCTCTGTTTTGGAGTTTTTGCTTGTGCAACCAAATACACAGCAGCCTGGCAAAATGTTATTAATGTACAGTCAAATGACATTAACTTACATGGACACTTGTTTTGGGTAAGGTGCATATTTTTCTAGTGAAACATTGCACACAATTGCGTAAGTAATAATAGAGAAGAAATTAGAGGATAGGCGCTCAGTGCGAGAGAAAAGAGTTCATCATCCCCCAGCAACCTAGGCCTATAGCAGCATAACTAAGGGATGGTTCAGTCCAGCCCTAACTATAAGCTTGATCAAAAAGGAAAGTCAGGAGCCTTATGTCATGGCAGCCATCCCAGAAAAACAACTAAGTGGAAAATATCAATAGAAAAATTGAAAATTATTCAAATGTCCACACTGTGGGATAATATATTCATTAGAACCTGTATGTTAGGGTGAGGTATAACGATGGGCTGATCATTCCATAGTCCCCCACCTTTAATTGATTGCCTCCCTTCTATGGCTCTTGCAACTTTTTGTTGTAGTTTTTCATGTCTCCTCTTCATTCCCTCTCTAACAGAGTCAGTAGAAGACATTCCATCAGTCAAGAAAAGCATTCAGCAGGCTACGTCTCAAGCCAGCAAGCTGCTGCACCCCCCCAACCACGACTACAAGAAGTTAGAGGTCAGTGACAGCTGGACTGGAATCTCCACTATCAGACTGGTTTTAAAAGGAAATACAGTTCATTTCATCACTAAACAGTCCAGAGTTTTGTTCTGGTTTCACTTTCTTATCTTTCTGAATATCAGGCAATTGACACAATAAAGCTTATATAAACAGAATGCCCTACAGCTCTTTAAATCTACATAAATAAAAGTAGAGAATAGTTTAATCTCAAATGGTGCATGAATTTCAAAATATCTTAATTTCTCAAAGAGCTTCTTATGTTGTAATGAATGTTTGGCTTTCTCCATCTTCAAGTGCCTCATAAATGTGTGGCTTGTGGGTTTAAGGTCATGCGAGTGTCGATGACAGTCGGCACTCCCTGGTCTTGTTTGGTCTGCAGGTACATCTTTAAGATGTGTTTGGGCTCATAATCCTGCTGCAAATGTGAATTCTTCTTAGCGAAACACCCCCAGAGTTGAACATTCCCACCGCTATGTTTCACTGCACTGTCTCCAGTTGGTCTTCTTACCTTCTAAACTTATGTCACTTCCACAAATTTCTAACACAGATTCATCAGTTGATAGGGTTTTGATAAACAATACGACGTTGTTTAGCTCCTGATAAGTGGTTTAGAGGTGAGTATTCACTGGATTTCCATTGATTTGAGTTTTGCATTCTGTATTAGCAAATTCTATTAGGAAGATGACATTTCTTTTCAATCTCAGTGAACATCTGATGTTGTGCTCACTTTTGGTTGGTCTTTTTTTTTTTTGATACAAAGCATTTTACATTGTCTTTCACCAAGCTTTCAGTTCAGCCATCATTTGATATGAAAGAAAGCCCCTGAGAGAATACCAGTTTAAATTGTGATTATTTCCAGGTTTACATGGAAATGTGATTTCTGTTGTGGTCTCAGACTTTTAGTCACCTCTGCTTTTCCCAACCATATTCGACATTTCATCTCAGTATATGAACATATTATGTAGGATTTTTTGGTGTTAACTGATGCTGCATATTTGAGAAATGTTGAACGTCTCCAGCGGACCGATAAGGTTCTTCACGCTGTGCTAGCTGTATTGTACTTTTAATATGTTTTAATATGTTGGTTCCTCCAGCTCCTGTTCTGACAGTATGCACCTCTGTGTGTAGGATTTTATTAACCAGCTGATGACCATGGAGACGGTCATAACCCAAGCTCGGTCGCTGAAGGCCAAGTTCGCCATCGGTGAGGACGAAAAGGGAGAAAGCACAGATGAGCTGGAGAAGTATGTTACACACTGTTTTAATATGATCACCTTTTAAGTCCACAAAATATACAATTTAATTTCAGGTGGCTAGTACACAGTTTGACGAAGAAAGGATCTGAAGTTTGAGGCCGAAGAAAGTTTGCAGTTTACAGTTCCGACACACCTACTCATTGAATGGTTTTCTACAGGATAAAACAATACGGATTCACTAGCTATAAAATAATACAAATGGAATTATTTAGTGAGGAGAAGAGCAAACTATGTTTCATATTTTAGGTTGCTTAAAGTAGTCGCTGGTCTTGAAGACAGCTTTACACACCATTAGATGATTGCAACATCATCTGTTTGAAGGAGACTGCATGAATCAGACCTTCATGACAATGTTTTATTTAAATGGAATGTTTTTTTCCCCAGGTTTGTGATCTCCCTGCTGGAAGAACCAGAGGTGGTGGTGATTGGAGCTGGCCAGGGGCCGGCTGGCAGCATCATCCATAAACTATTTATTAACGCTCAGAGGGTAAGCAGCCTCAAACGCTCTCCCCCTCTTGCATCTAGCACCCTGCTCTTTATGCTGAAGGAAGTAGCTACATGCATCTGGTGTCTTGCAACTACTTTGAAGCGCAAACTGAATTATAAGATGTTGGTGTATCTGTAGTAATCGCATAGACTGTAGAAAAAAATGGACGACGCATCCCCACTTCCTTCTATTGGTCAAATTGATGCTAGAATTCCAGAGATACGGGCGGCGCCATCTTGCGAATTTGGAATCAGATTCTGCACAGTAATGTCTGAGGATGGAGCCATGTTGTCAAAGACTTGCCCACACTTCTGCGTTTAATTAATACTACTACTTTCTTGAAAACTTATTTGATGTGTGTTTTAGTATTTTAGTTTGGTCCACTAACATGGATGAGGTTGAGCTTATGACCTATACTGCAGCCAGCCACCAGGGGGAGCTGCACATGCTTATAAGGAGCTGTCATGGGGTTCCCTTTTTTTTTCTTTTTTTTTTTTTTACAGTCTATGTGATGCACCAATCCAATAATCTTAAATGATACAGTCACAGTCAAAATGATTGGCATCACTGATTTGTAGTAACCGCATTTGTTCAGATTATTACAGACACAGGCTTCAGTGACATACCATAAGTCTTGTGTACTTCTGTAACAGAGACAGCAAATATGATGTCTCAAGCCGTGAATTTCCACATTGACGCAATCACTGCACTGTTGCTGCTGCATGTTGTGTATGTCACAGTTTCATTTTCACACCAAAGTCTATAATGAAGACTGGATTGTTTGGTTATGTGCACCCCTCCCCCTGTCTTGTCTTGATTGAGTTTTTTTTATACTAGTTTCTTAGCCAAGGAAGCATCTACAAGCCGCAGCTGACAGTGTTCTTGTGGTCAATGCTGTTCTACATTTCTGTCAGTAATCTGGGCTATCATTTCTAATAGCTGTGGACTTCACGGAACTTGACAGATATGACTTATCACATAACCTGTTCATTATCAAACGGAGTGCAATGTTGCACTGACATGTCCAATTTACAAATACACAGTAATAGTGATAAATACAACACCATGAAAACTGACTGTTTGTTACTTAACAGCAAAATATTATTCAGGTAATTTGACAAGAATTATAACATTTAACATAATTTACAATAATTCAGGGCTGTATGTCTGTGAAGATTCTCAGTCATCCAGGTCATGGTATATCCAAAAAACAAGCTGAGACAAGGGCAACTGGACATGTAGGGTCCATGATGACGTTTCATCCAAGTAGCTTCTTTAGTTCTTAATGACTGATTTAGGGGTTTTAATAGGAACATCTGTGGGTGTTGTTCATCTGATACTTACCTGTAATCTAAACGCTTTCCTCCAAGTCCAGGTGAGTATCTAGTCTTTAACAAACCCTAGTCATACATAGATTAATGAGTTCAGTTATCTTTTTTTCCTGAACTTTGAGCCATATATCTTGTTCTTCTTCACCAGAATCTACTGTTAAAGTATTGCTTCCTACATCAAAGAATTATTGAACATAAGAAATACTGTGTATACTAGAAGCTGTCAGATTTGACATCTGACCCCATTTTTGGGGGGTAATTTGTGTCTACCACTGAAGAAAGACATTATGAACAGCCTTTACTGCAACCATTGCTGCAGAAATATTAAAAATATTAACAGCAAACTCTTGTGGGTATCTGTGCGGTTCCAAGTTCGTTAATCTGGCAGAAAGGTGGCCATTTCCACAAGAGAGACAGATCTTACTGAAACATCTTTAATACTTGCCTACTTGCAGAGCTATGGATGTTTAAAATGTACAAAACGTCAAGTGTCTGAAATGTGTCAGATTGACCAGAACCTTTCACACCCAAATTAATTATAAGTTCAAAAACACGGCTTCAGTATTTGGAACAGTCCTGCTAGATAACGTTGTTTGTACTGCATGTAACTCTGTACAGCCACCAGACTCTATCATCTGGTTCCATTTGAAGTTCTGTGGTTGAAACCATAGAATGTAAAAAAAAAATAAATGGAAGACTCCATTTCAGTCTCACTCACGTCTCACTCACTGGTGTTTGTGCTCTGCTCTACCTCCAGTTTCAAAGGAATGTTGGGTTATACACTGCACAGACTTTATTTTTTATTTGTCCTACTCTCACGGTCCTTCAAGACCGCGTCACATGGCGGTTGTCAATGGTAACTGTCAATCATCATGTTGTCACATCCTGTTTTTAAAGCATCAAATAACTAAAACAAAACTTCTCCGAAAATTTGACACTTGAACATACATCAGCATTATATTAACTACCTAAAATGACTGAAACTATCCTTGAAAACAATTTATCTGGCATGTATTTTAGTGTTTCAGTTTGCCCTATCCACTAACATGGAGGGGGTGGAGCTTATGACCTATACTTCAGCCAGACACCAGGGGGAGCTCTACATGCTTTGGCTTCACTTTTGAGGAGCTGTCATGGTGTCTATTTTTTTTTTTTACAGTCTAAAGTTGAAACACCTGACTCGATAAGCAAAAGGCTATTCTGTTTTGTTTATTGAGTACAGTTCTTATTAACCCCTTGTTGTAATTTTGATCACATTAAAAGAAACCAAATATTTTATATTTATAGAATATCTGGGTTGGCACAGACAGTAGGGAATGGAGCAAAGAGAGTGTTGACGAAGTTCAGATACTTTTTATTATAAGATTTCTGTCGTCAAACTCTGCTGCTCCTGCATCGGGAGGGTCAGGTATGTACTGCATTACAGTGTACCAGACCCTCTTGGTGCAAATACAGTATGTGCTTTTTCTTTTTAGTTGTACATTTCCTCCATTCGACTGTGTTTTTGTGTTGTTTTTCTCCTTGCTGCTTGCGTCAAGCTGGCTGACTTCACCACTGACGAGGTAACCACAAGCAATAAGACTTTTCCTCTCAACTACTGTTGTTCCCTACTCCTCTAAAGTCCCTCAGTGACATCGCAACAACATATTCGTATCGACATGCACACAAATAAATGCCTAGGCAAACATGCAGTCTCACTGAATGAAGACCTCTTGAAATTAAAATGATCAACAATTCTGTCTTATCTACCGTGTAGTCTGATAAACAGAAAGTTCTGTTTTTTTTTCCATCCTCTACTGTATCGTCTTTGTACCTGTTTTAGCATATAAACTCCACTTTGATGATTGTAATTTCCTACAGCAGGCTGCTTTTTATTGTAAAGCTCATTGTAAGTAAGAAGTAGCTGTAAAATAAATAGCAGCCTCCAAATCGAGATGAAAGGAGAGATTCTAAGATTCACACACACACACAGAATGAGCGCTCTTTGCAAAGTTCATGCAATTGTATAGACACGTGTTCATATAGACAGTATGGAAGCATTAAATGAACAATACTGAACTCACTTATGAATACTACTGTTATTTAATGCACCGGCATACCCACACACTGCATGCAAACACACTCACTTGCCAGTTCATTAGGTACACTAGTGAGACCAAATACATTCTAATGTAACAGTCCTGCACTAAATCTTATCTCGATGAAGATTCTGGTATTCAGCATTAGTTTAAAGTAACTGAGGAAGCTGTTGATTCAACTGTGTTTTTATTGTGGAGGCTGTGGTTTGAAGTACTATTATCTGTTATTTTGACAACCCGTTTTAGTCAGCGGTTTGGCTAAATAACAGAAACACCTAAGAGTTTAATTCAGTCCAGTTTAACACCACAGACTACAGCCCCCAGAATGATCAAATTTCCGATGCTATATCAGCACCAACTGAACATTTTACCAGTCATGAAGGGGGATTCAGTGCCGGACTGTTAAATTAGAATGCGTCAGTTTTCTCTAGCGTACCCAATGAACTGGCATGTGAGCTTACGAGGATCTGAACTGAACACGCACACATCCGCAGCCACATTTCATTCCAAAACTTTGATTGAACAGATGACAACACTGAGAGCACAGAAAGAGCTTCTCTTTGCAGTCATCTAAACAGAAATGTTTGTATCTTGTCTCCATTTCGTCCCACGTTTGTCTGCTGTGACCTGCTTTGATAGCATGGTATTTTTGGTGACATGGAGGTTTGCACTATTAAATATTCTGTGTGGTAGTTTTTAGTGTTGTTGCCCCTGTATTGATGTATTGATGATAGTATTGATGCACATAGTGAGCTTTGATTAGATAGCCTGTGTGTTTTGGTTAACACTCACCTACCACAGATGGATACATTTATCCAGGAAACAAGTAGAACCATTTTCCTTTCTTCTTTGCTTGTGACTGGGGGAACAATGTCTTCCTTAGTTTCAGTCTGACTTAGACTCTGTGTATTTTACCTTATTTTTACTGCAGTGATGTATTTGTGGGGTCTTCTATGTGTTTGCATGTAGATTACATATCCAAGGTACAGAAACTTGATTCCAGGAACTTTATTCTTAGTTTTTATGTATTTAATTTCACCATCTGACCTTGGTTGTGAACCTCTTATTTAGGTTTCTAATTAGTGTCTACAGGGTCACATCTTTGACTCATATCACATATGTAGAGAAACAACAGGTTAATAAATGTCATGAACTGTTATTATATAGCATGAATGAATATGAATGGCGATTTAAAATTAAAGATCTAATGTATTGGAGCCAGTCTCAATACATTTTAAATTACCCAAACCAGACTTGTATAAATGAATGTACAAATGCACAAGTGACTTGATGTGAGTGGATCCAGAGAACATTAGAGAGAAGGTTCTGGGTTGGAACCTGTTTGCTGGCAGGGGCTCTCTGAAGACTATTCTGTGACTGCTCTGGATGTCTCCCATAGTCTAAAAACATGCAGTTTGGGTTGTCCAGTGACTCATCCTCCATCCATCAGTCATAACATCATGACCTGTCTTGTGTAGGTCCCCATTTTGCTGCCAAAACAGCCTTGAACCTTCAAGGCATGTACTCCACTAGGCCCCTGAAAGTGTGCTGTGGTATCTGACATCCCACAGGTGCTGGATTGGATTTAGATCTGTGGAATTTGTTGAAGTCTCCACCTAGAATTCATTTTCGTGTTCTTCTAACCATTCGTACCATTTGCCATTTGAATGGCAGGTCCCAAGGTCTAGCCCAATGCGTCACGCTGCCTTTGCTTCCCACTTGCATCAGTGATCCTTGGCCGTCCATGATCCTGTCACTGGTCCACCACTTTCCTTTCTTGGATCTTGGTACTGACCACTGCAGACCAGCAGATGTTCTGACCCAGTCGTCCATCCCAATTTGGCCCTTGTCAAATCGTTACGCTTGCCTGTTTCCCTCCTTCTAATACATCACCTTTGAGGAGAAAATCTTCTCTTGCTGCTTAAAATATCCCACCCCCTGATAGGTGCCATGTCAACAACATAATCGGTTATTTATTTCAAGGTGGTCATAATGTTGGGACTGTTTGATATACCTGCTTTACAGTCCTGCTTAGCTGGAACATAAAAACTGTTGTAATTGGCCTCTGGTCTTGAAAAGCCTTAACAAAGAGGACCTATGTAGATGTCTACAACAGCAAGGAAGCTATTACTTGTTTGTCTAGCATACTTATAAAACCAGAACTGTTAGCGTTACTGCAGCATTGTCTAGCTAGCCGTACATAGAAATGAATTAATTATCCGTTAGTTGCCTGTGGACAAAGATGTCTCCTTAGAGTGTAGTACCCATATAACCATACTCACCCTGTATGACCCTGTGTCTCCAATAAATCCCCTTTTCTCTGTCAGCATCACTCCAATGTGGATTGGTGTAATTCTGCAGCCTGCTTCACCAGTAAATTTAAAACTGACAACCACACATCAGGGCATGCTTAGCTCAGCCAAAGCCAAAACAACTTGTTTCTTATTTCTTCAGATGACATCTAAACTCAAGCACAAATTTTTACATGTTTTTTTTAATATATTTTATAAGAAGCATACTAGCAAAACAAAAAAACAACAACATACATTTTACACAATATATCTATAACTGGTGCACCAGGCTGCAGTTCTTCAAGTGTAACAGATCAGAATCAGCCTTTATTTTATCTTGTTAGTAACATGTCACCTTATCTCCACCCTCAGGCTGCCCTGCTGGCTCCAGTGGACGATGAACTGGTGTTTGACAGGAAGCCGACTGGATCAAGCAGCAAAGTACCCGACTTCCCGCCCCCAGCAGGCCGGGAGATCCTGCTGCGCACGTGTGTCCCGCGGCCTGCGCCGTATTCCAAAGCTTTGCCTCAGCGGCTCTTCTGCGTGTTGATGAGGGATGAGTTTAGACTGGCAGGGGCCTTCTCCTCAGACACGTCCTTCTTCTAAGAACTGCATTCCGTTTGTGAGTGATAACGTCACGCTTGTCAACCCAGACCTGGGCGGCATATTAAAACGATTGGTTTCTTTGTCGGTCCTCTGTCGGTTTGTTTTCGTGCACAAATGCTTGTTCATAATCGGTCATTAGAAACGTTTTTATTAAGGCATATGTGTGTTGGCTGCATATCTCTAGCCAACATGAGAAAAAATGAGAAAGACCTTGCTTTATTTAACTTTATTTGGACCTTTATTTGTAAAGCAGAGTCCAGGCAGAGGGCATATTTAGATCCATGTACCACAGACTGCTGAAATACACATGTACACAGACATAGGAAGAAGTGCTGACGTTAGCTGTTAGGATGTTGGATGTACATGCTTTCATCCTCACATACTCTTTTTCTTTCTGCTTTGACAAAGCCAAAACACTATGCTAGTGTTCTTCTCACTCAATGTTTCTGCAGCGTCAAATAGTGATGCAGTTAAGTGTAGCAGTGTACGAGTGAATCTGGTTAACAGGTAGCATCTATGAGCTGCAGTTATGATCACTTTTATCATTAAGGTGTCTGAAAAAAGTGTTGATTAATAAAACTAAATTCTTCAGACGGTCTTGTGATTAAAACATGTAGCCATGACCTTAGAGTTTAATGCTGGTTTGCCATAAAACCATTTCACAAAAAAATAATATTTTACCCTCAGTGCATACTCTGTATTTCTCAAATGAAAATAAAAAATCTCTTCTGTATTGTAATTGGCCCCATGCTTCTTTTGTTCTGCTGAAACACTTTTCATAGCATGTTCTTGTGTTTTTGGTGCTGTGCTTCAGACAGACTTTAATCTGGTTCTGTTCTCTCCACTGAACCCTCCTCTTGTTGATGTGCATCTCTTCTCCTGGCTGCTCTGTATGAGTCGGTCACTGTGGCGAAGTACACCTATCAGGCATAACATTATGACCACTGACAGGGGAAATGAATGTCATTGACCATCTTGTTGACAATTCAAACTTTTGGACGTAGCATTCATGCACAAGGTGTTGACCTGGCCTCCAAATTCAATAGATCTCAAAGTGATCAAGTATCTGTGGGATGATCCACAGAGGCCCCTCCCCTCAACCCATAGGACCCAAAGGCCCCCACTAACAACATTCTGTTACCAGACACCACAGGACACCCTCAGAAGGCCCATGTCCATTCTCTGATGAGTCACAACTGTTTTTTAGGCACAAGGGAGACCTACACAATATTAGGAAGGTGGTCATAATGATATGACTGATCGGTGCTTAAATATAATGTTCACTTCTGTTTTAGAATGTGGATGTGCTTTCAGAATTTGGCATTATTTAGTAAGTGGAAATGTTCTTTTTTCCATGGATTCTTCCTGCCCCTGGCCTGTATGTTCTGGTTAGCAAACATTTTGCTAGTTCATTCATTTATTATTCATTCTGTTACAGCTTATCCTCTAGAGTCTAGAGCATCACAAGAGGGTTCCAGACATTGTTTCAGAGGCAGGGTACGCCCTGGTCAGGTCACCAGTGTATGTACAGGGCTAAGCTGGGATAGGCTCCACCATACTGTTCATACCACCGTTTGTAATAAAACCCTTCAACCATTTTATAATGGTTAAATGACATTTTGAAACAATGTGACAGTGTCCCTGGTAATGAAAACCCCACTGCACACTACCACAGAGAGTTAAAGGACAGTGAATATGAGACTTCACATAATCAGGCAAACTGAAACAAGGCACCAAATACATCATGTTATCAACTGTGGTGCGTTCACTGCTTATTTCCAAGGAATTCTGTCTAATGGCCAGTCATGAGTCTCGTTTCAGTCATGAAACCTCCAGTCCTGTGGCCAAGAGGAAAGCAGAGAAGGTGATGCTGATTGTATGGAGTCTGTTAAACAAACAGCATGTGTCAACACTGGCTGGTACCCGTTCCTGACATTACACAAAGTGGCAGGTCTACAGCTGAGCTTGAACTTTTGACACCATTCCTGATCCCAGAGATGATGTGTGGGCAGACATAGCCAGCAGGAACAAAAGATGAGTCATGATCACACAGCAGCTGGTTCTGTGGCTCAGCAGGGGAAGGATGTGCTTTGTGTAGAAAGGGCCTAGGTCACGGGCTAACAGATGTGTCATTCTGTAACAGGTTACTCCTAGGACATACAGTGTCATACAGAGGAGGAAGATGTCGTTCTTCTATTGAAAACCACTGGTGGATAGAGAGGACCTGATATTGGAGATCAGAACGAGAGACGAAGAGATAAGAGTACTGACCCAAAGTGACCAAGAAAACAACAGTGACAGCAGCAGGAGAGAGATGTGATTGTAATGGATGGATTGCAATGTCTTGTTCAGCTGGTTTGGATTGAACAGAGCAGAAAACATGGATCTAGACCCACCATCTGGTCTAGGTGGGTGCTACATGTCTAAGTAACATCCACATGAATGAATACCAGGTCCAAAAGCAGAACACTGTATTGTCATAAGATGGTCAATGTTATTCACTTCCCCTGTCAGTGGTTTTAATGTTGTGGCTGATCGGTGACTCTATAAGGTTCCAGCACAACTCCAACCTTTTGCAACTACATTACATACAGATTCTTCTCATCTGCAGAGTCCCAGCCTTCTCTTCTAACCTATTAATATCATCAAATACTTCCAAATGATCTCTTCTGATAAAATCTTTTCTTGTAAGGGTACAACTCAATTTTTCTTCAAAACAACTCAAGCTATTGTTTTATTCACTTGCAACAGACTACCTAATATATAACCATTGTTAAGTGTCATTCTGTCCTCCATACAGTATTAACAGTGTGCTCCCTTATTCAGATTGCTCAAACAGAAATCCATACATCATGTTTAATTTACTGGGTTTAAGGAAAAAGACAAATAGTCCTAAAGTCATTTAGTGAGAGTCTTTTATTAGTAATATAATACATACAGGAAATATTACATTTAAAAAAAAAAGAAAAGAGGAGCATATGCTGTCACTTCCTTCTCCTTCTCACTGCAATCATTCACCACGTTTGTCTCCAGTCACCTGCCCCTTCACTGACCAGATATGAGGTCTCAGAGGTCAGCCTGACTGAACGAGTCTCTGGGGGTCATGAAACCACGTGAGGTCCATGGAGTCAGAGACAGCTCTAAGATACAGCCTCTCAGTAAACAGTTTCAACAAAGATCCAAGGACAGAGGATCCCACTATTTAGAAGGTGCCTTAAGGTCAGTGAGGCATTTGGTACTCTCTATGGCTCTATCAAAATAACATGTTTGACCAGGTTTGGCCCTTAAAACTACATAACTGACCTTGGTTTAGACAGCAGAACATTTGTTTTGGAGCACAGCAACCAATAAACACATCAGCTGGTAGCTAGGTTCACTGTTGTCCTGGCAGCGTCAACTTATTCTGTTAGTTTCCTAACACCTACTTCCCAGACAGGATAATCAACCACTGGCACCATATGTAATAATGTACCGTTGGTCACCATGGTGACAGCGAGTTAAGACTACATCTCAGTTACCTGTTGCATTTCAGACAGTACATTAACATCGATACAGTTCATTTGCACACAACCCAAGTTGCACAGTGTTAGTCATTTTTAACAACAAACATGTTTCAAGTGCTATAAGTTGATAGAAAAATCATAATTATAGTTCATTACCATGAGGGAACATGGACATATTTCTTTACACATCAAATTATAAAACAACAACAAACAAAACAACAACTTGGGAACCACATTATAAAACGAATTACTCATCATGTTCCGTCAAAACCATCTGTCTTATGTACCAGAATGGATCATAGTGAAGTTATACAGTCCATTCATTCTGTAGTATGCCTGTCCTTCATGATTCTGTTTCTGCTTCTGCAGCATTATTAACCATGTTTTGATGCTTTTCCATAGTTAAAGTGAGTTTTGGTTTTGTTAACTGTTTAACAATCTAAACAGCTGCTGGTCGATTCAATGGAATGACATCATGGAAATAAAAAATAAAAAACACTACATTTACGTATTGTCAAAGACACAAATGTAAAAAAAACTAAAGAAACTACAAACAGATAAAGTAAACCATTATTAATATATTATTCACTAGCAGTAATGAATGGTCAGATTTTACTGCAAGGTCAGTAGACCTTTTGCCCCAGCATTTGTGCACATAAGCCGTGAGAGAGAAACCGTACATCTACTTTATGTGACAAAAACTACGGGGCTGCTAACTTGATATTGCTTTGTTCACTAGATTTCCAGGGCCAGCTTTTCATGCAGCACTAGGCCAGGTTATTTCCAGTTGATCCAGTTAGAGATCCAGGAGGACCAGGAAGTTTAGGACATTCTACTACCATCTACACATGATAATAAAGGGATTTAAATTAAAAGAAGTAAGCAATTTACCTGACTGCAAACTGCAACATCTAGTTCAATCAAAGTAATCTATTGGGAATCAGAGGCTGTACGTTCCTGCATGGCCTTCGTGACAAGGTAAGTTTTATGGCATTATGTCTCGTTTATGCTTGTAAAGATGCTCTTTTCAGTTAAAAGGATGTCAACACAGTAACAAAGAGAGATGACCTATCTCAGATTAGTTAGCCATCCTGTTGCTAATGTAAAACTACAAACTCCATCAGAGAGCATGGCGGCTGCTACAATGTAAATGTGACCCTCTGTAGATGAGAGCTAAAGCCGTCCATGTTCTCTGGATGTAACAATACTTTTTATTTCACATGAAAAATCTAAAAGCTCCTGAGCTGGAAAGGTTAGCTCGACAGTTTTTGGATGGGGCTTCTGCATGCACAAGCACCAGTCAGAAGCAACGCATGGTTTAGTGTTACGTAGTTTAACATTAATGTCTAATACATCATTTTCTTGTTGTGTGGTATGAATATGTATGATTTAAACAGCTATGTGTCATTCATGATTTGTGAGAGAAAATCGATTAGAATAATATTAGAACTGAAACATAATGACAGAACTTTTCACTAAACATGTACAAACTCACAGCATGTTTTATTCACCCCATGAGAGGATTCCAGTTATATTCCAGATAGGTTAGGGGCGTCTACTGCTCGACTACTGAGATGTGAAGAGCTCCAATGAGTTGGGGACATTAGAAAAAACTGGCACAGGTGCTGCGTCCAAAGACTTGCCACGTTATTCTGACTGGATAAAACTAATTTCTAGGTACTGAACTAATAGGAGGAAGGTGAACCATGCCGGGAATGTTGTGGAATCAGTGTAAAAGTGGAGGTGGAGGTGCGCTGGGTGTGGCTTGAATGGGCATGTTTAACCCTCTCTTGCCGTGACCCGAGGCTCAGCCAGTGAGTTATGGATGATGCTGCTGATGGACTCCACGCCCTCTCCTTGTAGGAAAGTGCGGTGGTCTCCCTCGATGACGTGGACAGACACCTTGCCATCACAGACCTGAACAAACACACGTCAGACGGAAATGATTCAACATTAAAGTAAAGAGAGTCACATATTTACAGTTTGTGCAGTTAGATGTAGGCTCAAGAAGAAGAGCTAACATTTAGAATTAGGAATAAAAAGAAAGATTCCAAGGATAAAAATGATAAAACCATGTATAGGTTTAAAAAATGTGTTTTTATAAAAACACATTCTGAAGCTAGTGCAAATGTGTGTGTTATGTTACCTCGCCGAGTTTATAGTCAGCTCCCAGGTTTTGTTCGTACTCGCTGTTGGTTTTGGCACGCAGTAGCGTCACGTTGCCATGGTATTTTGTGGTGGGCACGTAGCCATCAGCGGCCTTTAGCTTGTAGTAGAAGGTGGTGGCTGCAAAGTGCAGCGAGTCCCGGCTGATGTTGTTGTGGCTGGAGGTGATGAGATCCACCGCCACGTTGACACGGGCCTCCAGGTCCGACAGCGGGAGTAGACTTTCCAAAAGCTGCAGGAGAAGAGGAAGGAATGGTAGGAATGGAAACAGTTAGCTAGCATTAAAACTTGTAATTCTTCAAAAACATGAAAAAAAACATACAGTACATAAGTGTGGGTACAACAAAAGGAAATAATAACCATTGATAAAAGAGTGAAACAACTGCTAGAATAGTGCTGGGTAACTAGCAAGACAATATTCTAATATGCTGATATAGCAACGAATAAGTACGACCCTGATCTTGCACTGTATTTGTACTGTATTTGCACTTCTTGAGTCTTCAGTGTTACTTTTGCTCTGGGATGATTGTTAAGTGAGGAGATGAAACTACCAATCAGCACTTAATATGAAGCCATCAGTCTTGAGAACTACACATCTAGGTGTGGTGTTGTTAGACACCAGAAACCTTTACTGAAGGCTAAACCTCCATCCAAAGCAGTTTCAGACTCATTTGACTGACTGATGGAACTCTTTGGGGAGCATGTGTTTGTGTACATGTGTCATAGGACGTGTACCTTGTTGTATTCGATGCCGGTGAACTGCTGGATGAAGGCACACAGGGCTTCAGTCTCAGCCTCGGACTCTTTGCCTGGTGTCAGCTTGGCCCTGTAGCTCTGAAAACCAAAGACAGAGTTAGCTTGATACGATCACCAAACTTCCTCATCATCAAATGTTCACCTTTTTATTTCCTCAGGTTAAAACTATCTGAACCTTGAAAAGAGCAGTTGATATGAGTAACTGACAAATGCTAAAACAAGATAAGTCTCCTTTCACTGAATGTTGTGTGTGATGTGTGGATCTCTTTTCTAACCTGTGTGTAGGCAGCCACGTAGGAGTGTGATCCGTCAAACAGAAACAGGCTCTCCACAGGCTGATTCTGGGTCTGCAGCTGAGAGCACATTTCAAAGGCTACGCAGGCACCGAAGGAGTAGCCAGCAATTCTATACGGCCCATCTGGCTGAACTTGTCTGATACAGTTCACATAGTAGGCTGACAGCGACTGGATGCTGTCCAGAGGAGCAGCTGGAGGGAGCAGAGGGGATAAACTAAGATGAGCCTGAAAACACAACTAGAATATCCTGACACTGAGATCTAGAAGTACTGCAGAGTGTGTTTGATACAGAACATGCACAGTACCAGTAAAACATTTGGACATATACACATCAACCAGACAGACAGGTCAGCCAATTCAAAAGAAGTCAAGAGCTGAAAACGCTGAAATGAAGGCAACTTTCATAAGAACCGCCACCATGTCATGGCTTATTATTGCCCACTTGGAACTACAAGTCTGAACTTTTTATCTTGCTACTCATTCAAAATGAAAGGAGGGCAGAAGTTTAAGTGTATGCGTTAGATCCAACCAAATGACAACATAGCTCTTCAGAGGATTTACTGGCAATGGATGTAATGCAATGTAAAACACAAGGAATGGACATAAGACCAGTGGAAATTTGGACTTTGGTCCAACAAGTCTAAATATGAAATTTCTGCTCTCTTTGTGGGATAAAGAGAAGGTGAATGATAGTATCTAGATGGTTATGCCAAGCTACTGTTGCCTATTTATTCAGAACTAATGGCAAATCCTAACCAGCATGACTACCAAAACATTTTGCAGGTTTGAGCTTGGTGGGACCATCACTTGTTTTTCAAGAGTGAATGAGTCAGAGTACACCTCCAGGCTTTGTAGGTGCCGTTTGAACAAGGTGAAATGATCTGGTCCACAATCACTTGACCTAAACTATAACTGAGATGGTTTGTGATGATTTTGACTGCCTTCAAGACTGCTGGAAAACTT
Source organism: Chelon labrosus (assembly GCF_963514085.1). NCBI lineage: Eukaryota > Metazoa > Chordata > Actinopteri > Mugiliformes > Mugilidae > Chelon > Chelon labrosus. Next base: position 23,947,477 of record NC_140352.1, read on the forward strand.
CCAGGTAACATTCTCGTGCATGCAGTTTCTTTAGTATTGTTCCACAATGTAAAAAACTATGAAAAGCTGTGAAAAGCTTGTGTGAGCCTAAACAAGTTAGTCTGTAAATGCAGAATACCTTTTGTGCACTGCAGGCCATAGCAAGGCACGCTAAGCTTGGAGGCAAGCGTCTTAAAAGCGCCAATGGAACCTTCAATGGGATGGACCAGGAACAGTGGTCTCTCCTGGCTCTGAACATCGTTGAGAGGCATCACAGTGGAGTCAGTGGGGTCGACTAACAGCTGGGTCAGGTCGGTGTCCAACACAGAGCGAACGCCATCCCTTTTCCCTGTAGCAAGGTGAGATCCTAGATAGTTGGAAACAGCAAAGAAAAATGAATTCTTTCTTTTCTGTGCAGGTTTTAAAAGACTGAATTAACATGGATCAAATGTGACTGTACTGATTCATTATATCTAAGTCAAAAAAAAAAGAAGAAAAAAATACCATCTGATCCATCTGGCTTGCTATTGGCCAGCTCTCGCAGCTTGTTAATGGTGAGCTGGCGGATCTCCCTCATTGCCATGACGATATCGTAGTCACGCTCCAGAGTCTGGCGAACCTCTACACCCATCAAAGAGTCCAGGCCCAAGTCAGCCAATGAGGCATCAGCGTTCAGGCTGTTCACATCCCGCACACCTAAGGGTGAAGAGTCAGAGTTCTGTTGGTTTGACTTCATCAATATTTCAAATAAATACAAATGAGATGTAAATTGTTTTACAGTGTTTTACAGTGGACCATACAAGTGGTTTCAGGTCTATTCTCTTTCATCTTTTACAGTGAACAGCATCTTACCGAGAATATGAGCAACAGCCTCCACCAAGTCTCTCTGGCTGCCTGCCTCGCTCTTAACCACCGTCCTCTCGGCCAGTACAAAGCTTGACATCACTGGGTGCTGCTGGCACAGGAACATGTCGAGCACCTCCAGGCAGGATGCGATGCGCTGTGGTAGGGTGCCACCGATTACTGCGTCATTACCACCCATCGTCTCCAGCACCACACCCACATCGCCAATGGCACCCCACTGCACTGCTAGTCCAGGTAGGCCGTCGTAGCGGCGCTTTTCACACACGCGCTCCATGGATGAGTTGGCGTAACCGTAGTTACTTTGACCGGCATTGCCACGGCCGCAGCTGACCGAGGAGAAGGCCACGAAGTAACTGAGGTCTGGACACAGCTTTCTTGTTATTCTGGGTAAAGAATGGAAACAGGTGCATCAAGATCCAGAGAGAATCGTTCAGCAGTTCTTGATTAAAGTTGCACAGTTTAACCAGAACGAGGAGTAAATGGGTGTCTTACTTGTCCAGGTTTATGGTGCCATCATATTTAGGTCGGTTAACATCGATGAAGAGCTGAGGAGTCAAGTTCTCCAACATGCCATCTTTCAACACCTGAGAGTGACACAGCCAGCAGAGTAACAAAGTTTAGACTGAAGTGGAAATGAAACTGCAAATTTTAAAGGAGACACAGTTTTGGAGAAATAATGCCAACAAGACCAGCCTTTGGTGTCTATGTATTAAAAGAGTACTGAGATGTTCAGGATTTTGTTACCAAGTTACTCTCATTGGTGTATTAAGTTTCTCCACAAAATCTCATAGCAATCTATCCATTTCTATAGGTTTGAACTGAGAGGACCCAACTGACAGGCCATGACTATATACTTGGATATTTATATGGGGAATAACTGTTACCATGGCCAGGTGGAAGACACCGCCCACTGGGCCCAGTGCACCGGCCTCAACAATGAGTTGCTCTGCTCCCTCCAGCGTGCTGACATCACTGGTCGAGACCAGCACTTCTACACCTTGACTCTGCCATTCACGAACCCGTTTCGCCTGGTAACCTAGGAACAGTAAGAAAGTAAAACTGTGTTGAAACTACTTACAAAGATATTCTGATATTCAGTTTAATAATGTTTGTGTCTGTCAAACATCTACAGGAAATGATTAATTGTCTTAATCCATGACCTTGCCTGGGAAGGGCCTCAAATAGTGCCTCTATGGAAATGTTGCACTGAAAATTCTCCCTTAGCTGTTTTAAAGAACAGATGGAACTGACTAAAATAGAGTATATTTATAGTTTTACTCTGCACGGCTTCACAGAAAAAATAGGTTATGTAAAGTAACATCAGACTACATTGACATAAATTGGGTCACTATATCTGAAAAGATATATGTGAAAATACACTGGCCAAAAACAAATCACCACCTGGATTTAAGTAAGGAAATACACTATATTACCAAAAGTATTCGCTCACCCATTCAAATGATCAGAATCAGGTGTTCTAATCACTTGGCCTGGCCCCAGGTGTATAAATTCAAGCACTCAGGCATGCAGACTGTGAAACAAGACATTTGTGAAAGAATGGGCCGCTCTCAGGAGCTCAGTGAATTCCAGCGTGGAACTGTCATAGGATGCCACTTGTGCAACAAATCCAGTCGTGAAATTTCCTCGCTCCTAAATATTCCACAGTCAACTGTCAGCTCTATTATAACAAAATGGAAGCGTTTGGGAAAAACAGCAACTCAGCCACGAAGTGGTAGGCCACGTAAAGTGACGGAGAGGGGTCAGCGGATGCTGAAGCGCATAGTGCAAAGAGGTCGCCGACTTTCTGCACAGTCAATTGCTACAGAGCTACAAACTTCATGTGACCTTCAGATTAGCCCAAGTACAGTACGCAGAGAGCTTCATGGAATGGGTTTCCATGGCCGAGCAGCTGCAGCCAAGCCACACATCACCAAGTGCAATGCAAGGCGTCGGATGCAATGGTGTAAAGCACGCCGCCACTGGCCTCTAGAGCAGTGGAGACGCGTTCTCTGGAGTGATGAATCACGCTTTTCCATCTGGCAATCTGATGGACGAGTCTGGGTTTGGAGGTTGCCAGGAGAACGGTACATTTCAGATTGCATTGTGCCAACTGTGAAATTTGGTGGAGGAGGAATTATGGTATGGGGTTGTTTTTCAGGAGCTGGGCTTGGCCCCTTAGTTCCAGTGAAAGGAACATTGAATGCTTCAGGATACCAAAACATTTTGGACAATTCCATGCTCCCAACCTTGTGGGAACAGTTTGGAGCGGGCCCCTTCCTCTTCCAACATGACTGTGCACCAGTGCACAAAGCAAGGTCCATAAAGACGTGGATGACAGAGTCTGGTGTGGATGAACTTGACTGGCCTGCACAGAGTCCTGACCTGAACCCGATAGAACACCTTTGGGATGAATTAGAGCGGAGACTGAGAGCCAGGCCTTCTCGACCAACATCAGTGTGTGACCTCACCAATGCGCTTTTGGAAGAATGGTCAAAAATTCCTATAAACACTCTCCTCAACCTTGTGGACAGTCTTCCCAGAAGAGTTGAAGCTGTAATAGCTGCAAAAGGTGGACCGACATCATATTGAATTCTATGAGTTAGGAATGGGATGGCACTTCAGTTCATAGAATGAGTAAAGGCAGGTGAGCGAATACTTTTGGTAATATAGTGTATGTACGAGCCTCCTATTTGATAATTACTGCATGGGTGATTATCTTTCAGCTTATTGAAACAATGCCACAGTGAATGCTGTGATGTAATCAAAGCTAAAGGTGGTTCAATGAAATATTAGTGTGTGTGACCTTTTTTTTTTTCAGGTGGCTACTTATTTTTTGGCCAGGCACTGTATATTGATGTACCTTGAAAAGACCAGCCCTAGTACCTCCTTAACATTGATCTCTTTAGAGTCCCTGGGGCGTCAGCAAAATAAACACTCTCAAAAATGTGTACTAATGCAGTTGACTAATTCTTATGGATCTTGTGTTGTGCCTTACCATTCCTGATGCCAGATCTAGAAGTCAGCACCAATTTGCGGGCTCCTCTCTCCATCAGCCACTGACCCAGCTCCAGACCGAAACCCCCGAGTCCACCAGTGATAATGTAGGAGTGGGATGAAAGGCAGAAGGTGCGACAGATTGCTGTAAGAGACAGAGGGGTAGCAGGTTGGACAGCTGCACCCTTTTCCTCATCCCGAACCTGTGTGAAGAGACAAAAAAAAAAAAAAAGACTGTAAGTACCAGTATAGTGTTAGAGTTTACAGTAATCATCACATGAAGTGGGTCTATTATGAACTTTATGAATCATTCCATTGTACCCTCTGTATATCAAAGTCTGAAAGTCAAAGCAGGAAACTGACCTGCAGGAGGACCTTGCCGATGTGCTTGCCCTGAGCCATGTATCTGAATGCCTGCTCCACTTGGTCCCTCTCAAACACTGTGGTCTTTAGAGGCTGAACTACACCTCCCTTAATGCCCTCCTTCAGTAGCTGGGACACGTCCTCCCACTCCTGGTTGCCCTCTTCAAAGAGAGCGTCCAGCAGGATACCATGGAATGCCACATTCTTCAGGAACAGAGCCATGCCTGCATTGGTCACAACAATATGACACTGTTCAAGGAATTACAGATTCAATGAGAACCAGAAAAGGAGCAGCAACAAAACGTCAATGTTACTTTCATTTTATATTCTGTGTTCCTGTCAGAATAATGAGGACATTCCAGGTTTAATGACAGCGCTCCATCTAAATTCTCTTCCTCTATACTGCATTGTTGTTCTCCATTTCAGTTTGGATGAATATGAATTATAGTCAGGAATGTACATTCTGGACTATTCACATGTCTTCCAATATTCAGAAGACTGTTTCTGAAATCAAAGGAAGAAGCGACACTACACGTTACTGTGATCTTTAGTATGTGAGTCTGAGGCTTCCTACCCAGTGGGGAGTTGTTGGAAAGGTCATATTTGCCGATCTCCAGGAATCGTCCGTGTCTGGCTAAGCAGCGAATACTAGCCTGTAGCTTCTCCTCAGCCAGAGAGTTCAGCACCACATCCACACCTGAAACACACACATGACATGTTACATAAATAGTGTACTTGATACAGGGATGTTCTGTTTGAAGTGTAACTGAATGAAAGATTGGTCTAATTAATGCGTGGAAGATCTTAATCTGAGTCTTTAGCCTAAACTAAATTAGGCATTTAATAATAAAAACATGTTTTTGTGCTCGCCTTTGAAAAATTCACCAGGTGATCTCCCTTAACCCTCTGAGGACTATAGTATAATTGGCCGTTTTTGCCTACTTTTGGTTTTACCTTTATATTTTCATCTTAAAAACAGATTACCTTGCCTTGTTTGGTGTCATTCTTTTCAGCACAACCTCACGTGTGTGACTGTAATTTTTTCACAAACATGTTTAACAAACCATTTTTATAACTTAGAATGCAAATCTAAACTGTAAACACAATAAGTAATGTCTAAATGTCTCAACTCTCACTCCATAGACTGTATATGGCGTCTCTCCTGCAACATTTCCCTCTTCCTTAGCAACCATTACCATATAATTTTCTGATTGGTTGATGTGATTATTTTACCACCAACAGGAAAGAGGGTGTAATGTTTTTTTTGTTTTTTTTCTTTTGAGCACCATCACTTTCCGCTTGCTAGCGTTTTCCTTTTGACTGTTTCTTCCTGCACTAAATGCGCACCAGACATGACGACAATATTCAGGAAAAAGCATGGCGTAAATTATTTATAATAAGTCTAGTTTTACTTGGCCTATCAACACAATTTAAAAACCAGTAGATAGTTTGAAGTTAGCACTTTCTACACAAGTTGAAACTGCATCTTGCTGCTACATCATCTTAAACTGGTCATGTGGTTAACCCTTTAATTTCAGGTGATAAGAAATCCTGCAGAAAGAATATATAGAAATTGTGTGAGGAACAGTATACTGAAGACAACGCATTACTACAGCTAGAAGGGACTGACCTTTGCCCTGTGTGTGGAGCAGAACATGCTGTTCAAAAGAAGTGTCTCTGGAGTTAGCGAAAGACTCTGCTGACAGCTGAGGGAACCTCTGCTGCAGGTAGGCCCGTTTCTCTGCAGAACCTAGTGACACCACATAAAAGAGTTTGGGTTAAAAAGCCTTTCCCAGTTTTGTGTCTAATAATTATGACTCAGTACCTCATAACATTTCATGATTATGATTTAGTGACTCATACTATCTACAAAACATAATTATGAGGAAAAAAACATTAAAAAAAGTGCTGGATTTTGGTGGTAGAAAGTTCATTTTACGTATATAATAAAGGACATTGAATTAGAAATCATAACAGATCAAGTTGTCACTATGACAGAGCGTATGAGAGTCTTAAACACTAACCAACTGTAGTGAAGACTCTGCATTTCTTGCTGAGTGCTATGGCGATGGCAGCCTGGCCGACACCCCCTGACCCTGAGTGGATGAGAACGGTCTCTCCGGGGCGGAGTCTGCCTCGCACCACCAGAGAGTAATAGGCTGTGGCGTAGACTACAGGCACAGAGGCTGCTTGCTCCAGTGTCCTGCACACACAGACACACACACAGGCATCACATTATGCTCTCCTTTAGACAGAAATGCTGTATACATAGATACTATCCAAGCATCACTTTCCAACAAAAACATGTCTCCCACCTCACCTTGAATGCACACACTGCTCAAGTTCTCACTGCCCTTAGACACAGTCTCTCAGCACAAGCTAAGTACACACTAAAGGCAGCATAATGAGGGGGGCTTTTACATGACATTGTACTGCTCTGGTCAATCTCTCTGTGAAAAGGACTATTCATTAGCTAAAACCTCTTAAATGTGATCAAAATCTTTTCTCATGGAATTTCTGATGTATTCGTTTGATAAACAGTATACTACATTAAAAACAATGCCCTGCTTTATTTGTGATTTCTATCATATTTCCATAAAAATGTCCATAATCATTTTATGATCACAATCTTTCCCACAACAACCACAATAAGTCCCTGTTCTCTCCTGGGCTTGCTATCTACAGTGTTTCAAACATTTAGAGGTTTTTGGCTAACAACTGAATGTCAGAGAACAGCTGCATTTTGTTTGTCATTTGGAATAAAACTTGAAGTCATATTTTAACATTCGTATAACTGTTATAAGGCTAATGGCTGTCCACAATAAACACCTACAGCATATTGAAAAATAGGACACTGACCAGCTGAGGGGAACTTCCCAAAGGAACCGTTTGTCAGCATCCACAGTTGTCGCCAGGCCTTTAGCAGGCAGCAGCCCCATCACACGCTTACCAGTGGGGTCACGACCGGAAAACTCCATACCCAACATGCACTGCTGCAGGGCTTGGTCCCCTAGCATAAGACAAAATTGAGAAGTTATCCAATTGTGTGTGCCTCATGACCATTGTTGTTTCAATGTTCTAAGACTGTTACACGTTAGATGCTGAGGGATACTATTAAAGGAAGTACGAGATTCCTTGTTGAGCGTCTCTACCTGGAATAGCATCTGGTGGCAATTTGCCAGTGGCCAGCATGATATCTCTGAAGTTGAGTGAGCTGTAGTAGACACGGCACAGTTGCACGTTGGGGTTGGTGGACACAAAGTGGCGGAGTGGAGAAGCAATCCAGCGCAGAGAAGACAGGTCACCTCGAGTCAGCACGTTGACGTAGGCAGCCTCCGTCAACTCTTCATTTAGATCTGACAACCACAAGACAGACGAATGCTTCAATGGGTGTAGTGTGAGAACCTCTACGCTCATTGGAGTCAGGAGTTCCAATCAATGAATCACTAATGAACGTGTTGGTCAAAGAACTTTACTAGTTGTCTATTCACAAGAAGCTTTGGAATGTGAACTATACCTCCACTGCATAGTTAAATTGTCTTGACATGGAAATAATTTAATGCTGTGGCAATATAAAAGGTTGTAGTGGAACAAGTAGAAATGTATCAGTCCAACTGGTCTCAAGATAAGCAATATTTTCATACCATGAGTGATAAGCTGGTGTCTGAAGGTGCCCCAGCATCCGTCTCTGAACACATTCATAACCAGATCCCTCTCCATCACTGGCTTAATGGACTTATTGCCTGGCTGGAGGCTTGGAGCAGCTGAAGACTCGTTGAGATTGGACACAAATAAGCAGCTGATGCCAGAGAACAGAAACCAGAAAGAGCACATGAAATATGTTAATTATAAATTAAATTACCATTTACTCAAGAGTTAGATGCATGTGCCACCCTAACCCTTTTTACATGTTTCACTAAGAATACAAAATTCTACCACACTAGTAGGAGCACATCTGATTGAGAATATGTCTCACCGTATTCGGTTGCCACCTGGCTCCTGCCGCAGACAGTTGACCATTCCCACAATGCCACAGTGGGCTTTAGAAGCAGTCAACCACACCGGGGCGTCTGCTGATTCTGTCATCAGCTCCTTCTGCACAGATCCACAAAATAGCACACTGTTCACACATCTATCAATTTACAGGACACGGATCCACAAACTAATAAAGTGTCAAAAGAGTAAAGGATACCGAATGCTTTCTGAATGTACTGTACTTTTTATAGTTTCAATGTAGAAGTTGAAAACTAAATGGGACAAGAAACCCACCTTGAGTGTTTCCACCCACTTATAGTCGGTGCTGTCCACAGGCAGGAAAACGGGCTGCTTGCCTGGAGACCGACGGCGACACAGGAAGAGGGCAGAGCCATAAAAAGACTTCTTGACAGCCACCAGGCTGAGGGAGGCCTCAGTGAACACTTTCTCCCACTCAGCCTGGCAAGAGGAATGAATTGACATTAGAAAAACATTCCCTCTATTAATTAGAGGATTTTACTGATCTGCTCATTAACTAAAAAATAAGACTAGGAATATAATAACTATGCGTCTGAACCAACTTGAGGGAGAAATATTCATGCATATTGACAGAGTAATCTTATCTATCGAAGTAAGGAGTCCACATCAATGTATTGTCTATAAGGCACATAAAACCAATGAAGCATGCACAGAAGGGTGAATATCTCACTATTCAGTTTGTGATTTGAATATTGTTTCCATTGACCTGTGTGAGTAGTTGTTGGCTGCTGTTCTGAGCAGTACTGCGGAGGAAGGCAACCGTCTCCCCCAGAGTCTCTCCCTTTAGCAGGGTGTGGAGGAGAATAAACCCATGTTGTTTGGCTCCAGATGCCAAATTTTCCACTAGTAGCGCAGGGTCTGTCGCTAGAGAACTCCATGTGTGGTTACACACTACTAGGTCTGCCCCTGACGCCATGCCTCCAGGAGCTGGGCCTACCAGAGGGTCCCACTGACCCGATGTGATGCCCAGCTCCTCCAGAGTGGCCTGGTGGGAGGACAGAAGGTCCAACTTGGTCGCTGTGGCAGTGTAGTCCACCTGCATCATGGGCTGGATGTTAAGGAGGGGTACCACACGCGAGAAGAGTTGTCCATCGTCTGAGAGAGCCTGGCAGGAATCACACAGTGAAGAGAGATAAAGATTAATTCACATAATTCAGTCATTCTGCATCTGGATGACTTTTGCCCAGTTTTATCTTACCTCAAACACTTTGATCTTGCCTGGGGCACTGTTTTCCATGGTGATGTCCAGACAGTGTCTAAGGGCCAGATTTTCTAGCAGACCCTGCAGCAGGCTATCCTGCAGCAGACACGCCCGCTCCTTCTCCACCACCTGCTCCAACTCAGAGTGAAGGTTCCCGTTTAGCTCCAGATCACAAAGCAGGGTCAGCAGCTTCACAAGGCCAGGCTTAGAGGGCTCAGGGCCGGGAAGAAGATCAGCAGTCTCCTCTTGTAGCCCAGGAATGGAGAGCTTCACACCATGAGGGGCCAACTTTTGCTGCAATCTGAGCATTAAACCTGGATGAAAAGAAAAATTCACCACCAGTGAGCAATTTGGCATGATTTCTTGTTGTGCTGTCAGCCACCGTGGAAATGCACAGAACTATTATTAAATTAAATTATAGAGGAGATTTCAAAGTTATAGCAGCGTATCAAAAACATTACAAGGAAATTAACAATTGCCTAATGACCAACTAACCCTCCTATGTGCAGGCACTGTATTATTACATGTTTATACTACAAATATGTGCATTGGACATGTAATCTAAACTATTTAAAAATATGATCCAAATTTAAAGCCATCAATTGAAATTAATGACAAGCCTAATGGCCACAGAGATGACAGGTTTATCTGTACCTCTGCAGAGCCTCAGCTGCTGGGCAAGTTTCCCATTGGCTGCAAGGCACTCTGTCTCCACACTGGGTACAAACACAAACTCCTCCAGGGTGGGGGGACTCTGCTGCTGCTGCCGACGGGGAGCCACAGTAGCATGTAGACCGGAGATCTGGACTCCACCAGCAACAATGTTGTCAAGGCTGCGGTTTACATGGACATCTACAGCTGTGTAAAGGAGAGGAGAAAGTTCTGCTTTCAAGATTTACAGAATATAAACATGTTTCTAATAAGGAGCAAAAAAATAAATAAAACTAGATCAGCAGCCTAGACAGTGTGTTGCTTCCATCTACATAGAGAAATTCTTTGCATATAGCCAACCCACATTGTATCATAACCTGTGTCTGAGAAAGTTAACACACACCTTGTTTTCCATCAGTGTACTCGCAGACTTTCTCCACATGGATAGCTGGGTCAATGCACACCGAGCGGATTCTGGTTGGCAAACGCAAACTTCGACCAGGCAGCCCGACCACGATCATCTGCAGCATGGTGTCCAGAAAGGTCACCCAGTTTCCTGTCCACTGCAGCTTGCCACTGTCTCCTGGAAACAGACAATCAAATTACAGATGCTGATCATATTGTCTGTGGAAAATCGAAACAAGATTTGAAAAGCAAGAAATAAAAGTCACTGTTACCTGCATTGTTGGACTCCAAGATGCCTTGAAAGGTCTTCTTATAGTCATAGCCACGCAGCCGCAGCTCTTTGTAAACATCATGTGCTTTGAGTTTTGTTTTGGGGTCACTGTCATTGGAGGCTTGTTGACTTATCTGACTATGGAATGCATCAAGGGCTGCATCCTCCAGAAAGCTCACCTTACCTGAAAATCCAAAAATAACAGCATAAGAGAAGATTCACAGGAATATTGGAGGTTTATGCAGCGAAAAAGCAGAGCAATTTACTATACATTTTAACAGTTTATGTTGTTCTGTCTGATCCAAGTAGCTCCATTATTATTTTCCACTATGTAAATGGGAATCAATGTGAGGAAAAAGAAACACTTTAGCTTATATACTGCACTACACGCTGAAAGGACTCTACTGGTACTCACCACTGACAGCCAGGTTTCCATTCTCTGAAACCTCAAACTTCTTGGTGGCAGGCATGAGATTTACTTCTAACTGGACAGAGCCTAAGAGAAACGGAAAGGTGAAGAGAGAAGACAGGTTGATGCAAAAACCAGTACGCCGAGAATTAAGCAACTCATCAGTCCACCATCATTAAAGATCAAGGCCCAAAGCCCCACAGTCCTTCTGATCTTCTCACCAGTCTTTGGCAGGATGGTAGCCCTGTGGATGGTCACGTCCTCAAACGTGATAGGGGTGGCTTCCATGACAACCCCCAGACTTCTAACCAAGGTACGCCAGGCCAGCACCAGGTAACCGGTTGCTGGGTAGAGGACACGCCCATCAATGCAGTGTCCTAAGAGATAGTGGTCTGCAGACTCTGGGTTTATGTCTGTCAAATGAAATGAAAGTAGGGTTAAACATCTTCTCTTAAAATGGCACAAGAGGAAAGATGTGCAATCTAGATGTATATTTCTCACCAATGTTATAGACGGTGGAAGAATTGGACCCTCCTGAGCCAGAAAGAAAATCTTCTGCCTTGGGGATATCCCATGTCTGAGCATGGTCCCACTGCACTAAGGGGGAGATCTGAGGGGTACCAACCGGCACAGGGTACTTCACAGCTGGGCAGAGGCCATTACTATCCACGTTGATGCTAAAGAGGGGCAGTAAAAATAATTCTTATTTTAACAGTCAGGAAGGAGCGAAAAGAGAAGAAGGAGATAGGCTTCACTGAAAAGCCCCTACAGAAAACTGGGGCAGGACAAGTTACTAAATGAGTGACTCATCTACTGACCCATTCATGTAGACTTTGCCAATGTTTGAGAGGAAGAACTCAAGGTTGTTGGCGTGGCCTCTCTTCATCAACGGAAGGATGCAACATGTGTGCTTTAGGCTACGCTTGAGGATGGCCTGTGCAGAAAACAGATGAGAAATACAGTAAGATGGTGATCATGACAGGACACAAGCACTTCAATATCATGATGCCACCAATATCATGATCTCCCAATAATATTCTTCATGCCAAGGCCATACAGAATCAGCTTCATTAGTTTTAATAGGTGAAAGACTTAGCCTGTATTTATCAGGCATCTTAGGTGAAGTATTTTGCTTATTTTCAGGCCTTCAACAGCTGTCTCAACTTAGGAAATTATGACTATCTCTGCTGATATTCAGGACACGGTTGAGACATCGAGGAGATGTCCAAACCTGTTGTTGTCTGCAGGGAGACAGCTTTGGGATCAAGGCACATGTGTTCGTGGATTTATTTAAGCTCAGTAAAAGATATTGTTGTGGCTTTCAGTGGTGAGTACATGCTCTTACCACAGACACTAGGTCTTCGGTATAAAAATGACAAAATAAACAGTTGTCGTCAGATGATGTCCTTCATTTCCTATGTCTCAGCATGAAGTTATAGAAGAAATGCTCCACTGACTCATATAGTTCTTTTGTTAATTCATTAATTATTTGTTTCAAATGCGTTCACACCTGACAAAAGTAGTCAAAGAGGTGCAAAGGTTTATCAACGACATTCTAAGCATACCTGCAGCAGAGCGTGGGGTGCGATCTCCACAACAACAGCATTTTCAGGCACCAGTTGGAGGCCCTCTTGGAAAAGCACAGGGCTCACCAGGTTGTTGACATGGTAGTCAGCCGAGCTGTACAGAGCCAGAGGAGAGTCCCAGTCAGACTGAGGGATGCTGGTGCTTACCCAGCGGGATGAACGCTGCCGGGGCTCCTTGATCACCTGTACACAGGATGACGTATCACATTTTTAATGTTTAGTAATATTCAAATACAGGCCAAAGCCAAACAACTGATCTGCATTAGGGCAATTTAAAAGGGAACCCGTTTCCCAGCAAAGCAACGTACCCTTTTCAGAGCATCCAGCAGGGTTGGAGCGATGGAGGCCATGTAGTAGGAGTGAAAAGCAACGCCAGCGCTACGAACCTCCTTTGCAAACACTCCCTGGTCTTTCAGCACGGACACAAACGCACTGATCGCATCCTGGAGAATCAAACACACCACATCTGTCAAGACACATCACTCTGCGGATGTTTCATACTTGAACGCATTCTGGCACTTTTCCTATTATTTTGCTATCATTATTAACAATTTACCAGCCAACTACTTCTTCCCTTCCTGTTGTCTTTTGTCATACAAAAAACTTCAGTAAATTCAGTCTAATAATGAGGGTCTTCTAATTTTGTAACTAGGAAGCTAGACGTACTTCCTTGACCACTCATTTTTTATTTGAATTTACAATGATGGACCAAGGCATTTGGGGGGAAATACATTATGTTAATCTCATAATGTTGTAACAAAATGGAAGCTACTTCCATTGTTCTCTTTTACTTCAATGCCTTGTGCCAGCACAGTGGAAGGCAGCTACCTTAAATAATAATCTTTATCATGCTGCAGCCTCACAGCCCATGACTACTCATGAAAGTGTGACTCTATATTAACACTTCCGAATAATTTGTCTGTGTTAACAGGCTACCCACCACATTTCTTTAAGGTTGCTGGAATTAAACCTCTATTTAATGAACCCAATAAAAGCTTGCTCATTATGTCAAGTCATATGCACTTTAGAAACAATGCTGTTGCTGGCTGAGTATGTAGCAAAACAAGAATGAGCTAAGCAAGTGAAATTCAGTTTCTTTGTCTGTTATAAATAGATTGTTTGACCTGAGGGCCGGAGATGGTGACTGTGTCCTCAGAATTGTGGCAAGCTGGAACCACTCCCTGAGGACACTGAGCAATGCACTCCTTCCAGGTCAACCCTGGAATGCAGACAGCAAGCACAAAGGTAAGATATGTGCAGTTATTAAATACAAACACAGACACAGGCATACAGCTGTCCTGTTGACAGTTGACAGACCTGTCAGTGACTGTCAACTGCCATATTTAGGTTTCTCTAGCGATGTTCTACAGAGTCTCCCTGTCCTTATCTTTTCCCTAATGTGCTTTAAATTCATTTAAATGCAGTTTTAGAAACTCCCAATAGGCTGTTAATGTGCCGTTTACCCAGAGGGTCTTCTGTATAGTTGCTCTACCAGTTGTATCGTGGACGTCTATAGAGAGGTCACTTGTTTTATGTCCTAACATGAAGTGTGGATTGTGGAATCATCCATTAGGTTTTAAATAAAATTGAAAAAAAAAAATATTACAAAGTGTAACTAAAGTAAAGGGGCCTGAATATGTTTTGAAGCAACTGTAAAAAAAAATTTCTTTTTGAAATTAGGTGTTCTCTCTTACCAACTGCCGCCATGCCTCCTGGAGGGAGGTTGGCCTCCTTGATGCAGCGGCCTCTCCAGTAGGCAGCAAGGATGGCCTCAGTGTGACTGAGGGAGCCGTCGGCGTAGCCGCAAGCCAGCTCTCCCACTGAGTGTCCTATGATGCCGTCAGGCTGCAGACCCATCTTGGTCAGCAGGTCGATCTGCGCTATCTGTAATGATAAAGAAGAAATATGGACATGATGATTTGTGTTTAATCGTTTATCTTATCTCACTGAAACAATTTTATTAATCTTTTATTGTACAGCAGTCAACTGTCCATTCTTGCATTGATAGCAACTCCAGATGAGTTTTAAACTAACTTCAAAAACATCCTGACACATCAAATTGCCTTGGATATCTCAATTATTCAAGCAAACAGACTAAACCTGACCACTATTTATTTGGATCCAGTCTGAATATTTAAAAGAATTCTAATAAATGTTATTATTGGTTAGGGACTGAAAACTAACATAGACAACATTTTTAAAGCATCATATGAAAAGTCTATATGAATGTGTGCTTTTGTCTGCTCTACCTGTATGGCAGCAAGTCCAACAAAAGCATGAACGGTGTCCTCAAATGTGCCATCGTCAGCATCCATGAGCAGACGAGACACAACCAGGCCGGTGTCCTTCAGGGCTGTGTCTGACCGCAGAATGGACTCTCTGAAGTCTGGCAGCTGCATGAGACTACGGCCCATACCAGCCCACTGTGTTCCCATACCTGTCAATACAATGTACTGTCACACACCTCAATCCAGCAACACCTCAGTCACTAAGAATTTCAGTTGGCCGTTATATATTTTATATATTGTATGTGTCAAAATATTTCCTGATTACAGTGTTCACAAATTGCTGTGTTTCATCTACCTGCAGGATCACTCACCTGAACAGATGTACCAGAGTGGCCTGCCAGTGGCTTGGACCTGCTGCACCTCCATGACATCACTCTCAGAGCCAATCAAAGTGTAACCTCGGTATGGCATATTGGCAGTGGGTGCTCCTGAGACTTCATTCAGCAAAGACAGGAAGTGGTCATCTGTAGAGTGTTCCTTCCCCTTCTGGAGCACGGCGTTCACCGCAGGCTCCGTACGACCACAGGCCTGAAGCATTCTGGGAACAGTCCGGGGCAAAGCGGAGCCAGCTGCCTTGTCAGCCGGACGAAGGATGATGTGAACATTTGAACCTCCAAATCCAAAGGAGTTGATCCCAACAATGCCTCCTCGGATGGGAATAGGCCGATCGACGACTTGAACCCGACCATCGGTGAGAGCAGGGATGTCAGGGTTAGGACTGTTGAAGTGGAGGTTTGGAGCCCAGACTCCTCTCTCCATAGACAGCAACACCTGTATCACGAATGAAAGCAATGATCCAGAAATTGAGTAAGCATTACTAAGTAAACTAAAAATAATGATTAAAATGGTTTGATCAACAAGTACCTTTTTAAGCCAACTGAACATCAAAGATTTTAGGAGATTCTTAAGGAGAGTGTGAGTGTTCCTTGCACCAAATATATTTAAGGCTTCAACTAAAAAAATAGTTAATTAGTAACCAATGTGACGGAGTAGCAGGGAATCCCCATTTGGTAAACGTCACACTTTTTATCAATGAGAAATTAGATTGTTTTGGTATTTGAGTCACATGTATGCATATATTTTTGATATCTAGATAATTAGTAATTTCCCAAGTATGGTTGCACTGCATGTTTCATTTTTCCTATCAATCATACAACCTGTCATGTGAACACCATAAAGTCTCTATTGTAACCCTCGTCGTATAGTTATTTGGGTCAACGCTACAAAGACACACTAAAGTTGGAAAAACAGTTGTGAAAGACAGCGTGCTATAACCAGGGAGAGGCTCTAACATCAGGTTTCTCATACCACCATTATTATTCAGAAAACGCTTGGTCTGACATATTAACCTTCAGTCAGTAACAGGCGTGTAGTCCTCACCTTTGCCAGGGCAGCCAGGCCAGAGGCAGGTTCAGGGTGGCCCATGTTAGACTTGGTGGAGCCAATAAGCAAAGGCTCTCTCTTTGATTCACAGAAAACACTGACGATACCATTGACCTCCTGTGGGTCCCCAACCTGCATGTAAGAGAGTAGAGAGGTTGCAGAGATAAGACGCACATTGTGTGAATATGACTTGTTCAAATTTCAAACAATATTTCTATTTTCAGCCTCATCAACCTCAGTATACGTATTAGACGTATACAAGCTACAGGTGTGATCTGGAGACTAGACTGCTATGTGCACTGACCTTTGTTCCTGTGCCGTGCGCTTCAACGTACTCCACCTGCTCAGGTGTTATGTTGGCCTCCTGGTAGAGGGAGCGAACCAGCCTCTGTTGCATCTCACCAGAAGGAAATGTTACACCTGAGGAACCAAGATGAATGTGTGATGTTAAGCATGAAACCATAACTGCTCCTTCATTCACACATTTACATCACAGACTTTCTGGTCACATCCGCTAATTTTAGATCAGTGTTTCTGAAGGATATTAACAAAAGAAGGTGTCCAACTTGCAACAACTAAGCAAAACCTAAACCAAAACACCACAATCAAGTTGTCATCTCATCAAATTTTACAACTGATAGGTATTGAAACTTCCTTAATCAAATGACATACTTTTGCATCAAAGCATGAGTTTAGAGCCTCCAGGCTTTTAGTGTGTGTCCTCACCTTGCTCTTTGTATCCATCTGTGTTGTTGCCTGCATTGATGACTGTTGCGTAGACCCTTTTAGCCATAGATCGCTTGGTGAGCAGCACTGCTACTGCTGCTTCAGAACGGCAGTATCCATTTCCTGTCCAAAAATATAAACGTTATATTTTTAACCACAAAGTTTTTAAAACACAAAGTGCATCAACAAGTGCAAATAATACAAACGTACAAAGGTTTAATTAAAGATTAAAGATGGGCAGATGTACAACATTTCAAAGTACAATAAGTTTACATGATAATTAATTCATTAAATAATTTTTATTTCACTATAATAAATGTCAAAAGATCAGTATGTATGCCCTGAGACCTGATGAGTCGAAGGACTTGCAAGTGCCCTCAGGACTGAGCATGCCCAGTTTCATGAACTGCACCGAGGTGTTTGGCTTGAGCAGCAGGTTGACTCCGCCCACCAGAGCAGCATCACAGTGGCCCTGGCGAATGGCGTGAAAGGCATTTTCTAAAGCCAGCAAGCTGGAGGAGCAGGCTGTGTCTATGGCGGTGCTGGGGCCTGTACAAGAGAAGAGGGAAGGAGGATTAGAGCCTACAACTCTGTATAATGAGCCAGGGACATCCAGAATGTGAAATGGTTAAAAACATAAATAAACATAAATAAATAAATAAAAAATAATATAGCATGGCACATGTTCTCAATTCTGAGAAAATACACATTACTCAGTTACTCCCATTAAATCACAGGAGTTTTCTGTGCATATGTATTGCAAGGTGCAAGACAAAAAGGTAATGAAAAGGTAAAATGAAAACCAAAAAGAGACAACTAAAAAGCAGACAGGCTTAGGTTATTTGTACATATCTAATGATTTAGCATCTAATGAGTTTGAGATGAGCTTTTAAGAACACCTGAACCCGCACAAAATGAAGACTTCACAACATGGAACAAAAGCAGGGAGAGAGAAGACTCACAGACATTGATCTCACAAACAATGGAAGCATGAGTTACAGTTGACTGGGTGCACGTACCGCTGAAGTCAAAGAAGTAGGAGAGCCTGTTGGCCAACATGGCACGCTGGCAGCCGGTCATGCTGTAGCCCAGAAGTTCTTCTGGATCTCTGCTGAACGCCTCACCAGCCTCTGAGCCACTCACCCCGATGTAGACGCCTGTCTTACTGCCGCGCAGCGAGGCTGGGTTCAGTCCTGGATCACAACATTTTTATTTTTTTTAAACAGTTTTTAAAAGAGCCGATTAAAAAAAGAAGAACACACTTTCCAGTAAACGTTTACTTTTTGTTTCACCCCGTTTCCTTACCTCCATCTAAGATAGCCTCATAGGCAATCTCCAGCATGAGACGGAGCTGGGGGTCCATGGTATTGGCCTGTTTAGGGTGGACTCCGAAGAAGGCTGCATCGAAGTGGCTGATGTCTTTCAGTTTACCGTTTCTCTTTGGAAGACCATACAGACCTTGAAAAAAAGTGGAAAAACATTTTCAAAATAACTCCTCACAAAAGTGGTTGAAATCTCAAGTGCAGAGAGAACAGTGGACAGCACATCTGACCAAGCAATATCAAAATATCAATAAACACAAGTTTCTGAGATTTAGAAGGATAATGGTGAGATGATGAAGATGATGAAGACTTTCTTCAATGGTCGGTGCCACGGTATATACAGAATCTTAAAACTAGAGTTGCTGCACTTTCCCATTTAAATAAAAGTCAGATCTTTTGCCAAACCATGTCACATAGTTCTGTTAAAGCTGATCAGCAGCAGGTAAATCTTGCTGTAGTATACAAGAATTTTAAACCTGGTGTTTGTAGTGAGTTGCCTGCACTTGGGCACTGGTCGTGATCTATTTTATGTTGACCAGAAATAAGTGTTTCGTCAGAGCTGAAGACAGGAGAAACGTCAGCGATGGAGATGGCATGGGATAGTGCAACTAAGAGTTTGGTGGACCCTATGGTGAAGGATTATTGTCCTGGAGTTGGTGAAACTATACATATCATATAATAATTCTGCACGAGACTTTCCAGAGCTAGTAGAAATACAACACCGGAGTCAACACTGTTTGTGTAACTACTGTAACTGCCAGAAGAGGGAGACAGCAGTTCCACACTGCAGGTTTAACATGGGCCGGTGTAGAGAGACTAATAATACGGCATTTGGATTTCAATATGGGGCGTGTTAAGGTTAGTGGATAGTCCTACAGCCAGACAGAGCCATTTTGTTGTAAACTAAATCTACTCAACAGCACTCAAACGACATGTATGACTACGTTGCTAATAATCTTCAGTGCATAAAGCCTGTCAAAACAATTTGATTGGCCGGCCAGCTCTTTGCTGATCATAATGAATTCCAAATGGAGCAACCACCAGACCAAACATCTTCCACTAAAATTTTGTCTGATTTACAGGCTACAAACAAACAAACAATACACAAGGCAGCAAAAAAAATGACTACTTGTTATTCTGAGCAAGATCCATTTTACTTCAAGTTGGAGCTAACTAGCTTGCTGTACATTAGTCCTCGTAAAGAAGACATGTTAGATACCATTCACTTTTTTTTCCAAGGACTACCCAAGTTCAGGAACCCTCGTCTACTTTCTCTTTTCAACTTTCTATTCTCCCTATTCTACCCATTCTCCCATGATGAGCAGTGTGTGGTCTCTGCATCAGCAGGCCCAATCCAACCCTTTCAGCACATGAATGTAAGGTTGACATGGTTGCCAGGCACTGACAGACGGGCCTTTTATTCCAGGAAAGGAAAAGAGGAAAAAGAGGAGACTAAGGATTTGAAACAGCAGAGGGACAGCAGAGCGGAGGGAGGAAAAACTCAAGTTTATAATAAACGAAAATGTAAATTATTAAAGCAAAATAAGAGCAGGATAGAGAGATACAGATTTCTTGAATCACTGTTAGGTAGTCAAGTCAGGCACAGTGAACAAAAGAAACACAGCTTCCTGAACGAGGCCACTCTGGCAATAAAATGGGGTTTCAATTCAGGTGGCTCCAAGAAAAAGCAGAATTTTTTGCTGCCATGTTCTAAGAAGAGGCTGCACATTGGTCATCAGGTATGTGCAAGAGCAGATAGCTGGGGAATTACTTGAGGCTACTGTATTCCCACAGTAAAGTTAAATGATTTCTATGATAAGCTTTCTGAGACACCCAGGGACACACAAATTAATATGTCTGTACCAAGAGAACACAGACAAGCAGATTAACTCATAAACTAAATGATGGAGACAATAAAATGTTTACAGCTTGACTTCCTAAGATAACCTTCTAGAAAAGACTTATCATTTGAGAAAGACAGTTTTATCTTATCAACGGAGGGTCATTACAACCGTGTCAAACCATGTTAGTGATTAAAGAGCGGGATTGACACAATAGTCATCCAACCGCTATTTCTGCATAGCTGAAGTAGCGGGTGGATATAGCGGGTTAAATAATAAAGAACTCCATTGGTTTAAATAATAAAGTGCTCCATTGGTTTAAATAAGTCAGCAGTGTTGGTAAAGGTACTGAACTTCAGACAGAACCAAGCTAAACTGAATGAATGATAATAAACTAAATGCAGTGTTTCAGGTCTATATAAACTGCTGAATGTCTTCAATATTCAGTTAAATAGTGTGATATCACTGGCAAGAAAAGTTCATAATGAAGGGTCCTCTTTATAAAAATGAACGAACACAGTCTCAGTCATAAAATTGCTTTTAGAGAATGTCAAACAAGCGTTGGCGACAAAAACTATGTTAGGAATCACATAGTATATCCAACATATATTCAGATTCTTGTATTCAGATGGAAACTGGAAATAGAGAAGCGCTAAGTGAAGAAAAGACACAGACTACAGTGGATTACAGTGGAAAGTGCATCCAAGTTAGAGTTAAAAGGAGTTTAAAGTCTATTTAACATTTACAGAAACATAAACTTTCATAGTCTCCTACCAATCAGCACTAATGGTTACAGTGACCTCTGTTTCTGGAATGGAACACCAAATCTTTCCTAATTTCAGGATGAACAAATTCAGAGTCATCACTTCACCCACTTTCTGTAATACAGCAGTTGTTACAAGCCTTTCCCCATCTCTCTACCCTCTGATTTGCTTTTATCTCCATACAGTTATCATCATGGGAATAAAATAGGAGCGAAATGCATCCCAATATAAAATACACTGACTACTCAGGTCACTGAGACTCCAAATGACATCAACCTGCCCAGTGTTTGACTTGTTGTGAAGATCACATAAAGCATTATTCATTACTGCACATTCATCCTCAATAACTGGAGCTACCACAGGGCTACGGGCTAATTTAAATGTAATGCAATAAAATCAACTTTGCATTGGATACACACAGCACAGAAACAAATATGGGAGGTTTTACCTGGTGTCCACCGCCGGTTGTCTTCTGTCACCATGTCCACACCATTGATGAGGTTTTCCCAGAATTCCTCCAGGTTATTAGATTCTGGCAAACGGCCGGATATCCCAGTTATGACTATCTCATCCATGGTGAATCACTGCAAATACAGAGAGAGAGGCGGTGTAAGCCATCAGTAGTTTACATTCTTTATTTTAAATACACATTATTCACCGATCAGGCATGGCATTACAACCACTGACAGGAGGAGTGAATCACATTGATCTTCTTGTCACAATTCAATGTTCTGCTGGGAAACCTTTGGACCTGGAATTCATGTGGATGTTACTTAGACATGTACCATCCCACCTAGACCAGACCAGGCAGCCCCACCCCATAGCAATGACACTGCAATCACCAGCAGGATGCAGTCTGACACAGGCACACACATAAAAACATGAAGAACAGCACAAGGTGTTGACCTGGCCTCCAAATTCACTAGATCCCAAACTGATCAAGTATCTGTGGGGTGCACTGGAACAAGCCTGATCCACAGGGTCCCTTCCACTCAACCCATTGGACCCAAAGGCCCCCACTAACAATATTCTGTTGCCAGACGCCACAGGACACCCTCAGAAGGCCCATGTCCATTCTCTGATGAGTCACAACTGTTTTGGAGGCACAAGGAGGCCTACACAATATGAGGAAGGTGGTCATAAGGATATGTGTACACATGTGACAGGTCTACTAGAGTATTAAATTTGGGATGTGTGTATAGCAGCAGTCAGAATGTCTGACTCTTTCTAGGATGCAGAGAGACCTGGTTAGCTTGATATCCAGCTATGCTGCCCATGAGAGCTCAGCCTCCCATACGTTAACAAAAACACTGGAGCCCCATAGCTCCCTACTCGTTACCAGCAAATACATTATCACAAATATAGGATGCAGAGTGCTATTAGATATAGTTTGGCAACCCCCTCCTCCAGCAGTGTCCTGTCACTGTGGTAAAGAAACACGTTCTCAGGCTCCGTCCACATCCATAAGCATCAAGTAGGTTCTCAGCAGCTTGGTGCAACAACTGTTTCCCAAGAACAAGTCTCTCATACTGCTAGCACGAGGAGCTAATTAGCAACAGTCCACAGTGTGGTCAGGTTTAGCATCAATTAAGTAGAATTCCCGACAGAAAAGGCTCCCACTAAGCGTCCAGTCTCTCCAGCAAACAAATACACGAAGTCGTGCAGGAAGATACGTCACTAAATCACACTAAGTTTTAGCGGTGACTGTCTTTCTCGCTCCGTCTCTCTCCTCTCGGTCCCACCCATCTGGTTACCTGGTAGGTTAACTTGAACATCACTAATTGGCTAATAAAACAGATTGACACCTGTCCATACCCACAAGAAAATGGTGCGTTCAGGAACCATGTTGAATCTGTAATGCATATTGCCAGCTATTTTAATCTATGATAATATCATGTTCCTTCACTTACTTATCCAGATTTTTTGTATTTTGGTTCCATTAATCTTTCTCCACACACTGCTATGATAATCTGTAATGCATATTGCCAGCTATTTTCTAAATATACAGCAGTAATGTTGTATTCACAAGCCTCATCTGTTTATAGACAGTAGCCTACTTCAAAAGATTTCCAAACACAAAGAGGTTAATGCCATCTCTTAAGGATCTATCGTTCAGGAACCATGTTGAACATAGAAAAATACCAGTAATTTTCTATGAATTTCCACATTTTGCACTTTGCAAATTCATGCCGCGGGCCAGATTAGATCCTCTAGCATGCCGGTTTTGGCCCGTGGGCTGTATGATTGATATCCCTGATGTACAGTACATGACCAAGTCGAAATCCCCCATTCAGCCAGACATGGATCTCCAATCAGGATTTGGACTGAACTTTTGCATTATTGTACATTATAATAACCACTCAAAAGTCAAGGAATAAAAGGTCATGTGGATTAACTGATGGACCAATTTAAAACTAAATTGGTCCATCAGTTTTTTGGCCCCCTTTTCACCAAATTGGAAATGTGCTTGGTGGACTGTGTAATGTGAAACATAATTTTCTCTCTAGCTAAATATATATACAAAGGCAAACAACATTTATTTGCAATTTGAGACACAACACCCTTGATGTCATGTGTTAAACACTAACAGCACAAATAATGTTATAAACCATTACAATTCTCTTCTGTCTGCAATACATTCATTTAATAACAGGAACACGCTACAGTTTTCTAAAGTCTCCATTTAGACCTGCACCTTCTCTTGGAATTTGAAGAATCGGTTGAAACAGAATTCAAATTCCTGAATGCATTACGTGGCTCCCTACTCAGCTGATTTTGCGGATAACTGGTTTAGTGAGAGCAAGCTGTGCTGCCACATCTCATCAGTGCAACAATCACTGATAAACTGTACAAAAAACAAGAGAAGGAATACGCTGAAACACTGAATGCCTTCAGATTTTTCACTGCGACAAAAATTGACGTGCAAGATGTTTAAATGACGCCCTTGTGTCAGTTATTTAAAAATATTAATTTACACTAAAATGCTTCCGTATTGGAGCATATGTAATTGTTGACTGGCAGGTTTGGAAATGAGTCCCTGTGGTTACGCATGAAAGAGCACTTACAGCAGACAATGGAGTCTGCCGACAGACTACTCTGTGTCCATGGGCACATCCATGTTGTACTGTGTATGTGTGTGTCTGTCTTGGTCTTTGTTCGCACTTTCTAGGTCAGGCCTTTTTGTGTCAGCAGGCCCAGACGCATCAGCCGATGAGCTAGCAGCTGGGGACGGTGTTACTGTACACGAACCATAATATGAACGCAAGTCATCGTCCCACCGTAGAGCGCATAGTCTGGGAAACATATTTCAGGGTGTTGTTATAATATCAAGAGAGACAAATTGATCAAAGACAAACAGAAGCATCAAATGATTACACATATGAAGAAGTTAACCCAAAATAGAAGCATGACATGCCTTAAACTCAAATTGTGTCCACATAGCTCAGAAGGTCGCGGCCATACTCATTTTATGAATTTCATAATCTGCACATGTTCGCAGCAGTAAATGTCTTACCAGCACGTGGCATGCATTGTTGTCAAATACGCATCTTTACTTTGCAACAGTTCACATCAGCTGTCCACGTCTGTTAGGGAGTAAGTCAAGACATTCAGCAAGGTGTTACCCTACCACTAACCTCTAGAACAGCTGCACTGCTGTTCATATGGAAAGCATGACCGACATTCATTTCATACTGGCCCTGTTCAACCAGGGGAAAGGTGAGCGGACAAAATAACTCCACACTGGTTTGTGGAGACACTTCCAACAAGGGAACAAGTGGATGCAAACAATGACAGGACATTTAAAATAGAACTGGATGAAAAACAGGTTTTCCAAAACCACAGCAGAGGATTTTAGGCTGCTCTTCTGATTTGTTGACAGTAACTAGCTGTTTACACATGAGCAGACAGGTAAAGTATCATAGAGACAGCAAAGCAGCTGAATACAACGAGAGATAAATCCATGCAGTTATGGAGGGGAGTACTTTGTCGAGATGAGCAATCCGTGGCCCACTATCAAGACAGAAGGTTAATTCCTGGGTGGCGTGTTCAGCTGCATGCATCATGTGTTAAGCATCATGTTCCTTCACTTACTTATCCAGATTTTTTTTTTGTATTTTGGTTGCATTAATCTTTCTCCACACACTGCTATGATAATCTGTAATGCATATTGCCAGCTATTTTCTACATATACAGCAGTAATGTTGTATTCACAAGCCTCATCTGTTTATAGACAGTAGCCTACTTCAAAAGATTTCCAAACACAAAGAGGTTAATGCCATCTCTTAAGGATCTATCTGCTCTGCTTTCTCACTAGTCATGAGCAGTTAATAACCTTTTTAAACTATTCCTTTTTTTTGTTTTTGTCAGTTCACCTTTGGTTGATCGAGTAATGAGTAAATTCATTTTTCATTAGTTGAACACTAGTTCAGAACTGGCAACATCTCACTGCATGCCACTGATGATGTGCCATATAAGAATTTGATGGCAGAATGAAGGGAAACATGTTTGAATTCCACACAACGAATAAAAGTGAAGATGATCAGACTGGTGAACACAAGTCAGTCATGCTATCAGAGGCTATTCTGGCCTCTCTGTTGCTCACTGCCTGAAAGGATTTGGACTAAAGACTGGCCATGGATTAGATCTGATGCAGCACCGTCAGTGCAGTAACTAGCCTTACCTGACCCAGATCACATACTAACACCCTGCACATGACAGCAGACACACACAATGATGCCAACAAGGATATCATCTAGACATATCCCTCACCGTCTTCTCTTTAGCCGGATCGTTCTGGATATTAGCCTGCTCAGCTCAGCCAACAGAACACCACAATAAGAAATGACTTGTCGCCATTTTGTTAAAAACCCCTGAAGGTGGAAACACAGTGACGACAACTGCCAAACCCTATCATTACTCTGCAGGAAGCAATATCATCACGGAGTAGAAAAGGAACAACTTGTTCCTAGATTACAAAAACCAGTTCACTTCATATGCTGAGTTCTGATCAGTTATTCTTTCTCACAGTTGTAAAATCAGCAATAACAGCATCAATTATCCTAGATGCATTTGCATACGTTCTTCCAAACATCTTTCCACAATACCTCTGCGAATTTAGTCTGTCTCTGCCCTTTCTGCCCCTGCATGTAATCCGAGACAGACTCCATGATGTTGACATCGCACTGTCTGCCATATGACCCACTGCCGGACTCCTTCTTCTTGTAGAGGAAGATTCTGAAGGACTGACTGGCTGACCTAGTGTCATTCTGCAGAATGTGGGACCATTCAGACACCTCTCTGATGGCTAACAATTTCAGCATCTAACATTTCTACTGTATGTCATGTGCAAATTTTGGATTCATTCCTACATCATTTGTGATTTTTTGTTGTTGGTTGATGACCAACGTGGTGGAAAAGAAAGAATGATGACCACACAGAGGAGAGAGAGAGAGAGGGAGAGAAATTCCTCAACCGCATGTCAAATTGAGCAAACTACATTAGATCATGGAATTTAGTACAGCCTCTTTATGCCATCTTTAGTATTTTCTTGTTTAACTGAGCCATGTAGAAGCCAGACACTGTGCCAGTCACTCACAACAAAAGAGGACATCTCAGATTGTCATCCAGCAGGCACAGGAGCCACCCTCAAATCTGTGCAGGAAATGATGAGTCTGCAGCATGGGATGAAGAATGAATGTCATTCATCCTCCAGCCAACCTGGCACACTTTGTACAGGCCTCAGTGACCTGCATGGCAGTGGACAAAAGTGGCTCATCACCAGCGTCTCTCTTGTGACACTGGGCCAGAGACGGGAGTGCTGCAGCATCCCAACAGGAATCAAAATGAAGGCATCCCTAAGAACACTCTTAAACTACCGAAATGTGACCAGACGGACAAGCACGACAACTTCTGGAAATGTTCCTGATGTGACGCTGCGGTGGCATTATTAGTTCCAACCTCTCAGACCGGTTACCAGACAGCCTGCATTCAACCGAGCTGATGCTGGCGTTTAGGACTAGAGCCAGAGTTTAGAACAGTAAAAGCAGAACTGCCCTGGTGATGATGTACGACTGTCTGCAAATACCCCCCCATATTTAACACATCCTCTCCATTTAAAGTGACGGTACTGTCGTTTCAATTCCACAGTGCAACACTGTAGAGAAGCAGAAACGCCAGAACCATCAATAGAACCATTTCCAAACGCTGGACAGGAAACAAAAGCTGCATACATCAGACCATGAACGCAGAATACACGACCACACAGAAGTCAAATAGAAGAAACTAAAGCTAATAATGTCAAGTCATGTCGCAGTATTTCCTTTTTTATTTAAGTCATAAGTCGATACAAAGACACAGATATTTACAGTACTAACAGTAGAGATAAAGTCAGTGACTAAATGTTATCAGGTGGAACCGTTAGAGAACTTACCTGTGTTCAAATGTCCCCAAAAAATGATGAACTCGAATCACTTGGTTAAATACTAGCGCGTGTATTCTCTCGAGCAACTTCACCTAGCTAGCTTCAGTTGGTCCACAGTGTAAGAAGACTTATCGTTTCCTTGCTGTGAGGGTTACCCTCCGTGCTTCTTTGAATCTCTTTTTTCCCCCTGATGAATTTAAGTGTCTCACATTCTGCCTGGCCACGCCACATGGGCTGACAGCCGCTTGGCCGCGCAGTCCAATGAGAGAAGAGGCAGGGCTCCGTGAGCCAGCCAGCGATGGAGTAATTCGTTGGACGGCCCCGAGAAAAAAAAATAAAATGTTGAGACGGGGTTACTGGAGTTCAGACTGACTCTCATCTAGACAACAGAATGACAGTTGCCGGCTAACCTATCATCGCTGATTTTAACAGTTTATATTACAGTTTATAGTATGCAACACAGATTTATTTGAAAAACGTCCATCTGCGTGACTCAGCAAAAAGCTACCGGTGGCAGCGGAGAGAAAGTTATGACTTTTTTTTTTTTTAATAATAATTTTCTGTTAACAAAATAATATTTCTATTCTGTTCCTAGAATGGCATCCTAATCGACGAGAAAGGGTCATGAGAATACACTGTCTGGGAAAACAATTATCTGTTCTATCGCTTCCATTTAGTCGAGATGTTTTAAATGGTAGACTGGTTTACAGAGACTCATTGTTAGCATGGCTAAAAACAAGACCTGATGCCTTTAGTTTGACTTGACAGCGTGGATCCCTACTCTGTTTTGTAATATTTAGAAAGATTTTATTTTATTTCATGAATATTTAGTTATTTATTAAATACGGAAACGCAAATATGTCCTTATTTTATTAAAAATTAAATATGAATATTTTCTCAATTTAACTGAGAACTATTGCTATTTTAGGCCCACAACATATTAAAGAACTTTTATTAAAAAAAATAACAATAATAATAAAAACTCGTCCGCCTATTGATCTTATATATAAATAGAAGCTTGAGAATCCCTTTCTTGTTCAAGTTTAACATTACGTAACTTCTCTTGAAAAACGAAGGTACATCCCGGCGTTGGGACACGAGGGCTCAAACCAGGAAGCACTCTGGATGACAATTGAATTGACCATTCACGGAGCGGGGGTGTGAGGGCTCCTCCAATCGCAACAGGTGGGCGGGTACTGTTTTGAGATAGGGTGATTAACAGGCGGGGCCGAGCGGTGACGCAGCCCGGAAAAGCTCGTGTGACTTCTAGGGGTTATGAGAGTTCAGCATTTCAGATGGCATGATGTTGTGAGGAAACAGTTTGAAAAAAGAGTTTTTCTCCTGTTGACCTACTGTAACAGCACGGTGATAACAAGTGTCTGAAAGCACACAGTGCACCTGAGATCAACAGTGGAACAGACAGACAGGTTCTACTGGCTGGAATTAAGTACCTACTGACTTCACGATCATACATTTCAAAGCAAAATAGCAGTAGATTGTGTATTGCAGATTTTATGAGTGTCGCACAGTGAAGGAGAATATGAATTCTTTGAATTAATTTAAAAACGCATCTGACTATATATAGGATTTATGTATTGATTATACCTTCAGCAAGTATATTCTCTGATGGTGATAGTAAAAAAAGAAGGTATTTTTACGTCTTCTTTAGTTGAAAGATGCGAGAAGAGAAGGAGGAGGAAATGAGTGGAGAGAGAAGTTTATGATTACTTTCAACGAAGCTCCCCAGTCAGATGCAAATCAGGGACGTTTCCATTTATGGTCGGTGCATTAAACATGAACTGCCAGGGTGTCCTATCTTTGCTCAAGATTGTATTCATAACTGTACCCTGGCGAGTCTCTGTCAAATTTACACACTGTAGTTGAATTGTAACAAGAAAACCAGATGTTTCTTACAGCAGTTTTTACTTGACATAACCTGGACTGCTGCTGTAGTTGTAGCTAAGCTTTATGTCTGGGCCTGTCAACACAAGTGTACCAGGGAGCCTCATTATCATGTAGCACACTGGGAATAAGTTTGTCTCATGATGATTAGATTAACAATCAGCAGTGGTGCAGATTAATTAGAATTCTTATAATAATTGTAAGCATGATGCTATGCTGCTATTGGAATTTAGTTGAGCTGCAGGGTGCTTTACACGGTGGCTCAGATTTCCATATTGTTGCTAAAATAATGAATATGAGCTTACACTGCAAGGAAGACCGTGTACACCATTATCATTGTCACTGAATATGAATTTAGTTCCACCAATGAAGCACACTGAGTTTTTTCTCCTGTCTGAAAACCTCACCTTGATAGAACAAGTCAAGTATTGCTCAACCACATTATAGATTTGCACACTATCCTTTATAACATAGTGGCACTATGTAAGCTGTCAACCAGTTCCCCCGCACTTAAACATTTACCATAAATTACTTAGGTAATAACTGTTTAAATAAAACAAATCTACATGACGTTTCAGAGACATAAAACAATGATCAATGATCATTCACTTGTCACGATGTGACTGGTTGCATTGACAGAATGTTCCTATCATAGCTAGCATATCATGTTGGAGATTACGTGAGTGAGGATGACTATGGTGCAGCTGAACGGCCTTCAAGATTGTAAAACTGGACTATGTTAAGATATTAACATTAAATGCTGGTGAAACTAATTATGCTACAAGTATAGGTTCATAAAGTTTTATTTGTTTAAACCAGTTTCACTTGCTGTCACTTGCATTTTATTTATACATACATTACATATTTAAAATGTTAATGTAATATACGGTAAATATATCAATGAAGACCAAGTTGGGTAAGTGATGAATGAGTGAACTACACAGAATAAAATGTAATAGTGTTCACTCATTTGTACATCACCCCACTTGCGTTATGTGAGATAAATGTCATGGTCATCAGTGGCACAGAGGCATATTTCTTAGTCCACTGGATAAAAATGGCTCCACTGTTTATTTAGCTGTGTTTAATCATTGTATTGAAGCTCTGCTGATGACGACTTAATTCATAATCAGCATACTCAAAGTTGACTGAACTAACTCAGAGTTCAGGGTTGCAATGAGAGTTTGTTAAACTTGATTTCTGAAACAGTCTTAGACAAACAAAGTCGCAGACATGCCATGTTGACCTCCTGTACATATCATCTATAAGTACCACGTACGAATCAGGGTTTTGCCTCTTTTGCTATTCTCAGTGTAAGTCTGTCATTTAATTAAAGTTGACAGTGGCATAAGGTCAGTGTTTCAGTGGTGTACCATGTTTCCAGAACCAAAGAGAGGTAAGCTCATGATGTCAGTTAGCTGCCCTTACATTCAACCCGTCCCTAATGCCACACGTCTTTAAAAGATGGATGAGGCCAGCCCTGACATCAGTGTACCTGAGAGGAAAAAGAGATCTTTTGCAGAGGACGAGCTTATTTGCCTCCATTTCTGGATTCAGTGGCACACTTGTCACATGCAACTGTGTTGGGAAGAAAAGGTGAAAGTGGTACAGTGGCAATTATGTCTCCTGCAGAGGTGGAATAACAGTATTTATCTGGATTCTGAGACACAAGACAGTCAGAGTACCTCCATCTGTACAACTGCAATGCACTGCTGTAAGGTGCTCCTATCAGATCCCAGCAAGATGAGAGTTTGTGATACCCAGCCTCATGGTTGGGGTGCAGTATGGCTGAAGAGATCAGTCCATGGGGTTTGGGTAACCCTCTGTGTTAAAGGCAGTGTTTCAGAGGCAGAGAGCTCCAGATATCCTACTTTTATTATCAGGGGCCAGTCTGTCCCTAAAGAACCCAATTACTGAGGTCCCTGATGGAAGCACAGAGACTATTGAGACTTGAGTCAAACACAACAGCGCAGAGTAAAGTAACTTAGCCTGATCTCCTCAAAACTTAGAAAATGTCCCAACTCAACAAGACTGATGACCATTAACACACACACACACAAGCAGTGGGCAATAGCTATGTCAGTTACAAATAAAAACTACGCAAACAGTTATCTTCATCTTTATATCAAATGCATTCAAAAGCTACAAAATAAAGTGGGGAAAAGTTAATTTAAATGCCATTCTTCTCTCCAAACCTCCCTTCTTACCAGGCACTTGGTAGAGTCAAGGTAAAGATGTTTAACACTGCTTTGGGCCTCTTTTAGATGGAAGGCCAGCTATCTTCCAGACCGGTAGCATGGTATCTCAAGAAAATCAAAAATACGTCAATTACAAATGAATGGCATTAATCAAAGCAGCATAGACTGAGATATCTGGGCCTTCAGTTAGTATGGGTCAAACCAAAAAAACAACAACAAAAAAAAAAACAATGTAGTTTTAACCTTTTCATTTAAGCCCACTGAAACGTATTGTCCCTTTGTCAAGTTCCCTCTGTTTAATTTAACTCCAGGGACATTACTGACGTAATCAGGGCTAGTTTAGACATGTAAAAGCCACTGCGGAGTCTTAGAAGAATTTAAAAACTGCTTTCACAGAGGTATGGGAGTGATCTGACAGATTGTCCTATGTCCTATGTCCTATGTCAGTCTTTAATGTTGTAGTTTCTGATCTTGTTCATTCTGCCACGGACTGCAGGTCTGCTGGTCTTGGTAGAGCTTGATGGTGTTGTAGAGGGGTTACTCCTCTGCTGGACCTGAGTAGATGGCTGGTTGTGAGCAAAAGCGCTACCACACACCATCATCTGGACTTCAGAACCACCAGACGTAGCCATCTCCTTCCTGCTGAGGTCACCTTCACCTTTGGGTGCAGACAAGAGAAGTGTAATTTCAGTGCCTGCCACAGATGACACAACTTTAACCAAGTCTATTCACAAATTTTGGGCTGTCTGACGGGATTAGTGTTACAAGGTGCGTGATCATCAGTGGCATAAAATGTTTTTGGATCTTAATTTAAATAAATATTATCTTTATTTGAATATTGCTAGTGCTATTCTCAAAGATTCACATATGGGGCCTTCACTGTTTTTTATTCATAAAGGCATTGAATTGGACAAAACCCATGAAGCATGGGAGTCACTGGGAGTCACTGGGAGTCACCAAACTAAATAATAGTGCTGTTTATCTTCAAGTACACACTTCAAGGATCCAAAGCAACATATACACATTTAAAGCAATTTAGGGTTCAGCATTTTGTTCAGATCAGACTTCAACTTGTTGAACCCTTTCAAACCTGTTAACAACAAGAGGTCATTCAGTTGTTTCCTCACATTGGTGATAACAGTTAAAGTAAAGCAGAGTAGATGTAATCTTAAATTGAAATTCACATGGAGTCAAAGATAAAACTAAATTTGAAATCTATAGATACCCTTTTCTAAACTGCTTACTTTTGTACATTACCCTCTTGCTCACATTTAAATTAATCAATGGTCACGCAGCTGTTTCTACCTTTAATAAACTCTTTGACCTACTCAGTGCCGTTATCATCAGTCATCACGTGTATTCAAACCTTGTGCCAGGTTTTTCTGGTTTCACAATTATTAAATGGTATGATGCTGATCACACCGCCTCAGCCTGGCATGGCTGCTGCTCTGGTTGAGAAACTGTACCCTGGAGAGCTGACAGAGCCGCGCATTGAGTAAGAACAAGTCTGTCTATCTGTCCTTGACTCCTACCCAACAGAGAAGCTGCATATTTTGATAAAGAGACATTCTATGGATGTACTGTCCCTAACCAATGAGATAACGTCTATTAGACAACAGTAAGGTCATGTAAAGAAAGGCTGGGTAAAGAATCTGGGACTGTCTAAATCCACATAGACTGTATGTTTTATGTACATGAGGTCACTTAGCTGCAGGGCGTTAAATGTGCATGGATATGCAAAGTTTCTAACCTATAAGCTATCATGTAACCTAAGATTTCTGTATGCAGAGTATGACCCATTAATAATACTGGTCATTTATGCAGTCTGATATGTGCTAGGTGATAACAGCTGACATACACATTTGAACTTTTCCTTTATATGAACAACAGGCTAGCGTCGTAACATATTGACTGAGCAAAGCTGAACTAGTTTGGAACAGATTAGAGGCAGTTGGTCTTCTAGGCAGACTGGTATTTCATTACTGTGTCAGTATTGCAGTGGAGTAACAGAAGGCACATTGGTGAGTGTTTTGCGCCACGTCTCATCAAACAGCTGGCACATAGCATTTAGCATCCTGTACACTGAGATTGAAAGTCGAACTTTTAACTTAAGTTGTGGGTGGGTCCACCGAAGCATCATCTGTGTAGAGGGAAAAGTGTGCTTGTGTCAGTTGTATCGATGTAGTTACCTTCTGAGAAAATAGATTGACTGAGTCCATTGTCCAGAATCCCCCACAGCTCGTTCAAGGACCGCAGCGATTCCTCTGATGACAGCCGAGGCCTGGACAGACCTGAGAGTGGTTGTGCCTGTGTCTGGCTGAGAGGAGGAGTGTTCTCTTTGTAATTGGAGCTCTGAAGAAGAAGAAAGCCATTATTTCATATTAAAATATTTCACTCATTGTAAGTCTTGAAATTGAGACACCACAACACTGCACTTGCTTCACTTCCTATCCTATACATTTTTATTAATTTACTGCACAGTAATCAATTACTGCAGCGTTTGATGTTCTGCTGTTACCTCAGAACTGCTTATGGTTTTGTGTCCCTGGTGAGTGTTGACATGTCCTTTTGCGGAAGGGCCTTGGTTGCTGGTTCCTGTGACGAGCTGCTCAGCAACAGTGCAAGGCCTCTGCTTCAGAGCGTACTGCAACTCCTGACGGCGCAAATACAATAGTGGAGCCACTGTGCTCTCTGGTGGTATCACAGAGAAATACATAATATTCATCCTCTGTGACCTTTCGGGTAGTTCGCCCCAGAGGTAAGACATATAATCACTTCAGCAAGAGTGCAGACCCCTTCACTTTTGGGACGGTTGTAGATGATAAAATGTTTAATAATTTTGTTTTAATAATCAAAACTAGTCACTCATTCATTCGTTCAGACCTTTTCCTGAGGGCACTCAGTTTTTCTCTAAGTTGTATATTAATCTTGATCAACCTGTGGCAAACTGAACTGATTTGATTTAGAAAGACACACACGTTTTAAATTAGGTTATGGAATTTACAAAGAAGTATAAGAAACTATTCTTTCTGTAGACCTCCGTAATAACATTTGCAACAAGGCATATATCAGGGCACGGGTATAAAACCACTTCTAGACATTTGTGTGTTCCAAGGATCGGCATCAGTTATTGTGAAAATGGAATTAGTTTGCAACCATCAGGACTCTTCCAAGCAAGGCCTTAGTCAGGGCAACCAGGCCCTTAAAGGCCTAGCTCCATCATATCTTCAAGACCTCATTGTACCATATCATCCCAATAGATCACTTTGATCTGAAAGTGCAGGCCTACTTGTGGTTCCAAGAATTTCAAAAAATAGAATGGGAGGTAGAGCCTTCAGCTATCAGGCTCCTCTCCTGTGGAACCAGCTCCCAGTTTGGGTCCGGGAGGCAGACACCCTCTCTATTTTCAAGGTCAGGCTTTTTCATCAAGCTTATAATTAGGGCTGGACTGAACCATGGGTTTCTTTCCGTTAAAAGGGAGTTTTTCCTTGCCACCATCGCCTTCAGGCTTGCTCTGGGGGTTTCAGGCTGGTTTTTGTAAAGCGTCTTGAGACAATTTGTATTGTTATTGACGCTATATAAATAAAATTGAATTGAATTGAAGTGAATTGTTATAGTGAATGATTATATACTGGATGACTTCAAGCACCAGACATGTATTATAGAAGATATTTGAATGAACAGGAGAAAGGACAGTTTATTAGTGAGAGACAGATCTGAGGAGACTTGCGCTACAGAGTTGGCGCAAATACCTGTGTGGTGAGCTGGTACTGCAGCTGTTCCAGAACAGAGAGCCGGTCATGCTGGTCTCCTTGTTTCTCTGAGGAGGGGTCCCTCTCTGGCTCCACTGGTTCTGTTGAATACACAGACTATGGGTGCTTTCAATTATGCTCCCTGCTGTCTTCCCCTGTCCTCAGGCTGGTGACCCAGAGAGTTTTCAAGGACTACCTCCAGCAACTCCAGAGATGCTAAAGTTTTGTATTTATCAAGCGCCAGTTGACTCAGTTTTTACGTAATGTTTCCACACATTAGAATACATTTATGCTGTGTAACATGAGGTCTTTGCTGTTTCCTCAATATGATGATGGAGGGAGTGTCTTTTACTCGCATCTCTTGCATCCCCACTTGGAGGAGCCAAGATGCAAGAAAGAAACTTGAGAGCAGCAGGGATCTAAACTAGCTAATTAAAGGGAGAGACTGCAAATAGCCTATTGGCAAAGCTGTGATAAAAGCAGACAGATGGCCACAAATGTTTACCAGCAAGACTCTGGCACAATGTCATGAGAAACTGATGACAGTTAGCCTATATAGCAATGGATTTTACTGCATTGCATGAAACTTTTGAAGCCAGTGTCATATCTTGTGGTTTCCCTGATTTGTTGTGTAGGAAAAGAATGGTCAGTTCCTTAAATAAAAGCCTGGCTTGACTGGTAACTCTGCTTCCCTTTACTTACACATAGTATTAATAACTCTGTCACGTCATGTGATGTGTGTAATGGTGCGTGTCATCTGTCACTGTACCTTGTGCTCCAGCAGTGCTGATTTGGGCACGGAGGAAGTTGCACATCTCTATCAGCTGCTGCTTATCTCTACTCAAACGGGCAATCCAGGACACTGCCTTCTTCAGCCTTGTATGCAGGAGAGGAGGGTTACTTTTAGCACGATGGACATTTTCATGCACAGCTCCTGACATCAGACTTGAGGCCCCCTGCTGCAAAAACAGGTTTTCCTCTAGGAGTTGACGCACCAGTGCACTCTGGAAGGAAGATGAGTTTGGACATTTGTCTGTGAAGGTTCTCAAGCTTTCGGGTGCTTGTACAGCCAAACAAAAGTGTGGTGAAATGTCTTTTTTTTAAAAAAAAGTCCAGTTGCCTTTGTTTCAGCTGCGTCAGATATCAGTAGCTTTAAAGTCCCCATGAAACAGCTGGGAAAGTGCTATTTGTTTGTGCATATTTACAAGTTTCCTGTAAAAACTGAGGCAGAACTGTTCCCTACACCTAAATCCTAGTTTGCCTTGACTGGTCAGCTCTCATGGCCTGACCAGGCACCATACCACACCCATAAATGTTTGGTCCAAGAGCTGAAGCCAGCTGTGCTACTGGTAAAGGAAATAAAGCAAAGGGAGGGGCAGGAAGTTGTGAAAGTGTTTCATCCGCACTAAACTAGGTGGGAACTGAATGTACTAGTGAATTAAACTGACAGGCCAGCCTCAGCTATACTGATTTCATTCAGTACCTGTTCCATGATATTTGTGGCAGGAACAGGTTCCGTTTGAGTTCCTCTGTCCTCCATTGTCAAAGCAGAAGTGTTGGCATGTTCCCCCTGACACAGGCCATCTGAGAAAGAAAAATGAAAACAAAGTTTACATGCATATACTGTAAATATAATATATGGAATATAATGTATATTTCAGGGGTGTATTGGAAGTCAAAGATGGGAATGTTTTTTCCCTAAAGTTCCGCAGGCCCTTCATGCCACATTATAATTGGCAATATTTAAATAACACTTAATTTAACACAAGACAAACACAAATGGTGAATTCAAAATACCTTGCTTAAGACCTTGGTTCTCTAAGTGTGAGTTGTCTGTGTATGCCTGGTCCTGTGCAGTTTTGTGTGGGGCTGGAGCCAGTCTGGGCAGTCCTGTGCCAGATCCCAGCTGCCCATTAAGGTTCCAGCTCACCATAGACGCCTCCTGCTCCAAGGGCTGAGTGTAGCCTGGGGCAGATTTTATCAAGATGTTTTAGACTAACCTGCACTGTTATAAGTCATACTGTTATAAGATTTAACTATATTCAACTATTTAATGTAGTTAGACAGCGTAAAGATTTAACCCACGTACACACAGGCTTATAAGTACAAAGGTAACTATTAATGACACCTGCAGACCAATGTTTCCATGGTTACAATCAGTGTTGCGAGTCATTTGCATCAACTAACAAATGAAAAAACAAGGCTTATGAGGTTTTCTGACAAAGTAATGTGTGCAAGCTATGACAAAGCAACCCAATGGAAATGTTTGGTGGCGTCTTTGTTTGTCTAAGAAAACTATCCTAAACCTAACGCACAAATTATCAGAACCAATGGGCCCACATTTGCTTATTACTATTTTCTTCCAGTAGTCATTCAGCAAAATGTTTTGCTGCGTTTGGAGTGCTGACCACACCTGCTGGGTTGACTTTGTCATTGGATCGGGCAGGTGGTCCAGAATCCATCTGAGTATGAGCTGAAGGTGCAATTGAGGTGGTGGCAGACAATCCTGGATGCTGAACTGACGGAGAAGAAGAGGCCTGTGTCTCAGTCTGGGGATGGAGCTGGACATGGCTGAGACTCTCCATTTCCTTTCTCATCTGGGAAACAACAGCACGCAGGGTGTGGTTCTGTTCCTGCAGACGATGGATCTCTTCTGATGCCAGAGAATCGATCTTCGGTGCGAGACCCTGTGGGTTGACAAAGACACACTCATCCAGAAAAAAGCAATGTACTTCATGTTTTTATCTCATATAATTGATTTAATTTGACAACAATTATTGCATTTATTGGGGGATTTGTTACTTTGTTGGCGCTAAGTTGTCAAATTGTACAGAAAACATACAAATCTGGCAGCTCTGCACAGACACTGTGTGGAGCTGATTTTGTAGGAGATTGCCAAAATGTTGGCAACAACATTTCAGAAGTGCCTTAACACTGGTATGGCCAATAGACACGCTAAGGACCTACCATTCATTCTAGATTATGACTATGCTGTGAGTGCTTCTTATCTGAACACATGCAATAAGATACCAAAGCAGTGCTCAGCTGTTAATGAAAGTAAAGATAGATAAGATATATCTGTATCTTATCTATCTTTATAGATAATATATATCTTCCTTGATAAAACCCACAAGAGTTAAGTACAGACATCAGGCTTGCTAGTGGCTTTCTCATGTATGACTTGAAGTTCTTCAATAAGCTTTGGATTTTTTGGACATTCTCTGGTACCTGGCTGTCACATATCACTTCATTCAGGCATCCACACATTTGAATAGATAAAATACCAAGTTCAGCTTTCCATAATTGTAACCTTCAGCACTAGGCTTCAACGCTGGAAACATTTCTGGGTGTCATTTGTCACTGTGACATTTTGACATGAATGTGAGCATACAGCTGGTTGGTTCACTGACATATTGCTGTGTTGAATGATCTACTTCCACTCTATGCTAACTGTAGGGTATAGTAAAAGAAACTGAGTCAGGACCATCCTAGGATGTTTAACAATTTTTTTTTAAAGTTATTAAAAAATATAATTATAGTTCAAATGATGATACATAGATGAAAAAAAAATAATTAAAATGAAAATTTCAGTGTGTTCTCATTGTCCTGTATTTTGTCATTTCTGTGCATAACCAGATGTTAAACTGTATATTATATTATGTCACTTCTATATTATCTATCTATTTATCTGTCTATCTATCTATCTATCTATCTATCTATCTATCTATCTATCTATCTATCTATCTATCTATCTATCTAAATGGTATTCAGTATTGTATATTTTTGACATGGCAGACACATGTTGGGACATCTGCCCATTAGGTTAGAATATGCAACCTAATGTACTGTGAATAAATAAAAAATATACAATTATATGATATTTTGAGTATGTACAGATGCATTCCAAGTATTTAGCTTATGAGATCACAGGACCATGGTATGTTTTCCCTGTGGATTTCAGGGGAGCTCACAGAGTATGGTATGTTGGGGAGGCACTGAGCCAAACTAAAAGGCCAGCATACTTTTCAGAACACTATCAAAAGGCCAAAGGCCAAAAACAGGACAACTCTTGAGTGCGTGTGCGTGTGCATGTGCGGACAGGGTGGGGGCTAGCCTGCAGTATATTTGTTAAACCTAAGAGGGATCATTTACATCTTCTGTTAATACCCTGAGTAAATTCATTTTGAGATATTCAGCTGGATTTGTGTCATAGCTGGTATGGCTGCTTCACGGACAGTCTGCACTGGCTCAAAGAACATTTTGGTTTCTGTAGGTGTCATTTGATGAAAAGGAAATCTTCTCTGTAGGACTGCTCCGTAGCCTGACCAGCACACTGTTGGCTTCCACTCCATTTAAATTGTGGACAAAACAAGATAGGCCACTCATAGCAGCTTGAAGTGCTGAACCCAGTCATCTCACCTGTGCCTTTATGATTATCGTACTAATATTGGTCAGCGTCAGGAGCTTTATTTTACAGTCTCCTGCAGAAGAAGGTTTTTTTTTTATTATTATTTTTTTTTTCAGGTTTTGGGGTTAGGGGATTTAGACAATCTGTAGATTGTAAAAGACTAACAATTGCATCAGAACTAAATAATTCTAACTTTTTGTATCTTCTTGAATGTTTAAACTGAGCATCAATGGTGCGTCTTATGCACTATAATTAATTTATAATTGTACTTTTGATCAGGCCTGCTTTTTTTTGAGGATAACAATCATTTCATGTATTCATTATGCCTTGCATACCATCTCTAAAACAGATTTAAAATGCTACATATTTATTTGCTCACCATATTTTTGTAATGGTATTCACCTTTTTCCTTTTTTATCTTTGTCTCAATTTTATTGTAATGCTTAGTATTTGCTATGTGTGATCCAATTGAACTTGTTTGTGCTCTCCCGTGCTTGCAATTCAGTCATTTAAATATCTCCCTTCCTGCACAGTAATTAATATTATTAGAGACTCATTTATAAATCACGCAGCCATTAAGTCCTATAAAAAGCTTCAATCCTGAAGTTATTTTTATACTTAAACACGCTCCATCCAAGACACTAACCTCTAGTACATTTGTTGGTAAGCATACAACTTCTTTTAACTAACTTTTAACAGTATCCCTTCTATTATAAAAGTAAATCAGCAATGAAGTAGTCTGAACTTGAATCTCAGTGCTAGTGTTTAAGACCTTTCTGAATTTATAACCGATAGTATAGAAGTAAGCAGATTAGTTAACGGCAGATGTGCCATGTTTGATTGACTTTTCAAAGCAGTGATTAATCCTACGGGATATAAAAGATGCTCAGTGTTATTTATGGACAAACAGTGTCTGGTTTCAGTTTCTGACTGTGCCCTTTTCCAGATATTCAATATGGACCACTGCTGGCTTTAGTTATGCAGGCGTGTCTGTTACATAAATGCTCATTGTGGCTTTATTCAGACATAACAGGACCATTAGAAACAAACCTCAATAACTGTGTGAGATTTGTCAGCTGGTCTACAGATGTAGATGGTGTCACTGCTTTTCTGCTGTCTAACATAATATTTAGAGCTTTATGCTGCTGAGCTGCTCTACTTTACAGCTTCACTAACAGCTTGTTTTCTCTTCAAATGCAGATAAGCGACAACCAGATGTGGTTACACAAACAGGAAATTCAGACAGAGGAAACACACTGAAAATCATACGGCACTAAAGTCACTCTGCTTATCTGCGTGTGTGTATGTGTGGAGTTGTGAAAACAAGGAATCCGTACCCCGTGTGTTGTGTAATCACACAGTTATACTTTTGTTATAATGTTTTTTGTATTGTTTTAGTTAGAAGGTTAGCAGCACCTCCTAATTGTTCTATTAATCTGCATAGTATAAGGTGGGTGGACTCTCACCTGTACTGCCTGATTTCTCTCAGTTCTAACAGATTGTAGTAAGACAGTCACGTCCCGCAGTTCTTGTTCTTTCTCCTTCAGCTCTGCTTTAGCCTGACAGGGATGAAAAACTGTGTTGGTGCCATTATTGACTGCATCATCAGCCTGGGCTTTCAAACCAGGATATAACAAAGGTGCTTCTGCTATTTCTGTCTCGGCACACTGACAAAGATCAATGCACTGCTCAAACAAGTGGCATAATGCCCTATACATGAGTACAGGCTGCTGTTTGCCTACCATCACACAGATTTAATCAAACGTTTACTTGGACACATTATGCACCTAGAGCCACTAAGTGTAGCATACACATATATAGAGGATTGTGTGTAACTACAGTACCGTAAATGAGGATGTGCAGTGAACTATGTTAAAAAATACAAATCATGGAATATATTTTGTCTTGACATAGCTAGACAAGCATTTGATCCTCATTTACACAGTGCCAACACACAAAGAGTCTTCAAACAGAAATAACTTGTTGTACGCCTTTTGCACAATTGCCCATCAGTCTCTGACATCAACATTGGATTTGCAAGTTGTAGAGATCTAACTAACCTGCTTTTTTTCTGTATCTACAAAACTGAAGCACTCAAAACCTTTCAAAGGAAATTTCCAATCACATTTGCAGTGCATGCAGCCATATGCATACTGTATGTCATATAGTGTGTGGTGGCAGAGGTTGTGTCATGTGTGAGAGGCTCACCTGGTCTCTGGCCTGGGTCAGGTCTTGTATCAGCTGCTCACTGGCCAGGTAGTGTTCAGCCTTTATGTCCTCACAGCGCCTCTGCCATTCCAGCTTCATTTGGACTCCTCTTTGTTCTAAAGCCCTCTCTCTCTCCAAACCAGCACTCAACTGCTGCTTATACCTAACAACAAATACATACAGACAAATAGTAAGTCATAAAGGACAACTCGGAACAGGTCATAAAGGTCATATTTGTAATTTTGCTTATCCGCTTATCACGTTAAATCTCTTTTCTATAACTTCCATATTCTCTTTAGGTTAAATGATTCTCTTCTTGGTACGTAATCATATATATATATTTTTATCTCGTCTCTTCCTTCCCACCTCTTTCATCTGCATTTCTCCCTACATCTTCCCATTTCCCTGGCTTCTCACCTTTCAATCTGTTCCCTGCTCCTCTCCAGCTCAGTCTTGAGTTTAGTTTCTCTCTCCTGAAGGGTGATGATTTCAGTATCTTTTACAACCATCTCACTGGAGACCTGTTTGATGTATTTGTCCCAGTCAGTCCGGATTGCTTCTACATCCATGTGCAGCCTTTGGAAACACAGACAGGCACACACACAGTTTATATATAACACAGCTTCTCTGGAAAAAAGGCTATATCATCAATGGTAGTCCCTGCTGCTGTGTCCACACACAGTATGCACACTGCTTATAAAGTCTTATGTCTGAAACACACAGATTTAATCAGGT
Source organism: Chelon labrosus (assembly GCF_963514085.1). Lineage (NCBI taxonomy): Eukaryota > Metazoa > Chordata > Actinopteri > Mugiliformes > Mugilidae > Chelon > Chelon labrosus. The sequence goes on from NC_140352.1 coordinate 23,990,162, forward strand.
TTGTCAATGTGTGGTGCATGTGTGTGAGAGACAGAAAGGGGGGAGATAGAGAGAGAGAGAGAAAGACAGCAACTGAGTTATTTTTTCCCCATCTTTGTTTCATCAGTGTTTCACACCAAACAATTCACATTACGATGCATTCAAATGGGGTTGTGTCTACCATGATCACAAGAGGAGTCTTACAAACTCCCCCCTCTTGTGGTATAGATGTATAGAGTTATTCTTTGCAATTTTATAATGTGTCTGAGGAAAACACTCAGATCCTTATCCCTTTGTATTTCCAACATCAAGTTACCCACTTGTTAGCTTGATAAATTGGTAGTCTGGTGGCTTCTTAAAGTTGAGCCATATTGGAATATCAACATTTTCCTCAAGCACATCATAAAATTATGAAGAAAACTGTGCTACTAAATTACAGCACAACAGCAAACATGTCACACTCGTGAACTCGGACGTTCCACTTATGAGGCTATGAATACCTCAATAGGGTGTCTTGACAACCCCATTTAAAGGCGCTTTACAACTTAGAGCTCTTGCGATCGCTTCATTGCCACATATTTTGTGAACATGACTTCCCATGTGGTAACCACAAGTTTAATTTGAAGGCAGCAATAACTTCAAGCTCACAAATTCACTTAGAATGCAGCAATAGGCTCTATACATAATAAATATATTTTGTATAGACCATTGAAATTGAGGTCTATGAACCATAATAATGTAATTCGTGCGGTGTGGACACACACAAACAAAATAGGGTACTTAGGTATAGGACTATGAAAAGGTTCCTGTGGTCCAAAAGTGCCGCCTGTGTCACCTCTGGATTGTCTCGTCTTTCTGCTCCATCGTCTTCTGCTGGTCTTCCATATTTCGCTGAAGATTAACAATGTGTTCCTCAGCCTTCTGCAGCTGCTCTTTGTGGGCCTGATGCTGAGTCTCCAGTTGAGCTTCGCGTTTTTTCAGAGCTCGGACCACATCCCCAAATCTTGACCAAACAGCCATATGGTTAGATATGAGAAGACAGATTCCAAATAAAAAAATATTATAAACAATATTAGCTATTTAATGTTTATTTACATTTTATGCTGGTAAGATTGACTGAGGATACATCTCTAGAACAGAAAAGAGAAGATACTACTAAACAACTAGTTGATTGTAATGAATACCAAGACAAAACTGTTGTCATGGCAAGCCTTTATGATATGTGACACAAGGTGTGAAAACTAGAAAACCAGGACAAGGAAGAAAAAATAAAAACTTTATATAAATAAGTGGTTTCTTATTACTGTTCACTTAACCACGTCAATTACATTTCCAAATGTCGTTTTAGTAAATCCGACAGAAAAGCAGCCCAGATACTTGAAGATAAACATAAAATGATGTACATACGTTATACATGGCCAATCTGAAAACATAATGCCCCTGAATAAAAACGGCATACTCTGGGACTGAATTTGAGGCCAATGTAGAAATGTGGTTTTGAAGCTCAGTGTGTGTTTAGCACCAACTGCAATTCCTTGAATGAGCCACTTGAGGCTGGCTCAAAAGGAGAGTCAAATCCCATACATCTCCATGTTAAAGATTTCCCGCCAAAAAAATTGTTGCGCCACCCCCTTCAACAGCAGTAAGTTCAAGTTCACAGGCAAAGCAGTCGCTTTCAGAAGAAGACAGTAGACAGAACCTAAACAGGTTAGGCACCACACCAACCTAATGAGTCTGTGTGCATGGAAGTGGAAATGTGTCTTCACTGCCTGGTACTAGAATAGGCACTAGCTGGAGTGAAAGCCGATAAGACGTTCTGCTGCTGCTGCTGCTGCAAGTTTAGATGCTAAACTGTTTACTACCTGGGGGAGGGGAGCCTTTTCCACTCAGCCATCCCCACAAAAGGCTACAGTGACTGGAAGCATGTCACGGAAACCAACAAAGGCTTTCACAAACATGTCACGTCAAAGGAACACCTGGCCTGTAAGACTATGTGGAGAGAAAGAGGAAGCTGCACGAAATAGGTAGAGCTATATCCACTTAAATACGGATCAAATAAAAAGAAAGCATTATAATGTTTCCTCTCTGGTTGAGATCATGTGGATACTGGTGGGCAGCAGTTGCCACTGAGGGGTAAATTTAAGGCATTTGAGAAGAAGTGGACTGTTCATGTCTCTGCTGGATTTTAACATCGAGAAGGATCCCCAACTGGTAACAGAGACAACGGTGAGGGAGACTGAAGAATCCTGGTATACTTAAAGCTGACAGCACCAGAGACACCACTGGTGCACGTAGGACCCACTGGCATAACAGAGAGACCGCTTCCAACTCTTGTTCTGAATTTACCATTACAGACCTGACAACATTAGATATGGGCAGTGAAATACTGTACGTGCACTGCCTAAACCACAAGCTGCATGTAGTATTTGTGTCTAATGAACAAGCATTCACCAACCGACAACATTTTTTTTTGCCAGCCCAACATAGCCTTAAGCTACTAGGGTGGAAAGAGACGTGCGTAGAGATGCCAGACCATAGCTTCTTGTTCATAGTAGACAGCTCAACCGCTGTGTCGCTGTCTGTTACTGTGTGTTACAGATGGGCGGAGCTGTCAGTTCAGAACCACGGATAGCTCTTCAAACTGTATCGTATACCGGCAAGTATTTCATTTTTCTAAGTCTAATTTAACATAACAGGAAATCTTGAAACTGCAAAAACTCATTCTCAGTTTTTAAGAACCTTTTTACTGACATCATTCAGACAACGACAGACTCTCGCAAGGATCAGCAGATGGCTTCTGAACAAGACTTAACAAGGAAGCTAAGAGACAAATCGAAATGCCTTGTTATGTGCAAATTCAGCACATCCAGTGACATGTTGCAGCTCTTTAACGCCTTAAAAAAGTGAACTTTTATTCATTCACTCATTCATCCTCCGTAACCGGTGGGGGTACACCCTGGACAGGTCTCCAGTCTATCGCAGGGCTAACACAGAGAGACAGACAACCATTCACACTTCCTCTCACACTCACACCTACGGCCAATTTAGAATCACCAGTGAACCTAACAAGCATGTCTTTGGACAGAGGGAGGAAGCTGGAGTACCTGGAGAGAACCCACGCAGACAATTACCTGTGTTGTGTTACCTGTCTCTTTTGTGTAATATTCTGCAAATACAAAAATATTTTAATATTGTGTGTTGTCAGTCTGTTGACACCACGTTTTTGGTGGTTAGTTTTGAATAAAACATTTTGGTCACTGTAAAACGAGCATGTCCTTGCATTTATTTATACTTGGGCAGTTTCTCCTTTAGTTTTTATTCATATTACTGCAAGAAAAGTCACGAGAATCTGATCTGACATCACCTGCCCACCTCAGCTCCACTCACAGTTCACCTCTTTGACCATTTGTGGATTAGACAGGAGTTAGTCAGATGGCAACATCTGGTGCCATTCACACTGAGCTTCAAAACTCTTCAGACATCCCATTGTTGACACTATGTAAATGCCCCGGACACCGCAGTTGCTGGTATGGAAGCATAAAAAGAAATGTATATGTTGAAAAATTTGTAAATTTTTCTTTCCTTCTCTCTCTTTTACTTGATTATTCATTTAGTACCAGTGGCAGCAGCTGACTCTTGATTGATTAATGACTCACTTCTTAATGTGCTCATCTTTCTTCTCCTTTAGTTGGGTCTCTTTCTGCTTCAGCTTGTCCCCAAGCTCCTTTATCCTAGGGCAGAAAATATTCTCATGTTAAACTCATTCACAAACACATACACACTCACTCATTACAAGAGCGTACCTATTGTCCTTGATAACAATGATGTTTTTGATCTCCTGGTCTTTGTGTTGCAGTTGAGTCTGTATCTGCTGACAGAATTCCCTGGATTCATTGAGAGCCTCTGTGGCCTGAAGATGAGCTTGGCAGTGAACTTCAGACTCTTTAGAAAGCAGCTTCACCTGGACACAAGCACAAGCAGTGGTAAATTAAAACAGCATTAGGTGTGAAGGAAGAGCCATTGTGACATTAGATGCAAACCATAAAATGAAACCATGCAGTCTGCTCATCTACTTAGATTATTTAGATTTAGAATACTACTGTACTATATAAATATTGTATGAGTACCCATTACACCACAAACGTGCAAAAGATGGACAACATGAATAGACTCATTATTTGAGTAACACACACCCTGTTTCCTAAGAGACATTCTACTCACCTTGATATCATGAGACAGAACCAAAGCACGCAACTCATCCATTTTCAAGTTGAACTCATGTTCCCGCTGTCTGAGTTCACTGTCAAAAGCTGAGGTCATCTCCTGTTTTCCCAAAAAAGATTATAGCTGAGTATATTTTTTTATACTTTTTACAACTATTACAATTATTGATATTGTAGTTGCCTTACCAAAACACAACAGTAGCATCATGTAAGCCTCTACGTTGCATTTTGTATTGTGCAGTACTACATTACAATATAAAAAAAACAACTTCAAACAGTTTACAGTGCAACTGAAATCACTTTTATTTGCAAGGCAGTTGTGAATATTTGACCTCATATTTTTCTACATAGGCCAGTTACTTCTACGTTAGTTCTTGTTTTTAGTTGAGGAACCATGAACCAGAACCAAGCAGTTTACTGAATACAGTTGTGAAAATGTAAACTGGCAATTTTTGGCAATTTATTTTCAACAACATGACATTGAAATGAGTTTAGAAAAATGTATAAATACATAGCAGTTAAAAGAAATTATAGGCACTGAGTCATTTTCATTTCACTAATCTAGTACGGGTGTGTACTCCACTGTACTTTTGAATAAAGTGAGGAGAGGATGATGATGAATCTTTCATGTTGTCATCAGAGTGTCAGGTAAACAGAAAGTACACTCCCCAGAGCCAGCACCAGTCTAAATGCACCCTATTTATCACTCAGTGTTAGCATCTCCTCATCTTACCTGATGTTGGGACAAGTCAGCCAACTCAGTGTAATAGCCACTATATAGGTTCAGAAATTGTGTCTTTTGTCTGGGTTCATCCTAAAGGTCTGCTTCTGATCCCTGCTGAATGTCTGGCTGCTCTATTAGTTATTTTAGTCGTGCAGACTGCATGGCTCACCACTGTATTGAGCCAAGTGTGACGGGTTGTAACACAAGACCTAGAGCTCATTGCTTGGTCGATTTGTGTCAATAGCCCACTGTGTTTTACACTGTGTCACATCTGTATATTCTTTATGAACCGTTTACCTTAATGGGAATGAAAATGTGTGTTTGTTCACCTGTCTCTGTTGGGCAAGTTCTCCTTCCAAGTCTTTTATCCTGCACTGCAAATCCAATTTCATCCGGTCATACTCCTCCATGTGGGATTGAATTTCTTCAGCCACAGTTCTAAAACACACAATCTCAATCTAATACATAACTTTTATAATATATAATGCTGAAAAATGAATTGTGTTTGCCGGCCTAAACATCAGTCACACTGGCAATTTATTTGAAACAATACAATGAGTTGAACAATCCTACAGGTCTTGGTAGGATTAAACAATGCTCACAAGAAATCGTTATCGGTGGCTCAACGGCTGTGGCTTTTAAAAGCAATCTCTGTCCATGATTCTACGGTAGTACAGTAAGTGATTTATTTTGGGAAATGGCAATGATTGGGAGCTGGAAATAGAGAAGGAAGAGGTTCTACTAAATAAGAATAGTTCAGAGCAGCTTATATAAAGCACAGAAGAAATGAGGAAAAAATAAGAAGTAGTTCAATTTGGGGTTGAGAACTTTCTAAATTGTGAACTATAAATAAGAACAGCCCCTTTCAATCTTTGTGTACTGAACATTCTATCACTTCTAAAACTCATTAAGGAAAAAATTAACAGTTAGCTTCAAGTTCTCAACAGTCAAATGGTTAATGTTTAGCATTTGACCGTATTGCTTTAGAATGACATTAGCAAAGGCAGCCATTCATTCTCTAACATTTAGTTACTGGTAAGTTTGTACTCATCTCCGACACCACATGCCTTCCAGAAGACACAGTGTCAACAGGTGCTGAAAATGCCTTTGACTGTATCCAGTGGCTGACGTGTTTGTTGTGCTTGCTAGGTTGGATCTGACCCCAAAATGTTTTCTAACACTTTATGCTCTTCTTATTTCCTGCCATCTAGAGGAACACACCAAGTATGTTCTTTGTCACCCTTGCATTTTGTCAAAAACTATGGTCAACTCCAGCTTTAAAGGACATTGTTCAATTTAGGCCTCATTATATGTAGATCATTTAACTTTGTCTCAATTCTCTAAGATGGTTTGTCCTCCAGGTTGTATCTACTTTATTTGGCTCATTCTCATGCTACAAATTAGCTTTAAAAGAAAGCAAATAGACCCTATTTACAAGGAAGCCTCACAGATAAATCAATCAGACATACCCATTTCATTTAAAAGCCTCCGCTTAATGGCCTCAAGCATTAAGGCAATGGTTTTCACTGGCAATGTTAAGTTAAGAATGGGCTGATTGCAGCTGAAATATTATTTTGCCTCACCTCTTTAGCTCGTCCAACTGCTGCCTGTGCTGAAGAGCACTGTGGTGATTTTTATGGAGCTCCTCCTGCCTCTCCCTGGCCTCTCTGGCTCTCTGCTCCTTCAGCTTGGTGATTTGCATGTGGAGCTGGCTCAGCTCTGCTTGCCTGAAAATGAGAGCAGCATTTAAGTAACAGCAGATTGAGAAAGTGTCTCTGTTGGGCCAATACTGTTCTTCTTGCTTTCTTGATTTAATATAATGCATTTAATAATTCCTCAGGCAAAGTCAACATGTGATTAAAATAGTGTCTTTCCTTCATCTTGGAAATCAAAAGGAAAGATATTTCAGTCATCCATTTAGTCATAGCTAACATTTTTTCAAAAAGATTCAAAAATCTTATTATATATAGAATATTCTCTTTGTTTTTGTCACAATCACCACATGTAGCAGAGTGGCTAGCACTAGCTTGTTGCACATGCTGATTGTGAAACCGGAAGTCCAGGATTTGATCTCTTAAATGATGGCATGAAATTCAAAAATGGCTGAACGTAGAGGTAGAGTAGGTCATCCATGGACCTAATTTGCAGGAGACATTTTAACATAGCATAGCACATAGCAAGAAAAGTACAGGTGTAACATCTTTTCTTTTAGAAAGAAATAATGGCAGTCCTTACACCATATCAAAGTGAAAAATATATCTAACAAGCTCAAAAAGCCTATGGACCATTTTTTCTGTATATTTTCTATATCATGCGCAGTTTCACAAAGCATATTCTGTATATTTTTCAATGGAGTACAGTAATAATATATTTTTTTAACCTTTTTTATTTATTGTACATGCTCTTCAATGGAATCTATAGTCAGATAGACTGTACCTGTGTTGTTTCTCTGAGAGATCCCTGGCAGTCATAACATCATATCTTTCCAGCTCTCTGTCTCGTTCATCCAGGATGGCCAGGTTGAACTGGAAATCCTCTTTCAGTTGCTGGTAGTGTTCTCTGACAAAAGAAGCATTCAATACTATTAGTGTGTTCAAAAGAATAACTCATAAAGTTGACATCATTAGCTTTTTTGTCATTGTTGTCCATCTGAAAACTGAAAAATTAAGTCAAATCCAATCCAATAATTGTAACAGTTGTAAAAAGTATAAAAAAATGTACTCAGCTATATTCCTTGAGCTGTCATTTGTGCACCCCTCACAATTTTCAACATTTCTGCATAAAAATGACTCAAAACATCAGCGGATTTTCACAAGTCCCCTATTAGGAGAGAACCCAATCAAACAAATAAAAACTAAAATATTATACTTCTGTGTTTATCTATTCAAGAAATCATTTGTATAAACCTGTGTGTTGTGAAAGTATGTGAACCCTTGTTTTCAGTATGTGCTGTGATCCTCTTATGCAATAACAGCAAAACAACCTTTCCGGTACATGCTGATCAGTCGTCTACAGTGGCTTACGGGAATTTTAGCCCATTCTTAATTCTGAGACGTTGGCGGGTTTCCTCACATGAACTGCTTGCTTTCAGGTCTTTCCACAACATTTCTATTGGATTGAGGTCAGGACTTTGACTTCCAAAAACATTAATTTTGTTATACTTTAACCATTCTTTTGTAGAACAACTTGTGAGCTTGGGGTTGTTGTCTTGCTGCATGACCCAGTTTCTCTTTAGGTTCAACTCAGACAGGTGTCCTGTCATTCTCTTTTAGAATGTGCTGGTATAATCCCCCCACCACCGTCCCCAGACATGAGCCTCTCATTTAAACCAAGTCTCATCTGTCTATGTACATTAAAACCACTGAAAGGAGAAGAATAAAATTAACCATCTTGTGACAATCCAATGTTCTGCTGGGAAACTTTTGGACCTGGCATTCATGTGGATGTTACTTAGACATGTAGCACCCACCTAGACCAGACCAGGCACTCCCAGCCCATAGCAATGACACTCCTTGATGGCAGCAGCCATCCCCAGCAGGATGCAGCCTGACACAGGCACACACACAAAAACGCTTTAGGAACAACTCAAAAAAACATGAAGAACATCACAAGGTGTTGACCTGGCCTCCAAATTCACTAGATCCCAAACTGATCAAGTATCTGTGGGATGATCCACAGAGGCCCCTCCCCTCAACCCATAGGACTCAAAGGCCCCCACTAACAACATTCTGTTGCCAGACACCACAGGACACCCTCAGAAGGCCCATGTCCATTCCCCGAGCACAATAGGCACAATATTAGGCAGGTGGCCTGATCAGCGTATGTGTGTGTGGAAGTACAAGAAAACTATATATGCCAGAGAAGGAGCCACTAAAAATCTAAGTCAGGCTCCTTAAACGTGGAAGGCCATACATTTCTTAAACATACTGTTTGACATGTTTTGTCACACATTTACTTGTGGCATTTTTTTGGGTGATATTGTTCGCGTCAGATATTTTTGCTTTAATTTGTATGCTGCAAGATATCTGAGCAGATGTGGATAGAATTTAGTTTGTTGGATTAAAAAAATGACATTTAAACATTTCAATAGCAATATGTCTTGCCAGATACAATGTCCTGGTTACTCTTGATAACCCACGAACCTCCATTGTTTTGATATCTCTGACACATATTTCAAAACCTGCGCAAATAAATCTGTACGGATAGAGAGATGGGTGAGGAAATATATTCTTTTGCAACTTGACTCAGGCCTAACAGAGTTCAGACTGGTGTCAAGATCGTTTTAGTTTCCTAGAAACTAAATAACGAGTGAGCTCAATCCGATGTATGTATAAATAATATAGTAAATAAATTATACTGATTCCAACATTACAAAAGAAAGAATGTCCAAAGCCTCCCATCCACAGCATGAACTGAATTCATGACAGGTCTGGCCAAAAGGCATGGTCAGAGACATGTTCGATGAAAAACTAGAGCCAAATTGATAAAATGCAGTACATGTGCCAAATGTCAATACCTGCTATCCATTGGCAAGTGTATATACTGAGGAGGCAGTGGTACCTGAGGGAGGAGCACTCCTCCTGGGCCTTTTTTAGGGAACTTCCCAGCTGTTGAATTTTCATTGCCTGGAGCTCCTTCAGTTCCTTTTCTTTACTGGCTAGCTTGGCCTCCAGGTCTTTCAGTCCGCTGTCCCCATCTGAATGCATGGTGGAACGAAAGAACACCTAGGAGCCACAATATTGATCATCATGTAGTATAATGCACATATTCTATTACATTCTATTACATTTACAATTATATATTCTAATAGTTAATTTACTTCCTGTAGAAATATCAACATTATTTCTGTAGTATGTATTTGTATGTATTTTTTTTTTTTGCAATTTTGCAATTTTGCAATACAGAATATGTTTATGTAATCAAAGCCTGGACGGTTGTGGCTCAGGGTGGCTGTGGCTCAGGAGGTAGAGCGGGTTGTCCACGAACCAGAGGGTTAGCGGTTCGATCCCCGGAATGTGCCACATGCTGAAGTGTCCTTGAGCAAGACACTGAACCCCCAGTTGCTCCCAGTGCGTGTGTGAATGTGTGAGCGAATGGGTAGATGAGTCTGTGACTGTAAAGAGCCTTGAGTACCAACAGGTAGAAAAGCGCTATATAAAAGCAAGGCCATTTACCATAAGACAGAAAATATTTTTTTACTATTATTTTTTGTGAAACATGGGGGTGGTAATGTCTGCATCTAAGCCAGGGCAGCTTGTCATCGTTGACCAATGAATTCTGAATTATATCAGTGAATTCTAAAAGAAAATCACAGGGCATCTGCCCATGAGCTGACTCTTACTTACTTAGTCACGCACTTTTGCAACTCATAGATAAGTGCAAATAATTAATAAACAGATGCACGAGACATGTAGAAAACTCTGAAGGGCGCCCCCCCAAAAAATACCTTGCTTAACCATAAACCAAAACTTGAAGCTACAGTGCATTTTTTAAAAAAATGATTATTTTTATGTGGACTTATGTAGCATTATGTGGACTTATGTAGCATTATGTGGACTTAAATGTGCGTTCCCATTGTGCAATGGTGTAAGTACATTTAGGTCCAGTAAAAACAGACGCAGTGAATTAGAACGTTAACGTAGGTAACTTACCACAAGACAGCAACAGAAACTTAGTTTCGCTTGTGCTTATCAGTCTTCATACTTCATAGTCAACAAGACATGAAAACATTCGGCGATAACTTCCTTGCTTTTTCCATTGTCATGGGATCACGGTTTCCATGGAAATCGTACGTCTGTCAAACTGGTCCCCGGCTACAGTGATACTCAATGGTTCTTGGTCCTACTTCACTAGAATGAACTAAGTTGTCTGCTTGTCTACTTGTCTACTTAAACGCTTAAAACCCAAGACGCAGTACTGCAAATCAGTGAAGCAGTGAGAACAAATAGCAAGCGATAAACTTATAATGTCCTTATGTCTAGCCTATAGGCTATGGGACTGTAAACCTTAGCACAGCTGGCATCCAGCAGGACCATGGTCACATCTTAACCATCTGATATTGATTCAGTTTTTGTTCTTCTTCTTTTTTATAATATGGTCAGTTTATACACGTTGGTTGCGAAACACAGCGAAACGAGTCAGTGACAAAAGGGTCATTGAGGATGTCTTATTTAATTCATTCGGGGGCGGGGCCGGAGTTTGACAAAACCACGGCATGATCACGGTTTCCTGTCCGCGCGCCGCCGTTTATTTAAGACGCGCTCCGGATGCGCGCTCACGGCGTGTACGAAGAAGCGCTTCTTGGAGGAGGGCGACAGCATCTCGGCAGGTAAAGAATGAGTTTTGTTTTTCTTATTTCTACCCACTGGGTTCTGCGTGTGTCTGTGTTACCTTCTTCTCTGAATGTATTTTATGATATTCCATAGCCTTGTGTAACAAGTAACAGGTTGGTGGTGAGGCTGAATGGATAACAACACAGAGTAAAGCGGATGGGCGAAGAGTCTCCTATAATGTGTAAAATACGATTGTGAATGATGCTGATGAGGTTGTGAGAATAATGTGCCACCGCTGCCGGTCCAGCTGGTCCTCTTTAGATCACCTGGACTGCGGGGATGCACATTAAAGATCGACGCCCCGGTCCTCACGTAGGCCACCTGGGTTTGTCCTCCCAGTTACACACATCTGTCTGCCGCACTTATTTAACAGGTTGAGCAGCCAAGTAAGTACGAGAATAAGGAGCAGACTACTTTATGTGAAAAACTGAAAACAGCAACTTGTTATCTGGGCAAGGTTGGAATAAATGCTCAGTAGAATTTGAGGTGGGGCATAGTATAATCAACTTTTCGAGCGTGTACTGTTGTGTGGTAAAATGATAAAATCTAGCACAGCGAAACACTTCCCTAAAATAGTGACTTGTCATTCTTCCTTACAAGGAAAGCAGTTAACTTGGACAAATAAACAAAGACGGAGCTAGCGGAATTGACCACGCAGAGCAGTCGGCGCCGGGTTCCGGGATTCTGTGGGGGAATCTGTCAGTCAGTGACATAATGTGACGCAATGAGCCCTCGGAGTTGTTAGACAAGCGTGTGCTTCGCTAGGTGACGCATAGGAAGCTGGCGTGCCTACGTGCGCTCGGCGGCATCCGTGGGGCAGATGATGTCACAGCATCATCTCCCAACGGGGACCACTCACTGAAACAAAGCGACGCCGTTCACCTGACGTGACCCTAGGACGGCGGCAGCCATTAGGCGTTTAAAGTAGCACCACGCGCTGAACTCAATTACAATAAGCATAAACTCTCCGACTGACACAGTGGGCATCATTGTCTGGTTCTAATTCGCATTATATATATTGAATCCGTAAGCATCCTAAACAGTGAGTTTCCAAGCAGTCACGGAATTACGTATAGACGCACAGTGTAGAAATAAAACAACTACCTAATAAAAAGTTGTAACAATTACACCCTGGATATGAGCAGCATTCAAAGTGAGAGCTACAAACAGCCAGATTGTTTCTGATCGAAAGTGAATCCTACATTAGGTAGAGAGAACCATACACCACAGACACCATGAACTGTTTGTCCACAGGTTCATCATAAGCAGACCTTGTGTCACTGTTGTGTTGTGCTTACGGCTTGTTTCTATCTTCTCCTTAAACATCAGCCGCCCATCAGCAAACCTGGATCTTGCAAAATATTAGATTTATCCCTTCAGTTCATCTTCTGAAGGTGGTGCTTCCAGTCACTGGCAGAGTGCCAGCTCATCCAAGCCAAGAGGTTGTAGTCGCATACTGTACATATAGAGAAAATAATACTTTAAGGGGTTCCTTAAATATTTTACCACACCATACGGCTGATTTCCAGTTTTGTGCCAAATACTAGCATATACACGCCCAAATATGTATGCAGCCAGCAAGTCCCCATCCTCCAGCACATAACTTGTGTTATAAACATATACATCCGATTTACAACCTACAGTCATTACAAATGCACCATTAATAATATTTAATCCAAGTCAGTGGTGACTCAAAGACAAGCAAACTAGTTGTACTGAATGGAAAACTGTTTTTTAAAGATGTTTTCTATTACTAATGGTCAGCCTGTGTAAAGGATATAGGAATTTATATCACGGTGGTCAGCTGACTACACTGTCAGGGCATCTTACGGGCAAAGTATCTCACGTGCTTCATTGGAAGTGCATTATAATTTACTCCCATAGAGCTCATGCTATAGGTCACTTCACCCTGTTTTTTGTTCACTGAGGCATCATGGCATTATGATAGGGGACTTTCACACTTGTAGGTACAAAGGCCTGTTAGTTTCAAGAAGACAACAGTTCACCAAACCAAACTGTTACAGTAACTACAGAAAAACACATGTCAGTATGTCAGTGTAGCTCTGTCCATGATGATGATGACATGTTCAGGCAGGAGAAGATTTCTTCTTCAGTTTTACTATGTCTGTCTCTCTCACACACACACACATACACAATGCAGGATAACAGCCAAGTTTCTTTCATCTGCGTATCAGGGACTATGAAACGATCCCTGTGTGTCCCTGTGGAATGTAAGGGTCTTATTTTAGTATTGGTGGTGATGCTTGGGACTCCTGACAGAATGTTGCATGGGTCAAAGTGGGCCATTTTCGATGGTGTTTATGATGTGGGGGGTGCGGTGGGAGGGGGACTCTGTTGAGGTGCTATACAGATGTTCCTGATTTTCTCTGTCTGTAGATACACTGATTTAGGTTTACATAGCAGCACCTCCTCCTTGGTTGTATGTTCCATTAAACATAGACTTCAGACTGCAAACGCATTCAGGTTGAATTAAATGTGATTTATTGACTCAGTGCTCAGTGGACTAGCCTTTTGTCAACTTTTAGGCAACAGGTAATCACTCCAGAAGGCAGGTAGAGACAGGACAAAAACATTCAGGGAACGGGAACACGGGAAACACAAGGAAATGCCTGAAACACAATGGCAGCAAAGCATTACTAGTAATCTAGCAGAGGGAAAAGTGTGGAGTATTTATGTGGTGTAACTTACTGAAGTGCAAGGTGTGGGTGAAAATGTAAAATAGGGATATGTGGTCAGAAAAATCATACTAAGTGTGAGTCTAAGGACAGTGGCAGAGGCTAATGATTCCAGAGTCTGTTCAGTTCTGTATACTTTACAACTTGTGAGTAACTTTTGTTAGCCCACTAGCAATGCTAGTTCTTGCACTTTACAGGGGGCTCATGCAATTTCCTGCCCCTCTGCTTTTTAAACAAATGGTTCTTTGAGTGTTTGGTCAGGGCCAGAGCCTGTAAAATGCTTAAATGTTGATCTAATGCCAGTGGGGAGTTGCACAGTGCATAGAATGCAATTTATAAGGACAATTATTCAGAATTATCCGTAACCATCAGTATAATAACTGTATAACTAGTTCCATAGAATTAGTCACGCCATTGTGAAATGAGATGCATATTAGTTGCTGTGAAGAACAATCAATTGATCAATTAGATTATTATTTTTTTTACCGTTCACATCTGTTTCACATGCTCCCAGAGCCCAATTGTTAAGTATGCCCCTTTAAACTCAACATCCCCACAGTTCCAGTTTGGCTTTGAATGCAGACACTTTATCCTTTAGCTTTAAACGGTTTATTATTATCCCCCTGAAGTGAAATGCTGAGTAAGTTCATCAAACTGAAGATGAAGTTTTCTGTAAATTACAGTAGCGGCTCATAAACCCTGGTCAGAGAGCTCCCTCTTGTGGTGAGGGAAGGTTCAGCAGAGATAAACTGAGCCACTACCAGACAACACAACAAAATCAACACAAATAGCCAGTGACGTTAAATGTTTATTATTTGTAGTTTATACCGAATCAGTCACTGAACAACTGCAAATGGTTTGCTGCCTATACTAGTCTTGGTATTTTGGGATGCTATGTGTTAAATCAGTGGCCGACCAGCTGCTCTACAGTCAGTGTGGATGTCGGCCTTTTGCTCATCCATATTTCCCAAACCACTTCCTCCAAAATGATCATCCAGTTGAATAACCATCTTTCTTAGGCTATGTCAACATTTATTTTTACATGTGAATGCATCCATTTTTCTCGAGTGCACATAATGAAGTGTATAAACAGGAGCCAATCCATTTAAAGCCATCAATGTGACAAGTCATTTAACAATATATATTAAACACATACAAGAATCACATTGCTACACAAAGCTAGAATGACTAAACTGTATAATAACTGTAGAAATACTATGTGAGAGAGTGTGGTACTGTAAGGGGACACTACAGAGGTTGCAAGCTGTGACAGGAATAAAAGGATGTGTCTGTATGTACACAGTGTTTGTGTACTCTGCCTGAATAGGACTGACAAGCTGTCAACAGTAATTCAGCCCGTGTCCCACACACAGTTTTGAAACAGACGGGCTGTACTGTAAAAAGTGTCTGACCAAACTTGTTTATTTTCAACAGTAACCTGCTGCAGTGTTACACAGCAATAAGATGATCAATAACTAAGGCATCGCCCTGCACTGATGAATGTGTTAGAAACAAATGCATATGCCTTATTTTAGTCTATTGTAAGCATGAAGTGCTTGAGGACATGAGTATGGTATGAAATACTTACCATGCCGTTAATAATAATGTTTTTTTTTTGTTTTTTTTTTCACCCCATGTTCATAGAGACTAACCTTAGCACTCACAGAGTATAATGGGAGGAGCAGTGGTGGACGACGGGCCTTCTGGGGTCAAGGCTCCGGACGGCGGCTGGGGTTGGGCGGTGTTGGCCGGGTGCTTCGTCATCACTGGCTTCTCCTACGCTTTCCCCAAGGCCGTCAGCGTCTTCTTCAAGGAGCTGATCCGAGAGTTCGACGTCGGCTACAGTGACACCGCCTGGATCTCTTCAATAGTGCTCGCCATGCTCTATGGCACAGGTACCCAAGGACAGGGATTAAACTGTTCAATGGGGGCACACATATTGTATGTTCGTACTGCACACTGATGAACCGTGTTTTCTTAGGCCCTCTGTGCAGCGTGCTGGTGAACAAGTTCGGCTGCCGACCTGTGATGATGGTTGGAGGGCTCTTTGCCTCGCTGGGGATGATTCTGGCTTCCTTTGCCACAAGTATCATACACATCTACCTCTGCACTGGCGTTATTACAGGTAGAGTCTCAACATACATTCCACACACCAAGACCTGGAAGACAGAATCTTCACACACATTTTATAATGGACAGTTAGCATTATTTGTTCATCTGTGAGTGGTTCTAATGTTTTCTCATTGGTTTGTGTGTGTGTCAGTGTGAGTGTGTAACAGTGCTTTGGCATTGTGTTTCTGTCACCCCCCCCCCAGGTCTTGGTCTGGCATTGAACTTCCAGCCATCTCTGATAATGCTGAATCGCTACTTCAGCGAGAAACGTCCTCTGGCCAACGGCTTGGCGGCAGCAGGCAGCCCCGTGGCACTGTGCTGTCTCTCCCCACTGGGGCAGGTACTCCAGTACCACTATGGCTGGAGGGGTGGGTTCCTCATATTGGGAGGCATGCTGCTCAACTGCTGTGCCTGTGGTGCCCTCATGAGGCCCCTGTTGCCTCCCAAAAAGCTCCAGGGAGTGGAGGAAATCACTCCCGCGGTCGAAGACAAGCCCAAAGCAAAGAAGAAACTATTAGACTTCAGCGTATTCAAGGACAGAGGTTTTCTCATCTACACCATTGCAGCATCTGTTATGGTGCTGGGCTTGTTTGTACCCCCTGTGTTTGTGGTCAACTATGCTAAAGGCCTGGGGAACGAGGACACCAAGTCGGCTCTGCTGCTCACCATTTTGGGATTTGTCGATATGTTTGCCCGACCTGCGTCAGGACTTATAGCAGGAACGAAATGGATGCGGCCCAGATGTGTCTACCTGTTCAGCTTTGCTATGATCTTCAATGGGGTCACCGACCTCGTAGGATCACAGGTAACAATGTGGCATTGGGTTCTGTATTACAAGAAAAATAGAATGGCGTATGGATGTACAGTATGTTAGGCCTGATTTGTGTATATCCAGTCGAAAGACCTGATCATTAATATATGTTGCGCTTTTTTCTTCTCTCTCAGGCAAATAGTTACACAGGTCTGGTGATCTTCTGTATCTTCTTCGGCATGTCGTATGGCATGGTGGGAGCGCTCCAGTTTGAGGTCCTCATGGCTATCGTCGGGACAGAGAAGTTCTCCAGTGCCATCGGCCTGGTGCTGCTGATGGAAGCCGTTGCCGTGCTAGTGGGACCTCCTGGAGCAGGTCAGAGCATGCACTCAAAATGGACAGTTGCTTTAAACTATTCACTGCAGTCATGTTGCAGCCTCTGACTGTTTGTACAATATTACCACATGTTTCTTGTGGTATGTGGTGAGGTGAAGTTGTGTCACTTCAATCAAACCAACATTCTCGTTCTCTCCCCCAGGTCGCCTCTTGGATGCTACTCAACAGTATATGTACGTCTTCCTGTTGGCGGGCGTTGAGGTCACACTGTCGGCCTTTGTCATTTCCCTGGGCAACTTCTTCTGCATTAGTAGGAAACAGGTAGACTCAGAGGCTAAAATGGAGATGGCTGTGACTGCTGCAGAGAAGGAGATGCTCAACTGTGGGGTGGACGGCAACGAAGACGAAGAGGAGCCAAAAGAGAATGGAAAAGCCAGTTCTGTTAAAGTGGAGGAAGACATGAACATGGTGAAGGAGATAGAGGAGGAGAACACCGAGACATCATTATGAGTGACAAGACTATTGATAAGACAAACTGTATACTGTACTGATGTACATGTACTGATGACGATCCATGGCATAGAGATGGACAGAGGAGCCTCAAAGACGGCCGACCAGTTGAGTTAATATCGACCAGTATCAAGCGCGCATTATTAAGAAGTGGTATTACGTGAAGTGGTTCTAATGCATCACGTTGGTCAGTTTCTGGGCATTACCATTATCCTGGAGTTAAAGACTAAGTATACACTCCAATACAGCAAAAAAAGGAATTCATTTTCCAACAAATACCAGCTTTTCTGGGTAAGATAACTTCTTTGCCCGGCTACTCAAAGATGCACAGCATCTAAGAACAAAGAAATTGATTTGTGGTTTTCTGCACCGTTCTCAACACTTTTCTTTAAAGCAGAATGTCTTCTACATTCAGGGATTTCAGTTACATCTCACAGCCTTTGTCAGCACATGGAGGGAGGTCAAGGTTTGTCTTGGAGAGGGTTGGCTTGTCACCCCGTGAGCTACTGTAAACGGAGCGGCCCTGTCTTCACGGTGTGAAAGTAGATACCTGAATGGGGTGGATGGTTTGTGTGCTACTGACTCAGACTGACTTGAAGAGTGTGACCTTTCACTTTGCTGCATTCATTAGTTTTATTTATTGCAACTATTTATTGACTATTCACTTTAAAAAAAAAAAAAAAAAAAAAAAAAGGTTAAAAATGTATTTACAGTAATATTGTTGCACTCAACGTGATCCCGGAGAGCTGAACTACAGTGTGTGATGTAGCTGTTTGCTCATTGCTGTAACAGAAGCCTTTGTTGTGTGTTTTGTGATTGCTGTGTGACTCTTGGACAGTTGCTCTAGTTGCTACTCAACGCATTTGTCTCTAGTACACTCCAGCAAAGCTGAAGTAAGTCCCAGTACACTGATGAATGTATTTTGTCTACTGTGTCTTTAGTGCACTGCAGGGTCTTTATCTGTTCGACTGAAAGCTAAACAGACCAACACTGGGGAGAAACCACAACCTGCTTGGGTGACGAAGCACCCACCTGCTGCACTTCTACTGCTATTTTTCTGAGTGATGTCTCACACTTCAGATACATGTGATGTGTGTTTTTTGACCCCAACAAATATATTTTCTGTGGATAAAGCTATGCAAATGACGTCGTTTCATTCAGCCTGTTAACAGGCCAGAATAGGTAATAAGATGAACTGGGACTGCACACAGCTGATCTCTGGCAATCGCCCCACAGTTCATAAATCATATACAATATATTGTAATATACAGTTTTAGCTTGTTATTAATATTATTGTTCAAGTACAAAACTTATTTATTTGTTCCTCTGCCTAAACTCTTGGACTCTACCATATACTTTAGGTAGGCCTTAGTTATGGCGCAGCTCTACACATTTCTTCTTTGCCTACACCGTGCCCCTTCCCATGGCAGATTTCCACAATGTATCAAAGTTCCTCAATGTGGGACAATAATGGATTTAAATATCTTATCTTAAAAAGAATCCAGCCACAGAGGGTCACAAGCCAGTGTACTTCTTGTGCTGGTCCCAAGCCCAGGTAAATGGAGAGGGTTGTGTCATGTGGATGTTACTTAGACATGTACCACACACCTAAACTAGACCAGGCACCCCCACCCCATAGCAATGACACTCCTTGATGGCAGCAGCCATCCCCAGCAGGATGCAGCCTGACACACACACACACAAATACAGTTTAGGAACAACTCAAAAAACATGAAGAACAGCACAAGGTGTTGACCTGGCCTCCAAATTCACTAGATCCCAAACTGATCAAGTATCTGTGGGATGATCCACAGAGGCCCCTCCCCTCAAAGGCCCCCACTAACAACATTCTGTTGCCTTCTGAAACAAGGGCATAAGGCATGACTCATAAGGCATTAGAGATGAGCCCAGTCACTGAGTCGCGTAGGTTTATTGTACGCTTGATCAAAAAAGGCTTCCTTGAAGAGGCAATAGTCCGAAAGAATATATGACTGATAGCAGGCATGATACTGGGTGAACAAATCCATACTCACTTGATAAAATGAGCAGCAAATTCAAATGAACTGAAATAAAATTCTGAAGAGAGACAGGAAATATCTAGACAAGAAAGCTAAAGGGGACATGTGTAACTGCCTTTCACTGTAGGTCTAGATAGACAAATCTACCTTAGTTGAAGAGCTGCTCACATGAATGACATTTCTGGGAAGCAAACTGATTAATCACTCTGTCTTTGTATTCTGGTGATAATGCATGCGACTGCTCCACTCTTTGAAAAGTTGCACCTTGCTGTATACCATCTGTTCCATCTAGCCATTTTGGTGCCCTAGGCAAGATGGTTTGGTGCAACATAAAACTACACTCACCGGCCACTTTATTAGGTAACACCTGTCCAACTGCTCGTTAACTTAAATTTCTAATCAGCCAATCACATGGCAGCAACTCAATGCATTTAGGCATGTAGACATGGTCAAGACGATCTGCTGCAGTTCAAACCGAGCATCAGAATGGGGAAGAAAGGTGATTTAAGTGACTTTGAACGTGTCATGGTTGTTGGTGCCAGACGGGCTGGTCTGAGTATTTCAGAAACTGCTGATCTACTGGGATTTTCACGCACAACCATCTCTAGGGTTTACAGAGAATGGTCCGAAAAAGAGAAAATATCCAGTGAGCGGCAGTTCTGTGGGCGCAAATTCCTTGTTGATGCCGGAGGTCAGAGGAGAATGGCCAGACTGGTTCGAGCTGATAGAAAGGCAAGAGTAACTCAAATAACCACTCGTTACAACCGAGGTATGCAGAAGAGCATCTCTGAACGCACAACACGTCGAACCTTGAGGCGGATGGGCTACAGCAGCAGAAGACCACACCGGGTGCCACTCCTGTCAGCTAAGAACAGGAAACTGAGGCTACAATTCGCACAGGCTCACCAAAATTGGACAATAGAAGATTGGAAAAACGTTGCCTGGTCTGATGAGTCTCGATTTCTGCTGCGACATTCGGATGGTAGTGGGTCAGAATTTGGCGTCAACAACATGAAAGCATGGATCCATCCTGCCTTGTATCAACGGTTCAGGCTGGTGGTGGTGGTGTAATGGTGTGGGGGATATTTTCTTGGCACACTTTGGGCCCATTAGTACCAATTGAGCATCGTGTCAACGCTACAGCCTACCTGAGTATTGTTGCTGACCATGTCCATCCCTTTATGACCACAGTGTACCCATCTTCTGATGGCTACTTCCAGCAGGATAACGCGCCATGTCATAAAGCGCGAATCATCTCAGACTGGTTTCTTGAACATGACAATGAGTTCACTGTACTCAAATGGCCTCCACAGTCACCAGATCTCAATCCAATAGAGCACCTTTGGGATGTGGTGGAATGGGAGATTCGCATCATGGATGTGCAGCCGACAAATCTGCAGCAACTGCGTGATGCTATCATGTCAATACGGACCAAACTGTGTTTCCAGTACCTTGTTGAATCTATGCCACGAAGGATTAAAGCAGTTCTGAAGGCAAAAGGGGGTCCAACCCGGTACTAGCAAGGTGTACCTAATAAAGTGGCCGGTGAGTGTATAATGTAGCACTAAAATCTTATCCAAAGTCTCGATAGCTTGCATTTGAAATTGATACCAGCTTAGAAACCTCACGATTTATGGTCATTAAAGCAAGTCCACTCAA
Organism: Chelon labrosus; assembly: GCF_963514085.1. Classification (NCBI taxonomy): domain Eukaryota; kingdom Metazoa; phylum Chordata; class Actinopteri; order Mugiliformes; family Mugilidae; genus Chelon; species Chelon labrosus. Next base: position 24,011,502 of record NC_140352.1, read on the forward strand.
ATGCTCTTGGGACGTTGTGGATCTCTGGTACGTTTTGACAAGCTCCAGTTTGGAGAAGTTCTTCTCTGCAGTGCATCTGGACAGATGTGGGGTAGATTTACCTGTTACTGTACAGTACAAGCAAAAAATGGAGCTGCCGCACAGACTATTACTTGATATGATCAACATAATTATCACATCACTAGCTAGTACAAATGACAAGTCAAACAGCATTTTTTTTTTATGTTAGAGAAGACGACATACCACTCCACTGGGACGTTTTTTTCCGCCTCCTCTTTTCTTCCGCTTTCTGAGGGCTTGGATGGCCTTTTCATGATTATGTTACCAATATGACAAAGATGACTTGTTGATGACATCTGTCAATAGGAACCGCTTCCTGAGATGTGCACTGATAACTCTTCCTATTCCCCTCTTCCACAGTGCATGGTGCAGGACTGGTTCAGTGCAGGGTCAATCAGATTATGAGGAAACAACAGTTGTTCAATTTTCCTATTTGTTCATTTTTTATTTTCAATACAGCGCATGAGGAAAGGGCACCAGTTGGGGCTGCAAATTATTACTATTATTTATTTCATTTATTGTTTTATTTATTTATGTTTAAGGGCTTGCAACTGCACCTCCTCCAGCAGGTGGCGCCAACCAAAATAAGCAACCACCTATGCCAAGAGCTGGCCTGTCACTAACCTAATTACAAACGTGAGTGGATGATACTGCTGCTGTGTTTGGGCTGTAAAAATAAGCCTCTTTACATCTGCTGTTTTTATAGTGGAAACAGCCTACGCATTTACTGAGATTGGAGACACTAGTGCTACCACACCTCTCACAAATACGTTAGTGCTGTTGCTAGTATAGGTCCTATAAAAGTGATATATTATAAAATATTAAAAAAATTCAGAATGGTCTAAAAGATGGGCACTTGACACCACCACCATTCATTAATAACCAGTGTACCACCCTCCTCAGCAGAATGACACACCCTGTCATCTCCTATTAATCACCAGATATCAGCCCAATAAAGCACCTGAATAGGAGATTCACTGTGGAGGAGATACAGTTCACAAAACACCAATACAGGTGTCATCAAATACATATGCCATTAACAATGTTAGCAGTTTTTTAGGGCTAAAGCGGGTCCAACCAGTTACGTTTTTGGCAACCCTGTTGGTCTTTGTTGAACACATTCATTCACTCAGGTACAGTAAAGTCTTAAAAAAAGGTACAAGTGATTGATTTATTTACAGTTTAAGTACACAAATACAGTGGCAAATATAAATGTGAGAAATTAAATCTTGCTGATCTGATAACTTACATAATTCAGTAAGTGTACAGTAGCAGACCAGAGGTCAATGGTCAAAATCTGAATTTAGAGAATGAACAGCAGTAAGAATGAATTACAACAGGCCATTTCTTTCTGACGTACAGGGCAGTTATACATTAAAGCCGAGTGTCAGATGAGCTGAATATATCAAAAACCCTCACACTGCTGCTGCAAAAGCCCATGAAGAGAAGATGGTCAGTTTTCCTCTCCACACTCTCAAAGAATCAGTTCAATAAGAGGATTCACAAAGAAAGCACGACCAGTGTACATGATGTCGTCATAGTTTACAAGATCACCAAATCTCTCAGACTGAGAGCAGCAGCCGAGACAGAAATCATGCCATACAGAATGTCTTTCACCCTCAGTGCAACATATCTGCTTGCTTCCCGCAACATCGCCATGGCTCTTAAGGGGGCAGACAGAAAGGAGACTACTACACTTATGGTAGCCAAGACCTGCAGGCTCCTGGACCAAGCTTTAGAGTCATGTTCAGACTGTCCTACAGCTCAGTGAAAACAAAACATGAGGAAACATTTACATATCAATATTACAAGAGTTTCACAGCTTCAAAATAATACAAATAAGAAAAACAAGAATGTTTATCTGCACACAATGAATGGAAGTTTGGTAAATTATGCCAGACAATGCCCTTATCCTATACACAGTACATGTCTTTTGTACACATTAGAAGGGGACCAGGGCTCAGCAGAGTACATCAGAGTTTCTGAAGGTGAACAGACAAACATCTTGTCAACTTATGGGTGAACACACAACCTCCTGCACCACCAAAGCTAATTTTTGGTATGTTCATGAGTTCAACTAGAGCCTTCAGTATCAACTATGAAGGCTCACCTCTAACACATGCAAAGAAGTTGTTTCTTTTTATTTAATACAAGCGGCTGTAGATTTAATAAAGAGAGTGTGGTGGTGCCTTGTAAAAACTGGTGAAAAGAGGGAATGGAAACAGTCAAAAATACCAAAGCAAAAAACCCAAAAGCAACTCATTCTAACTCTGCCCATACATATACTGTATACATGAAATGAAAAGCCGCTGGTTCAGCTTCACACACACCTCACTGCAAAAAGCAGAGCAAGGCTGTTCTATTGACCAGTGAACTAGCAGACACTGTAAATGTAGAGTCATCAATGCCAAATGTGTCCACTGGGTTGCCATGTTGGCTTTAGACAAACCACAGCCCACTCAGAATCTGGTGCAATATAGTGGGATTGTGCAAATGTTTCCCGAAAACCGAACAGAGACAGTCCTGCGTCCCACGCTGTGTAATGTTTTGGGACGGCACAAAAATGGGAAAAGAAACAGAATGATAGAAACACGGTGTACAAAATTCAGGAGGTGACAGTACTGAGAAGTCATTCAGAAAGCAGTTGGTGCCTAGTCAGAAGCTGACTTCCGATGATAGCTGAAGTAGTACAAATGAATGGTGGTAGTAGTATTAGTGTGTCAGATCACTTCTGAGTTAACAGGGCTTGCTCCGCCAGTTTGCATTGTGGGGCTCATCGAGGAGCAATTAGATGACGACCAGGAGACGGTACACCAGACACCATCTGTAGGAGAAATAGAACAGGAAGCAGGAGGGTCAAAACAAACAACAAAAACTCCACATCCTTTTCATATCAATGGATATATCCCTCTACTGGCACTCTTTCTGGGGAAACATGTAGAAGCTTTTAATTGAGATTCAAAATCACCTCCAATATGTTAACCTCATAGGCTACAAGCTCAGAAACTGCTGCACAGTTATAAATTAGAGGTGGCTAATTGGTGCCAACAATAATATCCTAATATTTAAACACTCTGAACACAGACTAAAATATTTTTGGTGAAAACCAAACTGGACAGAAAAGGGATATATTTATAGTGTTTCACAGAAAAATAGTTTAATTCTGCTGTGATGAGGCCATCGAGCTTTCAGGAGTCTAACAGCATCAGGCAAGAAATGTGCACAAGGAGAAGGTACTGATCACTGTTAGAGCTGTGAAGCAGCTGCAGGCACATGATGTAAATAATAGTGGTTAGTTAGCAGCCAGTTATTGAAACATCACAATCTAGTCTGTACAAAATAATAACCAGGCTGTAAGGAAAATGAGTTGGACTGTATTTATTTAGAAGCACACAAACATGCCACGGTATGTTGAAAGATTTAATGTCATTCATTGTTTCTTCTTTCAATTACTGCCTGTAGCTTGACAACAACGTAAGTGATAACCTGAACTTGTTAAAGCTGACAAAAGACTAGGGCAGATATACTAACACTGTTAAAATACTAACACTGCTGAAGCGTAGTCTCTGTACACTCAAACTTAGATTCTCGTGTTGCCAATGTAAACAATAAGAGGGAACCCACGGAAACAGAAGAACCATTTACAATGGCTACACAGTTCCTAGGTAGGAAGTTTGACAAATTAACTGGCTCTCTTTGTCGTGGTAGGTTGACTGCCACTGGGTTTTATTTACTGTAACAAATCTACCATCATATCTCTGTGTCACAGCAAGTTAACACAAACTCAAAGAGAAGAAACATAACTAATTGGAGGGTTCCAAAAAGACCTCTCTTTCTGAACAACTGATGACATGCTCTTAGCCACAGGCAAACCACTAACTTTAGCTCATTCAAGTACTGGGTATGATAAACCTGGCGCAATAAGAAGGGACTGCACCAAGCAAAGCAAAACAGGAGTAGGAGGATGCATCTACAGTAGGTAAAGAACTTTAGGATGCTATGGCAGTAGGCCTGACATCTGACTGATATGGTCTCAGACATCAACACAGGGGAAGCACAGAGCTGTTTAAAGGGGTACAGTGGTGTGAAACAGTGTTTGCCCCATTCCTGATTTCTTATTTTTTTGCATGTTTGTCACATTTAAATGTTTTGGATCATCAAACTAATTTAAATATAGTCAAAAAGATAACACAAGTAAACACAAAAAGGTTTTTACATTAAAGTGTTTATTATTAAGGGAAAACAAAATCCAAACCTGCATGGCCCGGCCCCTGTGTGAAAAAGTGATTGCCCCCTAAACCTAATAACTGGTTGGGCCACCCTTAGCAGCAGCAACAACTGCAATCAAGCGTCTGCAATAACTTGCAATGAGTCTTTTACAGCGCTGTGGAGGAATTTTGGCCCACTCATCCTTGCAGAATTGTTGTAATTCAGCCACGTCGGAGGGTTTTTTCGAGCATGAACCGCCTTTTTCATACCACAGCATCTCAATAGGATTCAGGTCAGAACTTTAACTCGGCCACTCCAAAACTTTCATTTTGCTTTTCTTTAGCCATTCAGAGGTGGACTTGCTGGTGTGTTTTGGATCATTGTCCTGCTGCAGAACCCAAGTTCGCTTCAGCTTGAGGTCACGAACAGATGGCCAGACATTCTCCTTCAGGATTTTTTGGTAGACAGCTGAATTCATGGTTCCATTTATCACAGCAAGTCTTCCAGGTCCTGAAACACCAAAATAGCCCCAGACCATCACACTACTACCACCATATTTTACTGTTGGTATGAAGTCATTTTTTACTTTTTTTTGCCAGATGTAATGGGACACTAGCCTTCCAAAAAGTCAGTCCACATGGTATTTTCCCAAAAGTCTTGGGGATCATCAAGATGTTTTCTGGCAAAACTGAAACGAGCCTTTATGTTCTTTAAGCTCAGCAGTAGTTTTAGTCTTGCTTTCTTATGGTGGAGTCATGAACACTGACCTTAACTGAGGAGTATTTTGTGACCTCTTGGATGAGTCGTTGCTGTGCTCTTGGGGTAATTTTGGTTGGCTGGCCACTCCTGGGAAGGTTCAACACTGTTCCATGTTTTCACCATTTGTGCATAACGGCTCTCACTGTGGTTTGCTGGAGTCCCAAAGCTTTACAAACAGCTTTCTAACCTTTTTCCAGACTGATAGATCTCAATTACTTTCTTTCTCATTTCTTCCTGAATTTCTCTAGCTCTCAGCATGATGTCTAGCTTTTGAGGATCTTCTGGTCTACTTCACTTTGTCAGGCAGGTCCTATGGAAGTGATTTCTTGACTGAGAACAGGTGTGGCAGTAATCAGGCGTGGGTGTGGCTAAAGAAATTGAACTCAGGTGTGATAAACCACAGTTATGTTATGTTTTAACAGGGGGGCAAACCGTTTTGACACAGGGCCATGTAGGTTTGGATTTTTTTCCCCCTTAATAATTAAAACCTTCATTTAAGAACTGCGTTTTGTGTTTACTTGTGTTATCTTTGTCTTATGTTTAGATTTGTTTGATGATCTGAAACATTTAGGTGTAACAAACATGCAAAAAAAAAAAAAAAAAAGGACTCAGGAAGGGGGCAAACACATTTTCACACCACTGTATTACATCAAACCCGAGAAGGGATGCACTGCGATGCATTATCAACTACAGTTCTCAGAAGACTGCACCCTCCTGCTTAGAAAACAGTCAGTATCTAACCGCTCAGTGACTGTAGGGTGGTACAATGCAGCACTGATGTCACCAACAGCCAAACAGATATACCTTCTAATGGCTATGGCGGTGTTACGTAGTATGACATCAATAGGTTGTAATAAGTCTCAATCTCAAACTGGATAAGGTGGTGCTTACACCTAATACCAGTTAGAGGTACTTCTGTAATGACATGAGCTTTAAATCTACTGATCTCCTCTGATGCCTATCATGTTGTCATCTTATGTCACTTGTTTTTAGAGATTTTGTTTCAGATAACCAGGACTAAAATGAGGCAGCCACTGTTGAACTGGAGTTGGGACGCATGCATCTCTGGTGCTTCATGAACAGGACTCACCATGTGTTGCCGCCGTCACACAAGGACGTGGCGAGCGTCTACTTGGCGTGATGTTCGTAGGGAATGCTATTCTGAGGTTGGGGGAGGGGAGAGAGAAGGCCCAATATGTCAGAACCCACAACCCACACCAACCACACAACTGGAAATAAAATGGCTGAATAGCAGCACTTCACTTCTGTTTAACAAGAAACATGAGGCTGGTGTGCTGCATATATGAGTATATGGACTTTGTTCTGCTGCCCTGGATCTGGCTCTTTTGTAAATCATGTAGACAAAAACCCGTAGTTACTGATTATTGGAGAGCGATATTTAGCAAATTGCCACATACAAATTTGGATGAATTTTAACCACACTTTTTCTATTTATTTATTTAATGTAAACATAATTGCTACTTGTTACTATAAAAAGCACAGCTTCCTCCTGCTTTAATTCAAACCTAGCCTGGGGTGACATTAAATTATATTCAGGTTTGTTGCCAAAAAATAGAGACACTGTTTATAAAGTAAATAAAAGTCATTTAAACACTATCTTTGATTGAAAATTGCAAGACAGGATATTACCTGATTAAAATATCAGTCAGTAACAAATTTCAACATTTTAATTTGTATTGGATACAGGTTTTGGAACAAGTTCCAGCTATTAGAAATAGAGACCACGAAACATTCCCAACATTGGAACATCCTACTTCTGTCAAATTCAAATTTAGCACATGTAATGTAAAAACAATAACTTTGATCTGATGTCTTATTAGACTACGATTATTAGACAAATCAATACATTCTGTTTTCATTTACATTTTACACAGTGTCCCAACTTTGTTGGACATGAAGCTGTACATAATAAGTGTTGAGCTGCTACTTAGTGATCATATGTTATAAGACACTGTGAGATAAAAGCAGAGTCTTGTACCTGTGAGGTGGACATGCGGGAGGTGTCCTGCCGTCCTGTTAGATCTGAGGACGACACATTGACAGGAGCACCACGGTGCAGACGCATGCTGACCTTTCGCTCACGCTCCATGCCAGACACTTGTCGAGGGGACGTGTTTGCTGCAGATCACAGAAGAAAAACAACACACAATCAACATCCTCTACATTTTTTCAAATTCACCACTACTTACATCATCTCATAACTTTCAGATGTGAGTCAACTATATTTAAATACAGCGCAAAATAACTGAAATCACAAAACTAGTGGTGTTCATATCACAGAAGACCGTATATGCTACACAAAACATATTTCTGCAACTTTACTGCAGATCATCAGAAAGAAGCACACATTGAAACTCATGGAACTCTAGAACTGAAATCTTAAAATCTTTAAACAGATTACGGTGATGGCTTTTACAGTATTTGTATCAGGATCACTTTCTGACAGATGCAGAGTACAATGCTGAGGCAACCTGAAGTGAACTGACCTGTGTGTGAGGTGGGTGTCAGTGGGGTTGGTGGAGCTCCATCCTGGGTTCCTCGTGGTCGTCCTGATGCAGCAGGTATTCCTCTGGCCCCTGGGTTCCTGCCGTGCCTCAATCTGTCCTCCCGAACCCGGCGATCTCTTTCTGCTTCCTCTGCTGCACGGTTGGCTCCCTGTGTGTAACAGCAGCAATTATCACCAGGAGGATTTTAGAAAAGTCTACAGACATGCTGGTGCTCTCTACACCTGTATTTCGCATAATGGTGCTGTGAGCTACATGTTAACTTCAGCAGGCTAACATTCTTGGAATGACAGCACTGACATGCTGATGGTATGCAGGTGAAAGGTTTGCCATTCAATGTGTTTGACATGTGAGCAAGCTATCTTTTTCTACTGCTGTGGCTGACAGAAATGCAGAAACCTTCACCAGGGACTAGGAACCTCTGGAAGTACTTAGTGTGACTGGGCTCTAAATTAAGTTCTGGGTAAATTATATTATTTCTGGTTGAATTATTTTATCACCAAAATCTCGTCTTACTAGTTTTACTCCTTTTCAAAAGTACGGGCTTACACATCCCAGTTATCTCCTGGTCAATCTTGCAGGCGTTCTGTATCTGTGCAAAAATGTTGCCCAGAATCAGCTGCTTTTCATATGCCGGCGGACTAATTTGACTAATCTTTAGAAAATGCAGACAAACAGTGATCTGAAAGCACTTTTTAGTTTCTTGAACAAAATTTAATAAAATTCATTCTGAGGGGGACATGAATACCAGTTCTCAGCCATCCATCCAATCATCGTGAAGTTATTTCACTAAAACTGAAAATGCAAACTTTCTAATTCACAAGGATATTTGTACTGAAGGTTCTAATAGTCAATCATAGAAAATACTCAATATTTCAGTGTGGCTAAAGTGATGGCCCAGCCAATGTAGCCACAACTAATGAGGATGCTTCAGTTGTGTCTTCCCTGCTTAAACACCATTTATAAGACCACGATAAAGAACAAATTCTGACTAGAACGAATATGACTTATATAACTAGAAGACTATCAAATGTAAAAACAAGAGCAAAATCATTTCAATCCAAAAACATCAGTCTTTAATTTTGCTAGTATAAAAGGCATTATGAGAAATACTCACAAACTTGAGCATATTCCAGTCAAATACATAGTCATAAGAGAAGCCTTGTCGGTGGAACAGGTTCCTGAAGAGCTGCCGTAGGTACGAGTAATCCGGCTTGTCATCGAAGCGCAGCGAACGACAGAAATTCAGGTAGGTGGCAAACTCAGCTGTGACACAGAGGGAGAAAATATTTCTTAGATGATCGGACTGTTTTTGAATTACACTGCCAGGCCAAAAAAAAAAAGTCGCCACCAAAAAAAACAAAACAAAACAAAAGGTCACACACACTAATATTTCGTTGAACCGCCCTTCTCTTTGATTACAGCACACATAGCATTGTATTGATGAAGGGAGAGTCTGACCACTGCGCAAAGCCTTCTCCAGCACACCCCAAAGATTCTCAATGGGGTTAAGGTCTGGAAACTGTGGTGGCCAATCCTTGTGTGAAAATGATGTCTCATGCTCCCTGAACCACTCTTTTTGAGCCCGCTGAATCCTGGCATTGCCATCTTGGAATATGCCCGTTCCATCAGGAAAGAAAAAATCCATTGATGGAATAACCTGGTCATTCAGTATATTCAGGTAGTCAGCTGACCTCATTCTTTGGACACATAATGTTGATCATAGCACTGCCCCCACAGGCTTGTACAGTAGACACTAGGCATGATGGGTGCATCACTTCATCTGCCTCTCTTCTTACCCTGATGCCCCCATCACTCTGGAACAGGGTAAATCTGGACTCATCAGACCATATGGCCTTCTTCCATTGCTCCAGAGTCCAATCTTTCACATTGTACGTGTGGAAATGCTCTTACTTTCACTATTAAACATAGCCCTGAGTTCTATTTTTGTTTTTCTTCGATTTGATTTCACCGAACGTTTAAGTGATCGCTGATGACGTTTAGGATTTGTTTCCAACCGCATTTCTTCCTGGAAGACGATGGTTCCCCACTATCCTTCCAGTTTTTAATAAGTTCTTAACCCAGTTTTAGTAGTTTCTTCAATCTCCTTAGATGTTTTCTCTACTTGATGCATGCCAATGATTTGACCCTTCTCAAACAGACTAACATCTTTTCCACGACCACAGGATGTGTCTTTAGACACGGTTGTTTAAGAAATGAGAAGCTGCTCATTGCATCAGTTGGGGTTAAATAATTTGTTGCCAGCTGAAAAATAATAGCCCATGCAGTAATTATCCAATAGGAGGCTCGTACCTATTTGGTTAGTTAAATTCAGGTGTTGGCTTTTTTTTGACCAGGCAGTGTACACTGTTCAATGTGGAATTATGAAATCAAGAAAAACTGTAAAGTAACGTAAAGAAGTTGAGACTCACAAGGGTATCCCTTGCAAAGCACTTCGATCGGGGTGGACATTTTCTTTTCACTGATTCGTTCGTACTTCTGCCTCTTGGTAGCGGCCTTCAGGCCTTGCCAAGGCAGCGAGCCCAGATTGAAGTACATGAGAACGTAACCCAAGGACTCCAGGTCATCGCGCCTCGACTGCTCTGTAGAGGAAGACAAAGATATAGAAAAGGTTATTATTGCACTCATAAAAAAAAAAAATATATCAAATTCACTGTCTAAAAAGTTACATATTCATGTCAAAAAGGCGAATAAAATTTATTTTTTGTACCAATCCCGAGATGTGTGTTGATTGAAGCATAGCGTGCAGTGCCAGTCAGGTTCTTGTTCTCGCGATATGGGATGTGCTGGTGTGTGCGAGCGTCACGATATTTTTTTGCCAGGCCAAAGTCAATAATGTAGACCAGGTTGCCCTTTTTGCCCAGCCCCATCAGGAAGTTATCAGGCTTTACATCTCTGTGGATGAAGTTCTTTGAGTGAATGTACTCAATGCGGCTGATCTGTAGTTGACAAGAATGAAATAAAGGAGAATTCCAAATTAGGCCACTACACCGCATGCTTCCCTCTGCCAGACTTCTGTATACCATAGTCAAGTCATATTTTGGAGGAAATTCAAGGTTAGATTTGTGGGGTTTCCTGAGTGTACATGAGAGCCATGAAAATCAGTGCAAATAACTAACACAAGTAATGTAATTTAATCCACATTAGCTTACACGGTTTTTACGATTTAATTAAAAATGTTGTTTCTACTGCTTTATTTTCATTAACACAGTGTCATGGTTTGATTATTTAAATAACAGCAAGAACAAAATTGTCTTGTCACTGCTTACATTTCTCAACAGCATCAATATCAGAAAAGAACATCTGTAAACACGTAGTTCTGAGTTAAACTTAATATGGCATGACTTCATTTGCAATACTGATCCAAGAGCAACATAAAGGATGTCTGTGTAGTGACGAGGCTCACCATCTGATCAGCAAGCAGTAGGACTGTCTTGAGGCTGAACTTGCGGGAGCAAAAGTTGAAGAGATCCTCCAGGCTGGGCCCCAGCAGCTCCATCACCATCACGTTGTAATCACCTTCTGCTCCACACCACTTTATGGTTGGAATACCCACTGCAAAAACATAACAATATATGCAATAATATAAGAACACAAACACTGTCAAAATACAGGAGATATGTTTCATGTGATGATGGTTGCAAAAGCATCCCTAGACAAGATACAATGGTAAGATAACAGATTCAATTGACGCAGTAAAGAGATTATCATGCAATTATGCATCAGAATAGGAAAGCATAAATCTGGATTGAGTGTACACAGAGAGAGAGGAAATGAGAAGATGGAGAACATGTCAGCCAATAGATCACCTCCTCCTTGCATCATCTTGTAGATCTTGCTCTCGATGTGGAGCTGGGGGTGTTTGGTCTTTACACATTCCAACTTTATTGCAACCTCCTCACCCACAGAAATATCCGTGCCTGCAAAACAACAAATATTGTTACACATGGTGACCTTAAAAGATGAGTTCATTTAAATTACACAAAAACACTTTAAAAAAGTAAAAGCCAGCTTTATCCTGCTTTTTCAAACAAAGCTAAAGTTACTGTGCTGTGCGTTTGTGGTCGTTCATAAAAAACAGGTCTTTGCACTCACTGGATCTTGTACCTTTTCCATTAAAACCCCTCCACCTCCCAATCCATCATGGAACACAACTGTACGAAGTCACAGTTGTCTGGGGCATTCTAAATTGAGGGGAATGGTATAAACGCACAGGCCTTTCCTTTCTATGACAGGAAAGGGAATACAAGCAAGTCAAAGCTCAAAATGTAAGTCTTTATTTTTGTTTGCATTCTTGTTTTTGTCGTCATTAACCTTTAGTATAATAAAAGTACATTTTACTTTTAAAGAACCTCTGCTATAGCCAAACATATTCTTAATCAGAGGATGAGCCTGGAAACACACCACTGTAATTTTATTATAGGTCATGATTCGACTGCAAACAGGATAAAGAACCCTGAACAAACATTTGCCAACTGAAAACTGAGCCTTTCAGGAGACAAAACACAATATTAAAGGCAGTAAAATGTGAAGTGTCAGGAGGAAGAATGGGAAAAGAGAATGACTTATTGTACTGTCTCGATAAGAAGGCTCTTGTTATCCACAGGAACCCATTTTTCCACAGGAAATCATTAGACACAATATTACAGTTTCTGTGACCAGGCACAGGGGCACAACAGTATGTGTATTCCTCTCCAACTGTTTGGTACAACACATTTGGTTTGGCAGGCAACTTCCTCAGCTCCGCATGCTCCAAGATCATAACAGTTACCATCAGACCGGTCTATTAATGTCTACGTATTCGCACTCCTTGAATGAAAGTTGTAGAGCTTGCGTTACACCCTGAAGTTTGGCAGCACACCAGTTATTGCAGGCTAAGGGACGCAGACACAGGACACGACTAACAGCCATGTGGAGACAAGAGACCATGGGATTTTATTAGAATTCTGCAAGCAGTAACACTGATAGGAAAATAAAAACCTTTGGCAAACGACAAGTGGAACTGGAAGCAAGTGTTGTCTATGACTTTGGTTCCTACCACCAAATTCACCATGATGACAGCGGGCTTGGACTGTTGTGTGAATACAGACGAGTGTTGCCTTCAATACACAAACAATATTTTTATGTTCTGCATGTTTCACTTGGGAAGATTTAGGGTAAGGAATACACAAGAGGTTTATTAGATCCTGGAATATCCAGTACCAACCAACTGTAAGCTAGAAAGAGAGGGGTTATGAGCTCTATACGTAGGTTGGGGCTTTAGCCTTTTAAGCTGGACAGACACTGCGTAATATTTAATAATACTTTAAGATGCATTAAACTCCCGCTACACTTTTTAATCTGCCTTCCTGCTCAGCCAGAACCTACGACTTCTTTGCTCACACTACATGGGTCAATCAACTGTCTGTGGTAATGAGCTCACGCTGAACATAAGCCCTCAGTTGGACAATTCCAATGAAGCCTGTTCAAACAAGATGGTTTAGTCATCAGTGTCAATAGAGAGAGATAAGAGAGCAATTCTACAAGTGAAATTACGTACACTGATGTTTTTTTTTTATGGTTCATTTAATTATGAATATGTTGACATTGTCTGATATTTTTCTAAATATATGACAAATGTCTTTTTTTGCACTTTTGCACTTTCTCTGCTGTAGCATAAATGAACCAAATCATTAGCCCTAAAACAAGGTACACAGAGTAAATTTGTGTGTGCAGGCACAACAGAAGCCTCTAGTATCTGTATATGTCACGGAAAGATCAAACTCACCATTTCCAGATAAGTTTCCTAAGCCTGCCCATCAAAGGCTGATTTGCCTGAAAGCTAACGATGACTTCATCAACTGGAAAAACCTGTGTGCCCAGTACTTAGGAGATCACAAACACATGACTGCTTAAACAGTAAATTCAAGGTGTACATCAAATGGGTGACATAATAAGAAGAAGCAAAACTGTAAAACTGAAAGGGGGTTGTACTTAGGGCTATGACAGGTGTAGCTGGTCATCTTCATAACCTGACTCAGCCGACAAGCCATAAGGACCAAGCTAGCTTAGGCTTTCACAGACTACATAAGAGCTACTTGTTCTTAATTTTCTTGTGAACAGCAAATGGAAACTCTGACTGTTTCCTGCCGAATGTTCTCCACATGATGCACGCTGTGTATTACATTGTATTATCAACGTTTATGCTTTGTCACAAACCTCTTTCCAAAGAAACAAAGACTACGGTGTCAATTTGATATTTGAAAAAGCAGGAAGGATTGTGTCTCATGCTGTGTAAGGAAGATTTCATCGCATCAATTTTAGACAGTTTACTGCAGCTATCTGGACAAACAAGAGGCATATATCATACTAATAACAGAACAAAGAACTGTCTTAACAAGATTAAACTTTCAAGCAAACAGAAACTGAACTATTTCATGTGTAGGATTCAGGACTGTAAACTAACTTGTATTATAATTTTGTAAAACAGACTTTGGCACAAGTTGAAGGGGTAACATAGATCTGTCATTTGGGATTGACCATGATATATCATTAACACTGTCACAGACACACCAGTACTGGTTAGTCATTATTAAGCTATGTGGACTAATATATCTTATGTAATATAAGGCCACATCGGAACGGCAAAAGGGATGCCTACCACTCAGGTAGCCTTATCAAACGCAGGCTAATTAGTTCAATGGTGAGGATGAGGATGATGTAGAGATTATACGGTCGTGGAGAGAAAATGAACGTTTAGCTACTGGTAAATAACTGCAACTTAAGGCGGATCTGTCAAGATTCCCTGGATATGTTTATAAAGAATAACTTAAGTCAACAATAGTGTCAGCTTACAAACTGAGGCATCTACATCCCAATTACTGCAATAACACGACACAGGGAAGTACTTAAAACTCACACTTCACATCACCTTGCCTATTTATTTGAGTAAACAGCTTACAGTTGTTAACTTAGCGGGTCATTGATATGGAGAAAGAACTGCTAGCTTGACGACGTAAACTAAGGTTAACAGAAGCACGACATGAAGGTAAAATAATGTGGGCTCGAATGCTTTCAAAGTTACAAATGTCAACGGAATATTGTTTAGTGCGCGTACGAGCAAGCAGAAGATACATTTGACTCACCTAAATAGATGTCCCCGAAAGATCCACTTCCGATTTTCCTGCCCAGTCTGTATCGGTTCCCCACTCGCAGCTCCATTTCGTCTGTTCTTTAGCTTGTACCTCTGTAAATAACGTCACTTATCCTAACTGTCAAAAGCGGTTCGCCTGTTTGTTTACCTATGCGAATATTCCACCTTCCTTAACGGGTCTACAGCACCCTTCAGTCACACTCCCCCGTCCCCCAGAATCCCAGGTACTTCTGTAACAATCCAAATTTCACCATCACTTTCTTTTCTTTCTGAGCAACGAAGGTGTATAATATCGCTATCACCCGATCGTCTGAGAAGCGTAGTTTATGCTCTCCCTATTTTGGGGGTCATTATTGCCCTAAACGTAAGGATGGATGCGGATAATTTCTGATACTATTAAGCCCTGTTCGTACGCAGCTTCACTTCACTGTCTGATTTTTTTCTCAGACCGTGAAAGCTGTCACTCGCTTCCACGTCACTTCCCCTAGCAACAAAGGGAAGATCTGGGAAAAAACAAGTTGTAAAGTGTTTGGAAAAAATATGCGAGGTCAAAAAGTTGGTCACTTGAACATCGAAGGTTTATTTAGGTTACTAGTTATTTGATATATTACTATTTCTTTTATTTGTCCAGCTTTACTGTCCTTGTTCGTTGCTGTTATAGCAGTGGAATTCTGTGTCAAATTATTATACTCATTCTTAACGGAAAAATAACTTTTTATACTTATTTTCATGCACATATTTGCGACACCGACAGAAAAAACACCCACAAACAAACGTCCAGTCCTTAATGTCTGATGACAAAGTGCACCGTTCAGCATGAAACCAGTCTACATCCAGCATGCATGTGCATTTTTGGACCCTGCTTGGTTTGTCACATAAACTGTGATGAAAACTCAATGTCTACTTCTGCCCCGGATTCATTTATGTTTTGGAAATACACGAATGTGTGTCAACAAGTCGTTTTCCGCCTTGCACATGAGATTGTGATTACCAAAAACATCTGACTTCTGTGAATGTAATACGATCCATCCTAGTTTAATTAATAAGAAATTTTTTACTGAGGCATATTTAGTGTTTTGTCGCAGCTTTCAAAAGCATGGTTGACACGGTCTTCCAGCACAGTTAATTAAACCTGCACCACTGTACTTTCCCCAATGCACACATCATATGATTATACTTTCCAAATTAAGCTACATACTGCCTGTTTTGGGGAACTAAAATGAGTGGTAAATGACTGATGATAAAGCTAAAAATTATGTATTTAGTATTGATGAACAATGGCAGGAGACACTATAACGGTGAAAGATGTGTTAATAGGCGCAGATGCCATAAAATTCAAGCCTTATGTTCCAGCAGCGCTCCTGCTTTGTAGCCACGCCCACTGATTTGGTGGATTTTTTTTCTGATTGGCTGCATGCGGATCTTTTTTTTCATTGGTTGTTTGCGGGCCAATCAGCACAGCGCAGAGGCAGCTCACATGGCAGAACTGTTGTTCTTGAGATTGGGTAACTGGCCGGCACGTGTACCAAAGCGTGTCTGCGTTCGCGTCTGTTGTGCTGCATCCACAAACGGTGGGATTAATGTAAACACAGTCTAACACAACAGCATAGTGTTCTCACTTTTAATAGCTATTTTTTTTTTTTTTTTTTTTTTGAGAAAGATGATGAGAAACAAAAACATTTGAATGTTTCCCACATCAAGACATCTCCATTTAGCAATGTGATGCATTAGGGTTATTGCACAATGACTACATGGATACTTGTGAAGGATGTCTTTTGTGTCTTCTATTCCCTCCAGCAGATGATCTCAGTTTACGTCCATAGTGGGTTTGAGTGTGAATGTGTTTGTTGCCCTGTGATAGACTGGTGACTTCCTCATGGTGGTGAGGTCATATTACTTTCTATTCATTCGGAGGGACATACAGCATCGGGCTCCTGGCATGTTGTTTGGTTCAGACTTTGCATAAAGACTGGTCCAGGAACAAAATATATGCTAATTTTCCAGTAACTTTGCATTTTTAAAACAGCAGACGTAAAGTGTTTCACACCCAAGGACAGAATGTACTCTCAGCTGGCTGGGGTGTTGCCAGAGATGAGGCACTTTAATCCAATCATTAGAGTCTTACTGTCGTGTCCAAGCTTCAAAATAATAACCTGACATGTGCATCAGCCTACTACACAACACAGAGAGTAGGTCTTATACAACAGGCTATATACCTAATGTGTAAGTCTATCCAGTTTTTTCATTCACAAAGGAAAGGCTTAGCTCTTATTCTAACAGTTCCATTCAGACCATCTCAGCAAGGATTTAAATGTAACATAAACCTTTAACCTCAAACTAGCCTTTTCATAAATACACATTTTAGTTGTTATGAAACACTATTCTTGGTTTCAGGTGACTGTTACAGATGTGCAATCTTCTTTGTTTCAGTTGTGACACTATTTAGAATATTCATTCATTCATTCATTCATCTTCTGTAACCGCTTATTCCTGTTAAGGGTCGCGGGGTCTGCTGGAGCCTATCCCAGCTGTCATCGGGCGAGAGGCGGGGTACACCCTGGACAGGTCGCCAGTCTAACGCAGGGCTAACACAGAGAGACAGACAACCATTCACACTCACATGCACACCTACGGACAATTTAGACTCACCAATTAGCCTAACCAGCATGTCTTTGGACAGTGGGAGGAAGCCAGAGTACCTGGAGAGAACCCACGCAGACACAGGGAGAACATGCAAACTCCACACAGAAAGGCCCAGCTGGCCCATGGATTCGAACCCGGGACCTTCTCGCTGTGAGGCACCAGTGCTATATTTAGAATAAATGAAAAACAAAATAAATCAAACTCATCCTAATCTGTGCTCCCAAAATGGGACCATATGTACCCCTCAGCCCAATGTACAAATATCCTGTAACAATCAAGGGGCCCCAGTGTGGTATATTTCGCCAGTGGATCCAAGTAGCTATATGCGAGTACATTACTGGCGAAATGTCTTCAAGAAACCCTTCTAATTCAGTTGTCCTGGTTTCAGATAAGTTTTGGGATATAAAATGTCCTGGACTACTAAGAACCTTCACAGACACAATTACTGTTGTTTAACATATACGGTTAGTTGTTTAAAAAAACTAACCTTATAAAAGTACAGACTGATAAAGCATTGGTTGACTGGGCTTGCTTCTGTCCAGATGCTTTTGAAATTAAAAATTCCGCCCAGCTTTAAACCAGGTCACAAAAAAGCACAAGATCAAACTCCTTAGTAGGTGGCAAAATTAAAGAGCAACGCTCAGTTGCCCTGGCATAAAATGTCAGGGCATCTTTTGAGGCATATGAATCAAATCCAAGCAACTTTATTTGCTAGGTATAAGCCATGGACATAGGTGGATGTGAACCTGTGACCTTCTCTAACAACAAGTTTACATTTAGTAAGAGAAATCATTTGTGATTGTAATTCATTTCACTAAATATCACCCATACAAGGCCATCCAAAACCACAGTACATTCCTCTTTCTAATGGAAGCTGCGTTTTGGTGGCACACAACACATGGCGGTAAGGACATTTTAATGTATGTCATATGCCCAGCAGACAACCTGCCTGTGTTGTGTAGCATTATTGCCTGTAGATAAGGATGCAGCATGTGTGGTGTAGATAGTGATGGTTTAAATATGGGCTAACTGTGATAGTGTAGCAGAAAATGACTCAGTTTTAATATTGTATCCAATATTGTATCTACTGGGTATTTTATCCACATATAACTGTATGTTCCCCACTGGTTCTCTAAACACCACAAAAAAAACAAACAGAACAGTCTCACTGATGGTGTTTTTTTTCTCCTTAACCTTACCTATACCTGTTCCTTTCCGTGCTCTGTTTTGTGTTGAACCTTCAACTAGTGCAGAGTGGCAGCATGCCACAGTGGCCACCTTAAATGCACAAATTAACACAAATACAGGACCTGATCAACAACTCTAAATGATTAACTGTGTCAAATATATCAGTTTGTAGAGAGAAAAGAAGAAGCTGTAATTACCCCATTACTACAGACTGAGTATTTAGGCTGTTGTAATAGGGTGTTTTCACTTGAGCTTCAACCAAACAATAAAATTCTTACCTTACATAAGTAAATGAATGAATCATAGCCTTACAGGCTAAAAGTATCTTTCATAATAACCACAGATCAGGATGCAGGAATGGGACCTTTCTGTGTGGAGTTTGCATGTTCTCCCTGTGTCTGCGTGGGTTCTCTCCAGGTACTCCGGCTTCCTCCCACCATCCAAAGACATGCTTGTTAGGTTCATTGGTGATTCTAAATAGGCCGTAGGTGTGAATGTGAGTGTGAATGGTTGTCTGTCTCTCTGTGTTAGCCCTGCGTTAGACTGGCGACCTGTCCAGGGTGTACCCTGCCTCTTGCCCAATGACAGCTGGAATAAGCTCCAGCAGACCCCACAACCCTTGAATATTATTCTAACATTTTTCTTTGCCTGCACACAATTGCGTCTGTGTTTGACATGTTTGATATAAATACAAGTTCTAAATTAGATATTTTCCAGTGGAATCCTGACTATCCAGGAAGGAAATTTAAAGTCATAAACATCAAATAATAATAAATAGCTGATATGAAGAGTTTGAAGGCTGTCTAGCGGTGTGAGTGCAGGCTAATGGTGACATCTAGTGGATGATTGGAAATAGTGCCATCAATTAGCAACAGTCCTGGAGAAAATTTTCAGCTTAAGCTTCTTCTTTTTTATTAAACTAAAATAAATTCATGGAGAGTAGTGATGTGGAAATGAATCAACAACTCTCAGTCAAACTCCAGCCATGTGCGAATGTTTTTTGTGAATGGACTAATATTAAAACCACACATTTCCCTAAGAAATATTTAGCAACCAAAGTGTTTAAATGAAGTTAAGTAACTGAGGTTCAGGAACAGGACCACGGCTCAAGCACCCAATTTCCCGCACCTGCCTATATAGACACACCTAACCTCTCCTCGCCCGTTTGACTCAGTTCTCAAACCCCTCCACCCCGACCCTCGCTGTTCTCTCTTCTCCTTTACAATCTCTTTGCAGGAACCAGGGGGTCAAGGAGCCGACGCCTCCAGAGATATGCCCCCACCCTGAATCTCTCTCTCTGGGTTCCTACGTCCAGTCTTCCAAGGATCATCATCAGTCGCTACTCAATTCTCTTTCCCTTCCCCTTGACCCCTCGACCCCTCGACCCTTCCGTTCGATCTCCTAGCTTTCCCTTCTCTTTAACCTGGTCAAATAAACTTCTTTGAATATCAAGAGGCGTGGTCTTGTTAGTGAATTACTTATTAAACTTTGGGCACAGCACACTTCCTCAACAACGTCAATTTTGTGCAAACAAACTATATCAACTGTATATGCTCAGGATATAACAATACTGATGCTGGTCCGAGAGTGGCGCCACGCGGACCCACGTAATTGATGACCCGCCCACACTTCAGCCAGGCTGATTAATACAAGCTTTGCTCTACCTCCACCAGTTACAGATAAATATTGGATTATACACTGTACTTATTTATTTTATTTTTTTCCAACTCTCATGGCCCTACAGGAGCGCTTCACATAGTGGTTGGCATGGCAAATGGACAACATGCACCAGGATTATATTAACTACCTAAAATGATAGAAACCATCCTTGAAAAAATAAAAAAATAAAAAAACTGATGTGTATTTAAGTGTTTTAGTTTAGCCCAAGTCCCATCCACTATGGAGGTGGTGGAGCTTATGACCAATACTGCAGCCAGACACCAGGGGAAGCTCTACTTGCTTTGGCTTCACTTTTGAGCTATTCCACTGTCTATCTTTATACAGTCTATGGTGGAGACCAGTGTATTCACCCTGTGTCTGTGTGGTTTCCTTTTACAATCCAAACACATCTACGTTACTGTAAATAGTGAATAGTTGTGTGTACAGGCAGCATCTCACCACTCATCTAAAGGATAAGCAGCTATAGCTTACCATAATAGTAACATTAACATGAGATCCACTGACTAGTTTTTCTGGAGCAGCATGTCTTTATCAGTTGGGGTTTGCTCAGTCGTCACGGACTTGACACTCCATGATGTGGTTAATGACGAACATATGATAAAATTAAATAAAAAAGTACCTCATTTGAACCACCTGCTGTAACATGACGAACAAGTCCCATTCATAGTCCATTTGATGACAACAGGATTACCGCTGTAATAAAAAAAAGTGGTATGAATATATGCATGTTTCAACACATGCAATAGCGTAATAACAAAAGGATGTTTTCTGAATGACGTTTTTAAAATGGTATGTTGGAGGGAGATGTTTTCGAGTCAGTGTTTTGTGGTTTGACTGAAGGAATGCTTTCATGACCCACCCTCTTCTTTTCCCCCAGTGAAGGCCCTGCTTACTCTACAGATGTGGGTCCACTTTTACAAAGTGATATGCTGAGGGTACTCTCACTGCTAAGATCTAAGGTGAGAGTTCTGGCTGAAGGAGCAGTGTGAATGTGCCCCCCCCCCCCCCCCAAACTGTAGAGTGTTGAGTTGAACACGCCGATAGGCGGATTTACACAACATCACATCATTTCAAAGCTCTTCTAACTGCACAACTCAGATTTTAGATCTTCCGTGAAAAAGTGTCTGCTGAAACTTGGCAATATTTCAAACTCTCAAGGATTCACGTCCTCTTGCATTAGATAAAAAAAGCATCTCCTTGTTTTTGTTTCCTGTCTCCATAAGAGATCTGGCTGTTTATATTGGCTGAGAAGTCCTTTCAAACGGATATGACCCGTTATGTTCTGTCCTTACAGATGGATAATTGGAAACCATGTGAATAAGTCACAACACCCAATGAACATTGTTTATTTGCTATTATTTTGACATACAGTATTTTATCATATAATGTCACTCAAGAGTGGACCCAAATAGCACAGCAACTCAGCAGAAAGTTTACTGCAAAACACAGCTATTGTGTTTACATATCCAGCAAATGAACACCATTCAAGCCCACAATACTGACTGAGCTGCAGTAGTTAAAACTGTCTCCATGTTTCAGTTCAGACATTCCTGTGCTGGTGCACTGGTTTGCCAGAGATAAAAGAAGAGAAAGTGTAGCAATGGAGACAAAGCAGTGGCATCCACTGTAGAAGTATGACATTGGTTCTGGCAGTCAAGAAGAATGAAATAGATCAAAGGTCAAAATGTCTGGTGTTTTTTAATTGTCATTTCAACCATATATAGCAGGTGCAGTACAGAGTAAGGTAAGAGGACATTCCTCCAGGACCAAAGAGCTACATGAAAACTTAGGACTATGTACAAAAAGAGCATGTGTACAAGCTTGTGCAGACAATACAAAGGAGTGCAAATGGTGCAGACAGACAGTGCAAACAGTACAAAGACAACAGTGCAATGCAAACAGTATAAAACACTTGATGCATTTACAAAAAAGACACTACAACAACAGCATCGACTAATAAGCAGACTAACAGAGTACGATGCTCCAGATTATAAAGAAAGTTGTAGCTCACATGAAGGACCACAGACTAAAAAAGAAATAGACAAACACAGATTAATATTGGAAAGGCTTTCCCTCATTGGAATGTGGAAGAAGAGAAGGCACTAATCAATTCTGGGCATACAGGTGTGTCAACGCTGTTGTGTGTAATTACACTCATGGCCTCAAGAGGGAGACAAAAGTCCTGCATTGTAGCTTTAAATGTAAAAGGAGGATGGTAGCAGAAGATGGACACACATCTGGAGGGTACTGAGAGCTACAGGCAGAGCTGAGTTGGCAGCCTTGAGGGACAGTTGAGTCAATGATCCAGTGGCTGAACTGGCAGGGAAAATGGAGCTTAGAATGACGGCCCTGAGAGGGGGCCTATGGTGAGTGTGGTCAACAAAGAAGATGAATTGCCTGGCTAAATTTATAGCACATGTCGAGTCACTGATGCAACCGATATGGAGCATTTGATTCAAATTATCGCATGCAGTTATTTTGTAAGAGTGACACATTTGAACAATACCGCACTCCATAATTTAATTATTGATAATGAATTTCTGTCTTACTCTTGTCAGTGTTGCACAAGAATAAGCTCCATGTGCAAAAAGTGTGTGTAGTGAGTCTCACCCTTGAAGCCTGATGCAAACTCAGGTTTCTATCTTCTTTTAAAACATCTCTACTCAGGTGCTACATGAGATATTTTGCAGTATTCTCTATCTATACACATCGTATGTATATCAATCATTGTACTATAAATTAATTGTTATTTATACAATACACCACAAGCACTTTCATTGTATCTTACAGGTTTCTTCTGTGCCACATGTCGAGTACATGTTATCGCAATAAAGATCCAAAGCTATGACCCTGTTCAGACCTGGCAGTTAGGTCTGGACTGCTGGTGACCACACTCTCTCAGCAGTGTAAACACACAATAACACTCTGCAAATACCCCCATTCATTCATTCATCTTCTATACCTGCTTATTCCTGTTAAGGGTCGCGGGGATCTGCTGGAGCCTATCCCAGCTGTCATCGGGCGAGAGGCAGGGGTACACCCTGGACAGGTCTCCAGTCCATCGCAGGGCTAACACACAGAGACAGACAACCATTCACACTCACACCTACGGCCAATTTAGAATCACCAATTAACCTAATGAGCATGTCTTTGGATGGTGGGAGGAAGCCGGAGTACCCGGAGAGAAAGGCCCAGCCGGCCCATGGATTCAAACCGGTGACCTTCTCGCTGTGAGGCATCAGTGCTAAACATCTCGCCACTGTGCTGCCCCAAAAGCAGTTCTTAAATAGAAATGGGATTTCCAGAGTTAAGCTCAACTTTCACACTCATGTTTTTGAAAAGTATGGTGTGAGGTCAGGTGCCAGAGGACAAAGAGAGAGAGAGTGTGGGGAAGATGAGTGGAGAATGTTGTGTCAACTCTGCTTGAGATTATGATGGGCAATGTGTGATAACCCCTGTCCCTTAAGTGTTTCTTTTTTGTTTCTGTCCGTCTGTCTGTGTGTACTGGAAATTACTTAGAGCTCGGTGTGTGTTGCTGTGTGTACCTGACATGTTGAAGGGGACGAGCAAAGTGACTCCACAAAGCAGGTGCACCAGGGTTGGGTGAGTCCTGCATCCCATTTTGTTGTCAGAAATCAAGGCATGTGGAATATTAGCAGCTGATACAGCTGAAAGGATCAGTGGAGAGCTTTAATTCATTTGAAAGTCTTACTCTTAGTCTTGCTCATCCAGACCGGAAAACACAAAAAACAATTCTTTTTGTCACGGCGTATCACCCACCTGCTCCTTACTCTGAGTTTTTAGCTGAATTCTCTGAGTTTTTATGTGATTTAGTACTTAGAACAGATGAAGTCATTATAGTAGGTGACTTTAACATCCATGTTGATGTTGTCAGTGACAGCCTTAGCTCTTCATTTACATCATTATTAGATTCAGTTGGCTTTTCTCACAATGTAAACAGAACAACTCACTGTTTTAATCACACCTTAGATCTTGTCCTAACATACAGCATAGAAACTGAAGGTTTAACAGTATTTACTCATAACCCTCTTTTGTCCGATCATTTCCTCATAACTTTTGAATTTACAATAATGGATTACACAGGAACTGGAAAAAACATTTCATTACAGTAGATGTTTATCTGATGATGCTGTAACTAGATATAAGGAATTAATTCCTTCTTTATTTACCTCAGTGCCATGTGCCAATGATGTGGACGACAGCAACCACAATTTAACTCCTACACAAATAGATTATTTTGTCGATAGCACTGCAGCATCGCTTAGTACAACTCTAAACTTAGCTGCTCCTCTGTAAAAGAAGGTTATGAATCGGATGAGGCTAGCGCCCTGGTAAAATTCACAGTTGCGCTGTTCAAAACAGGCAGTCCGAAAGCTAGAAAGAATTTGGCATTCCACTAACTGTGAAGAAGCTCACATAGCTTGGAAAGATAGTTTAACAACTTATAAAAAAGCTCTCTGTAATGGTAGAACAGCATATTATTCATCATTAATAGAAGAAAACAAGAACAATCCCAGATTTCTTTTCAGCACTGTAGCCAGGCTGACAAAGAGCCACAGCTCTGTTGAGCCATCAATTCCTTTAGCCCTCCTCTCCTCATGGCTTCTGACAGTGGACTTGTCTCTATACTTGTTCTGCTAGATCTTAGTGCGGCATTTGACACTATTGATCATAATATTTTACTACAGAGACTTGAAAGTGAGATCAAGATTAAAGGAACTGCATTAGACTGGTTTGAAACCTATCTGTCGGACAGATTCCAGTTTGGTCATGTCAACAATGATTCTTCTGCTTATACAAAAGTAAGTTATGGAGTTCCTCAGGGTTCTGTGCTAGGACCCATACTTTTCACGTTATACATGTTTCCATTAGGCAAGATTATTAGAAAACATGGCATAAACTTCCATTGCTATGCAGATGACACCCAGCTATATTTATCCATGAAACCAGATGAAACGAATCAGCTGCTTAAACTCCAAGCATGCCTTAAAGACATACAGGCTTGGATGACCTGTAATTTCATACTCTTAAACTCAGACAAAACAGAAGTCATTGTATTTGGTCCTGAACATCTCAGAGATTCATTATCTAATCACGTGGTTTCTTTGGATGGCATTACCTTGGCCTCCAGTACTACTGTGAAAAAGCTTGGTGTTATATTTGACGAGGATATGTCCTTTAAATTGCACATAAAGCAAGAAACCAGGACTGCATTCTTTCACCTGCGTAATATCATCAAAATTAGGAACATCCTGTGTCAGAGTGATGCTGAAATACTAGTTCATGGATTTGTGTCATCCAGGCTGGATTACTGTAATTCATTACTGTCTGGCTGTCCAAATAGCTCTTTAAAAAGCCTCCAATTGATTCAAAATGCCGCGGCAAGAGCATTGACAGAAATTAGCAAGAGAGATCATATTACTCCAGTTTTAGCTTCTCTTCATTGGCTCCCTTTAAAATCTAGAATAAAATTTAAAATCCTCCTCCTTACATACAAGGCCCTTAAAGGCCTAGCTCCATCATATCTTAAAGACCTCATTGGGGTCTGAAAGTGCAGGCCTACTTGTGGTTCCTCAAATTTCAAAAAATAGAATGGGAGGTAGAGCTTTCAGCTATCAGGCTCCTCTCCTGTGGAACCAGCTCCCAGTTTGGGTTCGGGAGGCAGACACCCTCTCTACTTTTAAGGTCAGGTTTAAGACCTTCCTTTTTGATAAAGCTTATAGTTAGGGCTGGACTGAACCATCCCTCAGTTATGCTGCTATAGGCCTGGGCTGCTGGGGGACGATGCACCGAACACATGTCCTCTTTCTCTTTTCTCTCCTCTCTCGCATCCTCCACTTTCTTTTCTGTGGCACAGAGCTCTTGTCCTCTAATTTCCTATCTACTACTTGTCATGCAATTCTGTGCTATTACTGTATAGCATGTTAACTGTTGTGTGTCCCTCTCTCCCCTCCCCTCCCAAGTATAGACCCAAGTATTATCCTTGTTGTCTTTTAGGTGCTCCATCCAATACTTTGATATGATGATGATATAATGATAAGAACAGTGGAGAATTTGAAGGAAACTGGGGTCAACATATCTGGCACTGTGTTCAAAACAGCAGTTTCATGTTGACAGAGTATGATAGAGACAAATCTTCTGCAGTCTTAACCCTCCCTCCTTTTGTTGTATTCTGTGTTCCTCCCACACAAGCTTTTCTTCTGTGTTTTTCTTTTTCCCCTTTAGGTTAAAGTTGCTCGTGGAGCTCCTCCTCCTCTTCCTCCTCCTCAGAACATTTAGGATTTCTTCCTCTCTCCCACTTTGCCAGTGTTTCTCCCTTTTTCCCCCTCCTCACTGTGTGTGTGTGTTTGAGGAGAAAAAGAATGACTTGTGGATGGAAAGACGGGACAACGACCTAAGAAAGAAAGCAGGGATTGTAGCAGAGTGGAACAAAAACAAAAAGGAAAGCCAGAAGCTTTTTATTGCCAGAGAAGAAATACTGGATTGTAACAACAAAAGTAAGTATGCTTTTTATTATTTGCAAAGAATATTCTTCAGAGAAACAAATATATCAAAAAAAGCTGTGGCTTGTTGTTACAAATTGTCATCCATGACCAGGTGTGTTGGCATCATGCTGTTCTCACCGTGTTGAGCACACCCAGCTGGCTGGTACACTCATTTAATACTCCATGTGCAAAATATTTCACTTGGTATTTTACATGTCTAAACACATACACCCTGAATCACAGGACAAACCTGCCCCATGCAACAGGTCTAAAACAACCGGCAGACAACTTCTATCATCAGCTTTTCCTGAAGTACCAAGCTGTTTTCACCCAGTACAGTAAAATATAGTGTACTTCTTACATTTTTTTAAAAACAAAAACAAAACAAAAACACATTTATAAGTGAATTCATTCAAGGCTCTGTGACAAGTGTTGCAAAGAAATGCTTTCGCTTGGCGGGATTAGAGCACAGCTTCGACTCACCACCCACCTCACTGAAGCAGCAGCTTCTCACTTATCTTCTTGTCAACAAAGCTCAGACTGGGGATTTTGATGTGGTTAGGCTGACTTCACTTTCAGAATGTAGCACCATGAGACCAGTGTTTATGGACTGGAAGTTATTCTCAGTTTGAGTTACCATTGCTCCTTTTATTTTTAAGCAATATATTATTAATAATGAAGCATATCCAGACCACAGAATTTATCATTTTCACCTTCAGATGACACTTTGTGGGTCCATATTCACACAAACAAAACCGAAATGGAAAAAAAAACATTGGGCCAGTGTCTTCTCTCTTCACTTAAGTAGAGAAGCCGTAAGACATTGTTGGAAATTTCCTTGTCACAGTAGTGTGGAATTTGGCAAAAATATATACAAAATACAATAAAAGAAAAGAAATAACAACACTGAAAAATATATAGAGAAAAACAGAAATATGAAGACATTCTGTATGTACGTTGTGGTGGTGGAAACTTAAAAAATAAATAATTGCTAAAACTGCATTGGACAAGACAGTGAGGTAGTGGTTTGTGCAAAATAAGGCAGTGGAAAAAGATTCATTTGTGCAAAAAAATAAGTGTAAAAAAACAAAACAAAGCCAAGTTCAGGATGTAGGGTATTGTTGACTCAGGCTGGTGTTGTACAGCCTAATGGCAGTTGGGATGAAGGACCTGCGTGGATGCAGCAGTCTGCTGCTGAAGGAGCTGCTTAGGTCTCCTACAGTCTGATGCAGTGGGTGAAAGAGGTTGTCCATGATTGACGTCAGCTTGGCTAACATCCTCCTCTCACCCACCTCCTCGGTGGAGTCCAAAGAGCGGTCCAGGACGGAGCCGGCCTGTCTGACCAGCTTGTTGAGTCTCTTCCCGTCCCTCTCTGAGCTCCTACTGATGTATACATCCTGTATGCAGTGGTCTGGCAGAAGTCACCACTGAGTCATAGAAAGTGACCTACACACCCCAAAGGACCTCAGTAGTCTCAGCAGGTGAAGACGACTTTGGCCCTTCTTCTACAGGGCGTTTGTATTGTGTGCCCAGTCCAGTTCATTGTTGAGGTGAACACCCAGGTATTTGTATTCCTCCATGACCTCAATGTCCAAGCCCTGGATGTTCACTGGTCCAGCGTGAAGTGGTTTCCTGCTGAAGTTGATCACCACCTCCTTCGTCTTGCTGGCATGGATGTGCAGGTGGTTCAGAGCACACCAGTCAAGTTGGTGATGACCTGCCTGTACTCCACATCGTTACCCTGAGATACATGCCAGACTTGCCAGGCTGTATCATCAGAAAACTTCTGGAGGTGGCAGCTGTCAGTGTTGTGTCTGAAGTCTGATGTGTATAGGGTGAAAAGGAAGGGAGAGAGCACAGTACCCTGCGGCGCCCCTGTGCTGCAGACTACCACATCAGACACACAGTCGCGAATCCTCAAGTACTGTGGTCTGTTGGTGAGGTAGTCGGTGGTCCATGCAGCCAGGCTACTGTCAAGTCCAGCTCCTTCCCACTTCCCCTTGAGCAGTGATGGTTGATTGGTGTTGAATGCACTGGAGAAGTCAAAGAACTAGGTGAGAAAGACATCTGTGCAGCAGGTAGATGACAGCGTCTTCCACACCTATGCCTGGTTGATAGGCAAACTGCAGCGGGTCCATGTTGTTGTGTACCAAATGACGGAGGTGGCCCAGCATGATCCTCTCCATGGTCTTCATCAGGTGAGAGGTAAAGACTACTGGCCTGAAGTGATTTGGCTCACTGGGATGTGCAGTCTTGGGAACTGGAACCACACAAGATGTTTTCCACAGGAGTGGAACTCTCGCCAGACTGATGCTCAAGTTGAAGATGTGCAGAAAACCCCCACAGAGTTGATCTGCACAGCCTTTGAGAAGTCTGGTGCGGATGCCATCAGGGCCAGTAGCCTTCCTTGCTTTTATCCTTCTTAGCTCCCTCCTCACCTATGTGTAAAAATATACATATTCCAAACCTCACCTGATGTACATCCATAGGATTAAACTTCCCACTGAGATTGGCGACGAAAAGGACTCAACACAGCACAAAAACACACAAAAACACAGAAAAACTCTCGGACCTACAGTAACTTGCTGTTGGCACGTCCAGCGCCATCTTGAAAAGAACTCATGGATGGATGTTGATTTCATAAAATACTGTAGAGCTCATAGCTGAAGGAGACATTTTTCCGTTATTGGCTACTAGTTGCAGTACTAAACAGCAAATTAACAGCCGAACTTAGCCTTAGCCAATGTTGCATCTCTCATCACCCACTGCATCATCCCAACCATTTTTTTTCATCCACATGAATCATTTAGCCTTTTATTTATGTCATACTGTATATGCCACTACATTATTTCGAAATAATATAGGGTGTGCAGGTTTGAGATTTAAGATATCTGTATAGACACCCATAAGTCCACGACAAGCTGCTCAGCAGTGAGATAGAAAATATGTTGGAAAACCTTTTTAATGGCACTCAAGCAAAACAAGTACCGCCCAACAATGTTTTGCATGGCTGCTCATTGTATAGTCAGGGCTTAGTGCCAATCAAGATGATATGATTAAGCAACACAAGCAAGCCTGAGCAATTTTTCCAGTTGTGTAATATGGACATATTGAAATCAAAAGATAATATATAAAATATAATGAATAGAGGCAAATATCTGCATTGACTTACATTAAGAGCAAGAATGATAACAGAAAATAATTCACCCATTGGAAACCCAACTGGACTCTATTAAGGTGATTGGTGGAAGGTTGAGTCCCATGCGAGTGGTGGTCTGTTTTTTGGAAGACATAGCTCCCCTTAGAACAGACAAGTGCAAGGTGCCGTTGGAGGTAATGACCCCATGGTAAACACAACTGGCCTCTTTGGTTCATCGCAAAGCATTTTACAAAGTTATCATCCATGCCAAAATAAACTGGTCAGGTTATACTATAAAAATACTGTAAAGCCTATATGAGCTGTACTTTATACTGTAACTACAGATGAGCAAACACTTTTCTTTGTAAGAACAATTAAACATTCCAGGGTTTACCATCTAAACTCTCAGAAAATGAGTATCTGCAACATTACTGTGCATGCTAGCAGCTTGTCTATGTTGACCAGGGTGCAGGTCTTGGTGTATATCTGTGTAAATAGACTGAGAGATATTTGGGGGTCAATAGTGGAGTTTTGCCTTGGAGATAGATCTATAAAGGTAGACCTGTGCAGGGCTCACAGCATGTGCACACCAATCTAATCTGATGCATAGGCTGTTACGCTGTTAGAAGCATGTGAAGGCTTGCAGGTACAGATAAGGCGAGACTGCACGCACCCACCCACCTCACATAAGCACCTTTGCTTCTCTCCCTGTCTTTGTCACACACACACACACACACACAAATCTCCATCCTGCCCCTCTGTAGAGTTGGAAAACTTGATGAAGTAATACAAGAATGAAGAATAATCAGTTCAGTGCAGTTGCATTCTGTGACAGTGACAGATTTTAAATTTCGCTATCAAGTTGAACAGTTAATTAATCAGAAGAATATGCTTGCTTGCTTTTTTAATAGGAGAAATGATCTCACATTAGCCTCTCTATGTACACTGCTAAAAAAGACACTTTTTAATTGGAGGATAGCATCAAGTCAATTTAACATCTGGGATACTGATCTGGTCAGTTAAGTAGCAGAGGGGGTAGTTAATCAGCTGCTTTGGTGTTAATGAAATTAACAACAACTGCACTAGAAGGACAACAATGAGAACAAACCCCAAAACATGAATGGTTTTATAGTTTTGCTTTGGTGGAGGCCAGTGACATTTTTCCCTCCTCATCTTTACTGACTGTTTTTCAATAGTTTTGCATTTGGCTAGGGTCAGTGTCACTACTGGTAGCATGAAGCGATACCTGGACCCTACAGAGGTTGCACAGACTGTCCAATTCCTCCAGGATGGAACATCAGTACGTGCCATTGCCAGAAGGTTTACTGTGTCTCCCAGCATAGTCTCAAGAGCATGGAGGAGATTCCAGGAGACAGGAGAGAGCTGGACTGGGTCGCAGAAGGTCCTCAACCCATCAGCAGGACCTTTATCTGTTCCTTTGTGCAAGTAGGAACGGGATGAGTACTGCCAAAGTGCTACAAAATGATCTCCAGCAGGACACTGGTGTGAATGTCTCTGGCCAAATAACCAGGAACAGACTTTATGAGGGTGGCCTTAGAGCCTGATGTCCTCCAGTGGGCCTTGTGCTCACTGACCTGCACGTGGAGCTTGATTGGTATTTTCCATAGAACACCAAAATTGGCAGGTCCTCTGTCGTCCTGTGCTTTTCACAGATGAGAGCAGGTTCACCCTGCGCACATGTGACAGACATGAAAGGGTCTGGAGAAGCTGTGGAGAATGTTATGCTGCCTTCAGAATGATCAGTTTGGTGGTGGGTCAGTGATGATTTGGGGAGGCATATCTTTACAAGCTAGACAACAGCACCCTGACTGCCAGTAGGTATCGGGATGAAATCCTTGGGTTAGGGTTAGGACCCATTGTCAGACCCTGTGCTGGTGCAGTGAGGCAGTTGCTGGAGGTAGAACACCTCTGGGACATTATGTTGTGGTCCATCCAATGTCACCAGGTTGCACATCAGACTGTCCAGGAGCTCAGTGATGCCTTTGTCCAGATACAGGAGGAGATACCCCAGAACACCATCCATCGTCTCATTAGGAGCATTTTCAGGCATGCATATAAGCAAATGGGGGCCTTACAAATTAGTGAGTACCATTTTGAGTTGCTGCAATGAAATTTCAGGTAAATGGACTAGCCTGTCGCATAGTTTTTTCACCTTTGAATTCAATTAAATTTTTCAATTCAATTTTATTTATATAGCGTCAATAACCATACAAATCGTCTCAAGACGCTTTACAAAAACCCGGCCTGAAACCCCCAGAGCAAGCCTGAAGGCAACGGTGGCAAGGAAAAACTCCCTTTTTTCTTGAGGCTCTCTGGAGGTTGAGCCCTTTTATATCCATCAAACGATGTGGCATCCTTTCATTCCTAACACATTACCCAGTCCGAATCAGATTGATTTGGTTCACTCTTGGGATTTGATGTGTTTTCATAGTGTTTCTATAAGAATTTTTGAGCAGTGTATTTAAAGGTCATGGCATATGCAAGTATTTAAAACAAAGCAACTGGACTTGGTTGAGATCCTTGAATATGTTCCTCTCATCCATAAGTCTTGTTCTGTTCTAAAGGGACTGGTGGGAATCTCAGCCCCAACCTCTTGTGGGGTTGCTGAGTCTTCTTTAGTTGTCGTTGGCAACAGCTTTAGTGTTGCAAACCTTCCAGCCATCGTGTGAGTTGTTTGTTTCACGAGGGCCGAGCACTCAATGAGTGTGAAGTAAAAAACAAAACGTTATTCGCATAATATAGGTCAGGGAAATCTAATATTTTTTTCATGGGAGCAGAGAGCATCTGTGGATGCACTCTTGAAACTGCATGATTTCCTATAGAGACAAACTAGAAATTAAAAGCAGTACAAAGATGAGATAAATACATGCTGCAACAATGACAATCACGTGATTGTGTTTGCCATCTGTTTGTATGGATTCAAGATAGTCATAGACTATCTTAAGATGGCATAGTGGCTGAAGGATCAAATTTAAAGAGATCCATGGAGTGGAATGAAAGCAGACTGCTTTGGCCTATGGTTGGCGGAACATTGGGCAGGTATGCTGTCTTCAAAGTCAGTGTTTAACTTCACGGATTATTCCGTAATCTTCTTCCATGCTTGAAATGTATGTGTGTGTGTGTGTGTCAAGAATGCCCATTTGGATGTGATGCTTCTCTTTGTGTCTTTAAAGATGTAGTTCAAAGACTTTTGCATTCACAGTGGAAACCTTAATCCTCACTTAATCTCATGTGTTCAGTCCACCGACCTGGGATTCTAAGCTCTGCTTCATACATTGATCTACAGACTGCCTGTATTTATAATGTGTGGACCACAGTTCTTTGAAGTTTCAAGTCATTAAAGCAGATTTGTAAGCATATAGAAAGAGGCACCTCATCATCTGATCTGTAATTTTAATCAATGATATATATCACCAAATTATACCATAGGTCATTTCAGGGCACTTTACATAGTAAGTTCAAAATTACATTATACATTTAGAAGCATAATGATTTTGCTATGAATCTCTCTTGCGGAAATACTTGGTGAGGGTGGATGGTCTGCCTAAACTAGTTGGAGTGAGAGAGAGATAGAGATAATGGCAGAGAAAGAGATAAGAGGAGAGAACAGGACCTGAGGGAGGTCCATGAGCAACCTATGTCTATAAATGGATGTTTCAGGTTCACCTGTGCCAGCCCTTAGTATCCAAAAGCAAAATCTTAGCCAAACTATAAAAGTAGAGAGAGTGTATGCACACCCAAACCCAGAATTGGAGCTTTGGAAACCATTAAGATGGAGCTTGGTTATTGCTTTGTATGAAAGAAAAAAAGGATTTTAAATTCTATTTTGGATTTCTATTTTGGTTTTGGATCATTCTTTGTAGTTCCTACCAGTACTCATTGCATCATTTTTGATTTACTGGGACCTGATGAGGCTCAGGTGAAAGAAGGCAACCAAACAAGAGAATATTTGCCTAGTGAAGACAGCTGGATCTACCTATGGCTTAGTCTAAATAGATACAGTGTTGACAGGTTAAGCTGCTGAGTAACTGTTCCTAAATTGGTTGAATGCAACTTGTAAAAAGATAGATCGTCAGAGCTAGAGAATTGTGTCACCTGACAAATGACCCTGGTAGATTTATGATGGTACAGCTCAAAGGGCCCAAGGATGAATCAAGCCTACTTTAATGTGATCACCGGGCTAGAGGAACTCCGGATCCAAGAATGGTTATATCAAAGTTCACTATACCTCAGTTATCTGTCTATGTTGTGTTTGGGCAATGATGTTTTTGTGTGTAATGTAGATGTCCACAGCTTGTGTGTGTGCCATGCTGCTCCTCTGGGCCTGTTCAGTGGACCCGTATCGGACACCCTACAATGACAGAGAAGACTCCAGTCGGGAAGAAATGGACTCAAAGGGCTACTATCGAGATGACAGGTATCCTTTTAGGCAGTCTACATGTGTTTGCAGTTCAATATTCAATACGAAATAGAGAGGGACACTGACTTATTTTTGAAAATTGCTTGGTAGATCCACTTTAATACGACTAGCCCAATTTGCCCATTTATTTATTTACCTCTATTTCACAGTGAATAAGTGACTGCGTCTCACTGGCTTTGTCATTTATATTTTATTATCCTTTATTAACCACACAACAGCCTCAGATGTTTTAGGTGGTTGCTCAAGGCAACTCAGTTGTGGGCAAAACCTTGATTTGAATCAGTGACCTTACAGTCCCAAATCAAGCCCAAACTGATTTGAGTAGACATTTTAGTAGTGGGAGAAAGTAAAAGACTAAAAATGTGTAGGGAAGCATTTTACAGTAGTCTTAGCTTACACTAACCCCAAAAACTTACATTGGACTTGAGTTTAATCTCTTGGTATGGTTGTACTCTATATAAAGACACAAGGAGCCAAGGGAGTGTCGACGATGTTGCGACCCAGGTGAAGAGATCCCCCATCAACGGCATTACCCGCAGTACCAGATAGTACCACAGATCAATATCACTCTGCTCAAAGGTAAATAATCCACTTGAATATGCCCTATTAAATCTTTTAAGACAGTCTTCCCAGTAATCCATGCAGTGTTTCTTATCTTTATCTTTCTGGTGCTCCTAGGTGAGAAAGGCGATAGTGGTGAACGAGGACCTTATGGAAAAGCAGGCAGAACTGGTCAGATGGGTCTTCCCGGTCCCGGTGGCATAAAGGGCAGCAAAGGGAGCATGGGCCTCCCAGGTGAGCCCTGCAAGTCCTACTTCGCAGCCTTCTCTGTTGCCCGCAAAAAGGGTCTTCAATCGAATGACTACTACCAGACGCTGGTATTCGACACAGAGCTGGTCAACCTCTATGGCCACTTCAACATGTTTACTGGGAAGTTCTACTGCTATGTGCCTGGTATCTACTACTTCAGCCTGAATGTGCACACATGGAACCAGAAGGAGACATATCTACATGTGATGCACAATGACCGGGAGGTGGTGATTCTCTACGCCCAGCCCAGTGACCGGTCCATCATGCAGAGCCAAAGTCTGATGTTGGAACTTGAGAGGGATGACCAAGTGTGGGTCAGACTATTTAAAGGTGAAAGGGAGAATGCGATCTTCAGTGATGACTTTGACGCTTACATCACCTTTAATGGACACTTGATTAAGCCAAAAAATGAAGTCTAAGTCTAGACAGGAAGTGTCAGCTGTTATGTAAAAAGGTTCTGTATGTAAACAAAACTGACAGCACACTCAATGTACTATCCACGTTGCTAAGGTCATATATAGACAGTGTCACTATTATAGTTAACTGGACGGACACACATTGGGCCTAATGCAAGAACCTGTTCCACAAACGAATGTGTTCTACAACTCAGGGTCTTTATGCAAGTCTGTGTCCAATGTGATCCTCTTGTGCACTGTACAAAGCAACATCACCTGTCTAATGTTTATGTGACTGTCAAATACTACTGCCTCTTTTATTAGTTGTAGGTTGCTTTGCTTTAAACTGATTTTTTAAAAAAGATTAATATTAGATTATTCCATGCTCTCCTTTAATACCTCAACTGACACTGCTAAATTTGTTTTCAGATTGTCAAGAGCAGTTCAAAACGCTGCATGTTGTGCATGATTTAATGAATCAGTTTAGTTTAGTTTAGTGAATCCCTTTTGGAAAACTTGGAAAACATGAAGATTCTTCCTTTTCAAAATCTGGGACCTAGTCTACCCACAAATCGTCTTGACTGTTACCTCTGAGATTGCGGTGTGTGGCAGCAGCAGCTGATATAGCCTGGAGCTTAGGCGTTCAGCAGTGATGAGGAAACAACAAAATAATAATAATAATTAAAAATATTACACTCTGTCACAAATAATTCTACAGTTTAGCCCTCAGTAACTGTTTCCTAGCTAATATAACCGTTCTGCTCTCTCTCTTCGGCAATTTTTTGGTTGTTCCACATATCTGGAAATTAAATAAACTAATGACAACAATACTGTAAGTAAGTATTAGAATGTAATCATTTAATATGAACTGGCAGATCATTTAAAGAGGTGTGTACCGGTTTTCCTCGTGATGATCTTAATACATGCTGTAGGGATGCATCATTATTAAGTTTTCTGTAATGATGTCGTGAATACTGTAAATTCACAGTGTATCGACATACTGATATATGTATGTGTGCGTAAGTGTGGATATTTCATCAACTTTATTGTTATGTTCTGATCCGTCTCTGACCTGCACCTGTATTTTAGATACGGAGGAGAATTTAAAGAATAAACCAATGCTATGTCTCAACATTGGAGAAGAGTTTATTTCTAGTCTCCCAGATGTGTTCAGTTGTTCTGAAGCAGATCATTTCATAATTTCCAAAAAGGTGTAGAAAGCAGATCAAGAAACGTAGGCCTACAGGCTTTTGGCCTACAATGTGTCACAACTTCTTTCATTCCTTACCTGAAGCCACTTGTCCTCTAGCCAGTCGCAGGGGGGCTGAAGCCTATCACATACGTCAGGTCCTGGATAGGTTGCAGGGCAAACATAGAAAGTCAAACAAGCATTCAGAGTGACATCCACACCTACAGCCAACTCACCAGTTAATCAAATAAGCATGTGTTAGTAGTGTGGGAGGAAGCCGGAGAACTAGGCACAGGGACAACTATGCAAACTTCACACAGAAAGGCCGGTGGGTATGAACCCAGAACCTTCTTGCTGTTGAGGCATCAGCACGAACCACTACACCGCTGTGCTGCCCACAACAACTGAATTAATAAATAAATAAAAATAACCTGACTGTAAGCAAGTATACAGTACATATTATGAGAGAACTGAATCTGGGTTTTCGTCAAATATTTTACTGGTGATTGCCTAAATCATCAGTAAGGATAAATGTTTTCTCAAATTTTGACTGAAATGAACAAATGACTCAGCAAAGGAATGTCACTTTTGCAACTTAATTGACCTCATGAACCAAGGTGAAACAATCATACACAGTTATTAAATGAGAAATATGTAAAATTAACTTATCCAAACTTCACCAGTGCTGGTTCTAAGCCTAGGGTGAGGCATTATAGTGAGTTGGATCCAGCGGACCATCAGACTGTGACTAAGACCACTATTGCAACATCTAGAACTTGTACTTGACTGGCAAGACTGCACCAGTGGCTGCAGAGATGAGGACGTGGTGGATAAATTTATTTTATACAGAATCATAAATAAATATAACAAGGTGTCCTGTTGGATATTAAAGAGTTATGTGAGGGCAAAAACTGAAAGAAGTGCTCTTCTTCTATCATACCAGATACGGGGTTGTTTACCGCTTTGCTGCAGCCTTGCTCACGAGATAGGATGCATCACACTCTAATATTTCACCTTGTAGAAACCAGTTAGAGCCAGCCTCGGCTACACATTGAAAACTACTGATACACGAAAAGGCCGCGCTCCTCCTATTGTCCTTGGGTGGAGCCCAGATA
This sequence comes from Chelon labrosus, assembly GCF_963514085.1. Lineage (NCBI taxonomy): Eukaryota > Metazoa > Chordata > Actinopteri > Mugiliformes > Mugilidae > Chelon > Chelon labrosus. The sequence goes on from NC_140352.1 coordinate 24,049,314, forward strand.
GAAAAAAAACTCCTGTGCACAAATAGTTGGGGGCTTCTCCTTTTCTACCCATGAGGTGGTTAGGCTGAAGTTTCAGCGCTGACTCTGTACCTATTCTCTGCGTGCTAAATAAACTGTCAATTGGAGAGAAGTTGTCGGGTGGTATATTCATAGTCGAACTAACCTTTCCAATAGGTATAAAGAACCTGGGCTGAAGGAGAGGGAAAAATTCCTCCTTCGACAGTCACCTGCATTACAATAGAACTGGCTTTTGTGTGTGTAGAAGAACCATCACTGACATGAACAAACTGAGATCTATTTGAAGAAAGTAATTTAAACCAGTCTATTGCAGTCCCTTTAATCCCAATGACATGTTTTCAGTAATAAAATATTGTGATTAACAGTGACAAATTCAAATCTAGCAAGAAACAACTTTGAAAGGAGAACAATGGAGTGGAGAGTTCCAGCCTGCATGATCTGACAAAGATGGCGTTCTTCATTGGATGGAAACTCTCACCAAGAACTGACATGATCAACAGCTAATGAAACAACACACGCTGATTTACTCCTTTCCTCTCACAGACTGGTAACTAACTGGGCATACACAGCTAATCATAGTGCGCACATGGCTTATTATCTGCTTAAGTGTTGTCACTACATATAAACTTACTCCATTAACCCTGTAAGACCCACTGTTGCAGAATTACAAGAATCTCCAAAAAATCTCTAAATTTATTTATTTTTTGGTCCAACCACATTAGCATGATCATTGGGTCCTATCAGGGCCGGAGTGGGACTCATTTTCAGCCCTGGAGTTTCATGCCTCAGACCGGCCCACTTTAGATCACAACCTGTTACATTAAAATAATGTAATTGGTTCAGTCAAAAGTTTTGACTGAACCAGAAAAGAGACCCAGAAAAGCAACAGCGTCGGCATAATCCTTCATATTAAAACAATTTTCCATTGTCAAGGTATATTATTCTTTCTGCAAACGTGTCCTGTGCAGTCTCTGTTATTCCTTCCTCCAGAGTTTTAGGAGTCATTATGATACATACCCCACCCAATGTTAACTCCCCTTTTAAAGTAACTCTTCCGAGACCTGCCTTTGTATGAACCTGTTCAAGGCTGGTTTAACAACTTGTCAAAAGTAGATCTAGCAGAATTCCATGGAATCTCAGGAGTGCCAAAAAAAAAAAAAAAAAAAGGAAACAGCATTGTGAAATATAAGGAGGAATTATTGACATTACTGGTTCAGTCAAAACTTTTGACTGAACCAATTAAGATTTTGTTCAATGGCAAAATAGGCAGGCTTATTCCGTATTACTTTACTATTACTAATGATAAAAAGTATAACGGGCCACTACTATCATTTGGGCATAGAAAGTGGTTTTATTGGAACTGATGCTTGCTTGTTCACACACTAGCTCACCTGTTTCTTCCTCACCACTGGCTCCTGGCTCTGCCTCTGACACTAAATCATAAAAATTGTCATAAATCTCAACACAAATCTCCCCTTTTTCAAGTTAAAAATTCAAGTCAGTTTCATTATTGTAGTGCTGAATCATCTATCATCATCAATTATCTCAGGGCATTTATCATATAGAGCAGGTCTACACCATACTCTTCATTATATTAATTCTAATAATAGTCACTTAATGAGAAATCTTACCTGCACACTCTGGACCTGTGGGCTCATGGCTGGTGCTTGGTGATGCATCTTGCATCTAAGGGGCTACAAGAGAAAGTTTGTGGCCAGTTATGTGACGTCGCATCATACTATTATTTAAATTATGTAACGTTAGGTTAGACAGGCTATATGTTACAACGCCACGCAATTCATTGACTTGATAGGCTAATTAATTAACTTGAATGGTGCAGGTAAAGTTGCATTTTGTTCAACATCTTGTCTCACCCGTTTCATCATCTTCATTGGTCGTTCAGACCGCGAGCACGTTTTATTGAAAAAGCTGCCGATTTTTGCACATTTGGCTGCATCTGTCTCCAGTGCTTTTCTCTTTTTAAAGGGGAACTCCGGCGCAAAATGAACCTGGGGTTAATAACACATGTGTACCGAGTTCGACCGTTCTCTGGTATTTGTTTTCATGTATTTGTTTTGTTAGTCAAATGTGACCAGTTTTCTTGCAAACCGCTAATTAGCGTATGACGCTAGCCTTCGGGGCACACCTACACATAAAAAGAAATCGCTATTTCTATACCACTAACAAGGCTCACAATATCACCACACTTACACGGTAGCATAACTAGGGTCTCTACATGTAAACCAGCATTGAGAACTTTGGCTAGCGTTATACGCTAAATAGCGGTTTGCAAGAAAACTGGTCACATTTGACTAACAAAACAAATGCATGAAAACAAATACCAGAGAACGGTCGAACTCGGTACACATGTGTTATTAACCCCAGGTTTATTTTGCGCCGGAGTTCCCCTTTAATTCTCGCTTTTTCTGCGCCACCCTTGCTATTTTTATTTTCCATTTTGCAAACACCCTTGCATTTCTGGGGCTGCAGCCAGGCTCCAAACACCACTGACGGTGTGCGGTGTGCACGGACGTGTTACGTCAGGCTGCGTCTGCAAAAAAAGAAAAAGAAAAGAGCTGCAAGTGGAGACGGCCCAGCGACAGCGGTACACGTGATACCCACTCAGTGCCATGACTGAACATCGGCCCAAAATAAATAAATAAATAAAAATAATAATTGAACACCGGCCCTCGCGGCCCGAAAGTCAGACCGGCCCACCGGGAATTGTCCCGGTCCTCCCGATTAGCCACTCCGGGCCTGGGTCCTATTGTTTGTTCTCACAATGGGATTGGATCCAGCATTTGTATATAAAGCCCGCCCTCAGGTCAAGAAGTCACACAACCTCCAATTTTTTGATCGAGCAACATCCCTTCAATTTACTGGACTGGATTCATCTGATTCAAGTAAGTAAAATGCTTTGAATTTTTATTACAGTGTCTAGAACATGAACATATGTAGTTATTGTGGAAAATATGCCCTACATTTTATTCAGAGCTTGTTTTATAATTGTTGCGATATTACAATGTTGGGTGAGAGTGGTAGTCAAAACAGCCCTGTTTTTGAGAGGAACGTCTTGAGAGGAACTTCAATTAAAATTTTCACAATATAACTTTAAACTACACATGATTTACTCATTCTAGCCTTTAGCCTTATATTATATTACATATTTACATATTTTATTGTATTAGAAACTAAAGTGCAAAGATATATTGCTGTATCTAAACATTTTCATTTACTTATAATGATTTCTAACCACCTTCAACACTCTCAGTATTTTCTCAAACAAAGAAACAAAGAAATTCTGTTTGTGCATGTCTGCTCTTTGTCTTAGTCTCTGTTGATAAGAAAATGTTCCTATCAATTCATAGTCAAACCAGTTGTGGGGGATGCTCCTGGTGCATTTGTGGCATTGTTCTGGAACAGGTGTTAATGTTCATGAATGTAAGGTGTGGTTGTAAGCTGGGGGCCACATGCATTCCTATTAGGATGATAATCACAGTCTACAATAGGTCAGCCATACAGTACTGTGTGATCAGTGAAATGTGTGAATAGGCTACTTCAGTGCAATGTGTAAACACTTCGTAGTAAAATCAGTCTCTCCACCACCCCATTTTTCCTGCTGGTCATCTAGAATCTAGTAAGCATGTGTGCTATTTGTATATACATTTGTTTCAATTTTATTTTTTTCCATTTCAGAATGCCACCAGCAAGGAGAGATCCTCGGTACAGTGTGCAGGATGTAATTGCCATCGTCCAAAACGGAGAGAGTGATGTGGACATGGATTTCGACGACACTGATGCAAGTGACGAAGAATCAGATAAAGATGTATTTGTCTTTGCCTGTGCGGACAAAGAAAACCAAGGACCTACTGATTGCCCAGGCAATGTGGACATTGAGCCCCAATCAAACAAACACATCATGCCCCGTGACAGATATCACTGGCAAAAAGATTTTATCAGTCCCAATACTGATTTTTCTGGTCCAGCTCTCACAGATGACGTCACCTCCGTCCACACACCACTACAATACTTCCAAAAGTTTGTGTCAGAAGACATGGTTCAAGCTCTGGCAACAAATACGAATGAGTACAGCATTAAAAATTACGGAAGATCAGTTAACACGAATACAAAAGAAACACAGAAAGCGTTGGGCATGTACCTGAGGATGGGCCTGGTACAAATGCCTGGAACCCGTATGTACTGGGAGACGGACACACGGCACCCACCTGTTGCTGATGTGATGTCACGCAACAGATTCCAATCGCTGTTGACAACATTACATTTTGTAAACAATTTGACAGTGTCAGAGACTGAAAAGAGGGACAAACTCTGGAAACTCAGACCATGGCTTGATTCACTCAGAGAGAACTGCCTACAGGTGGTACCAGAAGAGCACAGTTCTGTGGATGAGATGATGATACCTTTCAAGGGGAAGTTCAGCAGCATCAAGCAGTATATGCGAGGCAAGCCACACCCATGGGGGTTTAAAGTATGGGTGAGAGCTGGAATCTCTGGCATGATGCTTGACTTTGATGTTTACCAAGGGAGCAACAATGGAGTACGAGTCAAAACGGAACATGGATTGTCAGGTGGAGGTGTGCATTTGTTGGACTCACTTACAGCGAAATACAAGTACTTTTTGTTTGTGATATATTTGACTGGTATCTTCATGCGTGTTTGAGATGTATATGAATTGATATATTTATTCTTTTTTTTTTCTAATCAGATGGACACAACACTCAAAACTCCAAAGAGAGGACGACCATCTTCAGGCAACGGGAGCCCAGTCGAAGCAGGGAGCCCTTTGAATGCTGGAAAGAGACCATCCTTAGGTGATGGGAGTCCAAACGGTCCCTCTTCCAAAAAATCATGTGCACACCCCCCTCTGGATGTGCGCACGGACCTCACTGGACATTTTCCACTGAAGGCAAAGAGAGGACGCTGCAGACATTGCAGTAAAGGGTATACTAATACCCAATGCAGCAAGTGTGATGTCCGCCTCTGTTTTTCAGTGGACAAGAACTGCTTCTGGGACTATCACTGTAAATAAACGTGGATGTGCACACGGACTTCACTGGACATTTTCCACTGACGACGAAGAGAGGACGCTGCAGACATTGCAGTAAAGGGCATACTAATACCCGAAGCAAGTGTGATGCTGTGAGACTGGGTTGGATGTCTGCCTCTGTAAATAATGTAAATAAATGTCAAAGTTCTTGTTGTTGGAATAAATGACTCTTCATAACAACATGACTGAGATTGTTATTCATGTTATATACTGGTTTGGGAAAAAACAAAACCCTCCAAATGAATCCTTAGTTCTGTATTGTTGTTCAGACAATGAGTGGAAATACAGGAGATTCTGCTCCCCATTAAGCCCAATGTTGCAATATTACAACATTTCCATAAAAATTGTTTATTTTTTTATTTTTTTTGGGCTTTTTTTTTTTTCGATTTTCTGTATTTGGGTTTTACAGGGTTAAGTATTGTAACTTCAGGTACCGGGTAAGTGACTCTGCCATACCTCTCCAAACCATGCACCTTTCAAATAGACACAGGCTTTATAAAACACCCTCTAAACACAGACACATGTGCAGGGGAATCTGCAAAATATCCTGCTCCACAAATTCCTTTGCTCTGACCTAACCTGTGTTCATGTCCTTCACACGGAAACGTAAGAGCCAGAAGAAAGTGAAAAACATTCTTTCTGGCCTGCACTGGACACACACGTCCACAGCACACTGTCTCACTCACACATTAGTCTGATTAGTCTGCATGCATGGGAATTACATTTATGCAGATCTCAAAAACTGTATAGAGTACAGTATATGGATGTAAAGTAAAATAATGAAAACAATAATAAAATATATAAACAGATATAATATAATAAGGAGAGGCACGCCCACATGTTTCTTATGCTAGTTGTGATGCCTCCTTTTGACCTTGTATGCTTTGTTTTGTGAGTACCATTAGGTTAAGTTAAGATAGTAGTAGTATTCTTTTATTCCTTATTTTTTAGTTTGTTATAAATAACTCATCTAGGTAACTTTAGAATATTTTGTTAACACAGAGTCAGGCCATTTCCCCCTGTTTCAAGGCTTTACCCACTCCTCCAGCCAGTGTTCTCCAATGTGTTCACTGGTGCTGCTCAGAGGATTTCATGTCAGCTTCCTTTCTGTCCCATACAGTCCTGTTTATCCCTCCTCTGCAACTAGAGAATATTGTTATCTACAGAGCTTGTAGGGTTTGGGTCTCAGCAGGGTCAACCATTTTCATTTACCCTGGATCATTTTATTTTGTGCCCAGACTGACCTAGAGACAGCTCTGACCACTTGAGACTTGACTGTGTGCCGATGTTAACACATTTAGGGCCATGTTTACTGTTGTGATTGCAAGTGCACTGCTCCCTTTTTTCCAGCTGGTGTAATTCTGTAGATTTGTTTCTGGTTGCAGCGTACACAGATGCAGATGCTACATATGGTGTTTTATATGACACTCATTAAAAGACGCGTAGGGTACACCTGTTGGGTGCCACTGACAAGCTTCACTGCAACCTTCATAATCATGATGGCTTTCCCTGCAGGGCCAGTACAATATTTGTGGCAGAATCATGCACTAGAAAAAAATATTTTCCTGACACATTTCTCTCTCTCTCTTTCTCTCTCTCCCTCTCTCTCTCTCGCATTTCACATTTTTATTTCAATACCTGTACAAATTCATGTAACACCATAATCTCGAGCCAGGAGGTTGAAAGTAGCTGGAGAGAATAAACAAATGTTTGACTGCAACTCAGGATCCTGATCCACTAAACTTGAGTCTGACACTAAAGTTTTCATTGCATAAGGTTTCTATTTTAGCTCCTAGGTTTCTTATTGTTTCCACAAGTGTTGCTTATTGTGTCGTGTTGCTTATACTGTCCCTCTGGTTGCCTGGAGCTAACAACGTGGGTTTCATTAATAATTGGAACACTTTCTGGGGAAAGCCTGGTCTGATTAGGCGAGATGGCATCCACTGAACTTTGGTGGGTGCTGCTCTCATCTCAAGGAATATGGCCGATTTTATATTAAAAAACAACAAAAGAGGAGTTATTCATAGAAACCTTATACAAATCAATACAAATTCATTGGTAGAACAGAAGAATTGGCAAATTGAAAGTGGTCTTTTAAATGTCAGATCTCTCTCATCTAAACCTCTTTAGTGAATGATCTGATAACTGATCATCAGCTTGATCTATTTGGTTTGACTGAAACGTGGCTACAGGATGATGAATATGTCAGTTTAAATGAGTCTGCACCACCCAGTCATAGCAATTGTCACATTTCTCAAAGCGGTAGAGGAGGAGGAGTGGCAGCAATCTTCCACTCTGATTTACCTATTTAATTCATTTGAAAGCCTTACTCTGAGTCTTCCTAATCCAGACTGGAAAACACAAAAACCAATTCTTTTTGTTGTGGTGTATCGCCCGCCTGCTCCTTATTCTGAGTTTTTAACTGAATTCTCTGAGTTTTTATGTGATTTAGTACTTAGAACAGATGAAGTCATTATAGTAGGTGACTTTAACATCCATGTTGATGTTGTCAGTTACAGCCTTAGCTCCTCATTTACATCATTATTAGAATCAATTGGCTTTTCTCAGAATGTAAACAGATCAACTCACTGTTTTAATCACACCTTAGATCTTGTCCTAACATGGTAAATGGTAAATGGCCTTGCTTTTATGTAGCGCTTTTCTACCTTTTGGTACTCAAAGTGCTTTTACAGTGGGAGGTAGAGCTTTCAGCTATCAGGCTCCTCTCCTGTGGAACCAGCTCCCAGTTTGGGTTCTAGAGGCAGACACCCTCTCTACTTTTAAGGTCAGGCTTAAGACTTTCCTTTTTGATCAAGCTTATAGTTAGGGCTGGATTTAGTTATGCTGCAATAGGCCTAGCCTGTCTCCCCCCCCCCCCCCCCCCCCACCACCACCACCACCCCCCACACACACACACACCTTCCACTCCTGGATGTTTTAATATTAGTTCAATTATGTGTTCTACAGTATGTACAGTATATTACCAAATGCAATATACATATATTTTAAATGATGATTATTTTATATTATTGTTTCTTTTTTCTACTGTGATTTCTTAAGCATCTGTGTGTAGCATCTCAATTGTTTCTCTAGTCAGTGATAATTATTCTTTTTATTCTTATGTACAACGCTGGTGTATATAGCTTGACTGACAAATAAAATGTAGTAGATTTGATTTTTTTCCATGTTGGGCCAGTGTTGATTCCACCCAACCACCACACGATGGCAGCCTTCACTTAATTATCTCGAGTCAGTCAGTCATGAAAGGATCCTGAGAGAGACGGATGTTATTTGTAACCCACCCCAGGGCTCCAGGTTTGTTAGCTGATTGCGTTGCAACATGAACATCTCTATATAGAGACAAATAATTACTGTGTTTTCAACTCACTGAACACATGTCTCATCTACCACCTTATTTATTGGCTTAGTTAAGAAAACAGTCAAGATGGATGTTAGGATCTAACTTTGCCTAATGCCTTGTTCACAGTTTCCATTTATTATTTTGATTTGTTGAGCTATTTTCAGGGCTCAAAAATCAGAGGTTGGCACACTGATCATCACAATAATTCAAGCAAAATTTGGCAGTGTACATACAGTATAGTCGGGAAGCAATATAGCATTAACAGAAGACATCTGCAAGAAGACACACATTCTGTTCTTGTTTTTTTGGGATGATTATATCCACATATTCTTTCAGCCCGTTAGTTTTCTCATTCTCAATAACACTGAAGTTGCGCAATTTGTGCATTGTGCATGGTTAAGCACCTATGCAACATTTTCAATAGCTGGACATTTCTTAAACGTTTTTACTTTAGCTTTTACTGACAATACAAGTGTGTATAGAGAGTGCAACAGTGATAAAAAAAAAAACCAACACAACTCCACTTCTTAGAAAAATTAGTATCTTGAAAAGAATGTATACCAAAGTGTTGAACAGTTACATTGATTGAATCCTGTCTGACAGCAGGACTTTGTTATGACTGGCTCTCAACAAGCTGCTGCTTAATGAAGGTTTAATGTTGGAAAGAAAATCTAAATTTGACTAAGTAGCTTCAATTTCTTTAACAGACATAAGTTACGATAGTTAGATTAGTTTCTAAAACAGGAGCAGAAAATCAGTTTAGTTTTACCCGGCCATCAAAATGAATTAGTTAACAACAATCCCATATTACGTGGATGGAAATAGCCGCACATGGCTGTCTGCCTTGGTGGCATAATACCAGGGTCACCTCTTTTTCTATTCATTTACCAAATAAGAACATATGTCACCCATGCCTTGTGCTTTGGATGAAGCAGGCAGCGCCGCAGGTCCCCTGGGGGCTTGTGGGTACTGTGAAATACAGCTATCAAAGTGCTGGATGCATGACTTTATATGTGAGGCCTACAAGCAATATCAATTTTTAATTTGGTGAGCTCTTTGAATGGACTGCTACAGACGAGGTGGTGTCATCTATTTATTAGCATATGCCGATAGGATGCATGTACTAAATAATCAACCTCCGAGGGGCTGCTGGTGAGACATTAATATTTCATAGCGCATTCTGTACCTGTGTATATATAAACATAAATTGCCCTAGTTGAGATTTTCATCGTGGTTTATTGGATATTAAAGATTAAACCCTGGTCCATCCTTGATGGTTGCAGTAGTTTTCAAAAAAAGCAGTACAGTAACACAGCATCAAAATAAGAGTCGTGCAAGGTGGAGTATTTAATGTGATTCTAAACTGCTCACAGGTGCTGATCAAGCTTAAAGGGCCACATCTCTCTGGTTGTAATGTGCAGCCTATTATTTCTACTTTTAGGTTATCCATAGCGTTACTGTTACTGAGAGGGACAATTTACTGATGTAATCATTTGACTTTTTTTTTTTTTTTTGGGGGGGGGGGGGGGGTCTTTTTGTTTCTTGAATCTAAGGCTGCTATTTTGCATGTTAGAAATTAGGGAAACTCAGGTCAGAGAATCACATTTCTTGTCCAATAATTGTGGTGCATCACGCTGATTCAAAATACAACATGACTATAAAAAGGCCATGCTCATTGATTGGGGCCATTAGTTGTAATGGCCCAATACACCTATTATGCTTAATTGAGAGCCGCCACGGTATAAAATGTATGGGAAAATCTCAAGTGGTTCGCAAATGACTATCAGCCCAAGGCATGTTTTCTCCCGCCGTTAGTCATTAAAGTGTTCAAAAGGTGGAGATATGTTTGGGGACGGCAAGGTCAAAGTGAGAAACAAAGGAACTAACTGTGGCTGAAGGAAGGAATGGATTTGTGCCGAACAAAGAAAGACGGAAATGGGAGGGGGAAAAAAAACATACAAAGAAAACAAACAGAAAAGAACAGGGTAATTCAGGCACAACAGAAAAAGGTGAATTTGGAAAGCACAAAAAAAGTGTTTATCTCAGGTATTGGAAGTGTGTGTGTGTGTGCGTGTTGCTCTGCTTCTTTTTCTCTCATTAATGCGGCACACCCAGAGATGTGAAGCAGCGAGTGTGCCGACACCTCCCCTTGTTACTACTGATTGAAACAACAGGCCTGTTTTTCCTCTCCCACTCTGCCTGCGTCTCAACCGTGATCCTCTTGCTCTTCTCAGGCCAATCAATGATGGGATGGTAGCGGCTGTGTCAGCACCGTCGAGAGCTCCCCTCCACAGCCACGGCAAGTCAATGCTGCCTGTCAGCCTTCGTAGTCTTCTTTGTGTGTGTGTGTGTGTGTGTACCTGTGTTTTTTTTAGCCATTATTTATTCAATCATGTACTCTTATTGAGATCAAGATCTATTTTTTTGGAAGACAAGAAAACAGAGTTCCTAAAAATCACCACAGAGCCGTCAGACAAATAGCAACAGACAGGGACAGGTGTTACTTTAAAAGCAACAGCTAGAGTTGATTCAGCTGCTTTACTTTTCATGCTCTCACTTCACAGAGATAATCCACATTTTCAGGAAACTCCCGCCTGTTTTCCAGGTTATATGAAACAAGAGAGCAATCACATTTCAACCTAAGGTCGTTTGTAGCTCTTAAAGCTGCGAAACATTTTGAATATTTGAATATAGTACTATATTAAGCCGCTGCAACAGTAGAGCGTACAGCTAAAATGTAATGTCTTCACTTCCTCAATAAATGAATGTTAAAAACACAGTGTGAATATTCAGGATCATATAGATGTGATTATGGAGCAAGATGGCATCGCATGTACATTCATTCATTTTCTGTAACCGCTTGTCCTCTTAAGGGTCGTGGGGGAGCTGGAGCCTATCCCAGCTGTCTTTGGGCGAGAGGCAGGGTACACCCTGGACAAGTCACCAGTCTACCACATGTATACGCAGAACGCTATTAAGTTTTCAGTTTGTCTATTTACTACTGAATGTCACCACCATTGTGAATTGTGTATATGTGAGCTATGCTGGTTTGTATGCTAGACTTGTGTTTTCCTTCTTTCTTGTGTACTTATAGACTGTTTCAAGAAGTGCACCTGAATGACATTGTATGTACTGTGCAATGAAATCTATGAAAATCTATGTATTTAGTTGCTGCGGTGTAGTGGTTAGCACTGATGCTTCAACAGGGTCTGGGCTCAAACCCACTGGTCTTCCTGTGTGGAGCTTGCATGTTCTCCCTGTGTTTGAATGGGTTTTCTCTGGGTACTCAAGCTTTTTCCCACTGTCCAAAGACATGCTGGTTAGGTTCATTGGTTTAATTGATTCTAAATTGCCGTAGGGGTGGATGTGAGTGTGAATGCTAGTTTGTCTTTCTGTGTTTGCCCTGTGACCTCTCCAGAACCTGTCTCGCCCAGTGACAGCTGGGATCCATGTGGCTACAGGTAATGATTGAATGAATGAAGATGTGTCACATTAAAAATGAATGAATACATGAATATGAGACATGACCGATCTATTGTATTGAGAATTACGAAATTATGTGACCCAAATACTATGGCCATCCCAGTCACCGTATCTCAAAGGTGTACCTGTGAGTGTGAATAGTTGTCTGTCTCTCTGGGTTAGCCCTGTGATAGACTGGAGACCTGTCCAGGGTGTATCCCGCCTCTCACCCAGTGACAGCTGGGAAAGGATCAAGGGACCCCTCTAGAGAATAAGCGGTACTAGATAATGAATGAATAAATTAATGAAGAGTCGTTGTCATAAGTTACTGCTTTGCCTGTAGGGACAGTAGAGATCATAAAGCCGCCTGAGGTAACCCTGGAAGAAAAAAATACTGGAAGAAAGAAAGAAAGATAAGGCCTCTGCTTTCCTTAGTCCCTTTCTTGTTAACTTTCCCCTCAAAAGCAATCTGAACCTCCCCTGGACAGAGCATCAAGAAAAGTTTATAATTCAGTGTTGCTGATGATGGTCTTGAACAAATAGTCCATCTAGGTTCTGTGCTAATTGTCATCCAAATGCATAAATAGGCATATTTCCTGCAGATGCAGTCATATTTAATTTTATATTAATCTTTATGTCTAACATCATTGTGATATTGGACTGTATTTGCAGGAACAGATGCCTATGTGCAAACACTAATGGGAAGACCACCAGGATCAATTATTAGTAGGAAGGGATACACACTTAGCAGGTGAACCTAGGGTGGGCGTCAGTAATGACCACTCACTTGTGCTCCACTCATCTCCATTAAGACCAAAGCAGCAGCAGCAGTAACAGGAGATTACCAAAATATCAATATGCACCACCTCAACCAAGACATGCTGTCAGTGGCAGCAGGAATATTGGCACTGCAGCTGCAGAAATGTTGGCATGGCTGGTTAGACTTGTGCAAACAATAAAGACTAATCACCAGCCGCAAAAGTGTGACTGGTGCTGTCATTGTGGGAAATATATACAATACAATCAGTGAATACAATGTGACCCAACTATTTAACATGTTATTGGTTAGCAGCATTAATGCTACATTAGAGGTTAGATGGATTCTACAAAAAAAATATAAAAATAATAAAACAATTAAAAAAATATATAAAAGTAAACATCTAGTAAAATAAATAATGTACACAAAAAATACACAAGTGAATGAACAAATGTACAAGAAATCGAGACAGAAGTAAATATATATTATACATAGGAAGGATTAATAAGGTGCAATAATGTGCATTAACATGAATAACTTGAGAGCTGAGAACTGAAGAGCTCAGACTTTTGCATTTATTAAGTTATTTAATAAATCAGTAGACCAGTAAAGCTCCCTGGCCAAATGTGTGAACATAACAGGAATTTGACTTTTCTTTGTCACTCTCAATGTTCAGGAATACCAGCTAGCTGTAAGACATACATATAGATATAAGAACAATAGAACAATGCAAGTAAGAAATAAAGGCACCTCCAGGTCCTTACCCATCCAGTCAAAGTGTGAAATGCTTTAAATAATAAAAGAAGTTCTTGCTATACCGTCCTTGCAAATCACACCCATGCCTTCGCTAAAATCTGAGACTGCAGTTGAAGCATTAGCAACTGCAGAAAACATCCAACAACCCACTGAAGGATGCCCACACCATCAAAACAACAGCATTATTGACATTATTGACATTTGGTGTTGGGAAATTACCAAGCAGTTGCAAGAAAATTAGGATTTTCTTGGAAAAAATTGGATCGAAAATGCATTGGCTCTGTGCCTGTAGGAAATACAGAGGCCATTTAATGGGATATTAACTGAACAAAAATCTCTTGATAAATGATCTGAATGGCTGTTTTTGGTTTATCCAAGAAGTTATGACATGAAACAAAACTCACAACATGTACATATTTGTATATATATTGAAATGTGTGTTACATTTATTCTTTCACAAAATGCAACTATCTGAACCACAGGATCAATAAGCTGTGCAGTAAAGAGGAAGTATTTAACCTCCTTTCTGTATTTCGCACTAATCCAATTATCTAGCATTGAGCCATTTAGCTCATATTCTTAAAATCTTTTCTCAAATAATCAAGTCTGACAGCTCAGCGTTTCAGTTATAATCCATTTCATCTGCTTTCATCTCGTTTTCTTCAGACACAGTATTGAGCTGGACTGGAGCTCCAGGTTTTGGCAACAACATACACATTCACAAATCATGACATACTGCATGTCATCTCAGGGCACTTTAAATTATAAAGTCAAGGCCTTAAAATATTATATTCTCAGCACTTGGTGGCAGTAGGAAGAAAAATGATAATTTTTTCTGCCAGATTTGCTGGGGAAAAAGGTTTTGTATTAAGTGATGTACTATGGAAGAAAGATGACAACTAAAATAATCAGCAGAACAAAATTAGGAAAAATACCTTCAGACAAAAATATTACAATAACGCAATCAATATTTACATTTACATATATTTAGGAATCTCATTTATGTAAAAATCTCAAATCCTAAATTATCCCAAAGGCCTTTGCAGTCTGTACAGCATACAACGTAACTGTGATAACTTCCAGTCACCAGTTTGAAGTACACAGAGAAACTTAACACAACTGAATAGTCGCCAACTAGTGTTTTAATGGTGTAAGAAAAGGGCGATGCCAACTCAGCAGTACACAGGTATAAATGCTTTCACTGGTATAGCCCCCTACTGTGTAAGCTCTTCGTAGACTGTGAGCTCTTTATGATTCAATAGAACTTGCTCATTAAGGTCCCTGTATGTAAGGAGAAGAATTTTTAAATCTATTCTGGATTTTAGAGGGAGCCAGAGGCGCAGCTTTTCAACATGCACGGCAGGCGACTGCTTGGGGTCCCAGGCCAGTAGGGGGGCCCCAAGGGCTGACAAACTTGAAACTACAGCCCTAAGGGGCTTCCACCTGACACAACTCTGCACACTCAGAGTGTGGGCCTGTTCAGACCTTGCAGTAAGATCTGATCTGGGCCATCCGATCGTGAGTGACCAACTTCAGGTACGTGTGTTCAGACCAGGCATTAATATGTCTCCAAATGCGTCTCCATATCCGATCTCAGTTTCACGCTCCGTATGCAAATAAACATTGACATCATCTGAGGCACAGTAGAATATTGTAACAGCTGATGTCTCAAATGGATCTCTACAGCTGCTTCAGAACTGAGAACAGGAGAACAGTGTTGTTTTATGTGTGTGTGTCAGGACTGTGGTACACACATTAAGTTATAATTTATTAATCTCCACCCTGACGTTAGTTAGACCTGCACAAAACTCACGTTATAATTCCAACCCTGGAAGTTTCCAAACGCAGGAAATCTCCGATAATAAAGGCAAATAAAGACATTGGTGACTGAGGAAATACTTAATTTAACCACACATGGATAATCATCCTCATCAGCATGACCGCATCAATAATTAACACAGCTTCACACTGGTGTACTCATGTTAAATACTTTCACTGTTTAATATGAGGCTGAACAACAGTGAAACGCAGGAGCTCCACTGTTGAGTATAAGAGGTCTTTAATGTGAGTCAGGACGGATTGTGTTCACACTACCAAAGGAATGCTGACACATGCAGAGACATGCGAGCCAGACCATCTTCAAACGTGGTCAGAGATCTGATCTCTCCAATGCTATCTCAATACATTCAGGGGCTGTTCAGGCAAGATCTGAACAGGCCCTCAGTCTTGTTACATGTAATGTACATGACTCCTTAAAGTCAAGTAAAACAATGATGCCCAATTAAAGATAAGTTATTCCTCTGGGAGAGAAAAAAAAGAAAGCAAGTAAAGCAGATAATGACCTATGATAATTACACTAAGTAGCTAGCCTAGACATTTGAATAAAATATATACCTCTAGCATCACATTATTTCATTTGCTCTTTGTTTGATGGTTGCTATAAGTTAACTTAGCCAGCACAGCAGTGTGTCCAGCTCTGTTGTCCATGACCAAGTCTAGTGTGGTACTTTTTCCTGGGGGCCCACTACAGAATCGCCTCGGGACAGAGCGTATTTACAGAGAAAATATTGTAAAATGACAATATGGGAAATAAGGACGGTTTAAAAACTGTATTAACATAACCATTAAATCTTAACTAACTAAATATATCCTTTGAGTTAGCAGCAGTCTGTGTGTCTGTGTGTCTGTGTGTCAGTGCAGAACCTTCTTTCTGAAGTCTGTCTCAGTGACAGCGATCGCTGGACAATTTCTTGACACCTTAAAAGAAAGAGAGATAAAAAGAAAAAGAAAGAGAAAAAATATGACAATGGTGACAACATGAAATAATCATCAGCTCCTGCCTGTGCACCGGTTAAATATGAAAAATTAATACAAGTATCCTCCCTCCTTCTCCGTCGCTGCTGTCTCTATCCCGTGCATATACTGTAAATCTGTGGGGAAAACTAATAAAGAGGAACAAAAATGCAGAAATGATTAAAACCTGCTTCAAACAGAATGGCAAGGAGAGAGCCAGAGAGAGAAAGAGATCCTGAGACTGGGAGAAAGAGGAAAGTGAGGGAGGGTCAGAGGAAAGGTAGAGAAAGAAGTAGGAAAGGGTGACGAGAAGTGAAAGGTAGAAGCTGCTGGTCTCTTTGCTTCTGTCAATAGCTAATATTCCAGTGGTTGGCTTGGCACTCCCACCTCATTTCTGTCTGCCAATATTTACAGCAGATAGTCCTGTATCCACGTTTTCTTTGATGTATACAGACATTACACTGACATTAATTTCCTTGACTCTTGGACTGGAAATATGCTTGCTTTTTAACCCTTTATAGGGCACTCATTGAAATGCTTGGAAATTCAAAATTGTGTTATTGTATTATTATTACTAAGAAGACTTTTTTTACTTAAATTTTTAATTTTCATGGTGAAAATCAAGATTAATGAATTTACCATATATGGTTCCTTGGTCTTAATGGGTAAACAAATGTAAACATGTATTTAGACCATTAGAACATAAGTGCTGATTCAGGCACTTGTCAGCATATACATTATCACATATAACATTAGACCACTTCTTCATGGTACCTAATAAAGCAGTTATGCCCAGCGTTCATGCAGAGGTGGACCTTGTAGATCTTCTCTGATTGGCTGGGTGAAAACCACATGCTTCTAAACCTCACTGAGAGGCACAGGGACGCACTTTAAAATGTGTGTGGAAGTTATCATACATGGTTCCTAGCCCCATAAAGGGTTAATAACGCATTTGCAGAGACAACTGTCTCAACGTGACCTTCCACATAGTATATTACTGGAGGATTCCACCAAAGGGAACGCATGGGCAGAACGTCACTATTGCTCACACACTAAATAAGTTTGTAGAAAATTCGCAGTGGACTAGTGAGTTCTTGTCTGATGACAGAACACATGCTGTGTGCTTTTCCAACATTTTCCACCCTACACAAATAAAACAATCCGTAACTTGTTTCCTACACGCTTGTCTTTAAAAGCCAGGTGCATATTGCATCTTGTATACACCGTTTTTGAGGATGTACCGATGAAGCCGTGATGTGAATGCATTTGCGTAGTCAAAAGCGAGTATATCTGGCCTTACTATAACCCTATGCATTGCTACCCTAAGAGTCATAAGAGCAGTGAAGGGTCTTCTTCTTTGGTGGCTAAGTGATCCATGCAAGAGGAGGTGTGTGGTATCTTGTTGGCCATTGCAGAGCACTGTTGCAAAGGTGCGTTCATTTTAATGAGTAATGATCCGAGTCTGACACGATGTCAATTTATGCTGCGTTAAAGATGCACTTTCAATGAACTAAACAAGGTTTTCTCTTTTGATTTATAACACTTTAAATTTCAGCAAATCAAAATCTTCTTTGGTGCAGTGAAAACAATGAAGCAACGTGAGGTGGGAGGATCCCTCCAGTGACCAGAACACCATAAAGCAGTTACTGTCTGTGTTGTTGCTATTAGAGCACAAATGCACACAGTAAGTTGTCTGTTGTGGGTAGGAAGACAGAAGAAGTACACAATGGGGAGGTGTAAAGTGGGGTTGACACCACTTATGGCCTATTTCAGTACGTATTTTATGGGTGTTAAAACAGCAAAATAGGCTTTTAAGGCAGTCCGAGGCCAGATGTCGATGTAGTTTTGGGCCACTCTCTCCCCTCTTGCCTCCCCGCGTACTTCATTAATTGAGACATTAAAAGATTTATCCGTGTCTTCTGCTTTGTCAATTTTTCATCCTCTAACTCCCATCCTCCCTGTTGTCCTCATTTGTAATTAAATGTTTTAGGATGCTACCCTGTCAGTGTGTGTGTGTGTGTGGGTGTGTGTGTGTGTGGTTGTGCGTGTGAGAATGCATGACAGCAGAGGGAAGAGAGAGAACTACCGCTTTACTTCCCTTGCTTGCTTCACATTCTTTCTCTCTGCAGCAGATGCTCTTGTTCTGCCTTAACGGCCAAGGATTCCAACTTAATTAACACTAAATAATTAACTAAACAAACATGCTAAGCACAGCAAACTCACGCACACATGCAGAAACTCATATGCTATCTGCATCATCTTCGGGGAGCTGATCATTCGGGGCCATTATGAGAGAAAGTGCGGTAAACGTTGCAGAGAACCTCGTGGTAATGACACAAGCTCATTTTCTAATCTGTGAAGTAATTAATGTGCTTAATGCTGTTATTAATCATGTTGTACAGCACAGGTAGCACGCTGATAATGTCTCCAAGGCCATGACTGTCTCTGTGTGTGCTGTCTGACACATATTGCTTTGATGTATCATACCATGTTGTTTTGCAGTTAGCTGTATTTCCAACCATTTCATCTTGATTTTTTAATTAAAATATTCCAGGCACCTTTAGGAAGTTCTACAACCTAGAACCTAGATATACAGAGAATATTATGTATAATTGGAATCAGTGCCATAGTATACATGATCAGCGTATAATAAATACTAATGAATACTAATGAATTTGGACGCTCCAACTTCGTTCTGTAGGTAAGGTGAGTGGCAGACTGCGTGTTAGTAGGCCAAAGAACGTGCTGGATCTGACAAAAATGGCGACAGGATTCAGGCAACCCCAGCATACAGTGTCATGCAAACGTTCAGGCATTCTAGACACACCTGAGTGGTGAGCTGTGGCTCAGTAGATAGAGCAGGTTGTCCATGAATCAGAGGGTTAAGCATCATTTAAAGCACCATGGGACGTAGACGGCGTAGCCTTACGCACGTAGCCTTACGCACGTAGCCTTACGCACGTAGCCTTACACCGGTGTGAGTCATTTATACATTATACCACCCAAGTGGTAGTCAGGTCTGTGTCTTTTTTGCCACTCGGGTTAACTTTTGTTTACTTCCTCTACTTCCTGCTTCACTTTCAACAATTGTGAGTGAAACTTTGGCCAATTCGGTCTTCGGTGAAGACGAGTCATACGAACGTTTGTATCTCTGAACCTCCTCAGTTGACCCTTCCTCGACGTGTTCCATCTTTATTGATCAAAAACAATCAATTCGAAAAATTGCAGAGATGGAGAAGCAGCCGGAAATACTAAAGCGGAAATATGCTACTACCAAGCGGACCAATCACAGCTCTTGCAGTCTGTGTCACCGGGACCCGTAGTTACAATTCTGTGGAGATGCACATCAGGCTAAAATATAAATCGCCCATCAGAGGTTTGATCCAGGTACATGGATCACATGCCGATGTCTCCATAAGCAAGACACTGTTGTGTGAATGTGTGTGAATGAATGGTTAACTATAAATTGACTGTGAAGTCCTTATGAATAAGAATGAATAAGCATATAAAAACAAGACCATTTTGAAATTTGTACCCATCATGCAATACCTTCATTCTGCAACAAGCCTAAACATACAGCTAAAACTATTTTAGCTCCAAGAACAACGAGTGATCCTGCAACACATGGTGAAAGAACGCACTATAATTCAAGTTTATATATACATTAACTGTCTGGATAAACGTCTTTGTTGGTGTTACATGTTAATTCTGTGTCGTAGCAGAGTGTGTGTGTGGGTGTGTGTGTGTGTCACACAGTATGTTTTGTGTGCCTCCACGAGTGCATATCCGTGTGCGCTCCAGGGACCTGTTTCATCAGAACTCTGTTAAGCGTGTCAAGCGGTGATGTGCTCCAGACCATGGTGACATACCCCGTACCCTCCACAGACACCCATCTACTCCACATCTCCTCCACACACACACACACACTTGCTTGCTCTGTCTATTCCTTTCTCTCTCTCACTTTCTCCCACACACACACACGCACACAAGGCTCTGCTTCAGTGTGGCCCAGAACAATAAGGCCTCATTTGCTGAAATGAATCTGTCTGCCACTGAGGCTCTTCCTCTGAGGAGCCTAATCGCACTCAAATAAATGACTAAACTCTGTGTGTATGTCTATGTGTGCCTGTGTCAGACCTAGTGAATTAACACAGAGCACAGGGCTGCTGAAGGGCTGCCATCTGCCCAGATGCTATGCTTTCGGTCCCAAGCAACCCCTGCATCAGTACAACCTGCACCAGTACACCAAGCACTGACCCCACTCCTCCCAGTGCTGCTTCTAGCGCTCACACATCTAGTAGCTGAAGCGACAGTGGCGGCAGCAGCAGCAGCAGTGACTGCAGTACCGTGGTGTGGATTGTGGTAATTAATGGATTTACACATTGAGCTCTTGTCAAACACATGCCAAGGGCAGGGAGCTATCCCAGCACTACACAGCGATTAACTTCTTACACACACACACACCCACACACTGGTGAATATAGCTCTAGAGTCTCTCTGATATAAAAACCTACCCGCACAGTTCCAGCTTACCCAGAGACACACAGGTTATTAACTAACCTAAAGGCCCCTGACTGGAGCACTGGAACAAGTATAAAGGGACCATTTGTGTGTACTGGTGAGCGGGAGATAAGAATTCATTTATTTTTTCCTCTAGCAGATGTAGCTTTGAGAAAGTATTCCAAACAAGAGATGCAGGAAAGAGGAAAGAAGTCCGAAAAGGCCGAAAATAACAGGCATGTTATTACCAGTATAGATACAAATGTACAACAAATGTACAATTTGAGACCTGTGGTAGGGACATTTCTGTTTTGTATTTGTTTTGCATTTTAAAGAAATGCAAATTATATATCAGCTGAACAAGTTGACAAAAAAGTTAAACCTCAGAAAATGTATTTCAGAAAGCTCAGCATCTGTAGTGTCATTCTTTTGCACCATGCAATGGAGCTGCAACAACTCCTGCTTGAACAAAACCTGATAACACATTTATTATTTGGAATGCCATGTTTCACTCCCCCAAAAGCAAGTAAAGAAACATAACAAACAATTAAAACAAACATGGATTCAGAGAAGTTGCCCCAAATAGATGGGATGGGGGGTGCCATTTGCTGAAATGTCAATGATTGAAAGTGAAAGTGAGCTAGTGTGATTATATATATATATATATTTATATCTATATATATTATGAAAAACAAAAGCCTTAAAAGCTCGACATATGGAGTTTTCCATCATATTGTGTTGTTTCTCCTTTTCTTGCTCCACCATCCTTCTGCTAAACAGTCTCAGGCCATTTGTTTTATCCAGGATGGATAAAGGGGGAAAAAAACAGGCAGAGCGAGAGAGGTGGAAATAAAAGTCCACGAGAGCACTAAACAGAAATGCAGGAGGAGCAGACAAAGGGGGCCGTGGAAGTGGATAGTGTTGTAAACGCAACCTGGCTTCCCACTCCAATTGCATTCCTTCATTTTAAATACCTGTTGGCTGAGCTGCCCATCTGTCTTCAGGCCAGGTGTGTGTGAGTGTGTATGCATGGGGACAGAGAGTGTGCGCGTGTGTGGGTGTGTGTGAGTGGATGTGACTGAGACAGATGACCAGTGGTAAATAAAGCTATTCCTCACAATCAACAGTGAGCAAGGCCACTGGCCACACAGCATGTTAACACTGTGTATGAGTGTGAGTATGCTAAATGCCTCTTGTTGCAAACATGTATGGCTCTATTTGTTGCTCCACATATATTCAGTTCAATTCAGTTTTATTTATGTAGCTTCAATAACAATTCCGATTGGCTCAAGGTGCTGTGCAGAACCCAGAGCCTAAAAGCCCCAAAGCAAGCAATAAGGCGACAGTGGCAAGAAAAGCAAGAAGTTATTATAACTTATGTTCAGGAACTACACCATGCCCCATATCATTCTATTTCCCGTGCTCACCTATAAAAGTGTCCTAACCCTCTCTCTCACTTTGTTCATCTCAGTTCTCAATCCCTGTCCTCCCCATCCCTCTTTTTTTCCTCTTTCACCTTTCATTACAGGAACCAGGGGAGAAGGATCCGAAGCTTCCCACCCTGAGTCACAATCCCTGGGCTACTCTAACATCATCCGTCTACACATTCTGCCCCCTTTATGTCTTCCCTTCAACTCCTTTTCATCCCATCAACCACTTTCATCCCACCCCCTTGACCCTTTTCACGCTTTTCATTCCATCTCCTCCAAACCTTTTCATCCCTTCCCCTCGACCCCTTTTCGTTCCGTCCCCTCAACCCCCTTCATCCATTTTCATCCCATCCCCTTGACCCTTTTTCATTCCTTTTCATCTCATTTCCTTCAACCCTTCTCATCCCTCCATCCATGTGTATTTGCATCAGTTAAGGTGTGGTCTTTGTAAGTTACAGGAGGAGGCCTTGAGCAGAACCCAGCTCATTTGGGAGGACCCATCAGCTTGAGGCTGGCTGGGCAGAGACAGAAAAAAAGAGAGAGGAGAGAGGAGAGGAGGAGAAGAGAGCAGCAGGAGGAACATAATGATACATACATCGGGATAAAGAACGATAAAACATGATACAATACGATAGCTGATGCATTTTACATGAGAGCAGTAGCAGTCAAAATATTCTCAGCAGACAGAATGAAGAATTCTGAAGAAGAATATTCCAAGAATGATTGTATATTGGCTTTATTGTGTGTGGGTTTTTTAATAATCATTACACACCCCACAAGGGGAAACCCACCTACTGTACAGAAAGCCATTCACTAATATTGCATCCTTTTGACTCACCCTCACCTAGTCATGATCCAGTAGTCAGTGGTCATATTTTTCGTTTTACCTCCTCCATGGGTAATGCTCCAGATCCAATCTGATCTTAAAAATGCAGCAGATCTCCTCAAAAGACTTTTGTGTTTTCTTGAAAGCTGCTTTGCTTTGACAGACAAGTTACCTAAGTAAAAGCTAAAAAGCTATTAAGCACTATAAATAACACTATTACTGTTAAATGACTAATAGGTAGAGAGCAATTGATTACATTTTTCAAATAACTTGCCCAAACTGGCTCCCTGTCTTTAGTATTACCAGCAGCTCACAGTGCTCCTTTTCAAACATGATTCCCATTGATTGTGACTATTAGCTGAAGGTACACACACCTCTGCCAGCTGGAGCCAGTTCACCTGGACCTGGAGTGACAGGAAATCGTAGAATGTCAGGAGAGGTCAACAGTAATTGTCAGTAATTCTCTACACTAATTGCCTGAAGCTCACTAAAGAACACATTCAGCAGTTATTGCCATTCAATTATAACCAATTATGAATAAATGATGGTGCAAACAGAGCTGGTGTAATTTGCAGGAAGCTTTCGTTTTATCCCTCCTCTATGTGTTGAAATGGCAAAGTGGAAATAGGAAAAGGTGGGTTTTTGAGCTCAAACCAACATTGATGTTTTGCAGTAGAAAGCGTTGCAAAGAGTGATTCAATAGTCATTTAAATCCATAACTGCGACCCGTACTTGCTTCTCTTGTAAACAAGGAATATTACCTGCAGCCCCAAGAACATGGTAGCGGTGTGGTGAACATGACTGATGGAGGACTGCGTTGGTGTGTTGGTGTGTGCGTCTGTGTGACATCTCTTAATAACGACTCCACGAGATGGCTGACACATCTCCTCTGCCTCTGAAGAGACTATTTTAGTGGGGATTTATTTTGTGGAATGAATTACCCAGTATAATTAAAAACCTTAATCTCCTTTTTCCTCACAACAAAACAATTTTGTTCAAACCCAGAGAAGCAATCCAAAATTAATTTATCGCACCACTGAGTAGTATTAATACTTTGCCACGCCGCTCCACCCCCCCTGCACACACACACACACACACACACACATGCAGCCAACCATCCACCTCCTCATCTCTGACATGGGCTATGTGATATGAGATAGGCTGCATATTGTAACATGGGATGTTCCCTGTGTAATCACCAGGAACAGAACAATACACAGGGGATGGTGGGTATTAGCTCTAATAGACTGTCCTATGGGGAACCATCAAAAAAAAAGAAAAAGAAAAAAAAAGGTCGCTGCTTGAACATAAAGATAAAAATCCCACACTTGCTTGTAAATGCATTTTAAAGTTATATTTTGTCGTATAACTTTAACTGTGTAATGAGTTGTTCTTTTAATTGAATGATTTACACGGTACCTGAAAGCCTGGGAAACTGCATGTTTCAACCACCAACCTGTACACCCTTAGCGACCACCTGTCGACAGAAGGAACACACTAATAAAAGACGTGTACACTGGCACTGAGGCCAATATTGACTTGTGTGTGTGTGTGTCTGTCTGTCTGTCTGTACTTTTAATAATGTACTGCAACATGAGAAAGGTAAATTGACCTATCAGGGTAAAGCCAGATTCCAACACAGCATCTCCCCCAGAGTCCTCCATTTAGCAAAACCAACAACTCCAGCCATTAACCCTTTGGTGGCCTGAGTGGCCCTTGCCATATTTTTCTGTACAGTTACACCTCTTAAGCCCCAAAGAGGACAGAGGAAGCTGCTAAAACAGCAAAATCTATTGTCTTGGACAGTAGCAACAGTGGGAATTGTTTAGTACACAATGGAAGGTGATGACAAAGTGGTGCAGAAGAGGATCAATGCTGTGAGGTGTGCAGTGCTGGTTGTTTCTATGTCTCTGTGTCAGTGTGGAAAGTGTGTGTTGAGTGTGTTCCTTGGTTGCTGTGATGGAAAGGGAACTGGAGGAATGTGAGGTGGGGGTGGGTGGGTGGGGGGATCAATGATACATTTGTTTTGTTTAGGTAAATGATTGTGGTGGAGACAGACAACAGCACTCTGTCTTCTGTCCCTCAGGAAACAGAAGACAAATGACTATCAATGTCCCATCATCCTTCTCCCTTGTTCTAAGGGCTAGGCACCCATGGTGCACTGGGTATGTTAGTGAGCCATATACATAGAGTGGAATGGTGACAGTGTTTCTGTGTATTCATTCAAGTAGCTGAAACTCTTCACCTTCAACTATGCCAGTGGTTCCCGAAGTGGGGGCCATGGCACGGGGGGAGCAGGGCGCGGACGGAATGAATGAATTAATAAAGGACACTGCTAGCGATGAGATTTTTTGACGGGCTCCCACGCAAACGCAAACCTGTTACACTGAACATAATTACACAGTAAAGTTTACTTTTATTTGTTCAAAAGGGAGGTTTGAGGTTTGTATTAATTACAATGTGTGAATTAAACTACAGTGGAGTCTGAAAACAAATTTTTTGAAGATTTTCTTATGTACCAAAGGGGGGCCCAGCAGAGAAGGTTTGGGAACCACTGGACTATGCGACAACCTGTCCTGTACATTAACTGCATACAGAAATTCAAATTAAGACTAAAAGAAACAGTGAGTGAATCATCATGGTCACTTGTCGAACTGGAAATTTGAAAATCTGAGCTCAGTTTTGCGATTGTGATAAACTGTAGGGTATTGAGAAATCCCAAAATACCTTTTATTGAATTCATACTGTTGTGGTTTAAGCAAATTTAATAATTAAATTGCAGGGTCAAAAAGTTGCCCCTTGAACACACAGTTTTCTCTATGCCTTATTCAGACACTGAAACTGGAAGAGATACGACCAGCTGAAGCTATAGGACAAGGTCTATATTCCTTTGATTCCAGATGTGTGGAGTGAAAATGAATGAATGCATGCAACACTATACTGACAGTAAATCAATTTAAAAGAAAACAGAAAACTTTTAAATATCTTTAAATTGAAGTGCAATTCCAGTTCATTAATACAATTAAGTTACTCTCTGTAACCTTGTGAATTTTACAAACTGTGGCTGTTATTGCTTAGATTGGTTCCCAAATACATGGGAGCTTGTGCACATCACTAAATGGAGACTGCATCCAGTAACTCTACCACTGTGAGGAAGTCACTGTGCTGAAATGTGCTAATTGTGCAAATTTTTTCTTTTTCTGGAATACTTTCAAAGATAATGAGCACATATAAATATATAGAGGGTGTCACAGTGGTGTACTGGTTAACACTGATGCCTCACTCAAGGATCTATCTCTGTATGCAGTTACACTTTACAGCTGAACATTTGGTTATACAGATAAAGCATAACATTATGACCACCTTCCTAATATTGTGTATGTCTATGTGTGCCTCCAAAACAGTTGTGACTCATCAGTGAATGGACATGGGCCTTCTAAGGGTGTCCTGTGGTGTCTGGAAACAGAATGTTGTTAGTGGGGGCCTTTGGGTCCTATGGGTTGAGGGGAGGGGCCTCTGTGGATCATCCCACAGATACTTGATCAGTTTGGGATCTAGTGAATTTGGAGGCCAGGTCAACACCTTGTGCTGTTCTTCATGTTTTTTTTTGAGTTGTTCCTTAAGCATTTTTGTGTGTGTGTCAGGCTGTATCCTGCTGGGGATGGCTGCTGCCATCAAGGAGTGTCATTGCTATGGGGTGGGGGTGCCTGGTTTGGTCTAGGTGGGTGCTAGATGTCTAAGTAACATCCACATGAATGCCAGGTCCAAAAGTTTCCAAGCAGAATTGGATTGTCCCTAGGTGGTCAGTGTTATTAATTTCTCATAATGTTATGGCTGATATTCATTCATTAGTTATATAGTATAATAGTTAAATATTGCTCTACGGTATATATTAGTAGCAGTGTACATTTAATATGCAGTTAAATTTCCACTTGTAGAGTCCATCTGTATATCTTCTCTTTCTATATTATTTGCCATAATTTATTGTGTAGTTAGAGTAAGTAAATTAGTGTGGTAGTATTAGCATATACTGTATGTAGCATAGTGGGAGTGGAAGACACAGTATGTCTCACCTCTGTATGTCTTTTAACATATTCATTAACGTATTGTGGAACTGACAGTAAACATGACTTGAATCTTGAATCTTAAATCTTGAATAAAATGAGCTCTGCATTTAAAACAATCAAATACACTCATTCACAGTACATTGTGATTATTAGATGTTTTTCTTTGGTGTTAATTAATCTCTGAATTGAAAATGAAACTGTACTTATCGTTTATCCTCTCATGTGGTTCCTTACCGTGACAGTGTTTCTGGGCTCAGAACCTTAAGACAGTGAGTATAGAACAGTGTTAGAACACCGTACCATTCATCAAAACCCCATGGCTCATGGATTCAAAGGGCAGCTCTAAGGGATGTACACAGTAACACTGCCTGGATTAGAGACCTTTCCCATGAAAAATGGCTTGACATAGGAATTCAAAAGCAAAACTTTCAGCTCTTACCCAACAGCTTTCAGGTTACAATGAGTGATGTATTTTTCCAAAATAATAGGTGAATATGTATTCGATGTACTTACACTGTAAGTTAGTAGTTTCGTCCTCAATATTTAACAGCTCAGCTCAGAGATCAGTGAAAGAAAGAGCACACCACATACCCACTAGAAGGAGCTATTTATCTCTATATCACATACCCCTCCCACCCCCCGAAAAAAGCAGCTACACAAGTTGGAATCCTTTAAATAGCACTATGAAAGTGTGTGAGAAAGCCAGGACCAGACAAAGTCTCAGGTCATCACGCTGCCTGTCGTTTTCCAGGACCGCGTAGCAATCTTAAATATGAAGTGAAATTAATTTATCTAATATGTTTTAATCTCATGCCGAAAGTAACCACATCAGTGCTTTGAACAGATTTATTAGTAATCAAAAAAAAAAAAAAAGAAAAAAAAAAGAAAAAAATAATGTTGTTTTGCGTTTGGATCTGCAGAAGCAGTTGTTTTGGTGGCTTTAAAATCACTTTGCATTTTGTGTGAATGAGCAGACTGCAGATGATCTCATTAACTGGATTAGCATGGGAGTTACTGAGGAAAGAAATGTTTATTAATAATAACCATGGTAGTAGTAACTTTAATAATAACTGTGATAATAATGTACCAATACTGTCATAAATAGTATTGTTTCTTTGAAGCACGTTAGGAGCATACAGAAATTAAAACCAGGAAAAAGAAATACCAAAACATCCAAACCCAATACGGTACAGGTGCTGAACAGCTGTAATATATATATGTGCGTGTCTATATATACATATATACATTCCCTGGCCTCTTTATTGGGTACAATCTAATGCAATCTAAGAACTCTATCATACACTTTTCCTTTATGAAGGTGGTAAAGTTATCTTTCAGAGAAGTGGTAGGGTAAACTTTAGTGATTGGTGTTGTGCTAGGCTACATAATGACATGTATTTATTATATAAACTACAAACTTGGTAATAAACAAAGATTAACACTGCTCTGTCAGTGCTAATCAACACTCAACATTATTATGTGTGTGAAGTTATTTATGGCTGAGCTGTTGTATAGGATTGCATAAGGATTTACAGGTGTACTAAATAAAGTGGCCACAGAGTGTATATACATATATATACACTCTGTTTCATTTGCACAGGTCTGAGTGAAGCCACAGTCACACATGAAGAATCTTTTTTGTTGTTCTAATATACATTAAGATAAGGTTTTGCTATTGACATAGAGAATGGGAGGATCTATACAGAAAGAATACAAAAGCACATTGAAGCCTCAAACAGATAAAACAGACCAAAAACAGACGGAAAAGTACAAACAGAATGGAGCAAAATTCTTTTTTTTTTTTTTTTCTTTCTTGTCACCATTCAAACCTTTGTGCTTTGGGGATCTGCATAGGACAGGGTTTGGGTTGCTAGGGTCTGGGGAGTGACAGATGTGTAAAGGCAACAGTATACTTATAGCAAAAGTCCAAATTGTTGAAATAGAAACACAGCAGAACATGTTACCATATACAAATACACAATTTTTATTATGTTTTTTTTAATTGTTTTATTTTAACAAAAGCTTTGTGTACAGTTGTTAGCAATCCATACCTATTTGGGCAAATGCAGAAGAGGGAATTAACCTAGAGAAATATGTAACTCTCCTTTCTACAAAGACCGCAGGATTTATTATTTCAACTTTTCTTACAGGTAATATCGTGTAGTCCTGCATTATGTTGACTGATCTTTGTTTCACCATGACAGGTAAGGTCAGACCATGGTTTATGTCATGTCATTGTTATTGTTTTTTTAAACCATGAAGGGGATAGCTCCCTAACTTCAACTATGTAGTTTTAGTTACCTAAACCTCGGAGAACATTGACTATATGTATAAATGGTTTAGGAAGGCTTTTCTAAGGCTAATCTTGCACTTGAACGTGACATATTACAAGACCATCCCAGCTCAGTTCAGCTGAATTGAATCATTCAGTAGCTTGCAAAAAATGTCTTCGTGCCAAAGTTCAACTGAGGAGAACAGAGGAGTGATTTGCTTCTCGTCACTTATTTCTACTTTCTTCAGCAGTTTGATCACATAAGATAAGTTATTTACATTTAGTCTAAAATATGTTCCAGCTTTTATGCTTGGTGCATAGTACTTACATTTGTGCTCATTGAGCCTGATCTCATGTGAAACAAATAAGAGACATCGCTTCTTTATTACATTAATTATTTTGGACAATGTCAAAATGAAATCTTAAGCAAAACTGTTAAATCTTCAGTCAAATGACGGATAATTCAGCCTAACCCTAGTCAACTCATTTGTAAAAAAGGATTTTTTTCTTTTAGTGCTGTTATGCAAAGCAGGAGCTTCACTTGACATACAAAGTTTAGTTATTTTTTTTTAGATAGCACAGGCTACTGTAAACAAAATGTTACTTGTCAAATGGTATGCAGCTATGGTGCTAAGAGATAGCTTTAGACCAACTACATAAATGCATAAGTAGAGCTGGTGTGGAAAAAAATAAATGTACGTGTCCGTTAGTTTGAGCGGACCTGCTAAAATGTGTCACTGCAACAAGTATACTGTGGACTTTATGGTGGAGGTCAGTGGGTTACCAGGGGAGGTAGGTGTGGTTTTGGCTTATGGGTTGCAGTTGGGCTCTAGCTGGGCTACGCTAAGGAGGGTGAATGAGGTTTCAGAGAATAATAGCTGCGTTTAGGGCTTGCATCTGAGGTATACGCAATAAAAAGAAAAGGGGAAAGTTTCGCAGAGGACCCAAAATAGGTTTTGGTCGGAAGCTCAAGGATTTTTCATATATTTTTGTACTGTAGAACAGGTGAAGGGTTGGGATTCTACTACAGATTGTGTTTTTTACCTAAAGAGGGAGTTTCTTGGGTGAAACGGGAAAGGCTCAAGGTAAAGGAAGACATGCTAGCTTGAGCAGAGTGGTTTTCTCACGGTTACAGTAATCAGCCAGAGGGTGTACCAGTGCTAGGATGAAAGCTGCTTCACACCTTTTGTTGATCTCTCCAACCATTAATGGATGGACAGCATTTACAGTACATGTAAACAGGACAAAAGTCTTCAACTGAAAGAACAAAAAGAATCAGAAGAACATGGCAGAGATCAGAGGATACCCCGATCCCTGCTAAGATTGACATCGTTTGTTTTCATTAGTTTTTTTTTTTTTTGTATTGTTTTCCATAAAGTCACAGTCTGTTTTATCTTCATGTCTTATGCAGTCTGTCTGAGCTGCCTAGTCCCATTGCAGTTGTGTTATCCCAGATGAACAGTTCAGCAGTTGATTGCCGAGGTGTGGTGGTATATCATGGAGGCATTTTTAAAAGGTCTGTCCACTAGACAGATCCACAGATCCTCATTTAGTCTCATTCTTTGAAGTAGCACTGAGACATTCATGTAGAGGACAGTCGTTCACCGTAGGAACCGACCATCCTGTCCATTGTGGCACATGCACTTTGAATGACTGAGAGAGAAATGCAGCAACATGGGAGGTAACTCTGGATCCTTTCGCACATAACCCAAATCTGTTTGACTGCAACACCAGAGCACTGAGTCCATGGTCATGTGGGAAGCTGAACTGGACGAGAAAGAAGAGCAGAAGATGGAATATTCTCCCCGTGAATTCACTTTTCTGAATTCATGGCGAGTGCTCTCTGCCCTGTCTCAGATCAACGACGCTTCCAGAATGCCGGTCATCAACCCAGGAGGAACATCTGGGCTCTACAGGAGGTGGACTAAATAATGGAAACACGACATAACAAACACCAGAGGAACTGAATCGCAACTGTAAAGGCAGCCACATGGGCCAGTAAGGAGTAAGTCAGCTTCAAATGACAGCATTTTGTCCAAAAAAATTAAAGTATCTGACAAATTTAAAACAGCTCACTACACCAGGAATACAAATGTCTCATTGCTAAATGATGAGCAGTCACGAAAGCTGCCGTGTTCACAGTTGTGTTCAGCCCGAGCTCGTGTTACCTTTACTGTATTATGTTACACTGAGTTACATTCAGCTGGCTTGAAAGTCAAGGCTGGAAGATCATTGTTACGCTATAGATTACCAGCGTACTTCATGTAAGCACTATATCTGAAAATTTGGCCCAAAAAAAGGAAGCAATTCAGACATGGGGAGAGAAAACAAATAAATAAATGATTGTAAACATTTAAGAAAAAGACTTCTCAGTTGTTGTCTGTTGGAAATGTAACACTTCAGTCTCTGTGTTAACTGGTTTAAGTCTCATGTGACCGCATAATCTTCTGCATCTGTTCCTGGTCTATGTCGTCTATGACGACTCTGGACCTGGTAGGAAGGCTATGCATTGACGTGATTGTAGAGTAAGAGTTAAAACCCCTCTGGATGAACATAGATGTGTACATTTTTCCTGCGTGAAGACACCTGGTCTAATGACGCAGGTTTTCATTCAGATCTGATGTTGAGATCGTTATATACTACTGGAAGTTTCCTTTATTTCCTCCACCCCATGTACCTCAGAGGAGATTTTATCCCCCGCCCGCTTTTATTCCTCCTGTTTCTCACCCCCTACATAGCTCTAACCCCCAGCACCTTGATAACTAAAATTCGAAGGAGAAAGAGAGAGAGACAGACAAGGAGGAAAAAACTGGAAGAAATATCAATATCAATATTTCACAAAAAAAAAAAAGCCTTTTCATCTTCCCCCCTCCCTGTCTGTTTCACACGGAGGACAGGTCGCTCCCTGTCTCCTTGTTCTCATCAAATTTGGAAAGGCTGTCTAAGAGAAATTCTGACTGATCCTGTAATGATTACACATTTCTGCCTCTCCCACTGGTTTCCCACTGGCTGCAGGGCACTAGTGTTCCTTTTAAATGCTTCCCTCGTCTTTACCTCTTTTTCTTCTTTCATCATTCTTTCGTTTTTTCTTTTTGAACATGACATTACAGTCTGTCTGGGTCAGCAGAAGAGGAAGTCCAGCATATTATCAGAAACATTTTGCTATATCATTTACACATGTATACAATTTACAGAGTACTGTATGTTTTTTTTTTTTAAGTATATATAAAACAACATCATCTACCTAAAAAGTTTTTGAAGTTACATTCAGTAGCTGAACTGAGGGGAAACAAAATCAAATGAAACAACAGAATAAAACATCACACAAGTAGAAACCTCATCATACGTCAACAGTGCATTAAATCCTGCATGAAAGTTGAAAATCAAAGGCAAACGTATGTCCAAGAGTTGCAAATCACAAATAGATATATCTATATTCATATATAAATGTTTTCTTCTCACTGGTAATACAATTAATACAACATTAGTAAATGGCTACAATTGACTCTCCGACCATGCCTGACAGCATGTTATTAGTACAATGTTTAAATATAGAAGGATGTCACTAAAGTAGAGATCCATATAAATAGAAAGGTTTAAAGAGACTCTTAGTAAAACTTTGCTTGTGATCCTTTTTTTTTTTTTTTTTTTTTAACCCACCCCCCCATCCCTTCTATCAGTACCTTCTCTCAGTACCTTCTCAGTGGTGAAAGCTGAGGGCCGAGACTCTCCCATGACATGTTGAAGCAGACAGCTCCTATTTTTTCTCGTTTGTACCCTTCGTCAGACTGCTTGTTCCTCCCACCCCTGCCCTACCCAACACAATGTACAAAAGCAGTTTACTACACAGCACGGCCACCTCAAACCACAACACCGTAATGACATGTTTGGTTGTGATGTCAGGGGCTGCCAGGCCTCAAACAGACACGCCTGCCTCTTGGCTCTCATTGTAGACTTCAGCTAAGCTTGTGCACTTGTCAAATAATCACATATTTCCCTCACTGTATATCTCCATGTGCACACACCAATGTATACCTATTTATTAATATGCTTATTTTGGAATCTGCAAAATGCAGACTACTTGACAAGACTAGCCAGAAAAGTAACAACTACACTACTGCAGTCCATTAGTGGAAGACAGGCTCAAAAAGCTTTAGTATCTGAAGACTAGTGACATGTCTGATGGACCAGCTACCCCCCACACCCTGACACGCACACACATGCACGCACGCACACACACACACACACACACACACACACACAAAGATCCTGCTGACACCCTTCCTGTCCATCCCACCTCATCCAGCAGGGAGGGAGAGGTGTGGGGTGTGGTGGGTGATAGTCAGAAGACTGGAGGGAAGCTGGCATCTACACCCTCCTCTTCTAAACTGCAAAGACACGTGACATTTCCCCCAAGTTTTTCTTTTCTTTTTTTTTTTTTTTTTTTAAACATACTTGCTATATTACACACATATAATATATAATACGTATATACATACATTAGTGTTTGCTCTTTTTGGAAATCATAAACTTAAAAAAGTTTACAAAAATAAAATGTTTTATAGTGACCTCCCTAGTGGGTCTCTTCCTCACAGCAAGGCTTGTTTTTCAGGGGTCAGAGCCGGCAGGCTCCCCTCCCCCTGGACTACAGGCTCAATGGTTCAGGCCTTGGCCTCACAAAGCAGGCCCAGAAACATGCTCCGTCCATCCCTTCAGATCCCTTTCATTCTTGATAGAAGGGCTCCTTTAAAAATCTGCTCTTTTTGTTTTAGTTGATCTTTTTTAGTGTCCTTCTGTGTCCGCTTTGTTCTTCTTTTTTTTTTTTTAAGCAGATGTCCATCTGTACTCATCCCGCTAGTCTTTTATTTACTAAAAAACAGAGAACAAGCAGGTCAGTATAAATACACATACTGTACATACAAATTGGGAAAGTAACTTTGATTTTACAGTGTATAATAGTTTTTTTAATCATACTTCAAAATAGCTGCAGCATCATAACTGATCAGATTTAGTATTCACAGGACAAAAAGCATTTAGTCACTGAACAATAAAGAGACATTTATGCTGGATGGATTAGATTACTTGCAAACCAGATTCATAACACTGTACATTTTAAAAACTGTTACAACAGCAGTGTATACACCTTTCCAAACAAAGCACTGTTTGAGCACCTTTACCAGCATATACAACAACAATACAAGTTTTTATAATTAATTTGTTTCATAATTAATTTGCCACTCATTGGAAAATTCTGTTTAGGAGGGTGTTGATGAGACGAGAAAGATGGCATCAGTGTTGTGTGGCCAACACGGAAGTGCCGAAAACTGCAGTTCTTCAAATGGCCACTTGGGGAGATATTTCCTTCATAAATTCAATAATACAGATTATAATAATGTCTTCCGTGTGTAGACGTTATTTAGCACTTCAGATGTTACAGATTAAGGGAAATTACAGATTAACATCAAAATATGTTCTCCCAAATAGAAAAAATATTTCTTGTGAATAAGAACAATGATTGTATTTTTGTTAGTTGGACAAGGTGGCGAATCACAACCAAATATTAACTTGTTGGCAATGTGATTTTCAGGAGACTATGCACCAACATAAAGTTACAGCTAAAAGTCCAAATTCAATAAATTCAAAAGAATCAGCTGAATTTTATTCTACCTCTCACTGCAAGTATAACTGCTAAGTATCTAAGAGGCTTAAGGCTTTTTTCCTACACAACACAACGCTGGAATTTCCACAGTGAGGAAATGAGCTGCAAATTGCACCACACTTCAGCAACAATGGGAAGAGCACAGAGGAGGACAGAAGGGCAGAGTGAGGCTTGCTGTGTCCCGGGAGGCTCTCGTCTCGACAGAACCTCTTTAATTCCAAGAGATTAGTTGTCGGGATGAAGCAAAGAGGTGTGCATGTGAGAGTGAGAGCACTGGGGGGAGATCTTCAGATGCAGAATTAAGGATTGACTT
Source organism: Chelon labrosus (assembly GCF_963514085.1). NCBI lineage: Eukaryota > Metazoa > Chordata > Actinopteri > Mugiliformes > Mugilidae > Chelon > Chelon labrosus. The sequence goes on from NC_140352.1 coordinate 24,084,596, forward strand.
TAATTTCTTTGTAGCTGCCCAGTCCTGCCCCCCTGGAGAGAGACAGGACTTGTGCAGCGGCTCCAATCACAGCCAATAATGGCATTCTCTTGTCTCAGCTAAAGGGGCTTGCTCCCCCCTGTTCACTTTGCAAGGAAAGAGGAAGTAGAAAGTAGTGGGGACTGAGTGGAACAGCACGGTTAGGGCTCAAGGTATACAATCACACAGGAGGTGACAAATATATTGACCACTTTCATGACAAATGTGCAAATACCTTGAGTTGATAAACCAGTGCCGACCATTCTTCCCCACCAATATCTACCCGATCTCTATCACCTACCACTGTGTTCTCCTCTCCATCCGCACAAAAATCCCCACAGGCTTTTCTACGCCTGTACGTGAGCTGAAGTGTGTGTATCATTTGGAGCTGACTTCTTTGCTCTAACTTCATAGAGAAGGAGTGCCGTAGAAAAAGCTTTAGAGGTGAGAGATGAGATCGTACGCTCATCGGTCATGTTTTCAAAAACAGATCCTGATCACCCCGTGTTACCTCTATGTGAGCAGCCAGGAAAAGAACAAATGAGAACGTGAACCTGACAAACGTCTCCTCAAAGACAAAGTATATTGAGACAATTAAACAATTAAATGTGATAAATATCCTTGCTTAATAGAGACGACGAAACAAAAATAAATCAGCGCTGCATTCACACTGGGCCAGGGAAGCTCTCGTATGCTCCAGAGAAATGTGAAGCCAAGAACGTATGCATCAAATTTTGGCATGTAAGTATATCAGGGGAAAAAAGCAAATCAACCACAGAGGAACTCTTGACACAAAAAGTTTTAGCAAGTACTCAAAATAAACCACTTATCAAACAGCAGATATATACAAAGACAGCACATTTAAACCAGGACTACATACAATTAGTTCCTAGACACTTTTTCATATAAAACATCTAAAAATCTATCGGCATGTTTGTAAACTCTTAACTCTAAAGCAAAAGGAGAGCACAAACTTATAAACTTAAAGAGTCTTTAGTGGAGGAGCATGAATAACACATTGCAGTTCTGCTGGCTGTTATGAGTCCTACAATGGTGCTCTGAAAAATATGAGACCTTAAGTTGGATCCCTTGTGGCTGCTTCGAAGCCTGCTCTGTTCTTCGTCTGTTAACTCTGCCCCTTGCTATCCCACAGGGGAGAGGCTTTCTACTGGACACAAAGTAGAAAGTTGTGTTCTAAGTCGCTCAGTTTGTACCATTTTTAGGCACTGAAAGTGTTGCGGCGATGCAAATTACTGCACAGTTAACAGAAAAATACATACATCAAATCAATACTTTGCGTGAACACCCTTAAATTTTAAAACCATGCTAGTTCTTCTTGTTGCACTTGCACACTGCGTTTTACTGCAGATAAGTAGGTTCAGCGGGTAGGTCTGCAAGAAATTTTCATTTGTAGATTTAGTCTGTCTCAAGAGTTTTCTGTCTTTTCATGTAATGACTGACTCCATGATGTTGAGATGTGTCCTCTGTGGGAGCCATCTGCTGCAGGACTCCCTGTTCTTGTTGCTGAAGAAAGTTCTACATGTATTGTGTGATGGATACGAATCTAAACATCTAAAGTGACTAAACCTTTTGCACAGTACTGCATATCTGTCTAGAGGGCATTGGAAAATGAAGCAGCTAATACAAAGGACTGTATTCAGGGTTTCAAAACTACCCTTTCACAATTACTGATGAGCAGGCAGGGTTTGTGGAACAGCTATGGCTGTGGGAAGACAAGATTCACTATTCAAATGAACTGATTTAAAAAGTTGTTGTTTTAAATGTTGGTATGACTAAACTTTCTGGATGCACTCAAGAAGAGACAGTTTATCACTGTGTGTTTTCTATGAGGCATGAGAAAAATAATGCAAAGGGGGGCAAGAAGAAACTGTAATGGTAGACTGTTATTGTAGCTTCTAGGATTTTCTTTCGGCTTGACATGCACTGTCTTCCCCCTAAACAACCGCAGCCTTTAAACAACCCCTACCGGCCACATAGACTGTGATTGTTTCATTTGTTCCTGAAGAGCAACCATTTGCTATACTTGTTAGTGTTCATAAGAAAGAGCCGCTGTAGATGTTTTTGACATTTTCTTCTTTTCTTTTTCTGTTTGAAATAACCTAAATACTTTGACCTGTTAAGAACATAGACCACCCAACCTGATGGTGACTGATAACTCACTCTGAAGTCCTCTATAGTGCAATTACAAAGAGAAAAAACAAAGGGAGAAAGAAAAATCCAGGGCATACTATTTTGTATTTGGATGGTGGTTCATCGTGCCATCTTACAAATGCCTGCATTAATAAAGCCAATTAAACTGGAAATCAGTAATGACTGCCTATTCAGCCATGCAGGACAGGAACTCTCATCATGTCGATCACCAACGTATTGAGACAGAAGCTGCCTCAAACTTGGCTGCAAATTCCCTCTCCTGCAGGAGCTAGTGATTGACATGATGACTGATGTCCACTTAAACAGGATGGAAAGGGGAGTAAAATAATAAAAGTACTTTCAGGTAAAAGCCTATTTAATATTTGAAGGCATATTGATATTGTTTCTGAAAAACTAAAGAATGATGTGCCTTGTTTGGGAACCGGAAGCCATGGTGGTTATTTAGGAGACATTGCTGTGGATAGTTTAAGGCCTATGGTTATTGTCAAATAACCATGGCTATTGTCAAACCCCTAACGACTCACCCAGGCAGTCATTTGAAAAAGTAAGCTGTGGCAATTGTTAGCTTTTTGACACATTTGGACACGTAGCTTTATATTGATTTGAGACGATGCCTCCAGTTAAACGTTAGTTAATCACTCAGTCAAGAAAAATATCAACAGATTTAATATAGCTTTCTAAAGAGAGGCAGTATACCTTTGGCTTTAAAAGGGATAGTTGACCTCTTTAGTGTTTTGCATATTTATTCTCTCTCAGATTAATTTTCTGACATTTTTTACCACGTTTGGTCACCCTTCAGTTATTTCATATCAAATCTTTCACAACATCCCACAGTCCTTGGTGGGATTCAAAACTGTACTTAGATTAGGACATTGCATAACCTTCCATTGCTTCTTATTGAGCCATTCCATGGTGGATTTGTGTTTAGGATCATTATCCTCTTGAAAGGACCACTTATGCTTCAGCTTCAACTTTTGGACACATGGCCTTACATTATCTTCAAGCATTCTTTGATGATGAAGAATCAGTGACTATAAGCCATAACATTTTCACCACCATGCTCTGCAGTAGGTTTGAGGCCATTCTCCTGAAAAGCAATCTCATGACCATCTCAGTCGGATGGCCGGCACATACCCTTTGGCGCCAAAGACTTGGTGAGGCAGCCAGCTATGGTCAAATTGGCAGGTAGTTCACGTTTATTCAGACTCTGTTCTAAGAGGATCAGATGTTTGCTTGTCAAAATGTGCATGAAAAAGCCAACAATGTTCATAGGATGTACATATTTTTTCACATGACTGCACCTATATAAAAGGGAGAACATATTTTTTCTGTTTATATATATATTCATCTTCTGTAGTATGAGAACCTATCATTAATATCACTTTAAACAAGAGACTAATAAATACTAAGCTAATACACTTCTTTCTAAGAGACACAAATACTGGCAAAATGACTTTCACAAAAAAAGACTAACATACAGTTATAAAATGTAAAGTGCACGGAAGAGCATATATAAATGAAAAAGATACCACAGATACCAGATTTTTATTTACATTAATAGTTATGAAAATCAGTAGGTATCCCATCACCCCTGAAAGTACATTTAGAATATATAAGCATGTTCTGTTTGCATATCTGTACAAATGACTGAATGAGACTGACTGAGTTTTGTCCATTCGTCACCTACATTTGAATATATGAATGCGTGTTTCTGAAAAATGTTCTGTCAAATTAGTCCAAATCTACAACTCCAGACCTCTCACATCTTTCTTAAACATTCCCATTGTATCCTAAAAGTCACTACAGAGTGTTACTGATCTGCAGAAGGGTCACAGCGGCATATATTTTGACCAAGAGATATGACCACTGGAACTGCAAATGTGGCTAGTAGAACAAATACAGTATCTCCTTAATAAAGTTTTATTTGTTGTGCAGTGTGTTTTTATTATAGGTAGAGAGCTGAATGATTGGCCCAGCTAGGCCTCAGTCTTTTCTGTAAAACAAAGTCTACTGGATGAGAATATGCAAGTGTGAAACTGCACATTTAGAATCAGTCTCAACCATAGTCATCTATTATCCAAGACTGGCACCAAGACGGTTTCATGGTGTGTAGCAAAGTTTTTCTCTGCCCCTTTTGAAAGAAGGAATGAATAATAAATGCTTACTCCCTTACTACCCCCTACCGGACAGTGTGCTATAACCTGACTGAACCAATACATTAACTGTTCCTAAGGATCTGGGCAATGCAATAATGATTGTGGTAATGCAAGCACAGATCTGATTTCCAACCATGGCTCTTTGGGAGCCCTATAGAATGTGTCAGTACACATTTAACCAGTGAGCGGTGTGGTCTTGGTTAAGGAATGCCTAACCCTGTCCATAGTCGATGTCATTTAGTGTCGTATAATGGCACAGAAAATCTCAAAATTCATAACAAGTAATATCATATATGCCTGAAGAGACACACTTTTCACTTTGTGTAAAAGAACTGTGAACACTGACGATGGAAAAGCTATCCAATGTGCAGGTGCTTGTCTTGAGGGGCTGTAATTGATTAAGGTCACATTTTGTTTGCGTGAAGGAAAAAAAAAAATGGATATTTGATTAGACTGGAAGAGGGAGAGTTGTCCAGCTTGTATTTACTGTAACAATAGCCTTATCTGCATTGGAAACAGCAAGACAGCAAAAGATGACAGTGACGACAGTGACAGCCACAGATCAACTGGGAATGTGTGTGTGTGTGTGTGTGTGTGTGTGCATCTAGTGTGGTATATCTTCAAATGAGATCAGTGCTCATTGACTGAACTCTCTTATCTCTAATCTGTGGGGTAAATTGCCTTGGTTGGTGCTTCTCTTCACACTCCCCTTTCTTCCTGCACTACTGACTCCCCTCTTTACGATCACATCAGACATAACAGGCACAGATAGCTGTTTACTGGTGGGAGAGTTTGTGTGCGTGTTTGTGTGTGTGTCTGCAAGAGAGAGTTGGCCATGTTTCGTTTAGCATACATCTGCTGTGTACATGTTGAGGCTACACCATTAGATGACTCGGGGTGCAGATTTTCTAATATTAATGCTATACTTGGCGTTTCTGGTGTTGTGTTGACACCAAAGCTTTGTGTTGACTTCTATTTTCTCCAAATTACATTAACGTAAGTGGCTTGGCTCGAGGGCTTGTTCTACTAAATTTAAAATGTGCAAGATATGATTTGGAACACGAGATAATTTCCTCTTGTATTAATTTTGACACTTTAAACTAACCAAACGCGACTGTGAAACTGATTCGTGAAAGGTTCCGCTAGCACCATATGTGCTCACATACACGCAGTAATTGAAACTGCTATTGAAATGGGCCCCTGTAAAGGCTCTTTACAAAAGCGTTTTAACCACGAGGACTAATCAGAGCACTTATCCATGCACTGGCATCACTTCTTTTTGTGTTTCATTTTTATCACTCTTGAATTAATACTATCCAAACTGAAGTGGGAACAAGAGGTAGCTGTAGTTCCCTGGTTTAGCTGTCTTCCAGTAAGTTTGTCTGGTTTTGCGGGTTAAGGTGAACATCGCAAACTGTCTTATTCTGTTTCCATCTTGTTCCTGTGGAGAGAAGACAGATGCCTGAAGGCAGAGAGGAATCAATACTAAGAAAGGCTATGGTTTTCTACGTGGATATACACCTGTTTCCGTTTCAGCCAATCTATAACAAGTGAAACTCCTGCAGTAGGTCACTCTCAATGATATTAAAAATTGTAATGTGGAGATGTACTGATGTAAGAAGGTTGCTGGTAGTGTATTTTATGTTAATGTTTTGTCTTTTTAGCATTTTTATCTTTATTGGATAGTAGAATGTAAAGAGGCTGACAGAAAAGCTGTTTGCAGGTAGGAGTCTTTCAATCACAGCACCATTTGTTAACTGCGCAAGTGCAACAACAAATGTGTAGAGGTAGGTCTTGGGTGCATGGACATGGTGGGCATCTCCACTTGCTATTTTTGTTCATGTAAGTACAAAACGCAAAAGACCTGGTGGAAGTGGAACATAAATTGGAAGGCGTGCTGATTATAAAGTCACTCTTGGTCTCATGGTTGGGCTCTTTCCTCTGAAACAGCAGTGCCAATCATCTGCCAATCATGAGACGTGACGACGACCACTCAATAAGTGGAAAGAGCTTCTCTTGCAAATTCTATTATTCTCTGAATAGTGCAAAGCACTCATATCCACATCCAGAGACAGTTGATGTGGGTTTTAATTTACTCGTACAGTGATGATTGACTCAATTAAATTACATAAAATTAAAAAATGTAGGCACCGCCGCACTAATCCGAGCTATTTCATTTTTATTTCAACTGTACCCATGTCGGAAATTATCACATCATAAAATGTGTAAATGTAATTTAAAAATGGAAATATTCTTTAGGGGAAAGGTCAAGTTTTATGTCCTAAACGTAATAAGTACTAATGTGCTATTTACAAAATTAATGTCACTAATTTTAGTCATTTTTCCTTTAAAAAAATGTCACGATTCCAGTTTAACAAATTATGAACTGAGTTTTCTCTGGTTTGGAGGTCTGGATTGCTGGTTGGTCTGGGCTTTGGGGAACTGTGTGGCACTGATCACTATCTTCAGATTTTTTTTTTGCAAACCAAATCCACCAGCTAATGGAAGAAATCTTCAGCAGACTAGACCATAATGAAAAAATCAGCTGAATAAAATATGAAATACTAAAAAAAAAAAAAAAAAGCAAAAAAAAAAAAAAGCAAGCAGTCCGGTGTAAATTGTCCATTTGTGGTCAGCCCGAGTCATAAGTGAATGTATTGAGAAATCACCACCTTGGTTCAGAATATATCCAACTTAGTGCTTAAAAGTATGAAGGTGTGAGCAAAAGTCAGCCAGTATTTCTCTATATGAAGTAGCTAGCAAGGGGTTTGTCTGTATGTAATACTTATCAGTGAATAGCAACGATAGAAAAACCCTTAAAACGGTGACAGGTGTGGATGGGAAGGACACAGGTTTACTAGTTATGGGCTGACAGGAACAGTAAAAATGCATTCATTTGAGGAATCAGGAAAAAAATGTACTGTTCTTAGCAGTCAGTCAGCATGATGTCAGACTGAAAGTAAGACGAGGAGAAAGGTAGTTTTGTCTGAACATGAGGCAGATCCAACCAGAGATGAACAGAAAGTGTATATTAGACTTAAAGGAATAACACTTTAAGCCTGTGATTTATGGTGGCTTTATCCTTCTGGACCTTATAGTGTTATTTTTCCACAAGGGACCATGCAAAAAATGATTAATAATATAGTATTAATATTAAATTCAAGAAGATTTGTTAGACTGTCAGAAATACTCTCCAGTAACTGTTGTATAAAACAAATGTGGGATTATTGCTTTTTATGTAGAGGATGTGAGAAGACATGAAACATGTGAAGTGTTGGTGAGGAAAGGAGTTTTTTTTTTTTTTTCCTTTAAAGCCATTCAGCAGTAATGGGATACCTCTAGCCTCTGGCTCTGTGCCAGTGATCAATGGGCTCTAACACACTGCTGCCCATTTTGCAGTGGCTGCCATTGCTCTTGATCCACACCCTGCTCTAACATCACTTCCTGCTGCATTCACATTCAGCAATACATCACACTCTTCCACACACCGTCTGGCTTTCATAATGCATCAATTCCTGGTTGACATTTTGATGCGGTTCCACCTCCTTTGATCTCAACAGTTCTGAGTCCACTTAAGTCAGTATGAAACTCAGCTCCAGTTGCTGGCTCACTTAAATGGCCTTAGAATTTACCTAATAAATCCATTCTGAAATTTGCTGCTGAGGCTACAATTATTGAACATTAGTTATCTTAATGAATACGGAGTATAGGAAAATCTAAACAACAAAAGACGGAATTAAAGCAAGTGCAAAAGGCCGCTCCAAGAAGCTGAGTTGCAGACTGGTAACTTAGAGACTCAGGTTAAAGGTTTACTTTTCCTCCACTTTTTCCACAATGACTATGCTTTTTTTTTGTTCTCCCCACAGCCATTTCAATGCAAATACATTCAAGTCACCACATCGTAACAAAATGTTCTTTTCCAGCCATTACAGGAATAAATGACATTCTGTACACTCTGTAAATGGGGAAGCAACTTGAGAATTCATGTATTTCAAGGTCACATTAGCCACCTGGAAGCATTATGTTTTTACTTTTCCATGAAGTGGGTGAAGACAGTTTAGTGATATCATTTGTTGTGGTTTAAATCTTTTTTTTTTTAATCTTTTTTGTCTGTTTTGCGGGGAAGAAAGGGGGTCTCCCTCTGTTCTAGTAGGGAGTGAAGCGACTGCACCCTCCTCTGTAAAGGCTAGCCTGCAACATCAAAGATGAAAAAGCTCCAATCAGTATTCAGTGTAGAACCTTTCTTTGTAATATTAATACTGAAGTCAACTTCTCTCTTTCCTCCAAAGAAACATTCCTCCCCTTTTCCATGTGATGCTTTGACTCTTATTATTTTGTGGACATGGTAGTTGGGGAATTTATAAAGTGAAAGAATGAATTGGGCTATTGTCTGTACATGCTTTTAAGCTTTAGTATCTCTGACTTGAAACAGTGATTCTCAAAACCTGCGCAAGCAGACATGTTGCAATCCTAATGAAGTTTTAGACCCCAGCTTCTCGGGGAGACTGTACTAACCTAGCATTGAGTTGGCAGAATGAATTTAAAAAATAGAGCAGTGTGAAGCACTTGAACTGTGTACAGCACACTTACAAGGGTAATGGTTTAGTCCAGCTTCAAAAAAGGCTGGAGTTTAGACATATTTTGGATTCAGAGTCTGACAAAAGGGAAGTAATGGTGCTCCAGTTCAATGGATGGCCCTATTAAGCCAGCATGCAAAAGCAGGCCTTTCCCTAGGTAGAATGCAGCCATCGTTAATGTTTGTGTTTTCCTTACAGTGACACACAAAGATGTCTGCCATGAAAAAGGTGTATTGGCTGATCAGATACGTAAATATGCATAGTTTGAATGGATACCTCTGCAATACTTGTATACAAGATAAGATTTGTATTTGTAACATTTTTAGGTTTAAATCCTCCCTCATTGCATTACAGACTTCTGTGCAGTGTTGATGTCTGATGAACTTGTAGCCTCCTACCACACTAGCTTAGAGATCTGGTAACCCTGTCCAGCCCTCAAAACCTGTAACTCCTTGTCTTAATACATTCCAAAGGAGTGAGCTAGTCTAGATCAGAATGTCTCTCCGGCTAGCCCTTGAATTAAACTCCCATGCTAGCCAAAGGGCCTGTTCAGACCGTGCATTAAGATCCGATCTGGGCGATCCAATGATGTAAAGACGGGTGAGAAGACCCACAGGACACACTGAGATCACATTCGAGAGACATTATCTCTGACCACATTTGGAGGTGGTTTGTGTCGCATGTGTCTGCATTCCTTTGTCAGTGTGAACGTAATGCATCCTGAGTCGCATTAAAGATCGCCTATATTCAACAGGGGTGCTCCTGCATGAGCGGAGTTTTGCATCATTCATTCAAAAAAACACACACGACTGCTCTTATAAATGATCGCCTGAAAAGGAAAAAGCACCGTAAGTGATGTTTGTTTATTAGTAATAAGAGCCTTTTAAAAATTCTGTCCTTGTGGCTGTTAACTAAAAAAGAAATAAATGTAAGTAAGAATTTACAAATGAAAGTACTTAATGTGAGTATGCCAGTGTGATTCTGTGTTAATAATTGATGTGGTCATGTTGATGAGGATGAGGATCCGTGTGTGGTTAAATTATGTATTTCCTCAATCAGCAATGTCTCCGTTTGCCTTTATTACCAGAGATTACAGTGCGTATGGAAACTTCCAGGGTTGGAGTTATAATCTGAGTTTTGTGCAGGTCTAACTAACGTCAGGGCGGAGATCAATAAATAATAACTCAACGTGTGTGCCTAAGTCATGATGCACACACATAAAACAGTGCTGTTCTCAGTTCTGGAGCATCTGTAGAGATCCATTAGAGACATCAGCTGTTACAATATTCTACTGTACCTCAGATGATGTCAGTGGTTATTTATATACAGAGTGCAAAACTGAGGATGTCGAGACGCATTTGGAGATGGATGTTAATGCCAGGTCTAAACACACGTACCTAAAGCTGGTCACTTGTGATCAGATAGCCCAGATCAGATCTTAATGCAACGTCTGAACAGTCCCAAAATGATCCTCTCTTGTGGATACAATTTCTCTCTTATTCAACCCAGAATTCTACTTCTATCGATCAATTAATTACTATTATCTAGATATGAAAACTTTGCTTGGATTAATTTTTGCTTAGGGCCAACGTTAAGAATGTAAGGCATGATAAGACTAATTGATATTTTTTAATTGAGAATCTGGAGCAAAAATGAGGTTTGGATCACATATGGGAGGATGGGAAAGAAAAAGGGAGGAGTAATTTGAAGAAGAAAGAGAAGAAACTGCAGAGCAATAAGGATGAAAACACAGGCCACTGTTTTAATTAAGTAAATGAAGAGGAAAAAATGGTCGTAATTAATGAAGGCTTTTAGCTAGCAGCTGCACTACGGGGCAACAGGGGTGTTTGGGGGAACACAGGGGGGAGGGGTGGGGCCTTCAATTTTCATCACCACAAGCACGTCAACACTCAGCATCAGCTCTCCTCTGTGTGGAGCCTAAGATGCTGCACCAAAAGTAGCTCCAAACTGCAGCTGATCTGCTCCCAGGATCTTTGATTCTACCTCTTCTCATACTTATTTTGTGATCTGTCTTTCTTCCTTTTTCTTTAATCTCCCACTGTGTGTACTGTCTTTGGAGGAAATCCCTACCCATATCCACGAAATAAAACAAATTGTACTCTCTGTTTCTTCCCCAAATTTGGGGTGCTCTAGACAGATTTTTTCATCTTTGATGTTAGCTGCAAAGCTAGCTAAAAACAAACATTAACCGTTCGACTAGCTCCCCGCGCTCAATTTGCAGAGACTGTTTCCTGTAGGGAGGAATGCTCAGTCTCAACAGGTTTTCAAGCAAGTAGCTTCAGGCCAATGAAATTAAATGGGGAGTTTGAGAATAAGGCAATGTCCCTTTTTCATTTACTGAAGTGGCAAAGATTCACATTAAACATAAAAATGTTTCTCAGAGGGCATCACAACACATCGGGGAAAAAAAAGAGTTGAAAAGTAATTGTTTTTATGATGAACATTATGTATTATTAGAAGTATGCATTTAATGTTTATAGTTAACACTTAATTTAGCCATTTTGGCAAAATGCACGTTTGTCATACATATATACACTGTGTTATACAAAACTGTATGTTCAAGTTCAAGTCCAACTTTGTCATCCAGTTTGGTGAAACATTCAGTCAGCATTTAAACAAACTCACCATAGTGCCCACGCTGTATGTGGCTGCAGGACCAATTGTATGGTGATAGGGGTCTGCTGTTGCATAGACTCTGCCATAACTATAATAAAGGAGAAAAGTAGAAATGGTGTTTAATATGGCACCACAACTAAAAGAGTCCTATAGTTACATCACCGAGATGTTCAACAGACAATTGCTGCTTAAGCATCATCAAGCATTGAGAACTGTACAGAACATTTCATCTCAAACCATAGACTGTATATAAATATGGACAACGTGGCGCCACTTCCTTGCATTGGTCAAACTGATGCTATTGGGGATACAGGTGGTGCCATCTTGCGAGTTTGGAGTCTGTGCAGTACGGTCCGAAAGTCACGCAGACTCATATTATCACCCATCCACACTTCCTCCAGACTCACTCGCGTTTTCTATTAATTAATACTACACTCTGCTCTACCGCCACCAGTTACAAGTGTGTATGATGTTGGATTATACACTGTACTTATTTATTCATTTATTTTTTCCTACTCTCACAGTCCAGGAAGCAGTTGGCATGGCAACTTGTAGTCAGCATGATGTCACATCCTGTTTCTATAGTGTCAAATAACTAACTAAAATGAAGATTATCATAAAAATGGACGCTTGAGTATGCATCAACATTATATTAACTACCTTAAATGACAGAAACCATCCTTGAAAAAATAATAATTTGATGTGTACTTTAGTGTTTTAGTTTGGCCCAAGTCCCATCCACTAACATGGAGGGGGTGGAGCTTATGACCTGTCCTGTTGCCAGACACCAGGGGGAGCTCTACTTGCTTGGGCCTCACTTTCGAGGAGCTGTAACGTTGTCCATCTTTATACAGTCTATGCCTCAGACAAGGACATGAGATATGATCAATGCACTTACAATTCAGTGTCCATTAATTGTACCAAGGCAGGGCTAACCCACCTTGAAAATGGACCAAGGCAAAAACTTACCTTGTGGACAACTTCCACTTGAATTGCGTGCCTATCTTGCTACCTTTAAGTACCTTTTTGGTACGCACCAACACATCAAACAACAGACTATGCATGGCAGCATTGCACCCAAAATCTAAGGAGACCAGTGGCAGCTCCTGCCAAATCTCTCAGGAATGACTGTTGCTATGATGCCTAAGGTGACCTGTTCAATGGGTAAATCAACAGCGAGCACAGCAACCCCCTCCTCCCATCCTCACCACTTTCTAGAGAGCATAACCAACTGCAGGTCTGTCTGGTTTTGTAGCTGCAGTGCATCAGACAAGTAGTTGGTGCAGAGAGCGGTGAGGAGACCAGAAAAGATAATCTGCACTACACTTGTACACTGAAAATTGTAAATTATTACTAATAAATAACAGCAACAAAACAGTTTCCTTGAAGGAATAATAAAGTATTCTGATTGTGATTCTGCAATAAACAATAAAAAACAATAAAAATAATATATATTGCACAGTAAACAAAAGCTCTTTTTTCTTTTACTGTGTTTTTTCTATCTGTGTACTGCTGATATGAAACGAAATTTTCATTCTAATGTGTACTGCTGGTGCATAGCTTTGAATGGCAAAAAAAAAGTATTAAAAAGTATCAATACCATCTGTAGCCACTAGGCGGCTCCCATTTATCAATTCAGTACCCTTGGATGTAAAGGCAACTACTTTAATAAAACAGAAGATAAAGTGACTCCTTGGAATCATCTGTCTGAGTACATAGCATTTAATTTAAGGTACAGCAAATAACCAAATTTGGAACAAAGAGTAACTCCTTTAGGAATAAATCTTTACACTTATATGACTTATAAGTTTTGAAATGTTGGTTGTCACTGAAAGCAGCAATAAGATCATTGCTGGTCTGAGTGATATCGGGCATTGCTAGTTAAAAGACTGTTGCAGTGATCGGAACAGTACAAGGCCAAAGGAGTGGGGCAGCAGTACTTGATGCTGTCTACAGAGACTTAACGTCTTCTGAAATAATAAAGGTTATAAACCTAGATCTAACTGTGTCATTGATCATGCATTCACTTGTAGTAAATATAGCATGTGATAAAATGGTTATAGGTTCATTTCTGGGTGAACAAGCTTATTGTTATTTTACATTTAGGGTTATTCATTTTATTTTCCGCACTTTCCATAGCGTGAGAAACTGTGTCCTGTATCAAACCCCTGCTGGGAACTCCATATATCTGGAGAATGTTTTTGTGTACGAAGCAGTAGATTCACGCTCAGAGTGACATTTTGACTTATCCCCCAAACATAAAACTACATGGATTCTTTGAAGTAGCACAATTGGGAATTTAATCAGTTAGGAAATTAATTGTTTCCCCGTGTCCCACCTCTAACCGCCAGACGTAAATCCTGTGCGCGTTGGCGTTGATTGAATTTTTATAATGGATAGGGAGTGCCAAGCAGCCACAATGAGTATGTATGAGACACATAAGGCATTGGGTCGTCGATTTTAACTGGGGTCCGAGAGATCTATAATCATTTCCCCCTCTCACTCACGCTAAGGGCAGGTCTATGGGATGAAAATGCAATCGATGTCTGCCTATAAATGTATCTTGTAAAGGTGAGAGAGTGTGATTGCAATGATTTGTTTTACCTGTTTCAATTTATGAGAAAAAGGGGACGAGTGTTTTATCTTCCGATGATAGGGAAGGGATGTGATAAAAGTAATGTCAGCCAGAGAGAAGAAAAAAAGAGTGAAAGATAAGAAAAGGAATTGGCAATGTGATGAGTGGTAGATGGCTGAAGGGAGGGCGAAATAAGATTATGAACAAAGAGAAAAATGAGAAAAAATGATCCTTTGGGTGTGGAAAACGAGGGGAAAACATGCAGGGGGATACAGATTTGTAAAAGGGAGTAATATACAGAAGTTTGAAGAGAGACAGTAAATTTCTCTGACAGTGTCCCCTATCCTGCCCCCCCCTCAATGCAGTCTTCTTCACCTCCTTCAATCCCCCTCTCCTCTTGGCCCTCCCCAGCCTAGCTGCCATCTCTCCCTGTATCTCTTTCTGTCTGTCTTCTGAGGCTTATTTCCAGTCTTTTCACCAGCACTGGATCGGAACTAATCCCCTCCCTCAACGTCCCTCTCCCCTTTTTCATTCCTCCCCTCCATCCCTCTTTCTGTGATGCCACCCGACCACTTTATTTATATTCCTCCTTCCCCGTCTTGTTTGTTTATTCTCCTCTAAAAGTAAAGGGAAGCCGGCATAGGTCTGGAGGGTAAAGATAAGGGACTGCTACGCGTCGCGCTATATGTTACTGAGGGAGACCCGGGGAGAGGACGGTGGTGGGAGCGCACATCCGGAGGGAGGAATGAAGGAAGCACTGGCCTGATTGCCACTGTTATTTTTCGTTCAGTCAAATCTGACAGTCAGTTTGCTGAATTCAGCGTGACTCAAACAGTGTGGAGAAGAGCCGCTACAAGGCAGTGTCGCCTGACTCTTCATGGTGTTGATAAAAGCCTAAAACATCTACCGTGTAGCACCTCTGACAAGCTATTTGGGAAATGCAGTGAGCATGACATCAACCTGTCATGTCAAAACTGAGAATAAATTACTTTTTGAGTTTATAAAATATAAGAAAATAATGGAAAAAAAAGCTTCTTTTTAATACTTCTTGACCTATTTCCTTATTTGGGCATCTAAACAACTTCCACATGCGTATCCATGTGAGGGGTCACTGGGGCTACGGTAGCATTCATGCTTTCATGATGGATGGTGCTGAGACAACCCACACATGTAAGAGCACGTATACTGCATGTATCTAAGATCTTTTTCTGTTGTCCCTTTTAAAAGGAATGCATTTTTGCAAAAAAAATAATCAAGGAACACCAGACATGCCTTGTGTTAAAGGGTTGGTTTAGTGCCAGTGTAGGGCAGGTTCAATACAATGGTCAGCTCTAAGACCAGAATACAGTCTCTCCGTCCCCAGTCCACTGAGTCTGTGTAAGACCTCTTTTATCCCACAATAAATAAGATTTCTCCACCCTCCGCTCCATCTCCACCTCACTGCCCCCGCTTTAAATCAGGAGTACTTAAAAAATAGAACGCAACAGACGCAGCACAGAAGATGAAACGGAGAGAGGAGAAGGAATAAAGAGAGGAGGGGAAAAGGGGAATCAAATACTGTAAGTCTTGTGAAGAGACATGCCCCCTCACCTGCTCTGCTCTCCTCCTCTGTTCTGTTAATAAGTCTCCTGAACATGCCGCTTGCTCCTCGCTGCTGATAAATCTTACATTATCACAGGTCTACAGGCTCCTGCTGTGGCTGTTTCTTATCGGACCTGACATGCTCAATCTCCCTAAGATTAGCTCCCCAAGCACCTTCATAAACACACGCGCACCTAGACAGCAGTGGCAGCGGTGCGTGCAGCGCAAACAAACACACACCGACACATGTTTTTTTCCATAAACACATTTCACTTTTGATCTGGAGGTATCACCAACAGCCCGTGGGCTCCCAGAGGGTGGAGGACAGCTGCACAGAGGAGAGACCAGCAGTCCTTGTCAGAGGCGGCTCGGGGCAGTGGCACAGACATTATGGGACAAGGCCCCAGAGGATGGTGGATTAGAGGTGAGAGGATGACAAGGGGCTCCGAAGGAAATGACAACTGAAAGACGGCATGGATCAAACCACTCTCTCCTCCTTTTGTTGTTGTTGTTTTACTCTGTGCACATACTGTATTGCACCACAGCCCCGCGGCAAAAAGTTAAAAAAGTTTCCAGGTAAGCCTCCATGAAGACTGTTGAGTTGTAGGCAGTGTGACAATTACACGGAGCACACTCTTTTATCACGTACCATTCATTCATTCATTCATTTATTATTTTCTGAACACCTTCTTCACTATTATTTATTTTCTATTTGACAATAGTGAACACAAAAATGGACTTATTCATGATTTGTAGCTTTACTGTTAATATTTAGGTACTGTACTTACCCTCTTATTCTGCTCGATCTTTTTGCTACACCAGTAACCAAACTGATTATTTGCTTATTATTATCTCACCACTATTATGTACCCTGTTCATTCTGTCTATGTAGCGTGTAATTAAGACCTCAACCGCTTTCACCCAGATCAGAATCCCAGTCATGATCTCATCCAGGATCGCCATATTTAGGTACACCTGCCTCTGCTGCAACTGTGCTACTTGTTTTCAGGTTTAGATTGAACTAATTTAGATTTAATTAATTAATGAAACAATAAAACAATTTCTATCAGTTTATTCCCTTTAGGTTTGTAACATAACTTTAAAATATACTAGCTCGGATTTAGTAAGTTGTGAACTAACATATGATTATACAGTATGTAGGAAATGTTTTTCCGGTTACAGTTTAATGTTTTCTACAAGTTTTATTCTTTTACCAATATACGTTTTTGTCAATGCCATACATCAGATTTGCAAAGTTGAAAGTAGCTTTTCAATAGTTTAACATTGCTGAAAATGCTAATCCTTTTTTGCCACAAGAATCTTAATGTTGTTTTTAATGGTATACAATGGGAAACTGTCTTAAACCACACATTTGCATGAACCATTATGACACGTAAAGTCTGCGTCATGTAGATATACTGTCACATCAAAATCTGTTGAAACATAAGTGAAGCAGAGATCGTTTCATGGGGGACTTGTATGATGCATAGACAGTGCATGGTATGACGTTGTTATGTTCAAGGTTCACTTCATTTAATAATTTGGCATGAAACCCTGTGTGTACAAAAATAGTCACAACTTTTGACAGTAAAGGTTTCACAGAGTGATTTCAAGAGACTAACATACATTAAATGAAACCAACATACCTGTCACTGTAAGCGGCTGCAGCAGTACCAGCTGGCTGGGCATATCTGTAGGCTGCATAGCCTCCCTGAGGAGAGATGGAGCAATTGAATATTACATTTAAATAGGAATTAAAACTGTTGTCTCCTAAATTAGGAACTCAATTCACCGAATACTGCATTGCTTTACTGACTGATTGCAATTAATAACTTGGTACAGAATAAATAAAATTAACAGAAATAGGTTAAGACTTACATATATTTCTGCCCCATAAAAGCCATCCTGGTAGACCACACTGAGGAAAAGAGGATATACAATTCTAAGACTTTTTACAGCATTGAAATAAAATGACATTAAAATTTGATATCATATATTTTAGTTATAGTAGTATATAATGTATATAGTCGACTATTTTAAATAAAGAAATGTAAGCACAAGATGAATATGAACAAAATTAAGGAGATTCAGTTCGTGAATGGGATCCCTGATACTGCCACTTTATTACAAACAGACCCTACAGGGAAGGGGGCCTCCGTTTACTCCGTTGAATTCCGGTGGACTTAGATCAGGTGACTGAGGAAGCTATTGAAGTTCACTTAGTTTGTTGTAATGTTAATGAAACCAGTTTGAGACTACTTTTGTATTGGAAGATGGTTCACTATCATGTTGGTAGAGATGGTAGACTGCATTCATAGAGGGGCACTCATGGTCACCAACAATACTGGTATCCTTCCTCACACCCTTACATCAGCACCACATGCGACCCAGACCACCTCCAAATGTAGTAAGGGATCAGATGTCTCAAATGCAATCTCAATGTGTCCTGGGGGTGTTCACACCTGTGATGGGATTGCCCAGATCAGATCTTAATGCAAGGTCTGAACAGGCCCTGAGTTACCTTTCTTTCACCTTCACCAACATGCCCACATCCTCTGACATCTCTCATCAACAATACTTTTCCATCGTAAAGTTTCAGGATGTCCACATTGTTCCATGAAGACTCTTGTGGCAAAAATCCCACCTCCTATCTGTGAGCCAGAGTTTATGCACTGCCCTGCTGCAAAATGAGTGGCTGAGGTATAAGATACAAGGCAATAGGCAAGAATATTCCTTGCAAAATATTCAGGGAGTGCAGACAACGGTGGACAAGTGGAGGCTGATTCACACCTTCTATAGCATATTCAATGAGAGAACCTTGCCAAGCCCCACACATCGGGCAAGGCTAGGTCACCTTCCTGTCCTCAAAGGAACCCTGCATCACCTGTCCTAAGGCAGTGGCTGACGACTGCGCCACAACTAGGAGCTTAGGGCAGTGAGGGCAGCAAAGCGATCGGATCCAGCAAGAGTTCCATCGTCCTCCTCCTCCTCAAAGCTCAGGAGAATCCCCCACCACTACAGACAAGACAGGGCCTGCTCTCAACAGCCCCAGACTGGCAGCTGAGAGTGGATCCTGGCAGATAGCTTAAGTTCCCAGAGCACATCATCTGCACCTCACTCTGCCCTGACTCAGACTCCACATATGTGATCATGTGGGAACTCATGGAGCCTTGGGAAGAAAATATGGAGGAGGCTTGTGAGAGGAAATGCCAATAACTTGTGGAGGAGTGCAGAAGCCATGGCTTGCAGCTGGCTGTGCTGCTGTTGAGAGGGTGTGCAGAGGCTTCTTGGGTCGCTTTCTCTAGAAGTGAGGAGGTCTGAGGTTGAAAGACCTCATGATGCATCCTAGTGCATCATAGAGACGTATCTTAAAACCTTACTGGACACGATTGCATGGGTTTTATTAAATACTCCTTGGGACTTTTTTTTTTTAATGTCTGCCCACATACATTTTGTTCACACAATAGTGTATCTGCTGTGAAAGATGCAGTCATAAGCCTTGACAGATGTGTAGCTAAGGTCATAATGAAGACTTTAAGATGGGCGTGGTCCAAGTGCTCCTGAGTACTCATCGGTCACACTGTGTACATAATGACAGTGGTGTGATCCCATCAAGCATCAAGCACAGACAGCTTATTTGAATTACTCCGTACAGTAAACATCTCATTTAGTAGGCCCATTTGGTCAGACGGCTGCACCATTCACCCATTATTCTTCACTCAGCCTCCTGCCTTCACACTTTCCTTCTGCTTTTCTCTTCCTTTCATTATTGCGTTCAGCCCTAACACACTCTATACGACATCTGTTCTCTTTCTCTCTCTCTCTATGTCTCCCCTTCCATGTTCACGAGGTCTTTCAGTCTCTCTGAAGCGGGCCCATTGGAGTGTGCTGGCTAGGTCACAGCAGTCTATTCACAGCTGAATAAAGAATGACACATTAGAAAAAAGAGAGACAAATTCGGCCATTCTGGAATCAAAGAGCAATTTTCCGCTCTATTAGAAGGTGGCCTTTTTGTTTTTCACACCCGATTCTTCTATTACTGCATCTACGTGTGTGTGTGTGGGTATGTACATATTTTTTTTGTGCGTGTGTGTGCGTGTTAGCTTATGTATTCAGGTAATGTTGCGAATTAGATTTGTGCACCAGCGTGTTTTACAGCGTCATACAGTGTATATCTGATTATGAGTTTTTTGTCTCAGTTGGACGTGTGCCGTGCATGTGTGTTTGCGTGCACTCACGCTCCATAGGCAGGGATGGGTGGAGGAGGGGGTGCAGCACGGAACGTGTTGTAGACGGCGCGGCCCCTCCCTCTCAAATGGGCCCCTCTATAGGCAACAGCTGCTCCTGTACTAGGGTATGGAAAGCCTGTGACTACAGAGAGAGAGAGAGGAGAGAAAAGTACAATGTTATAGTATGCTTAATGCATGCATACTGTGCTTTCAGTCTGTTGTTACATAAAAAATATATGCACAAATGCTGTGATTCCTGTAAAAACACCCAGATGCAGAAAATATATTTTCAGTTTTCTAATCTCTGTCTTGAATATGGATCTCAGTCATAAGCTCATTGGTTCCTAATGAAGAAGTCTCCTAAAACAGACATCAGTGTAGGTTTCAGACAATAGTACTCATACACAAGGAAAAAGTGCAGTTGCAAAATATCACCTGAGTTATTCTGTGGACAGTATGTATTCCTCAAGAGTATCTACTGTATATCTTGACTGGGATGATGGTGCGTCCATGTTGAGTGCAGAACAAATTTGTGTCAGAGCACATTATGTTACCTGGAGATAGTATCAGTTTCGTAAAGGAAAACTAAAATTTGGAAGATATATCAAAAAACAAAAACGGCACACACACACACTCGATGTGTAGCCCTGAGCTATTTGAGTTCACTATCTGCATGGCATTTGAGTCTCTACAAAACAGATTAGTCCTCTGGACGATAGTTTCATGTGAAAGTTATATCAAATTAGCAGAAAGCAGTAACATGTGCATATAAACAGTACACCTGCGTGATTTTAAAAACTGCCAAGAGTCCCAGTTTCATCCAGTAAAACCTGATCAGACACCAAAAATAATATTGTATTCCTATTTATTTTAACATTTGATTTAGTCCCTATACCTAACATGAAGATCTAAATGAGATAGAGAGACTGTGTATATGGATGATTGAGCCTACTGTCTTCAGTAACAAAAAATTCATGCTCCACTACAAGTGCTCAGAGAGAGAAATCTGTCCTTCTACCTTTGAAATTATGTTAAATCTTTAACCTCTGCTGTTTCCGCCTCTGCCAATTCTAACTAGTCAGATGACAGCATTAACATGCCACACAGCCAGCCCACAGTCCAACGGTGATATATTCTGAGCAAAAGATCAATTTCCCCCAAGTTGGCCCCACCTTTCCCCTCTCCCTCTTAATATCTGACATCCGCGTATTTATTTCTCTTTGTGCGCGAGCGCGTGTGCCAGCAGGTGTGCCGTACGTGTGTGTATGCATATGAAGGAGCGTGAGGATGCGTATGTGCATGTTGTTGATGGTGTGACATATACGAATGCAATCTGATGATGAGCTATTGCTTGAGCATGCTACAGCGGCGCTGTAATAATCCATGAATCATGGCAGGGCCTCTGCCTGACAGCCAGCAGGCCCATAAAACAAACAACAACATCCACTGATACACGCATGCATAAAGAACCGCTACACAAAGTACACTCCGTGGCTACATACATACGCACTGTATACAGTACATGCACAATTTATCTGGTAATATGTTTATGCATGTATGTGAATTGGTTGTGATCTGAGGAGTCACTCATGGAGTGTGTATGCATGTATAATTTAGTATCTTTGTGTGTGTGTGTGTGTGTAGGCTTCGCTGTGTTTAATACCTCCCACCTCAATTCGAGGACAATGCCAAAACAGCTTTTATCAGTGGGCTTTCATGTGATGCTTTGGAAAATCACCAAATCTACGTGCTATACGAGAACAGGAAAGTTTCAGTAATGGATGCAGAGCTTGTTCAAAGACAGCATACAAAGCGCCGCCACCCACAAAATTTCTGTTGGGGAAAGATGGCCTGGAGTCTAGCGGGCCAATCGGGTCGTTTGGGTGGGCTTTATGTGGTGATGGACAGACGACTAACAGCGACATAGACATGCACGTTATGTGAGCGGCGTGGAATTAAACTTCTTCACATTAAATGGCTCTGATTGGTTGAAGGACTATACAGTTTAGGTATTTTTTTCTCTGTATCAGTTGAAACATGCTCCATAAAAAAAAAAAAAAAATCCCAATGGCGTGTTGCCAGACTCACATTCTGAATAGAATTGAGTCTGGTTCTGCCAGGCTAATATATTGAATCACTCAAGGAACTAATCTAACTATATAAATTGCACCTGCATCCAGGCCCTGCTGTTCTTATATTCAAAACCGTGCACTGAACTGATCAATGGGACCACCACTGACCTTTTATGTAAAATAGTAATATTGGAGTGATCCATCTCATATGATGGATATTATGTGAGTCCACGATTACATACAGTGTATTTGTGGAATATTAACCAATGCTAGAGCTACTGTCTAGGAGAAAATGGGTTGCAATTTAAGCATGGCTTTATGTTGCGTCAGGTATTTTTCATGGAGTTTATTTTGCATCTAACATCCCTTTTTTAATTATGGGGAGGGTGTCCTGAATGGTTTCTTTAAAATGAAGCATTAAATCAAAGATCAACATTTAAAATTGTTTAGTTTTATGGTCATTCCCTAGTATCCATTATTTTATCTGTCACGTTTATAAAATGGGATAACAAATACTTTTTATCTTTTATTAATTAAAAATAGGAATCTTTGCCTTTGACAGTGATCTCGTCCATCCTTGGACCAATAAAGGTACACTGATATGACAAAGCACAGAAGCGGCGGTCTAATGTCGCCCTTCTAACTTGCAAATTCTTCAGCGTATGCTAAAAAGGACCGAGCCGCTTGCCTTGTTACTCCTATCCCTGCATTTTGCATTTTAATCTTATTTGTTGTGTTCTGGAGGCTGATCTTACAAGCTCTGCATACACCAACTTGCTCGGAAGCACGTCCGCATACCCACACACATGCACACATTTGTCCTGCTTTGCATATACTCAGCCTAGGACACAGTCAATCAATCAGTATTAGATTTCCCTCATTGTCCTTCATGCCCATACAGTCTATTTTACTCAGCCACCCACACGCACATGCACGCACACGAACACACACACACAAACACACACACCCACCCACCCACCCACCCACACACACGGTATCTTTGTGAGGACATTCATTGACATGCATTTTCTAGCAAAACCTAACCTAAACCTAATTCTAGCTTAAACCTAAAGCCAAGTCTGAAAATGCTCTCACTAAAATGGAAACGGGTTCTCACGAAGATAACTGGACATACACACACAACACACAGAGTCATGTTTCAGTCATATCAGTGGACTCACATATATAGTATTTCCTTGTGACGTACTCTGACAACACCCACTACTTGCCTACACCTAACTTACCCAATCTTGAACGATTGTCCTTACTAAAATTGAATGATTTACTAAATGGGGACTTGCTTACGTTTTCAAAAGGGAAGCGGGAAGCATAATAATCTGATGATAACATCAAGACAATGTTTCTGATCTCATACTGTTCGTCACTTTAAATAGTCTTTATTGCAAATGTATTTTTTATTTAATTTTTTTATAAATGTATATGTGAAGAAGGTGGGCTTCTAACCTGCCTGAGGTATCATAAACTACAGCTTTTATTGATGGTTTTATTGGGGGTTTTCATCGAATATTAGTCAGACTTGTTATGGGCACCACCTTCAGATGAAGGGAAATCATTAAATCAAATTAACTATCTCAAGGTGGGTTTTGAAAGCAATTTTAAACTCAAGTTCAGTCACACTTCAACCATTTGAACTTCCTTGAAAATAATCGTTGTTGTTGGCTGGACAACAAAACCTTGCTCGGTCGGCTTGGTTATGGCTATGACCTGGATTGGTTTCAGCTGAAAGGTTCAGCCATTCTGCCGGTTTCAGTCCTCCTTATGGTTGAGGAATCAGTCCACTTACATTATCTTGGCTGATTGGAAAAGATTACTGACTTTCTGGTTACTATCGTGAGTATAATGGTGACTTTTTTTAAATTCTTTTTTTCTTTATTATTATTATTCAAAACACTATGCACAATGTCTTCGGCACAATACAAGGTTTATTCAAAACCCTTGGGGTATATAGGGTTCCTGCAGTCAGTTATTTGAACTTCATTGTGTCTATTAACATAACTTCAAATGTTAAGAAATTTGACTTTTTTTCTTTTGACTTTCCAGGAGCTTTTTCAGACTACTGTAAAACATGAACTTTTCCAGGATGCATTTCAAGCCTATCAATAATAATCTGCCTTTGTACAGTAGTTACGCATTATTATTCATGACTGATTCTAAACATAGTAACACTAATCTTCACTTCACTTCTCTCTTTGGGATTTAACATGAAACGTGTTGAAAAATAGTGTTTGTGCATGTGTAGAACACGAATTTCTAAGATTTCATATTCTACCAGGGCAAATGAATAAATATTTCCCTTAGTCAACATAACATTGAAAACACTAACAAATAGTATTTGGCATTAAAAATTTGTAGTAAATAAGTCCAGTAAATAAGGTTTGAGAGATTTAGATGAGTCAGGTTCAAACACAGACTACATTCAACTGTATGATAGATACATTAACTATAGTATACATGCAGTGAGAATTACTTTGCTTTCTTTTATCTTGACTTCCTACTATATTACAGTGTTATAAACTGTCTAACATTTTTTTTGTGAACATGAAATCTCTCAGATGGACTCAGTACACATGCTCTGTTTATTTTCAATAGATAGATTTATACAAAGCCCTGATAAACTTCAAACCCATGGGAGCAGATGATCCCAACATTTCTGTCTTTTGTTTTAGTTTGAGTGTCTACTTATCCTAGTGCGTACCATGGAACGGAAGTATGCAAAATACTGTACATATGCTTACATGTGTACCAACACATGGGTTTTCACGAGTGTGTGAGTATGGGTGTGTACGCATGCAGAGGTCATCTGTCATTCTCCTGAATGGGGTTTGCACACAATAAACCTGTAGCTGAGCCCAGCAATGGAGATGGAGTGCACTGTCAGCTTGCCAGGATTTATGGAGGCCGATTCAGTTGATGGGTGCTGGGAAAAGCCGTCTGATAAAGGGTGATTAATTGCCCCTACGTCCTGCTCAACATCCTGCTTTACTCCCGCCCCAAACTATATTAAATATAGTCATAATTATTCCAGAAGAAATCCTAATCCCACGCACCCTTGCTCACAGGTGGGGATTTTTCAATTTTTCATATGGTGGAGGTGAGAGGAGAGAGACAATCAGAAACAACTAAAAGAGGGTGCAGGAAGTGCAAAAGGTGGAGGTGGATATAAACCACTCAGTGTATTATTTATGAGTGACTGAACTCCAGCAGACCTGAGCTACAGTAAAGAAGAATGCAGAGGGCAGTCAGAATATTGACAGAACAGATTTTCCATTTTCCCATTCTTCTGTCCCTCCATCCATCCATCCGTCTATCCTACTGGAAAAAACTGAGGCCTGGAGAATTTCAGTGGTGCCTTTAAGGCCACTCCAGGCAATACCATTTTCGAAATTAGTATGTGTTGTGTGTTGTAAGACCTAACCATATGAGAACTAGATCTGGTCCGCTGGTAACGATATTCAAAGTCCCCTAGGAGTAAATGCTAAATGGTCTTGTTTTTATATAGTTGGCATTCAAAGCGCTTTACAGTCACAGTGACACATCTGCCTATTCGCTCACACAAGTGCCTGGGGGTTCAGAGTCTTGCTCAAGGGACTGGACCGCTAACCCTTCGGTTCATGGACAACCTGCTCAACCTACAGAGCCACAGCTGCCCCAATACCCATTAGCCAGAATTAACAGAATCAGAATCTCCTGCACACACAGTCCTACAATCAATGAGAGAAATGAAGCATGTGACAGTCAGGCATTCTCGACAATATCTTTTGAAAGAGACGTGACAGTGGACTCTAAACAGCTCGCTTCTCCAACAGCAGTATTTAGTTGTAAGCTAATTCAACTCCACTGCACTCAGATGGCATGTTACTCCTCCGTCCATCACCAAACAACGTCTGGCCTAACAAGCTGACGGGCCCAGAAGATCTTTGACGGATAATAATTAGTTCCCAACGGAGCAACTCCAGACCAGCTTTTCGCCACAAAATATTTGTAGGCAGGGAAGCTGGTCTGGCATCCAGGCTTCTACTACAGTCCCACCATGGGTTGGTACAACACATAGAGACAAAATAGTACACTGTATTAATGTGTTTATTATTGAGCATGCTCCTTGATTACGCTTGTGTGTCTGCTGTATTGAGTACTACTTCAGTGCCAACCAACAGACCTATGTGCACATAGTCCTTAAATCGCAGTGCACGCACATGCACCATATAACAACAGTAAGATGTTGCAAAATCTTAACCTTATTTCAAAATTCTGAAACAAAATGCTGCGAGTCTCTGAATGGATGTGATCGGAATTTTATACAGGGCATAAACTGATAAATCTGGCATCAACAACATTATCTCATTATCTGAAATACTGAACAACAATTGCAAACCGACAAGCACGCTATCCGTGTTTAAAGACACACACAGACATAGACAAACACACTCATTTGCTTCTGGTGCACACATGACCGCGCACACACATACAGACAGAATAAATCCAGACAGACAGCAGAGCGTGGAGAACCATGATATAGGTTTTGCACGAGGTCATCTAAGGTTGTCGTTCGGTTCAGTGGGTGGGTGAAGGGATAGATGAAGGGACAGAGACAGAAAAGCTGGAAAAGAGGGAAGGGGAAATAAAAGTGATGGACGGCCTCGCTCTGTCAGGGCAGTTATTTAGAGGAGTGCTGTAAAGCTGTCTGGGAATGAACAGATTTCAGACTAATGAGCAAAAAGGAGTGCAGTTAAGGAGAGCGGACAGTCTCAGCGTTTCTACAAAATGAAACCAAGCTGCCACTTCAAATTGTGTGACCACAGTTTGAACACACAAACCCAGTCATGTTTCCATCACTTCAGACATTTACACAGGTTTATATTGATTCCCTGGATACTTTCACTAAATCTATACTTACCCTAATCTTAAACCAAGCCTTCACCTTAAAATGTCCTAATGTATACTATGAGGTCTTGCTTTTTGTAACAAGAATAGAGGAAATCCCTTCAGCATGAAGAACATGCTTCTGTATGTGCAGCCCACTCCACTCTGCACATACAGAAATGTGTAAAACCGTAATTTCAGGTTTATTCCAGTAGACAGGGTGGACTGTTGCACACGTCATTCACATTAGAACCAGCGCAGAGGGAAGGGAAGAACACCAAACAAAACACGACTGTTACTGTATGCTTTCAGATTTTTTTACCTGCATAAAATTCAGGGCCGTATACTGCTCCAACCACTGGATTCAGCTTCCAGCCTGCACGGGAGACAAACACATACACACACAACTGGATGAATGTTTGCATTGTGTTGAAGGAATATGCACCTGTCTGGGCTCCCAAAATGAGCCGTCTCTGCAGCATCTCTACGCTGTCATCTTTTCCGAACGCAAGTGGGCAACCATCAGGACACTGACTCATGCAAGGTGCAAAAGAAGATTTTACTCTTAACACAAAAATTTTAATTATTGTGGCAAAAATAGATCAAGCATGAGGAATAGATTTACAATATTTAAGACATTCATATTATTTTAATTACATGTTTGACATAATATACACATATAATATTTTATTTAATATATATTTAATATGTATTTAATTTATTTAATATTGTAATATATATTTAATATTTATTTAATATCTATCTATCTATCTATATATCTATCTATCTAATTAGATATAGAGAACTGTATTGTTAAATCTAATTTAATTTAATAAAAAGAATGTGTGTATCACTACAGATGACATGGTTCCTGATCATAATGGCAACTCCACTCCAAGGACAATGACAATGCTTGAATTGTTTTTTAATTTTGTTTTTGAACATTTATTTTTTTTGGGGTTCTAAAAACATTTTGAACCAAATTGGATTCTTTTTGCTATCAGTATTAAAAGACAAAGTTACCTTACACTCTCATCACTCTCATAAAAAACTGTCAAAAAAATGTTGCTGAGCTCTATTGTCGTTCCTCTTCTTGTTATTTATTCAGTTGTATTTTTGGTGTTTGGCAACAGTTTGCTCAGCCACCACTGAAGCCAATAAAGCAGACTGAACAGAACTGAGCAAAAGAGAGAGAGGGAGAGAGAGAGAGACACACAGAGAGAGAGAGAGATGAGCTAGGAGAAAATAGGTGTGTGTGTATTTTTGTGTGTGTTTGATGACAGTGACGAATGGTAAACTCTTCTGGGCTCATTCTCTCTTTCTGTGCACCCTCAGACAGGATAGGGGTGTGCGTCTGCGTGCGTTGGTGTACGTGTGTGTGTGTGTGTGTGTGTGTGTGTGGACGTGGAAGAGAGGTGCTGACATATCTGGCCATTTAATTCCTCCCCCGCCCTTCGCCTCCTTTTACTTTTCACTGTCTCCGCCGTGCTCTCGCTCTTTCCCTCCACCACTTTTTCCTTCCATCACCACAAAGTGCGTCTGTGTGAGAGATGGGAGAGGGAACTGCTCTAAAGGCGCTTCCCTCCCTCTTTGCGAATGACTCCTGGTTCTTTTTATTGGCTCTATTCATTTACTCTCTAGTCCATCTACCGAATTCTCCATCTCCACCTCTGCTTTATATCCCCCTTCCCATCTCCGATCTGCCCCTTTCTCTGCCGCCTTTTTTCTTTTTACCTTTTTAACGCCTGTCTCTGGCAAGTAAGAAAAGATGTCACTTTGCCGCCTGTGTGATATTTCAAGCCAGAGCCACAGCCCCTTTGACAAATACAGATTTCATTAATCAAATCTGAGGTTTTTGTGTGAAGACAGAACCTGCGGCATGGCTTTCCATTTGGAGCTTTTAGTTTGCTTTCTTTTTAAGCTCAGTGGGCAGAACTGCGTCATAATCTAAATCTTTTTCATAAACGTACCCATAAGATCGGTTGTTCTGTAAAGTAGCCAGGTCTGGCAGTGTGATTAAGTGATGAGAGTAGAGAAAACACGTGAAACTAGTGGCTAGGAGAAGAAGTTATGAGAGTGGGGGGAGAGAATGAAAGGAGAGCAGCATTAGAAGATTTGCAAAAGGGTTTTGAAAGAGATGGAAATGAAGCTGACATCTTACCGTTTGTGTAAGGATTTGCCACCTTTTTATTGGTCATTACTCTGGCTGTGGCATTGTTGACCTGTCAGCAGAGGGACAGAGGTTAGCGTGAGATCTGATGCACAAAAACACGCAAAAAAAAAAATAAATAAAAATAATACACGCAACACACAGTCCGTACGGTGAATAATCCACATCATGACCACACTTCATGCAACTGTGGTGTTTTGTCATTTCACCAAGAGAAGCTCCATGCAGTGAGTCCAAGATCTGACGCTGAAACAACGTCACAGAAAAAAGACAGAGAGAACTGGATGGAAAAATGGCAATGAATACATCATTTCTTTTTTTAAAAAAATGTGCTCGAGAGACATAATGTAATTTATCTGAATAATCTGATAGTAATCCTGTTTGCTCTGATGCACACACTGCCCACTGACATAAACGCCCACACTCTCAGTGATCATATCATGGTGTGTTCTATGAAAAGATGTCTAGGACCTAAAAACAACATCTGGATGGTAAGCGATTTAAAAATGTATTTGCGAATCCACAGAATACATTCTTCAAAGCACAGCACCCATGTTTTTATGATTTTGTTTAGGCACTTCAAGCTCTTGGTTAACGCACAACAACCACCACGTCCTGCTCAAATAACAATGTCAGGAAATCAGATAAATGGTAAAACAAACATCTTTCCAGTCATATATCACAGACCATCAATGAATAACATTGATACCAGGACGGATAGTGAGCAAGAGGATGGTAAAATCAAAATGGGACAGTGACAGCTAAGAATTGAAGGCAGTAAGCTTTAATATTTTTCATTTGGATTGAATTTATTTCAAGCAAAGAAGTTTCTTACTCAAATGAAATGTGAGCTCATGCACATGCCACAGGTACAAACACACATGACAAAACCCACAATAAACCAAACAGGATTGATAATTCGTTCCGAAACACTTTAATACACTATCATACTGCCGAATAGGTATGTCGTTCTCACACACACTTACGGATCAGGGTTCGGCATGCAGCGTTCAAGGTGCAGCAGGCAGGTAGGGAGGAGGAAATGGATAGTGGAAGAGAGGAAAGGGAGGGAGTATTTCAGGATACATCAGGCAGAAAGAGAAAGGAAGGAAAGAGTCGGGGGAGGAGGAGTGGCATAAAAGAACGGGGGGGGGGGGGGGGGGGGGCAGGAGGTAAGGAGAGACAGTAAAAGGAAGGCACCTCTATTTTGCGTCCCTCTACGATTGTACCATTTAGTTTCTCCCGTGCACGGTCAGCATCTGCACTCGTTTCAAATGTTACAAACCCAAAGCCCTGCAGTGGCCACGAGGTGGGGTTGAAAATCAAGCAACAAATGAAGGAGGTCCAGAAATGAAACGATGAAACAAACAGGGAAAAGAAGAGAGAAGAAAAAGACACAAAGGACAGATGAGAGAGCTGCAGGTCAGGACGAGGTCTATATCTAGAAGCAGAAGCCAGAGAGATGTCAGGCCGGTTAGACAAACATGGGAAACAAAGCTGGAGTTACAGTAGGGAAAGCTGGGAACACGGGACATCACGACCACAGACAAGAGCGCTGATTATACTTAAATTACCACCTCATAGTGTGTGCATGTCTGTGTGTGTGCTTGTGTAGAGTCCTCTGCTGTCTCGCTTTTAGTGCCTGGTCTCTGCTGCACATGCATTTACAGGAACACTGGACCTAATTGCATTAGCAGATGGAATGAAAGTCTCAACACACAGCAGCAGAGTTTGGGGTGTGCATATAATTGCGTGTGAGTGCATGTGTGTTCGCTATAGGCTGCAGTTGATCTGCTGGTGTGCAGAGGCCCTGTGGGAGAGCAGATAAGTGCCATACAATTACAATCTCCGCAGCATCAGTCAGCCGTGACTTTCTGAGCCCCAGGACGCAGCTCTGTCTGTGTCTCAGACTGGGCCTGGAGACGCAGCTCACTCAAACGGTCTATATGCAGTAAAACATGCCTCCAAACCTTGCATCACTGCAAAGCCTTGTCTTCTTCCTTGACATTAAAGCGGGCAGAGAGTAGAGCTTTTAAATAGCATTTACTTTTAATAATCACTGCAGAGGGCTTTATGTTAAATGTTTTGTAATTCGATATCAGTGCTGTTGAATTTGTAGTGGTCTTAATTAAAAAAAATCTCACCACATGAGACCACACGCGCTGTGGAAATATAATGCATGAATTATTTCTGTGTTTTCATAGCCTACTGATCTACAGAATACACAGCCAGTACATGGATAATAACAATCCTGCAGTCATTCAAATCATTTAAAAAATATACGTTGTTTGTCTTCAGATAGAGTTGCTTCAGAAAATATCGAGACCCTTTCATTTACTGCATAATTAATTGCATTGCATTTAAATAAATTAAACCTATTATAAATCGGCGCTGCATTAAGCCTTAATGACATTTTTTATTTATTTTTTTTAGAATTTCTTTCAAATTAAAAAAATAAATAAATGTCGATTAATATAAGAGGACATTTGAATTCACTGGACATATTGTAGTTTAGCTATCAGTATATGAGATGCTGCATCATTAGACAGAGCTGTGAGCGTTCCCAGGAGCACAACAGTTGTGACATGAAGTAGTCTGAAACCACCAGGATTGTTCCCAGACTAAAATGACTACCCTAGTGATCTTGGTCAGAGAGGTGACCAGTGTAACCTCACAGAACCTTTGTGGAGAGACCTGGAGAAGGCAGTTCACCAACACTTCCCAACCCATCTGACAAAGCATGGTAAAATCTACCAGGAAAGAATTAAAGACAGCCAAGTTGGGGAAAACTAAAACAGGATTAACAGGATTAAGTAGTCGACAATAAATCCATGAAAGAAAAAAAAACAACACATAGAATTGGTTGATGCTTAACCACTTCACTAAACTCCACTGACAAAAGTTGAGGCCAGGTCACCTTTAATTTGTTGCACATGGGGCATTTATATCTCTTTAAATTCTAGATTTCTTTCCTGAGGAACATTTATAAAAATGTTATTACAGGTTATTGAGTGAACAATTAATGGAAACAATGCAAATTTTATAAGTTTATAAATTCAAATTAAATTTACTGAACGGCTGAGCAGCATTTTTACCACTTCTTTTTTCCATATGTTATTTCATGCACCACAGTACATTTTTATTCTGCACTTGCTTAGCATTTCAACCACAGTGCAAGTTGTGGAGGAACACAATAAACTGTTTTCAGCCACGATGGCCTGAGTATGGGAAGCGGCCATTGCGGCCTAGTCAAGTGGGAACTCTTAAGACTCAGTGAGGAGGCCTAAGTGGATGTATGTATCTTGTAATGGAAAGATACATACAAAGACAAATGGGCCTTTACTTTAACAGCAGTAAAGTACTGATAACAACAGATGAGTGCTCTGTTCTCCTGACAAATATCATACTTTTAAATAAACGTATAATATATAAAGTCACTTAACCAATGTGGTCTTATTCAGTATAGGAATATAAGATTATTCTTTAAATTCTTCTCTGTCCTGTTCAAAAATCCAAATAT
This sequence comes from Chelon labrosus, assembly GCF_963514085.1. Taxonomy (NCBI): domain Eukaryota; kingdom Metazoa; phylum Chordata; class Actinopteri; order Mugiliformes; family Mugilidae; genus Chelon; species Chelon labrosus. The sequence goes on from NC_140352.1 coordinate 24,117,184, forward strand.
ACAAATAACATACACATATCACAATGTGTATGAACATAGAAATGGAACTGGCTCAATAATCCACCTAAAGAAATTAAATTAGAACGTGTATGTTACAATTCCAACTTGCGACTTAATGTTTCTCCAGATGACTTCAAGGCTTGATTCTACATACGATGCTTAAAAGCTCTGGGTTTAACTACATCTCTACTGGAAATTATGATCAATAACTCTAAGATTGGAGGTGTAATAAACACGAGTGTAAAAAAGACGTTCTATTAGGAGGTAATGAGTAATTTGGTGAGATGATAAAAAAATTAAAAAAAATAAAAGATGAAAATGAAAAAAACAAGAAAACAAACCAGAAATAAGGTTGGCAGCAGGGCTAGGCAAATTAAACTGTACTAATGTAAAACTCCTCCTGCTACTAGAATCTACAGAGACAAACTGAGTAGGAAAATTCCAACATCTGAAAGCAACACAAAGTTAAAAATGTGTGTTATTCTAGTTGCTGATCAAAACCTTTTGTGTGCACAGTGATCATATCATTTATACAGTCTTATCATTTCATCCTAAATATTCAGAGCAAGAGCCAGCAGTCTGATGTTAATATTTAAGGAAGTGTTAACCTTGGTTGCTAACTGTACCAAAACCATTGACTTTTTTCTTCATGGGGCACGAAAAGAAAAAAAAAAGCAACAAAAACTACCAGGGCAAGTACACCTTACATACAGCCCAGTCCACAGCACTCTCTGCCAGATGCTCTGGATTGCCCACAGCAATAAAAATGTGCTGCACTGCAAAAAATTGGAAACCAATGCCAGCTGAGTGGAGCTCTGGTTTTAACTGTCAGAATGGACGTCAGAGCACAAATACCTTAGAGTCTGGCTTCTGATGTGGGGTCCTAATAGATGTGACACAAACAAGTGAATAACATTTAACATCTTAACGGACGAAGGGACTATATTGTGTCAAGTAGCACCTGTCTAAAAGTACTAAGTCAGGGTACAGTAAATGATCTGGATGGCTGCATAGTATCCTCTCTAGATGAAATGCAGTTTTCATTGTGAATGCATCAAAGACAGTTAATTCATCCCACAAGAATGGCACAGCCATTGTTGGGACGATTTCCTGAATTAAAGCAGTCAGAACAGAAGTTTAGAGTTTATTTGCCATTTGCACAAGTACATTACCGTACCGGTACACTGGAATTCTTGTGCGTTTCCCTGAGTCAAGTTTACTAAAATGCAAAAGTTGAAGTTCAATGAATCAATCTGCTTGAGAGTAGGTTTGCAAACAGTCCAAAAAGTGTTTTGAAGAACCAGCAGATCTGGGAACATGCCAAATTGCTAACAGTTAGGTGCTTTTTCCAAATCATTCGAGCACCCCCTAAGCCAGTCCCCAGTGTTCTGATGTAATGCTTTGTCCATTTCATTATCTACAAAACCTAGTCAACAAGTGCGGTCAGCAACTGCTCCTGGCCTGCTTTGTCATGGTGAGAGTGAACTTAATTCAATTAGACTGACTGATAGGCTCTTTGGCTTGTATCTTGGGCCAGTTGTTGCCCTTTAATTCTTTCACCAGATACTACAGCATTGTTTAGGGCCCTGGGCATCATGATTTCATGCATAGGATTCATTGCCTTCTACTGGGTATGAAGATAACATAGGCCAGTGCCTGTTATGTAGACAGATAAAAATACATCTAAAAAAAAGCTTCTGACTTTTCTGTACATTCAGTGTCCTTTACCCTGGTACTAATGGTCGCCTTTCCTTTCTTTATCATCCTGTGTTTAAGTACTGTAATTAGTGTTCTGGGCAATAGCATATGACCACACAGATGTTTGTGTACTCAGGTAACTGGTAAGCAATACACCAAAGTGGCAATGTTACTTCCTAGATTCTGGCATAAATACAGTGTAAGTCATGTTTCTTGTTAGAGATTCTCCAAATAGATGGACGAACGGCCTAACCCTCTCCAGGTAAATCATGGTTCTCTGGCCCTCGTGCTGACCTTTCCTCAGATGTAGGCATGTGGAGAACTAGACATATCTTTGATTAAGCTGTATGCCACAGCAATCTCATCCTGTCACATAGGCTTTGAGGAGAGATCTGTTTCGGCACACTCCTTGATTAAGAACTGTCGTGCACTCTTTGGCATCTCAGTGGAATCTACTCCTGCCGCTGCCTGCACTGGGGAATCCCCCATTCTGCTTGATAACCCAAATCTCCCTGAAGATGCTTTCTTTAGAAACCGTGTTCTTCTTGGCACTGACTTCAGCTGAGAGAGAGAGTGACACTGAGAAGACAGGCGCACCACTATTTAACTTCCACATTTTTCATTTAGATCTAGGAGAATGATTCCTCCAGGTCAAGGGTTATCTCCCACATCACAAAGTGAAGCAGAAGTGCTCTGCCCAGTGTGTGCGCTGTCTCATTATGTTTTGCATGTGGTTAACATCAATCAGACACATAAGTTTTTGGGCCGCGACTAGGACTGTCGCAAAGCATGTCCTTGTCAAAACAGTGTCTGTCTCACTGGCCGTGAGATGCTTTAAATCGAGAGCACAACGCTTCGAGAACGGAGCCTCCACGGGGAGTCCACTCCACACGAGCCTTATCCTCATCCATAGCCCTCCTCAGAGGGATGATGCTGGCAGACATCTGCACAGTGGGCCTCTCCATGTCCCTTCATTGATTTCTTCCTGCACTATATGTCCTCCCTGTCTCACTCTGTTTTGAGCGCGCTAGAAAGCCAGTGACGTAACGCCAGGTCTGGAGCATTTATGCACATCATGAGCTGAATGAGGGGATCCTACTCTTGTGCAGTAGCAGGTGTGTTGTGTGTAGGAAAATGAAGTCTTCACAAGCTTTCCTCCCTGCCTTCACATTTATGACCTTGATCCGGTGCATATGTTCTGCTTGTGAACCTTGATGCTGCAGTGGCTTTGACTATATTCAGCTACTGTATGTCCTTATCTCAGTGGGCATGATGACATAGAAATGTGCAAAGTAGAAACGTATATATACATAATGATACAGTTAATATTTTGATTTGAACTCCGTCTTATCAGTGTGTTTTAAACATTAATACTGTTAATTGAAACAGGCAGTAGTGTAACAGCATGGAGTTATACCTTACTTCTCTGTACTATAGGCTGGGAAGCTAACCAGAAAGTACAGTGTATGTTTGCAGACTGTGCGAATCTTAATGCCACTGTTAAGATAAGTGGGAGGCAATCGTTGTATGTCACAATGTATGGCAGGCCAGTAAGGTGTAAAAGCTGCCTGGAGGCGAGTGTCGCTGATAGGACCGTAATTACTATTAGACAGCGGGAACGAGAGCTGTGAAGACAGTGAGGGACTGCGAGAGAAAAGGAGGGCAGGGGACAAATACAGTCAGCTGGAAAATTGTATGTGCGCGTGAGAGAGACGTGTTCATGATTGTATGGTTACAGTGCACTTACCTTGGAGCCTCGCTCGTTAAAAATAATCTCCACGTCTAAAATCTTGCCAAATTGCTGTGAAAGACAGGGGGAGAGGGTGGACAGAGGATAAAGAGAAAAGCAGAAAGGAGGAGGAAATAATTAGAATATGCCGACCTGCAATGTTCTCGGCAGCAAGAAATATTAATAGAAAAATGTACTCAGTAAACCCCAGTTTAAAAACACTACACAGCTCTATACTCTAACACCCTCCCCCTCATTACAAGAAAGGTCAAGCAGTCAATGCTTCAAATTAACTAACTCCTCTGCACCCGACAATGAGATTAATAAAATATCCATTTACTCTTAATGCTGTTTAATGCTGTGTTTGCTCTGTCGTGGTAATAAAGAGGTGCGTGTGTGCGTGTGTGTGTGTTAGGGACTAGGGCTATGCAGTGTTAATGAACATTACAGTGGTGGATGTGGACGTTATAGCAGCAATGCCTCAGCACGCACCACTGATCTTAATGATGCCCATCATCTCGCTTTTACTCTCCCCTCTCAAAAAAAGAAAGAAAAAAAAAAGAGCAGTTAAAACAGGAAATGTCTTGTATTTGTGGGTGGGGGCTGGGTGGGTGAGGGGAAAGGGATAGCCCATCAAGGCTAATGGTAAATCATACATTTGTTTATGTGCTCAGGATACAGACTATCACTGTAATTAGCTGCCAAAACTCACCAGGCTAACCATGAAGCTGGTGCACATAGGTTCTATTTTGATCTCACTCTTAATGGTGTTGATTGGTTCCATGCTTCATTTTAATTGGCTAATTACTGTAGATTCATTGCGCCTAGCCATGCATGTAAGAATAAATAAGATAAATCCTGGCCCTGTGACTTTTAGACATGGTAAACATTCCAGCAGAGGAAGGGGCAACTACTTTTAGACTGTCTTGGTGAACGCATGAATATATGGGAATGCAAGCAGCTAGGATTAGATCTGTTCCTCTAATCAAGGTTCAAAATTCATATTATATTAACTGAGAGCACAAAGTAGAAGTTAATAAATAGTTTAGAGATATTTAGTACTTGAAATACATTTATCTATGTAGCCGATTCTAAGAGTGAGACTAAAGCGTCTGAAAATATCTACTAATGTCTCATGTCTATGTGACATATATGCTGTTGAGACACTTTTTGGTCATTTAATCATTTAGTCAAGCCAAGGCTGCAAAAACACTTTTACAACCCAGCATTTTAGACTTTTTATTGTAGTTTTTGGTACGCACTGTAACAATAAAGTTGATTTGTTTGCTCTACTGAAGAGAAATCTCCTTAGACATGAATAAATACCACCATTAAAACACAAATCAGCGGAAGCTCAGTTTGAGCCTGTGCTGTAGGAGCAGCCGGGATGAACTCATGGCTGTGTGAACTAAAGCAGCGCTAACCTTGCCTCGCAGTATGGTAATGCTCAGCCTTGTGCTCCCCATAACTAGACCTTGAATCAAGTAGTTTATTTCAATAAATAAATAAACATGGAGCAGGCAGCAGAGCAAAGGCAAGGTCACAGCACCAGCACCAGCCCTGAAGATGAACGAAGTCCACCAGCAAAATGCATGTCAGATCATATACATGCATGATTTGCATGCATATTGCATGTTCACGTGGTGTTTAAGCAGAATAAATGAACACACTCAAAGATCAGATGTTGTTAATTTCTTCCCAATATACAACATGATACTTTAATTAAGCGTGGCATCTGTTTATCAGATTTGTGAATGAATAAAAGATTTAATGGCTTATTTCTTTTCCAAATTTTTGTGTTTGGTTGTGCATACAGACAGGATTAGAGTTCAAGACAGAGGACACAGGATACAGATGAGAGCTCTCTTTCTCTGCCTTCTCTGGCGTCTGAGCATGAAAGTGTGTGTTTGTGTCTGCATACACAGTCATGTAACATTTAACAATCGGATGCACACAAGAACACCGTTAAGACGATTACACCCTCTGACATACTAGCTCTGGGCCTTCAGAAAAAAATAAAGAGGCCTCAAAGAATCCCAAAAGTGTATAACAGGATCATTTGTTGATGTCATAGTGGATGTGACTACAATCAAAAAGTCACTGTACAAATTTGACCTGCATGGTAGGTGTGGCAGGAAAACGGCTTTGTTGTCCACACCGAGCATTAGAGAAAAACTAACAATCAGTGTGCCCTGGACAGAATAATCAAAGATACAGTTATATGGCATCGTAGAGAAAATTCGGCATCATACTGAGATTATGCTTAATGTAGTAGCATTACAACAAAAGTCCAAATAAATACTATAAAAAAAAGAAATGTATGGTTTTAGAATGGCCTTACAAATACAGCGAACACTGTAGAGATTTTGCATGGTCAGGATCTGGTTGACAGTCATGCCAAATTCTTACAAGAAGATATTTCTGCTAAATATGCACTGCTACAATATGCTTATATTTTAAACAGAATAATATTACATCTGTTGATACTGAATGAGTAATTGAAAAAACAGAACACTTTTATCTGAGGACAGGGCTGTAAAGAAGATCATATATTGTTGGTCCAAATATGTCAAAGAAGCCTACTCATACTGTCCATAAGATGCACTTTCTTTTTTAACCTTGCACTTTGGGTTGTTCTAAAGTGGAGAACAAAGAACGTGTAACGGCATAACTGAGTATCTGAAAATACTATAATGATAAGACTAGCTTTACTTGTGATGTTTTAAAAAATAATACAGTTGACATTTTCTTTCCTTCCTTTTCCTCAGCTTCCAGTGTCAACCCTCAGATTTGGGTCTCTAATTTTAAGGATGTAAGATTTTAGATTTTGGTGTGTCGCTTTCTGTATTACAAAAGTGTTATTTAATTTAAAATTTACTTCACTTTATTTACAGTTTTATTTTATTTGATGTTCAGTCATTTTACAGAATCCTAAAAGATAATTGAGCTCATTTTGAGAATAGGAACAAAGGACGGCCTTTCTATTTTAAAACGCAGATCTGTTTTTGTTTTTTTTCCCCCAGTATGCCCGTTTGAAATTAACATCAGGGAAGATTCATCATCAATTTTGTTAAATGTAATTAAACATGTGAATTGTTGTAAACGTGATAAAAAAATAAAAATTCTTAAAATAAATTTCATTTTATTGTAAAAAATAATAAAATTATACTTCATTCATTTTAGTTCCTTTATGTTTTATCTGTATCTGTGAATTTCTACGAGCTAATGTGTGTGTGTGTGTGTTGTAAGAATTTGTTCAATCAGTGGGTGTGTCCTTCAGATCAAATCATTAAGAACCGAGGCAAATAACTGCGATCCTCCACTCAGCCTAATGAGTGGGATGAAAGCTACCCTTAATTGTTGTCCACAATGGCTGCGTTATTTCATTAGAACTAATTACCCTGTCAGCCATGCCAGCGGTAGGAGAGGCCAACGCATCACACACACACACACACACACACACACACACACACACATAGCCCTAGTTAGCACAAATACAATAGTCTTGGATCAATGAGCTGATGAACAAGAAACCAGGAGGTGAAACAGAATGAAGTGTGAAGTTTGTTACTGGGGTTTGTCTGTTATGGTGTGAACACACTTAGCCGTCTAAAAAAATGGGCGAATTTGTGAAATCTTGTTTTATGCAACAACAAAGAAAAAGGCTAGGTACAACACAAGAATTGCATGGTAAGTTTGCTGCCACTATTATGCCTAATAACAAGAGTTAACACAAATACAATTTATATAGTAACAGAAGATTTCTAATCACATGGGCCTGTAAAAGGGACATAAGACTATTTGTGGATGTTCCATGCAGATTGCTCAAAATGTATTCCAGAAAATATTTGGAAAATCTGCATTTAAAGGTGCTTTATGTGATTAAGAAGTGTCATAGAAGGGTATTTTCTCAAGTAGTGTTATATGAAGTGTTATATGAAAATACCAAAACAATTTTTTTCTGTATCTCTCTGTCTTCCATACCAATTTCCATTAGCATTTCCAAAATATAATGATTCATTTTTCAAGCAGATTCCATAGATTTCTTAATGAAATGATCCCCATACATTCAACCATAATATTACTCAGTAGGAAATAATATAATAATAACTATTATTGTTGGGGACAAGTGGTCTCCAGTATTTCTGGCTGCAGAATGCTGCATGGGGAAATGTAATACACAACAACACGGATAAATCGGGCTCTGCACACACAGTGTGTTTGCATAGCAGATAAAAAGTTTTTGGGCTTACCTATATATGTGTGTATATCCATGCGTATTTTATTCAGTTTGTCACATTTTCACCTCCAAGAACATCATTAGTGTTATAGCCAACCTAAAGGTAGGGTAAGCCATTCCAGTCCCATACACTTTTTTATCAAACTCTGCAAGTATCTCTCCACAGTCCACTACTGTATATGTCCCACAACAGGGGGTGTTTGTGCTCATTTGGGGAAAACGAGGAGAGACGAGGGAAAGGGGACCGTATACAGTAGTACGAGGGATGTTCATTAGCAGAGGATGGAAGGTGTAGAGGGTCGGACTCATGTTGAACTTCAAAAAGGAGAGGTGGTTGTGGCAGGCAGAGAAAAAAACATCTGTATTTTTGATGTAATTCAATAAATTATACCTTTTTTCCTATCAAACTGATAGTGGTTACATTTAAGATGTAGAGCGATGGATTTTTAAAATGTTTTACATTCTGTCCTTACCTTAATTTACCTCTTTTCCAAGGTTCAGTGTGAAGCTAGCTGTCTCCATTAGTCCAAATTAGAGGTGGGAGAGTCGGAAGGATAAACCAGTCTTGGTAAGCTAACACACAGCATGGAACTCTCACAGATGAGATGACTGCCTTTATACCGCATACGCTTTCTTGGAAGTTGGATGTTGGCCTAAACCTTGCTCTAATAAGCCTCCAAACTCATACTTGGATGTCTAGGTCAGACTTTATTAGAATAAAAGTGTATAGCACATCTGACTTTACTTTGGTTTTTTATATAAATATGCTGGGTGTTTTTTAAATTTTTGTTTTGGTCAATTATTTTAAAAGTTGACAATTAAAACGATTGTATGGACTGTTTGGTTTTGTGTTGTTTTATTTCATATTTGACAAAATCAAATGAGGAACATTTTGTTTTTATTTAGTATTTTTTGTCATTTTGGACTTTTATTGCATTCTGGACATTTTTTGTACACATGTACACATTTAACAGCCGCTTTTTGAGCATGCATCCAAATCTTCATGGTAGCTTTCAAAGGAATTCAGAAACAACTAAAATATTTATTTGATATGGTCAATCCCTAACGCCTGTGATGAGGCAGACAAAAGTCTGCACGTAGTGTTTATATTTCCTGTATTAACTACACGCAAATAGATTGTATTGTAGTATTGTATTGTATTGAATATGTAGTACTGTATTTTAATATCAAAGTTATTACCACAGCAAATGTACTCCACTACATGTGCTAGAATCAACGTCTGTGCTAAGTGCTAGAAAGTGCTAATGGCATGTCATTCAAGCAGAAACCTTCTCAGAATGGGTCTTGTCAGTGTTTTTATTAACGTAAAGCACAATTTTAGACCTGTCTGCCCTTGGTGGTTGTTGTGGTATTGCATTTCATATCCTAATTCTATTTTTGAAACCAACAAATAAGCAGAGATTTTAAAATGAACGTGTTCAATTAAAGTTCCTCGCAGTTGTACAATCTGCTGAACATGTGCTTTTCGTACAAAAAGAAAGTGTAATCAGAGTTACTGAAGGCAAAACATCTCTGAAAAGTAGTAGTACAAAACTAATTTGTAATTTTCAAAAAAATAATATCTATAACTGAAGCTCTTGAGTGTATGTTTATTGGTGTATGTTACACTGTTATTGTTTTTAGGAGCGTGTAGCTGACAGCCCTCCTATATTTATAGCGCCCAAAACACAGTATCTCAAAACTGATGAGTCGAGGCACCGATGGTAAACTGAGCAATAACTTGTATCACTCTCCTTATCTATTCTAAACATTCTAATTGTCTTAAACAACACAAACGCACTGGGAGGCCTGTGGGACACAACAATGGCAGGGCTCCGGCTTTCTAACAACCCACTCAGTAGAAATGTCTCCGCTGCTCCATCATACAGTATGTTGATGAAAATGACTACATTTGTAGATTATAATTACACCTTGCTTCCTCAGAGGCAGCGCCGGTTAGAGTGGAGCCTTATGGAGTAATTGGGGAGGCAAATGAGAGTGTAGCCATGAACGGGAGACATTAAAAAGAATTCCCTTGCTTGGAACACTGGGCTACCTGGAATGCTGGAAGCCTTCAGAACAGGTGATTAGGCAGGAGTAGGTGTCATTAAAATTCCATTAGCACAAAACCCAACTCCTGGTGCTCACTGCAAACACACACACAGACACACGCAGCTGAGGTAGACCATAAGTGCATGTGTGTGTGCGTGACACACTTAGCATGTGTGTATGTGTGCAGAGTATCTAATGACTCATTTAGGACCCCTACCTCTGGGAATGTGACAGTAAGGACCCTCTTGCGGCTGGCTCACTAAGTGCCTGCTTATTAATTAAACACAGCTGAGGCTCAGGGGACGGCAACAGTTCTGCATCAGCTTGTCAAGTTTCACTCTGTATGGGGCTAAATGAACGGGGTCCGTCTGCGAGTGCAGCCCAGTTGGATCCACTGGCAGACATCTTGGTTCCATGCATCAGAAATAATTACGAGAAATCCACGATAGGCCCAAAAACAAACCCACAGACGCTGACATGTGGTCAGACTGGGATTGCTTCCCCACTGTTTGAGGGATGCAGAAATCCAAATAACCCTGGGTGGGTAAGCAAATGAGCAGGGGATGCAGGAAGTTTACAGTCCCAGGGAATTATTTGAGATGCAGTCCTCGATTACAGATTTCAACCGCATCTTGAGAATGACAGAATTGAATCTGAGAAAGGGTGCTGTGAATGCCAATTATCATTCTACCATTAAAATGCGCTTCTCCAGCCTGGTAATTTCCCTCCAAATGTGTTTTTCTAATTATGAATTAAACTCAAATAAGCTTGGGTAATGAACCCAGTTTTATCCTTTTCCGAGGCCGTACTTTTACCACTTGGTGTGCTTCCGTTGCTGCAGCCATATTCAACAGTCAGATTTTATTCCTGTGTCCTGAGCTCAGCTTCTGAAGGTGTTTGTGAATTACAGGATAATACACAGTAATACTCCCTCAAAGACAGACATCGAGGTTGTGGCTGCATCACCTCTGATTGAACTTCTTTATAAGCCTTTGTTTAATGCTCTTGTATTACTTTCCTATTACAGCTTTTGCTGAAATGACACAGAATTCCATTTGCTGTAATGCCCCAGCTATTGCCTTTGTTTGCATTGTGGTGGTAGACTAGTAGAACCGTAATGGGAGATTGAGCCAGTTGCTCACAAGTCCCAATTTAAGTGAATGGAGGAGAGTGCCACTAGAGCCTATTGTGGTCTGGACAGTAATGCCACTGCTCTGCCCACAACCATTAATCCTTAAAGCTGAACCATTAACAGTGAGAAAAAAAGAAGAGGCTGTGTGTGACACTCTGCTGAATGTGCCTCTGTGTGTGTGTGTGTGTGTGTGTGTGCCTTTTACATCCTCTACTAGCAGAAAGTAACCTAACACAATAGATCAAAACTGCTAGATGGACATTCTTAAGTCACAATAAAAGAAATGTGTGAACTTTTCTAGTGACCCATCACTATTTATAATTTTTTTGGGGAAAAATGGAAAATGTTGGAAAAGATACATTTGAAATTCATAAAATTAGCTAAAAGACACCGTATGGGATAAACACTAAAACAAACTTTAATTAGTTTCTAATTTTGTGTCTGAAGGAACAGAAAGATCGATTTTAAAGGGGGCATGGATGGAGTAGTTAAGTTGTTACACTTGGTATTTTTCTTGTAGTCGGACCAGTACAATTAATCCCACTGGAAAACATTTTGTAGACTAATCTGACATGATCAAAATCTCCTCTCTAACTTCAGAATGACTCATTCACAGTGTGTTGTCATTTGGTAAACGGATGTGAGCTGGTTATCTCACTGAAAAGCTGCTGGATGAAAAGCTGGCAGATCTTCACCTAACAGCTCGTCCTGGCTGCTCTTTCTTGTTTTATTATTCATACGCTATTTCAAACTGAATCGCTGTCAGAATATACCAAAAATGAGTGTCATCTAGTTCTGAAGATTCGTGTTCAATTAGCAGCAGGTGCTCAGCTTGTTGACAAAACACATTAGTCTGGAAGTCAGACCAACCACAAATGTTCTGGGGTGGAAAGTTGATCTGGAACCCTTTCAGTGGGAACTGATCAAGCTCCATCAAAGATCTGCTGGGCCAATCAAATCTTTTGGGCAGACTTTATGTGGCGTAGTTATAGAAGCAATCTGTGCCGTGAAGTTGAATTTGTTTACAACAAAATGGCCCTGATTGTTGTGGGATTATCCTGTTGCATACAGAAGTATTTCTTTTTCTCTGTATCCGTTCAAACACATTGCTTTCCTTTGATTATTTCATATTCATTAAAAGTCAGCATGTATTTTGCAAATGGTTGTTAAATGTTGTTAAATGGTTTTAATCTGAAGCTGTAGCAGTAGTTTCATCAGTCACAGTTGTGCTACTTCATCCAGAGATAGATAGATAGATAGATAGATAGATAGATAGATAGATAGATAAATAGATAGATAGATAGATAGATAGATCGTGACGTAACGAACCTATATCTAATTGAAAATCGTCCACCTTAAAGAAGAAATGCCCCCAAGTTCTGATGGGAAAAAAAAAGTTTTATGACTCCCCTCATTGTGAGGGCCAATGCTTTAAGTCCCTCCATTGTGTTCTTAACAAGGCTGGATGACCTCTGAACATCTCTGATTGTAGTGAGAGCTACCGGATTGTCTGTCTCTTCTAATAGCCGTCTTCTGTTCCTTTCCATCTTCCTGTTTCTTTCTCTCTCACAATCCCTACTCCGCCTCTACCTGATGATGCCACTGGTTAATTGTGCTGCCGTGCTCAGTGCCTCTGAGACCTCACTAAGAGACTGAAGACAGTTTGGAGAAAGTTGAGAGTCCCAGTCCTTTTTTCCAGAAAACACACACTTACACAACACAAACACAAATCCGAACAGACACACACTTCCCCCCCATAACTGCAGCTGTCACCTTATATACACCTAATGAGGATAAACTCCTTTTAGCCTGGCTGAGGAATCCCATTAATTGTGACTCCACTGACGGGCCTTTCCATTCCCTTCTCTTCTCCCCACATCAAAAGCTCTCTGGCTGGGGAAGGCGAGTGGGCCGACTCCCCTCCTCCTGGTACAAAGTACCTACAGTAGCAGATGTTAAACTCCGTTGGAGGAACGGGGAGGTGGGTGGTAGTGTCTGAGGGCGGTAAATCTCAGGCTTCCTATTATATTAAATGCTAGTGCTGGATTTGTGTCAGTAAATCTATACTCGGTAATGTGTCCGTGTTAGTGTGTGAATGGAGGTAGGTAGACTTCCCGATCAGCAAACACCTGAGCGGCTGATACTCATGATGTGTGTGTTCGGTGTTGTTTGGGAATAGGCTGCCAGGGCATTAAATTAGCTGTCCCTTCTCTATCATCCACTTTATTCCCTGTCTCCTCTGTAATCAAAAGTGCAGAAGTCCTTCCTTTCTCAGGCGAGAGAGAGAACTACCACAGTTCTGTGTAAATGGGATTTAAACAAGTAAGATATTGTTTATCTTTAGGTAGTTTTTAAATCGATGTGAAGAAAGAGAGCAGGAAGGAAAGGAACTATAAAGAGTTCATTATCTGCAGTTCAGAATAATAAAAAAAACACTCTTGTTGAACTTATGATCTTATTGAAGGTTGTAACATCAACTGAACTGACTTGACTCTTATGAAAATATGTAAAGATTACGTAGATTATGTGTATCTGTATTTGAACACAAGTTCTAGTATCATTGCAAGGAGTGGAGACTGATTAATTAAGACCTAATCAAGAAAAAAGAAATGGGATATTTTTTTCATTTTTTAAATATAGGCCTTGACCAAGCAGTTCAGAAGTCATGTATTATACTGTATTTTCCCGTATCAAATACATTCACAATTTCCAAAAACATTAAGTAAAAGGACAAATAACATGCTAACCTTTTGAAGAAAAGAATTGAAATTGCTCATGTGAGCACTGGTGCAACAACATAAATCTCTTTTCATTTTATTTTAACACAAGTGAATTATAATTTTTAGAATCTGCTTTAAATAAGGGGAAGGGATAAGTGTGTATTACTCTTTACAACTCAGCTGCTCAGAAAGCTCAGTTTACATTTTGATGAGAGAACCATCTGGCACGACTGAACTAGACCTGTTTTTTTTTTTTTTTTTATTATTATTTATTGTTTTATTAGTTGCCACTTAATTTCTTCTTCTGCTGCTTTTGACGTATTTAACAGTTTTGACCTCACAGGGCCTATTACTGCAGAGTAACTTCAGATTCCGCTTGCCTTCCATAGATTTTTGTGACTCAGTTTAGAAAAGCTTTGTGTGAATGTGGTGCAGTTATCATCTCACCCCGAACATTTGCCGGAGGTCAGGGTCCCGGAAACGGAAAGGGATGTTGGAGACATGTAACCTCTTGGGCTGTTGCTTCTCTGATGAATCGCTGGGCTGCAGGTGGAGCTGCTGGGAGCCCTCCGTTTGTGCAACCTCCTCTGCCTGCTGCATGGAAAACACAGCATACATTAGCTTCTATAGTGCAACTACAATACAATACAAAAAAAGACCCAAGTGAAGGCAAGGTTGTTTAGTCTCACAGTGAAAGAGCAGTGGTGACAACAAACAGATCCTCTACAATATTAGGACTGACAGAACAAAATGGTAAAATATTCAGAAAGTGGAAAAGTGTGTAAAAGATGAGGAAAGGATGGCATCCATGAGAGCTGCTCAAACTCCAGACTTCACTTATTATATTTTGTGAAGCTTTTGGTCATACCCCCTATCTCCATGGCAATTATACACTATATTACCAAAAGTATTCGCTCACCTGCCTTTACTCATTCTATGAACTGAAGTGCCATCCCATTCCTAACTCATAGAATTCAATATGATGTCGGTCCACCTTTTGCAGCTATTACAGCTTCAACTCTTCTGGGAAGACTGTCCACAAGGTTGAGGAGAGTGTTTATAGGAATTTTTGACCATTCTTCCAAAAGCGCATTGGTGAGGTCACACACTGATGTTGGTCGAGAAGGCCTGGCTCTCAGTCTCCGCTCTAATTCATCCCAAAGGTGTTCTATCGGGTTCAGGTCAGGACTCTGTGCAGGCCAGTCAAGTTCATCCACACCAGACTCTGTCATCCACGTCTTTATGGACCTTGCTTTGTGCACTGGTGCACAGTCATGTTGGAAGAGGAAGGGGCCCGCTCCAAACTGTTCCCACAAGGTTGGGAGCATGGAATTGTCCAAAATGTTTTGGTATCCTGAAGCATTCAATGTTCCTTTCACTGGAACTAAGGGGCCAAGCCCAGCTCCTGAAAAACAACCCCATACCATAATTCCTCCTCCACCAAATTTCACAGTTGGCACAATGCAATCTGAAATGTACCGTTCTCCTGGCAACCTCCAAACCCAGACTCGTCCATCAGATTGCCAGATGGTAAAGCGTGATTCATCACTCCAGAGAACGCGTCTCCACTGCTCTAGAGGCCAGTGGCGGCGTGCTTTACACCATTGCATCCGACGCCTTGCATTGCACTTGGTGATGTGTGGCTTGGCTGCAGCTGCTCGGCCATGGAAACCCATTCCATGAAGCTCTCTGCGTACTGTACTTGGGCTAATCTGAAGGTCACATGAAGTTTGTAGCTCTGTAGCAATTGACTGTGCAGAAAGTCGGCGACCTCTTTGCACTATGCGCTTCAGCATCCGCTGACCCCTCTCCGTCACTTTACGTGGCCTACCACTTCGTGGCTGAGTTGCTGTTTTTCCCAAACGCTTCCATTTTGTTATAATAGAGCTGACAGTTGACTGTGGAATATTTAGGAGCGAGGAAATTTCACGACTGGATTTGTTGCACAAGTGGCATCCTATGACAGTTCCACGCTGGAATTCACTGAGCTCCTGAGAGCGGCCCATTCTTTCACAAATGTCTTGTTTCACAGTCTGCATGCCTGAGTGCTTGAATTTATACACCTGGGGCCAGGCCAAGTGATTAGAACACCTGATTCTGATCATTTGAATGGGTGAGCGAATACTTTTGGTAATATAGTGTATGTACCCTTGTAGATGAAAGAAGTTGTCTAACAGGAATGACCAATTTCACAACATGTAACATGTGTACAATCAAGCGTAGCATGCATTATAATGTGCCATGGAGAGGAGAAGAGTTGGAGCAAAGAACAGAGAAACAAAGTGAAAGATTTTTTGATTAAGCCCAGTCAGGCCGCATAGATCAATGGTGTCACATTGTAAAAATTCTATACCTCATGATCAATGATCATTGTCAACATTGTCTGTAAATGTAGGAAACAATTAGTTCTTCATGTAGAGAAGTGGGACGTAATGGTGTGGGATCAGATTTGTGTATCCGACTTTCATATGGGAAACTAGAATTTATGAATAGTTATGAATGTAATACTTGGTTTAGTCCTGACCGGTTGCTAAATGTCAAGAAGGTAGGTTGCATCCATAGACTGTATATAAATATGGACAATGCGTCCTCACTTCCTTGCATTGACCAAACTGACACTAGTTTCTCTGGGATACAGGTGGGGCCATTTAGCGAGTTTGGAGCCAGAGTCTGTGCGGTACAGTCCCAAGAGTGGATCCACGCAGAGCCGGGTTATCAATGACCTGCCCACACTTCTGCTAGACTCACTCACTTTTTAAGTGCGGGGGAGCTGTATTTGCTTAGTCTTCACTTTTGAGGAGCTGTTCCGTTGTTCATCTTTATACAGTCTATGGCTGTATGTAAGGTGAGAGGTCACTCAAAAATCTCTGTCTTGTGCTTGTATAATTAATAAAATGTGCAGACCTTCAGGGTAAAAAACAGCATAGATCTTATGAACAATTGTACCTGCCTGCCCTCTCTGTGTTAGGGCCTATTCCGTGATGATATGAAATGATCAAAAAGTGAAAAAGATTAGCCTTTGT
The DNA here is from genome assembly GCF_963514085.1 of Chelon labrosus. Lineage (NCBI taxonomy): Eukaryota > Metazoa > Chordata > Actinopteri > Mugiliformes > Mugilidae > Chelon > Chelon labrosus. The sequence continues at coordinate 24,133,778 of NC_140352.1, forward strand.
GTCCAACAAGCAAAACCTTGAATAACTTGTTACACAAAGAAAAAAATAAACTGTCAAGCTGGTCCACTTTGGAAAAAACAAGTTTCACTACCAGCTTTCTCAAATTGGCAGAACGGTTCATGTGTTTCAGAAACAATTCATATAAAAAACACAATTTTGTCCTGAATGGAAAATAAAACTTGAGGCTGAAGGTTAAGACTGGAAAAGAGGGGAAGCGTTGGTAAGAAACTAACAGTGTTCTGTTGCTTTACTGACCATCCACTCTGACCTCTTCCCTACAGGTTAGCTCATGCTACTTCCACCTATGTTCCTGAAAGACATCAGTGGAACTATACAATCAGATGTCTCAATCTAATTAGTATAGACAAAATAAAGAAAAGACCAGTGCTGGCATTTTAAGTGCCATTTTAATTTTACAGCTCGTGGTAAAACCAAACTGAGTGACACATCCTGTGTCATTTCCGGTGTATGAAATAAACCTGTCACTGTGATTTGAATTGCAGGGACACAGATTTTTAATAAATTTTGAGATATACCTGACTATTAAATTTGTGAGCTTTTATTGAGACAGGCAAAAACAAAGATATGTCAGATGTCATGATATCCCAATTCCCTTAATTGTATCCTTTTTTCCTCCCTTTGCCTCGAATTTTAGTCCCTCCCACTGGAGACACAAGGAGGGGAAAAGATAAGTCCTTTCCTCTGAAATGAAACCAGTTTCTCGTTACCAGTGTTGGGCAAGTTACTTTGAAACTGTAATTAATTACTTATTACACTCATTGAACAATTATTCATAACCAATTACTCAGCAGCACTTTACACTACTTGTTATGTTGGCTACTCTGCTTGGCTCTCCCAGAGGTGCCAGATCCTCCACACCCACTCATCACACTGATTCCATTTTAAACACGACACTGGACAGAGAAAACAAGTAGGAAACAGTTTGCATGATGACTGCACTGAGCTCTCAGTCCCAACTCACATCCCAGTTTCACACAGTGTCCCAAAGGCTCACCACTTTCCCCATTTCCCATTCCTTAAATGGATGAACCAGACACACACATCCTTATCCTTGTTACCTGCCATCAAAGAAGCTGGCATAAAATGAAATGTGTAGTATGAGCAGTATTAGTAATTGTACTTTGATGAGATGGACTTGTGGTTAGAGAAGTGGGTTTTGGACTCAAGGGTCTAAAACGTGATAATAATGAAGGGTCACTTTGAATAGCTGGACTGGCATAAAGAGACAACAAAAGGGCTCTTGAGCAACACACCTAACCTGTGCTGGGCACTTGAGTCATAACATGCTTGCATCGATTTTTTATTTATTTTTGGAATTAAAACATCTGACAACAGAGGCATATGGAAAATGTGCCAGCTACAGGTATTAGAGGTAATACTGTGAAAATGCCAAATCTCCAATGACAAGTTTAGTTTTGTGAAACGCTCTTTCAAGCAAAAGTGTTTTGAAATGTCTCCAGATGAATATTTAATTGAATCTAATCGCATTGGGACCTTGTGAATCGTAATCAGTTCCATCCAGGATATCAGTAAATACGCAGCTATAGTGAAAACATAAAAACAAAAGATTAAAGAAAAAGACAAGCAAAAAAAACCCCAAAAAACAATGAAATCAACAGCAATTAAAATGTGTTTCTGAAAAACAGATTGTGCCTTACTAACTGTTGAGTTCTTGCCCAACACTTCTGGTGATTATAGCACAGCTGGATCACCTCTCAAGTCTGCAGGGGGTAGCTGCTCTAGTGAATATAGATGATTTGGAATTTGAACATGTACAGTAACCTTACAATAAACTGGCAAACGGCAGCTCCGCCGTAAAAACATGTACTCTGTGAGCAGATCACTCCTGCACCAAGCGGACTGCTCAGACACTAAATGCACATCATCCATTTCTTCGCCCTCCTGAATGATTTTTCACTTTCAGTTCTCACATATCGATATTCTGTTATGTTCCACATTCAGTTCTTTTGTAGATAAGACCTGTAAATCTAATTGACAGATCTAATAATTGTAACTGGTCGATGACTTAGACATAGAAGTAAAATCTATCTGCATGAGTTGACGTTCCACTGTGTCCTGTCTCACCAGAGTTTCCTCCTCCTCAGTGATCATGTGGGCACAGAGGAAAGATCAGCTGCGGAGGCAAATCTACTTATTGTAATGTCTGAAATGTGCTCTCTCCATCGTCCTGGCCTCGTTGGCAGCAGCCACAGTCTGAGTTGTGACAAACATCGCTGATGCTTTGTTTTTGCTTGTTTTTTCTTATATTCATAAGTATGACTTGGAGTAAAGGCTCTGGTAATCTTTGTTTCTGATAGAGTTCATTTTTACAGTCCAGTTTAGGTTTTTATATGACTCAACCTGATGGCTTAATTCTTCTGGTTTGTATTCATTTTGGAATTATGTCTATTTTAAAAAACAAACAAACAAACAGTGAATTATGTTGGTGAACATTCTCCGGGTCATCTGTCTGTTTCTGAATGTTTGGAACTGTGATGGTGTGTTGTCTGCACAAGAACAGAAGCAGGCGCAAACCGATACACATAATGAAAGAATAAAAAAGAAAAAGATGGAACAATGATGTCAGCTAAACCTGCTCGATCAATGAAAGAGAAGTGCTGAAGGTAGCAGCATTTGTACTGAGTGAAAGAGAGGGAGAGAGAGAGAGAGAGAATGGAAAACAGTAAGGGAGGGAAAGATCAGAGATGCGTGCAGGCTAAGTGCTGATTGAAGAAAGAACAGTAAAAATGGAGAGACAGGCAAGTGAAGATAATAGCATTACATCACACAAACACACGCACACACAGTACACACACAAAGCTGAATAAGCAAGGAGTGCTCTACTGAATACGATGCAAGAATAATCAGCTACCTTTATGTGTGCGTGTGTGTGCGCGCGTGTGTGTGTGTTTAATAGCAAACAGCTCACATCAATCCTTAGCCAATGGCAGAGACCGGGACCCTGTAACGATGAAGCACATTCACCCGGGCACTTAGTGCCTTCACTACACACACACACACACACCAACATACACACCAACATACACACCAACACACATGGCGCGTACTCAGTTGTAATTATCCTGCAGGTCCTGGTGCACTTAGACCTCTGTACGTCAAGAATCACTGGACTGAACTTCTGTACCACGAAACATATGTACAGCTTTATACTGACTTATATGAGACTTACCATACAACCTCTTGTCCAATCCTGTCTCCACAAAACAGGCATTGTTTAAATGCTACAAAGTTACATTAGAAAATTCCACTTTGGCCAAAATATGTATTTACTACCTGGATTATATTTTTATTTTACATATATATATTTTTTTCTGTTAAAAAACTGTGACATATCTTAAGCCTCATAGCATAATTGCCTAAGTCATTTTTTGGCCACTGTTACTATATCAATAAAAAATACTAATGTGTTTGCTAAAAATTGTGTTTTTACTTGTTTTCCAAAAATGTTAAAATACGAGGCTAATGGATTAAAATCTTTTGAAAGGTTACTGATGAATGGTTGGACAAAGCCTCGCATACCATGTGTGGTCACAGGGTTACTGTGCCTCAAGTCAGTAGCGGGTTTATATATATTTAACCAAAACTACTCTCTTCCTGATCTTAACCAAGAGCTTTGAGCATCTAAACAAAAGACTAAAATCATTAAAGCACCTACAATTACACTTTAATCATAAAAATGTATGTGAAATGTAAATTACAAAAAAATAAATGCTTTGCCATAAAGATGAGATGTTAATTTTTTTTTTATTATTACTTTCAAGGAAGCCACTTGTTACCATGTACTTGCCAAATACAACACAAATTTTAAAATTTCTGAAAAGTAAAAGTTTAGAATAAATTCACCATTAGTTGAAAATGCAGCAGATTTTTAAGCTTGGTGGTGTTTTTTACTACAATGGCCCGATGTGTGTGTTAGCATGTGGAGTTGGCTGTTGTAGCATGGTATGGAATGGAATGGCTTTAAGGCTCTAAGCCTTCTACTGCCACAGTCAAAGAGCTAAAATCCTCTTTCTCTGCAGTCGGCATACCTCCACCATCCATGGTGTGTGAGCAGCCAGGCAGGAAGAGGAAATAATTACATGAACATTATCATACAGAAGCAGCCTGAGCTTCTTCCACTGTCACCAGGGAAACAGTACTGCACTGTACAGTGTGTGTGTGGGGGGGGGGGGGGTGCACGTGTGTGTTTGACGAGGGAAGCTGAGAAAAAATTAATCTTCAAAACCAAGCCTCGCTTCTAACGTTTACACACACATACACAGACAGCCCGAACTGCCCCTAACACGTCCACCTGATTACACACACAGTTAGATCTCCCAGATGTGTTGTTACTGTGTTTTTGAGTAAACATCTGTTTTTATTTCCACGTGTGTGTGCGCGCGTCTACACTTGCTGAGCTCGGCAGAGTGTCGGCGGCCTACCTTCCCAGGCCTATAATGGAAGCTATCAGATGGGAGCGCCGCCAGACAGGTAGATTACACACAGTTAGAATGATATAGAGTCTTCATTCATCAAGTATTACACTAAGACACGCATGTACAGAAACACACCTAAAAATGCACACATGTAAGCCACAGGAAACAGTATTTATAGAGGTACAAAAACACTCAACCCTTTGGGATTTGCAATATGTGACAGGGTGTCGTTCTGCTTTCTCCTGCCTGATTGGTAAATTCCAGTGTCTTTTAAATGTGCAGTTTACTGTGGGCTCCAGTCAAACAATGACAGATATCCATATATCAACTGAACTCTGCCTTGAAGAGAAAACGCTTTTTATTGACGAGAACATATTTGGGTAGTCCTAAATACCTTTACTCCAGTTACTAGAACATTTGCAAAAAGAAAAATGTTTTCAGGCAGAGAGGTAGGTAACAGAGGTGTTACTCCACTTAAAAGTGGTTTCTCTCTCCCTGGTATTGGGACAAGAGAACCAGATCACACACACTACACAATGTTGGAAACACGCAGTACTGTGGATAATGATGGATGTCCATCTTTAACGAAGAGCCAAAAAAAAAAAAAAATTCATTAAGTCGTTTTAGACAGCTGAGATTCAATCCCCACACAATTATATTTTACAAAAAGCCCCGTTTAAAACATAAACAAATACAAATAACTGAATCTGAAATATTGCACTGACAGCATTTTAAATGTAGTAAGTATCTTTTAGCCCACATTGAGTATTCCTTTATCCTGCAGTAACTATGTCTCTTGACAGTAACAGTTACAGCTTGTGACAAACTCTCCACAGTGACTGTAAAACACTCCCAGTAATGCTGACTGTACTGTGTCTTTTCCTCTCACTGGACTCCCCCACTCTGCCATCACTGTCTATACACTCCCATACCTTCCCAGCATGCTCTAGTCTTATTGGCCCTGACAGCTTGAAGGCTCCTCAGCTAGAGACAAGTGGTGGTGCAGTCAACTATTGAGTGGACATCCTTAGTAGCGCCTGTGCTGCCTGCCTGTGTGCATATGTGTTTGTAGCTCTGAGCTGAAATGCAGCTAAACTATGACTCATTTGTCAATGACATCTGCCAACAGTCTATGCCTATATGAATGTACTGTAGGCATACTTCATACATGCATTTGGACACTTGCTTGATCTGACAAGGCCAAAGAGACTGAAAAGCATTTTATGTAAAAAAAACAAAAAACAAAACAAATAACAAAATGTTCAGTTATCAGTTGGTGTGTTTAATGCATTTTCTCAGATTTTAAACTTTTAGTGCAGGCGGTGTGCACCTTTCAAATCCGTAAGTTTCATTTTGTATGCAAAAATGAAATTCTACTGCAGTGACTGTGTCTCACATAACTTTCTCCAAACCTTAAAACTTTTATGGGAAGATAGCACACTAGGGATTGGGAGCTAAAAATATATATAAGATGCAGTATATTATAAATTTGTGTTTTTAGAAAATGGTGTTTTACGTTTTTACTGAAGGCATCTTATGGTGAAAATGAAATTCAGCCCACAGCTCGGTTTATGTTTCTCATTTCTTATCAGAATATGAGTTAGTCGGGTTAATTTTTATTTCTACTTCCTGCTTCACATTAAATAATGGTGACTGAAATGAAATTTCGCAGAAGACGAGTCATACAAATGTTTGTATCGCCGAATCTCCTCCATTTAAATCCTTATTGATCCAAAACCATGCATGCATTATAGTACAAGTTGGTCAGAAATGAATGAAGCCACATGCTGTAACTGAAAAGGCCGCAGCATGCCCATGATAGCATAGATCCGTATGATCCATGAAGCTACGCAGGTCTTCATAAACATCCTACAGACTCACCGTTACTGTGTTGACTGTGAGGGCCGAGGTGCTGCTGTCATTTCCTGGCTGCTCGCTCTGTGTGTGCGTTGGCGTGTACAGCGTCAGGGTGTGATCTCCCACCGTGCTTGGTCCCGTGTAGTCGGCCGGTGGGTGGGTGTGGGGTGTGGCGTATTCAGCTGGAATCCCATTCTGTGGTGGAGGCGGGTACTGGGCTGGTGGGAAAGGTTGCGCCATGGCTTCAGGGGGAGCTGGGGCCTCTTGGTTACCCTGTAGAGACAGCGGGAAGAAAACTTTAAGTACATACGAAAACAAAAGCAAGCTCTTTACATCAGTATCGACAAGAATAACTTCGATGACGATCAACTGAACTTGAAACAGACAATACAAATACACAAAAAACTTCAGCAGCTTTTTCTTGTATGCATCGTCTGAAAGTGTGCTATGTGCTGATTCTCATTTTGAAGGTCTCCCTAATCAAGATTTATGCGTCAAGAAGTTTTGTCCAGTGTGAGACCTTTTGACACACTTTCGTCAACTTTTCTACATGGTCAGACAACATTCGTGCGTATTCTTATTCTGTCAGATCGACAGAAAGGTTTACACTTTAGAATGAAGCGTTGCGACATGGCTAACTGGCATCTTGATAAGATTAGGTGTACCACATAATTCCAGCGTCCCACATCAGATTCCAGGCAGGGACCTTCACTACATGTCATACGCTCCCCTCCTTCCATTCCATCATTTCCTGCCTCCAGGAAGTGAAGACTATGAATAAATTAATACAAATCTGCTACTTTAAAATTACAAACAGGCCAGGTTTTAAAAATTTGGATGGTGCCGTTTATTGGACTTTGGAGACATGTGACAGACTAGGGGAGTGACGAGACAAGTGAGAGGAGGCAAGAGCATGCTAGTCACTAATTCCATATATATCCAGCGGGTTAGAAAAACGGCCTTGTTTGGCCTTGAAATAAAGTAAAACTGTGAAAAAACACACAAGATGACACACAAGTGGAAATACTTTATAAATGGCATGTTAAAAAATATCTGATGACAGTAAAAAGCAACCAAAAAATAGTTATATTGAAAAGATGTACACACACATAAGGAATGAAACCACGTCCTGTACACCAAAGTGAAAGTGATACAAATTACATCCCTTAGAACAGATGAGAAAGATCAATTAACTGATACTGTCTTGATGAGAAGCTCTGTTTTGAAATTCACATTTTTAACGGTAAAAGTTGACAGTTTACTTTCCTCCTTTCACTCCTCCCTTGCCTCCCTGTTGCTGCGATTTCTTTTATCTTTCCCACCGAAGTGAATATCATGCTCTTTCACCCCTGTCCAAGTTCCCTCTCTAATTTACATGCCTGTCAGATAATCATTTCCTCCATCCGATGATGATGAATTCATCTGACATATTAGCACCCTGCTTTTCTTCCACACCACTCCAAAACCTGATGGAAAATGGCTTAAAAATTTAAAAATCAATCACTGCAACTTTTTGAGGTGGAACAAGCCTCTGACCTTAGCTGTTTCCAAAGGTTTCTCTGATCAATAGAGGTATTGAAGTTGGCTATTCTTATGCATGGAGATTGATGATGTTGAGCATAACAAAGCAGTTTGCCAATGGCTCACTGACTGTAGCCACGCCGTTCCTGGCAGCGAATCATCGGCAACTCCCCGGGCAGACAACCGCTATGCTCAATTTAGGGTTTACTTAGGCTCACTTCACATGCAGATGAAGAAAAAAGAAATCTCCAGCAGCAAATAAGTCAAGCTCTCAAGAGCAGATTCTGACTTCACTGTGCTTGTTACGTTTGTAGCACAAGTAATGCCCTTTTTCAAAACTGAAAGGAACACTCATTCTGTACAAATATACAACAGAACGAGCTACATTCTTTACAGTGTTCAGTGGCAATGTCAGTGTGTAGTTATTGTCTATTAAATGCTTGTAATCAGTCAATAAAAATGACATGATGTTTTTTGTGTCTTTTAATTTGAGATAGTGAGTTAAATGAATCATCAGTCTAAAAATTAAAGAAACAGCTGCAGCTGCTACCTTGTCATACATACAAGTATTCATTATTATTATTATTTTTTTTTTTTAGTGTGAAAAGAGTGAAATATCTTCACAGACTACCTCTCTTTTTGTAGTTGTTTCATGGGAAACTTGATGTGTGTCGACCCTGGCCAGTATCAAAAGTAATTCCTAAGGCTATACAACACAGCAGCAAAGTCAGTTTGACCACCCCCTGCATGTTATCTTTGCACTCACTCTGGTTAAGTGTCTTGAGCAGGAGTAGCCACAGTCATACAGTGTTGCCACATACAACTGCTGGTTTCCAAACCAAAAGCTGTTCAAAAACCACACAAAACATGCACAAAACCGCACAAAATATCAGATCAATAATTTGCCCAGCACTTTAACCACTCAGATTGCTTACACAAGTGTAGCCTATCATAAAGCAATGCAATTAAAGCAGAAATCATACTGCAACAAACCCTACTACGAAGCCATTTGTTGATGCCATGTAGTCCACTGATGCGTATGCATATGGAGTGCTTCTCCACTCCTTAAAGGGCGGCACATGCAGTGCACAAGCAGTTTGCTCAGGCACTGATGCGTATATGTAGTAAATCTATTCCGGTTTTGTTTCAAATCAGCATTGTAACATGATTAGAAAAACTGCCAAAATGATGGCCGACCAGTCCAAATTTTGTTCACCTGCCATACTCTACTTTTATTCAGAAAATAAAACTCAAAACGGCCCAGTTGGGCTTGAAACCACCGAATCTGCCAACACTGCAGTCGTAACTCTTTACACTGAATGGAGAACTAACTCTTAAAACTGATGGAAATGGATATTACATCTGTAACAACTGTCATTGGTTGAGTTAAATCTCTTTTTTTAGGGCAGCAGGCGAACTTCTATTTCTGAGTTAAACTAACTTGAAATAATCTATGGTGCATGAAGATCCAGGATAACTGGATGCCTACAAATTATGCACATTACAACATATCTACCACAGGTAGGTTCACCCTTAAATTTTGTAAAATTATTCATTTGAGCTTCACCTCTTATTCTTAAGTTTGGAATCACCCTATTCTTACTGAGCACATTTACGACTTTTTAGAAGCTCTGTGTTAAAACATACGTAATCTGCCAAAAATGGCCCGCGAATTGAGATTGTCTTTCTCCAAAAGTATATTGTAGTGTTCAAAATTCCATTCAAATTCCAGCTTTTCAACTGTAAATATAGCAATCTACATTGTTCCACGTGTTTTGTCTCTTTTGGAATAGAGCAAGTTCCAGGTTTCCTACATATTGGCCTAGATTTCACTTCTTTTTAATCTATGCCCGGTCTATGCAAGGTGGAGCTGTGGCCTGGGGCGACTCTCGGTTCACTAAAACAAGGAGCCTCATCGATAGGCCACCCTGCCTTGCAGCATCGATAGAGATTTGAGCTGATATACCACCCCACCTGGTCAATACACACACACTGGAGACACACACATACCAAATACAAACACACACACCAGCAGTAAAACACGACCAAAGACAGTTAAGTTAAATAACGGCAGCAGAGTGTGTGAAGTGAGAGCTGCGTGGTGAATGCTTCACCTGGAAGTTTTCTTTTTAATATTCCTAAATCATGCCATGAGGGTCATGTGTGATAGATCTCCTTACCTACACACAAGCAGAGAGTAGCAGTTCCATCACTTGAGAGGACATTACTTTGACATATGCGTCCTGGACAATTAGCTTAACTATTACCTGCCTAACCCTAAACCCAACCATTCTCTAACCTTAAACTAAGTCATCATATAGAAATGTGATCAATTAAGGTGACTGGCTTTTTGTCTCCAAAGTGGTGGCATCCCCACCACACACACACACACACACACAGCTATGTTCACACATTGTGCCAAACATAGTTTTGCTCAGCTGGGGATAAAGGCAGATGGAGAAGGAATAGAGGCTGTGGGAGAACGTCGGAGCGAGCCGAAGGCAGGGTAAGAGAGAGAGAGAAAGAGCGTTAGAGTCAGTGAACTTCCATCATCCATCAAAGTGACTGAGGCGCTGACACACTGAGACATCCCCAGATCCTTGTCAACAAATTGCGCTGGTAAATGATTTCTCCTATCAGTTAAATCATACTATCCATCCCTCTCTCCCACCATCCTTCCATCTATCTCTCAGCATCACCCACCTGTCTCTCTCTCTCTCTTTCTCTGTTCTCCATCTTTCCTTCATTGAGGTTATTTCCCTTTGGCTCAGCGGAGCGCCATGCTTGATGTCTGATGGACTCCGGCTATATATTTATATCAGGCACATCTATGATGCTCGCACTCTCTCTCTCCCTCTCTCCCTCTCTCTCTCTCTTTCTCTCTCTCTGATTTTTTAATTGTTGTTCAAAACATAAAACGGAAGCAACAACCTGACTGTGAACGGTTAAATACTAAATTTAAAGATAATTATCCATTTGAGAAGTAATCACAGAGTTTGTCATTAGTTTCATGTCAGTCAGTTTCAATTAAACAAAGTTGGGGTATGTTCTCTTTTTTGTTCGTAGTGAAGGAAGTACCTGCCATCAGTACTAGACAACACAGAAACTGGGCTAGCGGTTTCTAGCAGCATAATTGTTCATTCATGTAATTCAGCTTAAGAACTCGAACAACTGCATTCATCTGAACAAAGCTTGTCTAGCCTGTCTGTGGCGATGTTCCCATTCTTGTTCCTGCCTACAAAGCTGAGGAAACTCTTGATTGGGTTGCTGTGGGAAAAAAAAAAAAAAAAAAAAAAATTTACAAATTACCAGTTTGGTGTTTAGGAATAAAGACTTGCGAGGACTATTGTTAAAGACTACCTGCACGGTTTGCTTTGAGGTTACAAGATGAAAGTATCCTTGTAGTGCAAAGGGATTCCAGCAGACGCGGCTGGCGAACGGGGGGGAGGAACAAGTGATGAGGGAAAAAAAAAATATTTCCTACGTGAAGATTCACCGCAGTGTGATAAAAGGAACAGGAAGTTTCACGGGAAAGACAATCTTAATGTTGAATTAAATCAAACACAGCAGTGATGAAATAAAAAAGAAAGAAAGAAAAAAGGCCTCAAACATATTTGGCAACCAGTATTATTAAATTCCATTCAGCACCTTTAACAACAGAATAAATAAATACAAGCTAGATGGGATGGTGGGCTATAGATTTAATATCTAAAGTTATGACAGGGATGAGAGGAAGGATTTAGTTTGGAAGAACATACAGGAAACAAAACAGGTTCATTCAACGCAGTGTAATTAAAATGTTCACACACACACACACACACACAAACTGTACATATCAACACACAAATGCTTCCACAGTGGGTGTGTGTTTAATATTGATTCTCTCCTCTTCGGCTCTTATCTTGCAAAGTAGCCTAGGGCTTCTCTCCACCCTAACCATTACCCCAGCTCTCTGCTGGGCAGAGACGCACAATCACACACACCCCTGGAGATGCAACGCCCCGCGAATGTGTGTATGCGTGTAGGGTGTAATACATTGTAATGATCTTCAAGTGAGAGGAGGAATTGGAGGAGTAAAAGTGAAGACTACTGTGCGCATGTGAGTGTGTGTTCGTGTGTGATCCAGTCCGTGGGATACTGTCTGGATCCTTTATGCTCCCATCACCACAGCTTTATTGTTCTGGATTGACAGAGACAACTAACGAAGATTGGGGCTGAGAGCCTCTGAGGCCGATCAGCCAGGGACATGCAAATACACTCAAACACACACACACACACACACACACAGTCGAGGACCACCTCACTTTTGAGAGGCAGGTCCCCGTAATGTGACAGTGTAAACAGACTTATGTTGCCTCAACATGAGTGATGCAGTACACACACACACACACACACACCGACATATGTTAAAGCCGTCAATGCCAAAAGAGAATTGTTGTCATGTAGCATCATACGTACTGTAGATAAGAAACATAATGCAATGCAGACACACTTAAAAAGATACACACCGCCACCAACAAACCCTCATCAGAATATTTGCATATGTGGTACATGACTGGATTTAGAGTCCTATTCATTTGAACAAAGCGTCCCACTGCATACACACAGATAGATATAAACTACCTACAGCACACCTACATACTGATATACCGTATTCCCAGACCAACTGCAGTCTCTGGCCTTATGCAGCTGGTCAGACTGTGTAAACATGACAGAAACTTGCTGCTTTAGGGGCCGATTAATATTGATGTGCACTGCAGACATTAGACGGAACAAAGAACAGAGGGAAGGAAAAAGATGGAAGGAGAGAAAGATAGGAGGGAAGGAGAGAGAGGGGCACTCTCCCAAAACACTGCAGACATTTTGTCAGTAAACAAAAACGTAACATTGTTGTCTCGCTAGATCCTGCCTTAATTAGGTTTAACGTGTTGTGTCACTGAAAGAACTGAGGCAGAGGAGGATGATATGAAGACTTCAAATTGAAGGAAATTACGCGGTAGAAGACAAAAGCCCACCTCTTCTTCACTTCAGCATGAGCTACTTATTCATCTACAACCTCTATAGTGAGACGCTCGCATCTTTCTGTGTATGTTGCAGTTATCGTGATTGGTCCCTAGCAAATTGGTCCCTATTTGTCATGTGATTATGATTGGGTAGCCCAGAATCTTTCTAAAGACATTAACCCCAGTTCTACCTGGTATTCCAGTGAGCTTTTCTGGAAGGAAGCTAAGGAGTCTCACATGTTCACATAGGTGTTACTTCTATATATAATTGTATATTGTAATTTGAAAGCGATCTGCCAAATTACATCTGTACAGCATGACAACTTTCTTAAGGAAATTAAAAAGAAGTCCACACTGAGTGGACTTACATATTTGCCATCCCAAGTCTTCATGATAAAAAATGAAACAAGGGTAAACCAGTGAGGAATGTGAAGTTGTTTTATGGAGCTCTGGAGAGAAAGAGAGAAATAATAAGAAAAAAATAAAATAAAAGTGACAAAAACATCTGCATCATTTGACAAGTTCGCTGTTCCTCCCTCTCTCTCTTTACCTTTGTTGTGCATTCATTTTCTTGCTGGGGCGGTGTATTTTAACAGCGCTTATTAATTAGTGACGTCTGCTCTCCTGCCAGCCTGACTATTATTTTAACCAGCACTGAAGCCCGGTTCTTTCCCGAGCAAGGGCCGCTGTAAAAATGCTGCCATCGATAAGTTATACTGACGCTGGCGATAAATCGGCCTTGACAACGGCCGCTGGAGGAGTAGTTCCAGTTAACCAACATGTGTGTGCGCGCATACACACGCACTAATCTATTATCAAACCAAGCATTCCCCAGTGGTCATATAATCATTAAATAATATCACTACTTTGGAAATATATGGTTATGATATATTATGCAGCGTAAAATAGCCTCCATCTGTTCATAGCATAATAAAGTCCTGAAATTAGAATATCCCTTGCTAAAAAGGATGCTAATTCTTTTGCTTTAATTATGGAGAAATGAGCGACCCAAATGCATACAGAGCTTCGGTAGCTGACGTCACCCTGCACCGGCAATCACTACACCGCCATATTGGTAGGAAAGCGCGCTTTTTGAATTACTATTCGCCTGACAGCTGCAAGCAACCAACTACCTTGTCCTAGTACCAGTTGCATCCAAAAATGGTCAACAGCTCTTGTGCCCCAGGATGTCAGAATAGTCGGGGACAAGCAAAGGGGGAAAATGGATTCCCAAAGATCCTGCAAGAAGGTAGATGTGGATTACTGCAATAAAATGCCCAAGAAGCAGGCACGAGAAAAAGGAGCGAAGGGATCCCTCAAGAAACAGATTTCGCTTGTGTAGCGATCACTTTATATCAGGTACAGAATCCAGCTTTTCCCAAGTGTAATGTCTTGTTTATTTAGCATGTTTTTAACACGATGTCCAACAAATTTCTGTTCATAAAGGCAAGTTAGGCTAATGTTTATACGTGGATTACAAAGGTGTGTTGCTCATTCAGCACTAAAATTACTCACAATGAGAAAGAAATTCAGGATTAAACAGTTACTTGTTATCGTAGCTGCATTACGAAGGAAAGTTAATGAGGTAGTTCTATCCGGATACTGCAGGTCTGGAACATTGTTCGTGCCGGCTGTTTCAGTGCTCGAAAAAAAGCACATCTGGGGCATGATAAGGATCTGTGATATCTAATCTGTTGAGTTTTGCCTTAAACTGGCCAATTTCTGTCAGTTTAAAGTGCGCAGTAAACTCTGACGGCATGGAATCAACGCTGGCGCCATTCATTTGTCCCTCTGAGTTTTCCTACCAATATGGCGGTGTCAGCAAAAAAAAAATCACGTGACACCCGGAGCTCTATAGGAAGAGACGAAAATATTAGCCAGCCCTGCTTTAGCTCTTCATCATTAACATCATGAGGATAACTGCAAACTCCCTGACTTTACTCTAAGATCAGCCTTCTGCAATGGATATCTGTGTGTGTGACAGTGACCCAGTCCCTGTGAGTGAATTATGCACTAGTGTGTGAAACGCATACACACACACACACACAAATGCACACCCAACTCTGACAGAGAGGCAACGGAATCTAATTTAACACTCGGCTGAGCAGAGATTGGCCGACACTCCCAGTCCCTCACCGGCCAAGCGGGGACACTCCACGACCCAACCCCTGTGTGTGTGTGTGTGTGTGTCTGAGAGAGAGAGGGAAGGTGTGTGTGTGTGATGATAGCTATAGAAGAAGAAAGCCAGCATGAAAGAGAGATAGAAAGGGGGCGCAAGCAAGAGAGAAATCATGATCATGTAGAGTAGAGCGGTGAGGCTGGTGGAAAGGAGACACTGTTTAGGATTCAGAGAGTGTTGCAGGTCCGCTGGCTGCCAGCTCCCTCTAGGCCTGCTACATGATATTCACTAACCTCCATAACAATGGCAAACATATGTAAATCTGCCTATGTGCCCAATTCAATCAGACCAAGGCACAAAGCCACTGACACCACCAGCACACCCAGTGGACGAAGAAAAGTTCACACTGACAGACTCTTGGAAAAAGGTGGAAAGCTCTGTGAATGTGTCACTTCATTCACTTTGGCCTACACTCTGGGAAAAAAGACTTTTTACTGTTTACTACAGTTCAATGTTTATTATTACATTAAAATTAAAATTACTTGAAAATATCAAATTTATAGTTCACGAGAAAACTCTAGTGCCAAACTCCTTTCATTCAGCGTGCGTCCACACACAGTATGCTGACCTCTACCCAGAAGAGATTGGCGGTCACACTATGTATATTAGCATCTGGTAGCCCACAGATTGGCTGCTAGCATTTCCACTTTTCCGCATTAACCATGGCGACTTCCAATTTCCGACCAGTCACAGAATAGAAAAACGTTCTGTCCGGTTCATGTGTCAAGAATAAGCTACGAGAACTCACAAACAAGGGCTGTGAGAACAAATTTCTTGTTTCTCGCGGAGTATGTAAGAGCTTTAAGAGGGCACAGGTTGGGGTGTTGCCAGTGTTGTGATTGGGACTTTTGTTCTTGGGCGGTTGTGGGTGAGAGGTTTGGGTTTGTCCCACTCAAATGTGCAGTAGAAGATGCTAAGGTAGATAATCATGTCTTTGTTTGCCTCAGCAAGTGGCAATCGTCTCCTGTAGTTTGTGATGATTTGTAAGCCTTTCCACATTTAGGAAGGCCTTGGCTGAAAATATAACAGCTTTTTAGCAAAGCTAAAATAAATGTATGTGCAGAAAGTCTTGGTTGGTATTCACAAAATTCAGTGTGAGTACACTTTGTCCATATTGCATGTTCAAAAACACACCACTCTGTGTCTTGCAGACCCTGCTTTGATATGGAGGGATGGATTAACTGAGCCAAGTTTCAATCAGAAAAAGGAAAAGGCCTTTGTTGTCCCATTGAGAGCAGTTCAAAATCCCCACTACTGGAGCTTAACTAGCGCTCCAGCATGCCTGCATATCCTCCATGTCCAACAGAGATCCACTGTTCCACCAACTAAGATCAAAAGCTTTCTGAGTTTGTGAAAACTGGTGGGAATGGCATGGCTCTTCTGTAGTAAAAGTAATCAGGTTTTATTAACTGAACATATAGAAAACAAACAAAAACGCAGGAAGTACTACAGTAGAAAATGCTGTGCTGATGCTGCCATCTGCAGTACCAAGTCATACAAGTAGGTGAAAGATTTTCTTTCACATCTCTGGCAAATATTATACTCTCTCAACCATTCAAAATGTTAAAAGATAAGGCAAAGGATTAATGTCAATTTGCAGCCCATATGTCGGTTCCAATCTTGTCAGCTGCCTAAAAGGAACATCTGCTTGAAAATGCATAGTTTATGCATGGAAGGGGATGCAGAAGGAGATGTATTCATTATTTATTGAAATTTTTATGCAATAAAAACTCTCAAGTTAACACACTGAAGTAAGAAAAGAAGCTCCGATTTAGTTATTAATCCGCTTGAAAATTTTGAAAGGTCTTTGTTCAAAATGTGAATTTTTACTTGAATGACCACGATTCAAAATATGATGACCTTATATCTGGATGGATGCCTCCTGCAACTCTGAACCAGAAGAACAATTCAGTTTACAGTTTACTGTATACAGTATACAGTATACTCTATATAATGTTTACTCGTTTTGTGTATGTAAACCATAGACTGTATAAAGGTGAATGTCGGGACAGCTCCTCAAAAGTGAAGCCAAAGCAAGTAGAGCTCCCCCTGGTGACTGGCTGCAGTATAGGTCATAAGCTCCACCTCCTCCATGTTGGCTTTGGCTCACAAGATGGTGCTGCTCGTATGTCCGGGAAACTAGCGTCAGTTTGGCCAATGCAAGGCAGTGGGGATGCATTGTCCATATTTATATACAGTCTATGATATAACCAGAAACACAGAAAAATGTGTGAATATGATCAAAAACGCTGGCAGAGGCTGGAAAAAAGCAGCTGGATAATTATCAGCAATCTACAGCTTCCCTCAGGGATTCAACCGGATATCTTCCGCTCTTAGAGCCACCTCTCTTGTAATGACTGGCTTCATTCTCTTTGGATCTATGTGCATGTGCTCAGGTATATTGAAATCCTTCCACATTTGTTTGCATTAGGTTTAGATATTTTGATTTCTGCATCTTTGTCTGTGTCTGTGCTTTAATAAGTGAAAAAGCCTCAAGGGTATTGGACCATAGGATTGCTCTCTGGATAGCATTAGCTGACCAGCCACACGCACTCACACACACACACACACACACACACAAACATACATGCAGTATTGACTTTAAGCCACGGCCACTGAAAGCCATTAGGCTAAATGATTCTAACCTGGCTATAGCGATAGACTGTGGCCAGCTCAATCAAATGAGAGTGCCTTGGACAGGAGGCGGCGTCGATAGTGGACAATTGAAGCAGTGCTGATACTGTTGAATAAGAGAGCAAGGGAAGAAATCGAGCCCTGTAAATTCCGACCATCAGTCTGAGGAGGAATAAAACAAGGAGCAACTTTTGGTAGGAGTAAGAGAGAAGCTGTGCTGCTGACTCTTCTTATGACAATATTAGAGATATTCTGGAATAACAAAATCTTGTGACATTTAAGATGCCTTGTCCACCTCACATACTAGAACCACAACTCATTAGTAATAGTATCAATAGGATCAACAAAAACTTTGACGAAAAATAGGCGCTGAAGACCACACCTCAAACATTAAACATGTTTTTTTATCGCATTAAAAAACATTAAACATGTTTGAGGTGGGTGAATTTCAATTCCTGAGTTTCTGAGTTTCATCCGCAGACAACAATATGTGATCAGAAAGCAACCGACCTGTTATACTGCCATTAATAAGAAACTACTATGTGCCTGTCAGTACGATGATATCTGATGTTACTCGTTTTTAACAGTTCGGACAAACATTCAGACAGTTCCTTCATAAAAAAAATGTCGAGTAAAGCAATGAATCAAGTTGGATTTCTTTTGTGTTAGTGGCAGAAGTCATGAGTTATTTCCAGGAATAACAATGCCACTCAGTCAAAATCACCCTCTACATGTTCACAAAAGAAATATCACTGTATTAATGGTCTCCACATTAGCCCAGACAGTCCATGAATGAATCATTTTCTGAATTAATCACTGCTCTTCATTAGCTGAGGCCAATGAGAGGTGAGAGTTGGAGATGTTCTGTTCAAACAGTCAGAGGCTGGAAATGATAACATTAACTGGATTACTGTGGAGAGTCCGTCTGTTGTATCACTGCCTGCATAGCAGAGGGACATGGACACTGAACCTTTATTAACTTCGCTGTAAATTTGATATACACTTCAAACCATGGTAACCATACACAAAGAAGATACAAATTCATAACAAAAAAAATAATAATTAAATTAAGTATCACTAACAAAACTAGACTCACGTGATTGTAGTTTTTGTTAAAGGTGACAGAGAATGAAAAAACGTTTTTACCTTGTCTTAGTTGAATAACGGTAGTCTGCCCGCATTCACGAACATACGAAAAGTGCTAGACATTCTGAACATCTCCGTTTCATAGAAATTCCTCCTTTAGAAATGTCAGCCAGAAAATGGCCCAATCTGAACAACGGATACATATTACGTAACATGTAACTCACTGCCCCCCCACTCTCATTCAATTCCCTCCCCTTCAAAATCATTTGCATACATCCGCCCTCTCGCCTCCAACGGGAAGTACATTGCAGCAGTGCTTGCGGAGTTCAAGGCGAAATGGCGAGTCGCGTTCCGAGGTGTGCTCTTCCAGGCTGTGCAAGCGGTGTGCAAACTTTCCATTACATTCCCACCGAAAGAAATGCACGAGATGCGTGGCTGCTGTTCATTTATAATCGGATTCCAACTACATTCAACCACAGACTGCTACTTCGTTTGTGAACGGCAGTCTATGGCGAAAGATAAATTATTTTCTGGTCCCGATCGACTTGTGCCTTGGATTATACATATGTTGTTTTTCAGAATAAAAAATGATTTTACATGTCAAGAATGTCACAGTTTGTCGCAAGATAGTTCAGTAAAACGCTATGGAAAATACGTAATTAAACGAACTACAAGTCCCGCATGCTGGCGCGTACAGAACCGACCAAAACTCCCTTCGGCCAATCAGCGTCAAGTGCTTGCATTTCATAATGAGGTTGCCAGTTAAGCCCGAAGGGGCGCCAAATAGGTGCAAAACCACGCGTTTAAAATCCCCCACCCTAATATAGCTTTCTGAGAGAGGTTTTTAGGAAGCTTCTAAGGCATTACAGACCCAACCAAAATTTTGTTGTCTGCATGTCACCACATCACAGATCAAGGATAAATACCCCGTTCAATCATTCTATGTCACCTTTAACAGTAAAAAGATTAATGACAATAAAAAAACAAATTACTAACATTTTACTAAAATAATTCACATTTTTGTTAAATGACTGAAACTAAAAGAAATATCAGAACCACATTTTACTATTCTTATCCAGGCTTAACATTTCCCTCTATTTCTATTACAGTAAAAAGGAATTCTGGTGACACCTCACTATTAACATTTCCATTGAGTGTGTGTATGCTCTTGAGTACAAGATTGTACTATGGCATGACCTTTTTCGGTGAGTTCAACTTTTGCAGATTAAAAAGCGAAATAAGACACTTTAAATGTGGCCATTTTAGCCAACACACAACTTTAAAAAGCACAGACTGACCAAAATCTGTGCTCTGGTTTTACTGCTTGGCTTTATTTTTCAGAGATGCCACATTACCATATTTTGCATGGGTGAATACACTGTTTCTATTATTGATAAGAATCATGGCCAAATGTTTAATAAACCAAAATGATTCAGTACTGATGATAATTAATTATGTTCATTTGTAACTGAGATATTACTGCAATGAAAGTCCAAATTTGTCATCCTTTGTGTTAATGCTCCAAAAAAACTAAAAAAAAAAAAAACTAAAACAGAAGCATTTCACCAGAAACTTAGCCCTCTTCAAGAGCCGTTCTAATGGAGAGAGAGAAGACCTGCTAAATGTTTGATGCTTTAAGACCATTTCATTGTAAAAGGAACCAGAGCAGAGTGATAACAACGCTACATTATTCATGGGGGTCTTCTATCACAGCACTCTTTTTGTCTAAGGCGGACAGAGACAGCAAGACAGAGGAAGAGACATGACAGAGATAGGACAGCGGGAGACTGATGGAGAATGAGAGAGACAAACAGAGAGACACGGGGCTTAGGAGAGCAGATAGACTGACAGGGACAACATTCCACTCCGACTTACAAATGAACAATCGATGTACAAATCAAAACACATCAATATCACAGACTCCAAACCAAACTAAACTCTTGAAGCACAGAAAAAAAAGAGCGTTTCCTCTCTGTGTTGTAATCCAGTTTTACACAATGCTCAAAGCAGTACACCAAAGATCAACTGACTTACATTTGCTCTGGAAGACTGTCATATGAAGAAGTATGACAGTTTTTTACCTTGAAATAGGCTGTATGGTAAGGGCAAATTCTAAAAAAAAATCTCTACTGACCTTTATTTAGACCTTTCCTTTTGACCATGGGTTTCCTCATTAAGCATTCGGTGTTTCAGTGCTATGCACACCTGTATATTATAGCTGCCTGTTCTGATACATACTTAAATCTACTAGCAGCAGTGATGACAAATCAAGCACAGTCACAAGTTGTTCTAAAAAAAAAAACTAAAAAAAAACTATGAATTATAGTTTTCACAAGGATGGAATCTGGAGAAAAAAAGTCCTTGTTGTACTTGGCTGACATTTCTGAAGTAGAACCTAACCAATATGTGATAAACTATGCACACACACACACACGAATAATCCGATAACTTTATCTGATATTAGCTAAACTAGTTGTGTACATACTAAAGATGCACAATGTCTCAAATAACATTAATCAGACTTGCCGGGCTGATCAAAGGCAGACAGTTTTTGGGTTAATCTTGATTGCCAAAGAGGCTTTATTGTAGTTGTCAGTATACTGAGTAGTAGATGTGAGTCACGCATCATAAAATAAGATAATCCTTTAAGATAAGATAACCCTTCAAGATAAGAGATCCTTTAATTTAACCATAGCCGTGTGTATTTTGTTGCTTTTTTGAAATCTAGCGCCATCATGAGGCTATTTGGGATGCTGTTTTCATGACAAAGCCAGAAATTGGCAGGCGAAGAGAAACAGATCATGCCCACATACACTTATCAATATGGGACTTCCAGTTACTTGTTAATTCTTATCCTTAGATGCCGTTAATCAAAGCTGAAATTCTGTCCACCAGATTTTGGACATTTGAGGCATTTGTGGTGCCCAGTATGGGTGGGACACAACGTGCTTTGGTAGAGCTATTTCCAAACACTGCCTGAAAAAATCTACAAAGATGTCCGATGAACGGACACATGGTCAGGAAGTAATGCCAATTTCCTGCAAAGCCCTGATGAGGTTTTGGCTGATGGTGGTCATGAGTTTTTGCACCCATGTTGCTTATTTATTGAAGAATTGGAACATCACTTGGGCTTACAGTATGAGGAAGGGTCATGACACATTGGCACAACTGCATTTTTGGTCTTGAATTTGAGGTATGAACCCTAAATATCAATGATATCAGTGGATGTGTAATGTGAAAGATGTTGCCTGTGACGAATCCACAGCAAACTACCATTAACCTGATAGTCCCAATCAGCTTTCAGGATCTTTCTGTTCTTTGGTTTGATTGTATGGCCCAAAACCTAGCTGTTTTGGTCCATCTAATGACTTTTCTTTAATTGTTTTTAGAAACAATACACAGCTGTTTCCAGTGAAAAGATTCTGACAACGCGACTGTTCTGCCTGCCCAGATCCATGAATACACTCATGCTTATATCAAACTAGTTTTCCCCAAGACACATACAGTATATATATAGAACATCTAATGTTCATCTGAGTGTAAATAGGAAACTGTTTGCTATGATGATTATATCAGCTTTATAAAGGGAAAAATATGTCAATGTTGTGTTTACAACTTGCTCTGTTGCCCCGGGGAATTATTTCCACTTTCACAAACTTAATGACTTGATGACAATGGAATTTCAAGACACCACAGGGGGTCAATACCTAAATAGTCATTACCAGCAAACTGAGCAGAATGAGATCAAGTTTTTACCTTGCCAGCTAACAAGAGGCCTGGCCTGTACAGCTGAACCGAGCAAAGGGAAATCCTGTCTCCTCCCTGGTGGGAGTTCTATAATTGGATGTACTGGCCCACATCTGTGTCCCACCAATCCATGTGCTTGATCAATAAGACCACCCCACGGGGTGCTCCTAGATATGCAAATCAATTGCCAATCTGGGTGCAAAGTCTGAGGAGCCAGGCATGCAAATGAGCTGATTTAGGTCAAACTGCCACAAGGGAACCAGAGCATTGATCGGTTTATCAATGGCCGAATTTTGTCTATTCCTTCGCCGAAGGCCATGCGTGATTGGGCTGTGTTGTGTCGGATTAAGCTGACCCAAGGTATAAGAAAGTGAGAGATCACAACTGAAACAAACACAATGATCCTTTAACAGCAGCAGGGCACCAAAAACAGGCCGACTCTTACTATGCATTTGGTGGTTTGTGTGTAAGCAATAAAGAATACACCTGTACTTAAAGTCAGCTGGTACACAGAGGCACAGAGTACTGGCACTTTATATTTTCACCTTCCCTTGTGCAATAAATTATTACTGGCCTAGTCTACTAAATGCAGGAAAGTATTTTGTAGTTATTTTATATGTCAGGCTGGGCTGCTTTCAGTACCAACGAGCACAAAAGATAGTAAGAGATTTAAACTTTACACAGTTTTATATCTTTTGCTAATCCAGTTAGAAAACACCAACCAATTAAAACTACAATTATTAAGCAATGATTCCAGTCTGCTCTCTGTAAGCCCATTACTCCATCACTGTCTAGTATGGAACAGTCACCAAACAGGACAAAACGGACAACAGTAGTTTGTAGTGAGCACTTAAAACTGAACCTTGAGGTGGGCTTTATGTTGGAGTACCACCACATTTCTTAACTGTCTTGATGTCTACTGTCTCAAGTACACCGAGAGCCATCAGAAATCACTGTGAGACTGATTATCATGTTTTGTTGAGAGCACCTGCACAAGCTTCAAAGCCCACATGTTAAGCATAAAATAAGGAAAAGACACGTACACTAAGAAAAACAACTGTGAACAGAGACACGGTCCAGGAAAAGACCTTGCACAGTAAATAAAAATACAATTTTCCAAAGTGACACTTCTATTCTGTTCAGCTCACAGTCAACTGGATGTAATTATTTTGAACAATCACATAGATGTGTCTGTGTGTGTGTGTGTGCATGTTCAACTCCACCTTGGAGCACTGCATCCACTTACACACACATTGTACACAGATGCGCATACAGTTCTGATACGCCCCCACCCCCTCCACATAATCGTCATCTCTTCATCTACCCATTGCTCCATTTCTTCAGAATGGACTTGTACTTCCCAGCTATAAAGGGGGAGTCTTTTCAGTCATGGCATTCTCTGTTGTGTTCCTCAAAGCCACACAGAGTTCCATTACACACACAAAAAAAAACAGAAAAACAAAAACAGGATTCCCCAAAGATCCACTCATAACGGTGATTCTTATGTAAAACACACTCACTTAAGACAGATTAGTCCCAAGGAGTGATCCTAGAGTTTTGGAATTCTACAGAGAATTCCAGGAGACCTTAAGCTGCTAGAGTTTTAAAATCAGGGTCCACCACAAACGTCACAGATATTCTTTTAAATTATTATTTTTTTCTATTTCTATATAGAGTATGCACACACCAGAAGATAAGAGCACAAAACACACTATAGGATCTCCATGTCAGTTCAGGGAACATTGAATTCATTGCTTCACGTCATGACACAGAGAAATCATGATATAAACAATATGGAGACTATGGTGCAAATATGTTCTCATCCACTCTCACTGAAAGTTGGCTTGCTAACTACCAATCAAACCAAAAGAAGAAGAACGATTTTAAGCTCTAATAACTGAAGAATAACTAAATGTGAAATTTAAATTGCTCACTGCCTTTCTCATTAGTTACTGTGAAAGTACTAATAATCATCCAGATTTTAAATCCTACATATAAAAGATATCTGACGTTAATTGGGCTGGCCCCAAAGTTTCTGCAGGCAGTGTTCGGGAGACTTAAAAGTGGATTTGTAGACTCAACTGTCAGGAGCGTTGAATTCGAGGATAAACTGAGATGAAAGTGGACACTGCAGTTAGAGCCAAGCATTCGGAAAGTTCTGTGGGTGATGGAGTGATCTCACTTCATGGTTTTAAAGTAGTATAATGACAGAAATGGTTCCTCTCACCACTGGTATTTACAGTATGATTGTAGATGCTTTCAAATTATTCTGATGTTCTAAGCCTGTGATTGTTGAAAAATGAGACAAAAACAGTGAAAATAGCCATCCAGCCAAATAGGGAAATACATTCTACAGCTTACAAGGTGAGGATTTGGTGGTTGTCACATGTTATTTAAGTTTTGACGTTTCAAAACCGCACACGTGGTGACTGCACCAGTAAATAAGAAATAACATGAGACCCTTTGTTGATGCTGCTGCTGCTGCTGCTGCTGCTGTGGATGGATGGATGAATGGACAGAAAGAAAGAATCCCATGTGGGAGATTTCCCTGGTAGCCTGTCAAACCCAGAGCAGAATCCCATCTCAACAACTGCTGGTCTGCATGATGCTGCTAATAGTCAGGAAACTCCCAGTATGCATGGTGATACTGCACACTTTACACAGACTTTGCATGGAACAAAAAAAGAAACCTCCCAGGAGTACTTGCCCACGTTAACTTTTCCATTAATGTGTATATGCTTTCAGTTACCCTTTGAAAACAATCCCTTCATAGTTCATATTATTTATCACCTTGGTACCCAGAGACCTATTTTTGGCCTCACTCGTCTCTTCTCCCGTCTGACTGCTCCCTCTCCATTGACTTCTTGTTCCTGGGCTTCACCGCTGCCATGTCCCTTTCTGCATGTCCTGACTAATGGGTACAGAGTGCCCCAACGTGCCCTGAAGTGCCCTTTGCATTCCACCCATGGATAGTCCATCAGGAATACACAAAAGAAGACACGTACAACACAAACACACACACACCCAAACAGACACACTGTCACCCTAAAATGCTTGCCTAGTCAGAAATTCCTCTCGGCCAGGGTTGGGGGTGGAGGTAGGTGGAGGGTGTTCCCACCTGCTGCATAGCTTGTATAATGTGTTTTGAATAATGCAAATACTTGAGCTGGCAGACTTCTGGTACAGCATGTTTCCCAGACCAAAAAGAGGGCAATTTCAGGGTCAACACTGAGGTGGCCATGCACTATTAAAGTAGACGAAGAAGAGCGAACGGAGGAAGTTTAGACACAATGACCTCAAATTCAACACGGTTCCATCGGTGTGGCCGTTACAAACACCGCCAGGGACTCTTGAGCAAAGTTTAAAATGCCTAAATGTTTCAAGAAAAAGAGAATCACATGATATGTATAAAATGAAGACGTGTTAAAACTACAAACTACAACAAACTACCTTGACACACATATGAATCCTCATAATGTGGTAATTATTTGGTGGTCCTGATTTTCTTCCAAAGCAACATATCCACCCCTTCCAATTTGAACACAAATATGCGTTTTCATTTTTTTCTTCAATGAATAAAGACTTAAAACTGCAAAAAACTGATACATTAAAACTATATTTTTAATTTGTTCAGTTGTAGTAATATTAATTGCTAACTACAGAAATAGATGCCTTTCCTGCATATTCTTGCTTTGCAAAATCACAGCTCTGTACTGGAACTACATTTTTGTGCAGAGATTTTGCATCAGTAAAACTGCAGAGAAAAACCCCTCTCTGTGCTTGCGAGAGACCCATGGACGCTGCCACTGGACATGTGAAGCACCAGCATATGACACCAGTTCTAGCAGATTATGTATTTTTTCTTAACTGATTGTGTAAAACAGAGTAGGAAGCTCTTCTCCAATCCAGCTGGCCTTATCTGCGTTCACCTCCCCCACAGACTTCAGATTACACTCTAAACACCACTGTAAATCTCTCCTCCATCCTTTCTGGCCTTTGAGACTGTTATCACAGTTAAGGGTGCACAAATCCAGAGGCAGTGGGTGTTACCACCCCTGATCCCAGTTACTTCTTATCAGAACAATACTCTTATTGTTTATTTATATAGATGTTCACCATCCCTTCGGATGATGACTCCTGATCACTTCTGTGTGAGAGACTGAGCGCAAAGATGAACAGGAGGAAAAAAAGAAGGAAGGAAGGAAGTACAAGATCTCATACACGAATCTTCCATGTCATTGTCAGGTCTGTGTAATCCTAGCATAACACTTTCAACACAGCACGAGTCGTATTAAATTAAATACAAGATCAGCATCAGTGTTCAGTTGATTAAAAATGGTGAACGAGCTCAAATTAAGTCCTGTAGTTAAAACTGTGAATATATTTCCTCCTGTTTGAGCTACGTCAAGTCACCACAGTTTTAATAAAAAAAAGTGCTTCTTACTTATTTGTGACCTACTTTTAAGAAAATGTCTTACTTATTTTGTTTTTGAAGTGACAATTTTTCCCTTTGTGAGTGCATATAATTTCCTTGTCACACAGACGCACTTGCTGACACACAGATAAAAACACAAAAGGCTCAGACAGTCACGGTGGTGTAACACCGTCCGACAGGGCCCAGAGAGGGTAGAAGGTCAGACTTTAATTGAGTGTGCATGTTGCAGTGTGTGCAGTCTTTGTGATTGTGTGTGAGAATATTGGGGGAGAGGAGGGGCAGCTGTCTATCACTGTGGGGCTAATAGGACTCCAGGCTCAGGAGTGCTGATGTGTGCAGGACGAGGCTGGAGAGGAGCATATTTCATTTTCATTCACACTAATATCACACTATCGCACAGTCTGTGTATTCTTCAAACATGTCGTGTGTGTGCATGTTTCTGTGCAGGATTGGGTTGCACAGAAGTGTTCACACCAACTCTTTAAACCACAGCTTTCTATTGAGAAATAAGGCCCACCCCTTCACATCTTCTTCCATCCCTCTCTCTTTTTTGTCTCTCACCAGCACACGATTCATCACGTCAGATGTTAATATCCCTAAAGGTCAGGGGAGTCATAAAAGAAGAAAATATGCTTTGTTAAACTTTTCCCCAACCATTTTTCCCTGTCGTTTTTTGCTACTCACTAACGTTATCGCATCGGAGTTGGGGGGTGTGGGGGTGACCGGGGCTACTGTTACCACAACATTCTTTAGAGGAATGATTGATAACCACAATAATGGGAGATGGCGCTCAGCACAGCTCTGAAAAGCAAGCGCTCCATATTTGCTCCATCACAAAGCGTGAAAACAAGAAAACGCACGTGAAGCCTTTGAAAACAACTGGTTTCCTGCATTAATTGCTCATAAAATGTGATCTGAACATCAAAAACAATATGTCTTTTTGAAGACTCTCATTATCCATTCCGACATTCCCAGTGATGCTGCAAAAAGTAAGTGAGCCATTGGGTTTAACAGGTGGAACTTACTTTGATAGTTCAAACCTCAAAAAAGTGTTTCCAGTGGCTGTGGATTTTAAGACAGTGGTGTCAAACTCAATCAGAGAGGGGGCCAGAATTAAAAACTGACCCAAAATCAAGGGCCAACCAGAATGGATCTTTATTTAAAATGAGACATAATTTCTCTTTTCAGATGTATTATCAGAAACCATTCATACAGAAACATGAATTTAACTTTTTCCAAGCCATAATAAAAAATGACAATTAAACTTGCGTAAGATATTGTGAGATTAATCGTCCACAGTATGGTTTCCTAATGTTATGTTGGATGAATTTGCTGTTATCAACACTTTGAACTGACGCCAGAATAAAATGAGACTATCAGGGCTAACATGATGGTTGCTATATGGTGGAGAGCAGAGCTAAGCACGGGGTTTAGTTAACATGCTAATGCTGTGTTAAACATGCTGCTGTTATTAGGCTAATGGACACTTTCAGTGTGTCTATATGTTAGTATGTATGTTAACCGACCGGTGTTTAGCTGTAGTGGTGTCATTTAGATTTTAAATTTCTATTTGCCATGTGTGCTACCATGGAACAGTAGGCTGACCGATTTAGCCCGTTGTCTGCTAACTGGTACAGCGTTACTATGTTTTTGTGAAACAGTCTGCGTTAACATATTTTAGTATTCAGTGCTCTAATGCTTGTGGCTTGAGCTTTTATGGGTCAACGTAATGGACTAATTTAGCTTCTGAGCGCCACACTTCCATACTCCACTATTTCCATACCCATGCGCTGCCGATGCAACAATGACACTCTGAAGAGTTTGTCAATAAAGTTGGGAGGGGGAGCTGATTGACGTACCTGCCTGATGCGAAAAGTTCAACTATTGCATTCATACAGTCTATGATTGCAATGCAGTCTGAGAATTGTAGTATCAATGGTGTGCATGGAAAATACCTGCGGGCCAATTCTGTATTATAAATATTATCTTGTGGGCCGGATACAATTGTCAGACATGTCAAACTCAAGGCCCGCGTGCCACATCCGGCCCATGGGCCTTGAATTTGACATGGCTTAAGAGGTTATCTGTCCCATTCTTCCTCACAGTACAGCTTCAGCTCTTTATATGGTTTCTGGTGTGAATGGCTCTCTTGAGGTCGTTCAGCAGGACTAAGACCTTTGCTACTCCGCTCCAATTTTCAATAAAATCATTCTGTAGCAGGTGTGCTTCCACAGTTACTGTCCTGATACATCAGCCAACTGAGCTTCACAGTTGGGTAGTGTCAAGGTGCTGTTGTGTTGTTTGGAAACCTCTGTGGTACCCTGCTATGAATGTGGTAGACTCCTAAAGAGAGATGTTCAACAGATCCAAACATTACTTAAAGCATTTAGCTGGTTGAGGATTCTGTATTATACTTCTGTGGGTTCTCCTAACCAAGAAACGCACTGGTTTTTATCTACTTGTTTGGTTCCAAGTTTGTCCTGAGCCCTCTATTGGAATCCATTAATACACCTCCTACAGTCATGACACAGCCAATCACAGTATCATCACCGCTTCCTCTCCATGGCTCCACTCCAGCGTCACATGTAGGCTGGACCTGGGGAAGTCTTGCAGAGAATTGCACGCTCTATCTTAAAATGTATATTTTGGCAGACGTAGTAATTTGCCTCCATGGCAGTGTTTTAAAATGTGGAATTGTTGTTCAAGTCAGTCTGGTATATTCTACTCGAATTCAGTCGCATGGGTTAAATGAGGTCAAAAAAGATCTCTTGCAAAATGGAATACAATATATCAGCATAACAGTGGGAGCCTCCCACACCTTTCCAGATAAACCACATTTCATTTAACATCACTCCCAAAAAAACCTCTGAGTTAGGTCATTTGATAGAGTTTAATATCTCTAAATAGACTGGGGGTGTAATTTCAGCATGTTTAGACATGCATTTTTGCCCAGAAAAGTTTGCCGATTAGAAATACTCTACATGTAAGGCACTGAGTTGGGTAGGTTGAATGCTGTACATAAATGTAGATTCATATTCCAAGCACTATGCCAGTGCTCTTAGTAAGCTAGAAGGGTGGAGGTGTGCTACGCAATTTGCATGGATGTCTTTTCACCCTTTCATTCCCCATTCCCCCATTTATGATATATCTATATGTTCCCTGCTACAAACATACAGGGGTTCTAAGGACAGGCTAAGGAGAAGGAGTGAACATGACCATCATGAATAAGACATTAAATAAAAGCGAGAAGCTCTGAAGCCACTGTAGCACCTGCAGCACCTGCAGCAAATGAAAAGCAGTTTCATTGAAACACATTACAAGCTCTTCACTGAAGTGAAAAAATATCAACACAAGCAGGAGCAAGGCGGTGCAACGTGTAAAGAGAAACAGAAAAGTATTTCTGGAAATTACAGCTTATTCTCCTGGAAACAGAGGATGGGATTGAGAAGGATTATGTCTGCTAAACAGACACACACAAACACCTTCTTTATAAATTATTTAACTGTTTTAAATTACATGTGATGTTATATTAATGAGCTTTTGTTTGGATATTTCTGACATTTTCTTTAATACTAGAAATCTGGGCAAAGGCAAGTGGTACGGACATCTTGGCAGTGGTAAATAAGTAGAGGGAATTATTCTTGGACTTTTGATTTGAACAAAATCAATCAACATAAAATAAGACAGACAGGTTACTTTTAACATGTCCATCAAACACCAGCATCAGTGAAAAGACAAGCAGACTTTTCCTGGCCTTAAGCAGAACCTTAACTTCACTATGAATTACGTCCTATATAATGATTTGTTAGCAGCTACAGTATCCAGAAGAAATACCAAAGTAATGCCAATTTAATTGTTAAGTTAGTAATTTGCAAATGTAAAAGCACCACCCAAATGGAAAAGATTACTTAATACAAAAATAGAATAAGCTATCCTTAAAGTGATACATTAAAATACAGCTCTGTTTTAGAAATGAACAGCTGCTGTTCTTAGTTGATTGGATCTAATAAGAGATAATAAAGATAATGTTGATATGCTCTTTGGCTATTGTTTGATGGGATATTTATTCGTGCCAAGGCTTTGGTGACGTGTTCTGAGTAAATTTAGTGCGAGACAATTTCCTGATCACAAGAAGCCTTGTTTTATGCAAAAAACAAACAAACTAAAATAAACCTGCATATTCCCAGAAATAGAATATATAGGAGTTCCTTGAGGCAGCATCTAACTTATTTATGGCAAAGTTTCCCTTTAGGCAGATGGAGACTATGAAAATTTAATTAATTAAGTAAAGCAGGATAAATTCAAAGGGGCCAAGATCTTGCCACAACATTAAAAGTAGTTTGAACCAGCAGGTATTTCTTTCCCTGCAGAGCAAATTGGGTCATAATACATGAGAAAGCAAATGAACCAAAGTACACGTTTACACATGCAGTAATTACTGTGTGTGTGAAGGATATGCGAAAGAAGTGCTGATCCCTTCGCTAAAGACGAGGTGGAAAGAAAAACATGAATAAAACAGCATATTAAGTAGTGGTACCGTGATGTGCTGGTAATCTAAAAGCATATACAAGTATCACAGGAAAAGTCAAAATTATTATAGTGATCATGACCAGAACAAAACCAGACACAGAATAAGACATACTCAGTATTCCTCCTCCTCCACTACTTCCTCTCTATAAATCTTAATGAGCTTCACTGGGCCCTATCATCAGGATGTACAGTATGTGTGTGTGTGTTGGTGTGTGGCGGAGAGTGATGGTTGGGTGGGGCTTCCCTCCACTGCTAAGCAGAGATATAGCACTTCATCAGCATGTATAAGTGCAAATGTGAGAGTGAGTGCAGGGAGAATGGGGGCAGGGGTACGATCAATTATTCAGCAGTGAACATTTTTCACTTATTACTTAACTAAATTCTCAACATCCACACCACCTCTGTTCCAATTCATCACTGGCTTCATGTTTGCAGTCTCTCGTCTCTCTTTCACTCCTTTTCTCTCGCTATCTATCACACACACGCGCACACACACACATATTTAGTAAGAACCTTAGCCCTGAAAGTCCATCATAAGTAATACTAGAAACACTATAAAAGATGGTTACACTAAGCCACCCAGTCTGTCATCATAAGGTAAACAGTTACTAACAAAAAGTCTGTTCCTCTTTCTGCAGTGGAGGAAAGTGAAAAGAAATACAGAGAACCCAGTGCAGACAACATAGTATGTACAACAGTTTGCCTCTGGGTCAGAATGTGCTCCACATAAGCAGCCATGTAAGGGGATCATTCACAGATGTTTGCTTGGCTGTTTTGGTATTTTTTGTTATTGTGCGGATTTGTTTTCCCCCGCTTGTGGAGGTATCAGTGTTGGCTGCTGTGCTGACTAGTGGAGGGAAGTTATAAGTGTCATGTTGTCTTAAATGAAAGCCTCTTATGTAACCTAAACAACCGTACAGGTGGTTGTTCCTACCCTCTGAATAGAGCCCGAGGGAGGACATTAGGTTGCATGTTCCGTCTTATCCCAGAACTTGCTAACTTTAACCTTTAAAGGTATGTCAATCCCATAACAGAACGCAACATGGGTTCTGGCACGAGTTTAGAAAAGTGCTGTTTTAATAACATGAGCTTTTTTCTGTCCATCTTCAGAATATCATAGTTTCACCACAGTACGAAATAGCCTATGAAGTGCAATCAGATTCTGTTAGCACTACGGTTGTCTTTTCTTAATGCTCATGACGTTTCCATTGAGGTCAAGGTAAAGCGTTTAGGATAAATCATGGGATGGGATGTCATTTTCTTGACTACTGGACCAACACTGACCGTATCTTTGGTGTATCTTGTAGTAAATGTCTTTCCACTTTTATTTGATCTGACGGCTTACAGTGCTTAAACAAACATACCAGAGTTGTTAGGGTTATATCAGTATTCATTCATTCATTCATTTTCTGCAAACTCCACAGGAGAGCTGTCCAGGGTGTAGCCTGCCTTTTGCCCAGTGACAGCTGGGATAGGATCCAACCTCTCCATTACCCTTTGGAGGTTAAGCTGTTATAGATAATGAATGAATTAATGAATGACACTCCCTGTAGGGTTAGGGTTACTGCAGAAGTGGTAACTGCTAATGCAAACCAAAATTAACTATTGTCAGAGAAATGAGCAAAACTGAACAATAGTATGTTTTTGATTACCCCTCAGACTAAACTGAATTCAGCCAATTTGGTTCCTGGTTCAAAAGCCACAAAAGGAAAATACGACCAAAACAGCAT
Source organism: Chelon labrosus (assembly GCF_963514085.1). Lineage (NCBI taxonomy): Eukaryota > Metazoa > Chordata > Actinopteri > Mugiliformes > Mugilidae > Chelon > Chelon labrosus. Next base: position 24,166,957 of record NC_140352.1, read on the forward strand.
TGCCAGTGCTCTGTTTCCAGCATATCTGCTTCATGCTTTGCAGCCAGAGAAACTGTTTAGCCACACCTCTACCATTAACATCATTACAATAACTGTGTTCTTAACCTGGACCTGAAGCCCAGACTGTGAGTCAGTTCATGGGCTTCATTCCTCAGCAGGTTATGTTTTGTAACATAGGGGAAAAATCTAACAGCAGTCTTCAGAGCAGACCAAAACCAGGACTCTGCAGGAATCATTATGATTTTCATTTTATATCAGCTCCTTATGTAGTTCAACTCAAAATTCACCTTCTTTGTTCTTGACTATGTACACTCAAGGATTAAGATCCTACCTTTGTTAAGATTAGATCTCGGCTCAGTTTACCTCAGTTGGTGCAGTCTAGAGTAAATAGGTATGTTTCTGTGGAATTGAGTTTAATGTTGTTTAAGATTGTGTATCCACACAACCATCTCATGACAGTGCAATGTTCTGCTGGGAAACTTTTGGACCTGGCAACATGGATGTTACTTAGACATGTACCAAACACCTAGACCAGACCAGGCACTCCTACCCCATAGCAATGACACTCCTTGATGATCCCCAGCAGCCTGACACAGACACACACAAAAACAGTTTAGGAAACAGCACAAGGTATTGACCTGGCCTCCAGAGTCCCTAGATCCCAAACTGATCAAGTATAGCTGCTTTAAGATGCCCTGCTCGTTTGCCCTGTGAAGAACTGTGAATTTGTGAAAATGTGAAAATGCATATACAAGTGGAAATGGCCCACAGAAGATTTTCTACACGTGCAAAAACACACATCCACAAAGATATGGCTGGTGGTGCCTCATAGGGCTCAGTTCAAAGAGGAGTGCGTGTAACCACACTGTGCTGAAAGAGAGATACCTTAACACACAGCAGCCTCAAATGAATAGGTTCACTCCTCCCCTCCTCCTCCTCCACCCTCTTTCTCCTCCACTTGAAGTCAAGTGGCATTTCCATTTTAAAATTGCTTCCCAGCCCTTTGTGAATGGAATCGAATTACACCGAAAAGCAGTGATTGATTCTTTCTGAACACAATGGTTTTCATGGTATAGTCCTGCTGGCCTCTTCTCTCTCCATTGCCTAGTCAATCCAGTCAGTGTGCCCATTAGAGTGGTTTCACACAGGCTGAATGGGAGGAGGAAAGTGTAAATAAGTGTGTGTGTGGTTGTGTGTGTGTGTGTGTGATGGCGGGTTCATACAGACAGGATTTTCTGGAGTATTTTAGTCTTCTGTCTGTCTCAGGGCAGAAACACTTATATTCCTACAAATGTATCCGTCTACCTCAGCTCTGTGAGGTGTCAGTGTTACTGTTTTCATGTGCTTAAACCGTGTTCACAATCTACACTGGGTTTTTTTTGTTTGTTTGTTTTACAAAGTACGAGACATACAGGCAACCACTTAAATCACATAAGAGCCCTTCTTTCTACTCATTTTTTATTTCTATAGTGTTGTGCTTTGATGCGAAAAGTTAATGATTTGACACGTTTCTTACACATGTATTTAGAGATGTATTCTTAACACTTGTTTTGTTTGCTGTGTATTTCTTATTAATCCCATATTACACTTCCTTTTAGTAGCTTTCCTTTTAAATATCAGTGAGTGGATCTGTGGAGTGCTTTCAACTGATGAATCTGATAATCACAATGAATTACAATAAATTACTAGATGTGAAGTTTCATTTGTACCACAATATCTTTTAAGCTGCATGTTCCCTCTTTCTTGATTTCTTTTTCTTTCTTTCTCTCTCTCTGTTTTTTTTCATCCATGGATCAGGTAAATGGCATTTTAACGTTAGCGTGGTCCATCAGTCTGAGAGCACGAGTTCTGCTCGAAATTCTTCCCTCTCATTCAAGTAGGCTCTGCTCACCGGCACTTGCTCAAAACTGCACTTCATGGCTGGCACAGATTTCCTTGGCTTCAGTTCCACCTCTACGTCAAGTTTTTGTTTCATAGGTGATGCTTGTGTGGCGTTCTGAATGAGTTCTGAAGCGCTCCATATGCATCAGTGGACCACATGACGTCTTCAAATGACTCCGTTGTATGGTTTGCTGCTGTAGGATTTCTGATGACAGGCAATCTGGGTGGTTGATCTTACTACTTTCAGCTGTTTTTGCCTGCCTGCATTTTGGTGGCCTTTGAATAGCTTTTGGGCTGGAAACCCATCAGCTGTATCTGGCAACACTGTGTGTGCAAACAACAGTACGTCTGAGTGCAAAGGTACAGTTCTGAGCAGTAGCAGGACAAATCTGAGTTCAAGCAATTAAGATTAGGATGCAAGGACAAGGTTTTGAGGTAGAGAACTAAAATGTCTGAGAAGAAATGATGCTTTGAAAAAGTATTTTTTTCTACAGTATATCAATAAAAACAAGCAATTTTCAGCTCCTACAATGCCAGTATATTGAAACAAGGCAGCATCCCACCTACACCCAGCCCTGAACTAAGGGGGGTTGTGAAGAAGCGTTGGCTGACATGGGCCACCAATACAGTAATAAAAGTACTTTCATAGACATTCTAGCAGCTGCTAGGCTAACAGGCCAGAGAGAGAGAGAAAGAAAATGTGGGAGGATAAAGGTGAGCTAGTGATTTAGCTATACAGTGTGTGTTTGCTTTGGGTGGCTTGTCTCTGAATAATGTGTGTGCTAATCTTTAATTCAAGCCGGACAATAATAGGCAAGCATGTGTCGAGAGTAAATGAGGTGATTCTAACATAACATTTGATCTCAAGAAAAAAGAGAGGGAGATTTCAGAAAAGCACACAGGACCCTAGTTTCACGGTGGTGCGATTCTGTGGCATGTGGTCGACAGATGAGAAGCGGTACATGAAAGCTGGGCCGTAACAAGGCTGAAATGGAGGCGCAAATTAAAACTCACCAGCTACGTGTTTTCCACTTCTACCAGCCACCTCGTCTACCGATATCAAGAACCTCATCAAATCTGAACAAAAGGCCAACCCATGTAACATTGCATGCATTCACCACAGAGAGCCATCAACCTATGGAAAATCTAATATTCTTCCACTGCTGACACAAATCTCACCCATGCCATCAGCTGAGTGTGTCTATTAAACAAAATTGCTTATATAAGCTGGATAATGAAAAAATGTGCACCTAACATTATTAAATACATTCTTTTTAATTGAACCCGAGATGTCCTACATTATTTAGCAGATCTCCACTGGAAATGAAAGCAGTATGTGAATATGAAACACTACTGTTCCTGGTAAGTTATTATCATTTTATGATGGTGATTTAAGTTTCACATCGCTATATGATTTTAAAATATTGGTATAGGAACTTGTGTTATTAGTACTAGGTATGCCATGTCCAACTAGAGCACACTGTTAATGTAAAATATTAATATAAATTAAATATAATTCAATCCATCCATATTTTTGCACTTTATTTATCCTTCCTATGTATATGGTGTATATTTCTGTCTCTATTTCTCATGCACTTGTACATATGCAAATCTTGCACTTTTTTTGCGTATACTATTATATTTTATTTTATTTTTATTTTTACTTTTTAACTGTTCTGTGTCATACTTTGTATTACTCTGAGGGATTGTAGATGTGTAATATGTCTGCCATTTTGTGTACTGACTGTTATCAGCTTTGTTTTGTGAAATTGTGTGCATTTCATGTGATGTGGTTTTTATTCAAGTGAAAAGTGAAATATAAACTCACCTTATCAGGGACAGCTGTGCAATCTACTACAGCAGCCCTGCCATATGTTCTACTTTTACAAAGCTTATAAATTGTAAGTTTTTGTTGATTTGTTGGAAAGGTGATAATTCTGCTTTATGGTTATTCATTGGGTCATATCAGGCAGTGGTGGAGGTGCTGGTGTTGTAGTGGATTTCATTACACCGGAAAGGGTTCCTAATACTCTCGCTAACATATGTGTTGGGGTAAATGATTGCACAGGGGTTTTTAATAAAGTGCTTGCTGAGGGTATATCACATTGTAGAGATTAAATTAACACATGGTTAGATTTAATGCTAAATCCTTTTAAAAACATATATGAAACTTAACCTAGTTCAAATGCAAAATGAATGCTATATCAGATATGGATTTTACTTTTCATTCACTACTGATGCAATTTGATCTTCTGAACTCACTTTATGTATGTGTTTAAAAGATGGTATGGGTGTAGTTTGCCACTGAAGTTAGTGGGAAATGAGAAAACAGTTGATGAAGAGCAGCGTAGACCTGCAGGTGCGTCACGGGTGCCACAGTAAGGAAACAGAAAGAGATGGGTGGTTACTGGTCTTTAGAAGGCAGCAGAGATTAGTTTTGCCTCAAGCATCTTTCTCCGTCTCTCTCTTTCCTCGCCCGGCTCCTTCCTTTCACAGTCCATCCACTAAGTCTCTCGCCTCTCACTCTACTTTTACTTTCGTCCCCCCACCTGGTTTAATGGTGTGAGACTGGAAGTTTTTTTTTTTTTTTTAATTTGTCTCACCATAAAAATAAAGTCCATTTTCCACATCAGTGAGCCTAAAGGCTGACAAACGTTAGAGACAGAGGGGGAAACCAACCAGAAAGAGGCATCAAACTGTGTGTGCATGCGTTCACGTGTGTGTGCGTGGGTGCATGCGTGTGTGCGCGTGTGTTAAACAGTTGTGTATTTGTGCTTAGGAGCATCGATCACATGCAGACACCTACCTGGACTGTCAATATCAGGAGTTTTTAGTAGGGATGCACGTTACTACTACAGGTTCTTACATTTGAGATACTTTCAGATACTGAGAGCTGATATGAATACTTTAATAATGCCATTACACTTCTTAAAATTACTTTGAAAATGTGCTTCATTTTCATCAGATATATTCTGCGACTATAGCTGTAAAGTGACTTTATTTACATCTGAATATTCAAATATATGTTTTTCTTAAACATGGTATTGCTGAAGTCTCAGAAGCACAGTCACAGCACGAATGACGTCTGACGTCAGTGCATCACCATACTTCTCAGGTTAATTCGTTGAATGGAGCCAGAACCGCCAGAGTCTTTTCCAGAAGTGCCCACTGGTGAGCGGTGTGAATGACAGGGATCTTGTGTTTGGACAACAACATTTCCAAGGGCCCTCTTTTGTTGCTGTATCGTAGTACTTGCGTGATTATGAGTACAAGTACATGCTTACAGTATTGGACAGATGATGGTATTGGTATCGGTGTGTCCCTAGGTTTTAGTTATTATTATTAGTCATTATATTGTCATGTATTCATGGGGATACGTGTAGTTTGTTTTGTGTGTCTTGTGTTTGTAATAAACAATTTTGTGTATGCTACAGGCAGATATTTGCATTGCCCCTGCTTGATCAAAAAGGAATGCCTCAAACCTATGCATGGCTAAAAACTGGACAATCAGAGGGTGCAGAGGGAGCAACAATGCCATAGTTTTAGGAATGACGAGCATCACTTTGAAGGTAGGTAAATTACTGTTAATGCATGCTTAAAACTGACACAATTATAGAATGTTACACTAGCCTATCCAATCTAGTACATAGACCTGTAGGTGCAGTAAAGTACATACAGGGCCATTCATTCATTCATTCATCATCTGTAACTGCTTGTCCTCTGAGAGTAGAGAGGGTGTACCCTGGTGTGTACCCTGGTGCAGGGTGTACCCCGACGGTGGGAGGAAGTCGGATTTCCCGGAGAGAACCCACGCAGACACAGGTAGAACATGCAAACCCCAGATGGAATCGAACCCAGAACCTTCTTGCTGTGAGGCATCAGTCATAACCACTGTTCCACCCTACACAGGACCATGAACTAAATATAGAAAAAGGAGCTATAGTAAAAGAGTTGCCCCACTCCTGTACAATTTAATTGCTGTTGAAGATGATACAATTCATAAGGGCGGGGGACTGCTAAAAAGAAAGGGTCAAGAAACGATTAATAAAGAGCAGTGTAGACTTGTATGTGCGTCACCGGTGCCACAGTAAGGAAACAGAAAGAGATGGTTGGGGGGTTACTGGTGTTTAGAAGGCAGGTCCCTTAGAATCCTAGAGACCTCCACATCCAAGCTGAGATGGGGCGAGTCTGCCTTTCAAACCTTGTGACCGGAGGCTGTAGTCAATCAACTCCCAGGAAGCCCACATCCTCATCTGCAATCATAAACTAATCAAGACAGCTCACCTGTGGCCCTTTTCACCAAGATGAGCAAGGTTTCCAGAGAGGGAGAGAAGGAACCACAAGCACGCAGGAAGGGGGATCAAAGGAGTGCATGTGGATGGTTATTGTGTGGCGCCCTGGTGTCATTTGGTCTGGAACAGGACTTTTCAAATCAGCACCTGCCAATTTATCAACATATTGGTCTTTGTGTATTTAGATGTCTATGGGATTCAATGAAAGGAACGAGAAGCCTTTCACACCATATAAACAGCTGTGAACCAGGGTTTCCACGCTTTTCAATAATTCATTTCCAGGGCATTGTGAAACCAGTCGATGATATACAGTAAGGCTGGTATGACTGGTGGGAATCACAACCTAGACTAGCAAGTTCTGTTGGATGCTGTCTGCAAAAGCTACAGTACAGTGAGCAATTTTTTCGAACAATGTTTTAGACTCAGATGTGCAGATGTTCAATTTTTTATCCACCCTCCATTACCATCAGGGAGGTCCCTTCCACAGTCATCCTGCTGCATGAGAGCGAGGCCAAACACATTGTACACCCAGAGTCACAGAGAACTAACTTCAGTCATGGATAGTTCTTCTTACACACGTCTACAATAAACTGTTGTTTGATGAAGTTGAGGTGGCCACACTTTTTCCCTCTATCTTTAACCTAAGCTTCCTCAAGAGAGTCACACACATGAACCCTAAGCTCCTTCTGAACATGCCCCAATCTCTGTCCCTACAAAACTCATATTCAAAACACTCATATCCAAAGCTCATATTCAATACATCTAAAAACGACTTTGCGTCAGATCCCATATATAGACTGTACAAAGCACAAAAATGCAAGGTTTAAAACCATATTTCATGCAATGAAAAAAAATAACAGCAAGTTAATTACTTGCAGACTGTTTATTGCCATCTCAATGTGATGAATTGCTTTTTGAAGATGATGGATGAGGGGGAAAAGACTTTTAATTAAAGTGGTCACTCATTTTGGAAGATCATCAAAGCAGCTGGCACACATTCATCTCTCCATTCATACTGCTCATCTGTTGTTAGAAGACTCATCTCTTCATCTCTGATCCACTTTTGGGAGCAACGCAGCACCCCCGCTTTCCAATTCGAGTGAAACCAGAGTTCAGTGTTCTTTGCTGCTGGTTTTACATCATGACTGTTTCCTGGGATAGGCTAAGTTTGTGAGTCAGTATCACTGTGAAATTATTATCTTCGGTTCAATAGTTTATTCTGCATGGTATGAAAAGAAATATGAAAAGGTCAAGACTCCAGCAACACTTGTAGGATATGGAACAACTTTATGGTATGGCATTGAACTAAAATTAGGTTGTGATGATGACAATGGAATAACTAGAAAAAGCCACATCAATCAGATCAAAATGACAGATGATACCATTTGACATTAAAATGGTTGGACAGTTCTGGTTTTGAACCGCATAAACCAAGTACTGATTTTGAATCTTGTTCTATAAGATATATTAACTGACCTCATATTTAGACCTTGTTCTGAGAATGTCTTTTGAAACACTAGCATAAGGCCTTCTGCTTCAATTAAAATTATTTATGACAATTAAAATAAATCCAGAAGTCCTTATTAATAATACATTAGCCTCATAGATCATGTCTCTCCTTTATTTAAACACCTTAAGCCCAGTCTGTGGCAAGCAGTCCAATTTACCAACAGAAGGTTGACATGACTCACTGTAACTGGTATCTCACCAAAAAGCCAAAAAGCACAAACACGCCAATCTTTACAGTTTCAGAACGTGTCTTAGACTTATTGCTATTGACAACACTCGAAAGCTTGTAGACTGTAGTAAAATGTCACTCTCATGTCCTACAAACATCCTGGAGCTGTTATTGCTCATTCAATAAAGCGTAAATCATATATTTGTGTGGCTTTTTCATGTGTGCTGTTTTTCCACCTTGGCGGATCAAGTAGTAAGGCTCAGAAGAGCCAAACAAAATTTACAATTTATACTTTATAGGAGGGGTTTTCCAGCAATGAATCTTAGACATGAATGTTGTTGGATTGACGAAACGTGTGCTGACCACAAAATCTGTTTTTACGCCTCTGAGAATGTTGATTTTTAAAACTGAATGTGTGTTTCCAGGTTCTTTGCAATTAGCATGAGGAAACACCCCTTTAAACCCATGTAAGGGCGGCCTACTTGCCTTGACTTGCCTAGAGCAAACCACAAAAAGACAAAACAATCAATCCCTCTGTAATGTCATAATCAGACAGAACAAGTAAAGGGACAGAATAATGAAAGAGAAAATGTAAGAGCAAAACATTCATGAATCTTTTGTAGAAAGAGAAATCAGCAACTTCATCCAGATATCATCTGACATGTTATATTCTTCGTTTATTGGTCTAACACTGACACATTAATGTTCCATGGCTCCCCAGCCATCACAGCATTCTCACCCCACATATATTCATGTCAGTGCCAACACATATGGCAGCCAAGTCTCTCATACAGAACAACCCCTTGCCCCCAAGCACACACACTCACACACACATCCCAGTGGTGAATAGTCCACTGTCCAGGATACGAAGGTCAGCCGTGTGATTAGCGCTTAGCGCCCGAGGCTAGCACAGTCAGGCAGTTTCCCCTTAATGAAGCCATCACTGCATGGAGAGAGTGAGAGAAATACTGCCAGTCAGCCCAACTGGACCTGCCTGATTTACAGCTACAGCAGTCTACACATCAGCCATGCTAAGGGAATATATGGAGACGTGGGTAGAGGAGTAGTTAAACTGTCACTGAGTGACAGGCTGATGATATAATGCAAGCTTCTAGTTCATTGGCATTTGGGAGGTGACACATTTTTGACACTCTTTATACTCATGCTGTATGATTTTTACATTGAAAGTAATTGTGTGAGGTAAACAGTTAGGACTGGCCATTAAAATCTGAACTAAAGACAATAAATAAACTTAAGGGACTATTAAATAAGACTGGAGTCAGCCAGTTGGTATTTCTTTACAGTCTGATTTTCTACACTGCAACAGTTTTCACCATCATCATCATCATGATGTTAGGTATATATAGGTATTTGGCCACCTCCTATCTGTTGTTTGGATATTTTTTAGGAAATGGAACTGTAAGAATTATAAGTATTATTTCTAATACAGATAAGAGATAAAAGAAATCAGCTAAAATCTGAAGGCTTATCCCAGTATCTATGTCTTAGAAAATTGAACTTGGTTTTGAAAAATAAAGTAATCTCTTCCCCAGAATTATATTTTTGATAGTGTTAAAAGGGTTTTGAAATCCTAGCATTTAGAGCCTTGTGACGGGAAATGAAACACAAACCTCAGTATGACCAGACCTCTGGCTATAGCCAGGGATGAGGGGTTATTTCCAAAGGGTGAGTCAGGAACACTCTGATCCCGGTTTGAAACCATTACTTTATGCATTAATGATTACACAGTTGTGTTAGACAGCAGCCTGCAGGTTCTACTCCTGAGTCACTGCCTGTATGATTCAAATCAAAGCTCTGGTGAACAGAGAACAGACATATACGGTATGATTTAATGTATACAGTATAGTATATATGAGATGCACAACCGCTCGTACTGTATAGAGGAAGGGGCCCAAGCAATGACTACAAAGCAAAGAAACTAAGATTCTTCAAAGACATATGAAAAGATGCTATAGGCATAAGGTACTGCTCACTAAACCAACATCAAAGAACTCCCAGCAATGAAGGTTACCTCACGTCACCTGTGTCTGGCCCAGAAAGTTCTGCTTGAACACACTGGCAAGCACATACGTTCTGCGTGAAAGGAAACAACTCTTAAGCCAGCATGTGGCAGTAGGCTCTATTCATCATTCTCCAGGGGGAATGGGAAGAACTACTGTTAGGTGCGAGGTAAGAAGGTCAGCATGAGCTACAAATGATCTACAGCTTATTCGTTCCAGATGATCGTGTCGTTCTGAATGTTCAGATTAGATGAAGATGCAGAAGTGCCCTTTGAATTTTGTTATTTCATTTACCTTCATCACTTCAAGTTGGCCAACTATCTGCCAACTTGAGAATGTGCTGACATGGGACAACTAGGGACAACGGTGCAGGACGCAACTTTAAAAACAACGCCACAGACACTCCCCAGCTTCCTCACATCATAACCTTTATGTCTTTAAGATTTTTGGGGTCTCGGAATATAGCATTATTTCATCAGTGTGGCAAACTGTGCCCCTTACAGCGGCTTTACAGCGATCGCTTGGTCAGTCCTCTAATATTCAGAAGGCAATTGCTGTCATAATTCTTTGTAAGAAAATAAAACTACTGTTGTGCTGGTACTAAACCACACAAATACACACTCACTGAGGCTTAACATGCAGCAGATACCTTAACTGGCATAAAAAAAAAACTTGTGGAAAAATGATTTCATAAGTATGACCATGGGGTGAATATATGTATTGAAATGGAAACCAGTGAGATAATGAATAAAGGTAGATCATGTTGGAGCAGGCAGCACTGGCTCTGTCCTTTAATGCAGCTTATACAGCCAGCAGGGAGACAAAAAGACTGGACCAAAGATGACTTAAATCACACACTCACACACACCCGAGGGTGTGAGAGTGAGAGAAAGGCCAGGGCCAAGTCAGAGGAATTAATTGAGGTAGTTTGTTTCACAGCGGGGAGTCTATTAAATGCCATGTCACCACTGGGCCATGGGGAGTAACACACCAACACTGGGTGGAGGAGGGAGGGAGGGAGGAGGAGGGGTTGTAGCGAAGTCCGATGCCAGTAGGAACCATTCCTCTAAAATCAGCACTCACATCTCACCTCATTCATCTCTTGCTCCATCTCACTCTCTCTCTCTCTCTCCTCCTCTTCTCCCTTTCTCCTGTCTCTTGCAGCTGAACAGTATCGCCACGGCCCTTATCCACTTGCCTCTCTACCACTATCTTTTACTTTCTGCCCGTCTACGTACCTTTAGCTTTTTTTTTTTTTATTGTATTCCTCAGTCTGATTCCTTTTTGAAGGAAAAGGGAATCATAGTTTGAAAAATTATTCCAGAGCATACGTTCCTCTCACACGCAAATATCTCTTTCACTTCTCCGTGCAGCAATATTTTCTTTATTCCCTTGTGTAACTTTCCTTATGCCATACATCCTCCTCTATGTGGACTAGTCACTATTGGTCTGCAGATTTTGTCCTGGTTTGGGCCACTTAATTCTAATCAAAACAAAAAAAAAATGTTAACGCATGACAGGGATGCTAAACTCTACACATCATTTGTTAGGATAAATTTGACACTGTTGTGTTTTATACACTACAAATCAAGGAAAACGAGGAACAGAATTCATCCTTTATCTCTCTCATGCCGTCTATCCTGTGCCCCTTTGACCCAGCTATGCATCCACCCTGACCCCGTCTCCCCCGTCTGCTGACTTTCTTCTAAAACATTAAACATTTAACATCAGACATACGGTGTGCATAGCACTGAGCCTACATAGTGAAAGAAGCATGTTAGCAGAGCAGCAGCTGTGTCGGTGTATTTAGGCGGGGGGGTGGGGGGGGTGGGGGGGGGTGGATTGAGCTACAGGTCACCTGGGATTTGCACAGTCACTGTAGTTTTGCGGGTAAAACACAGAAAAATAACCTTTTAAAGACAAAATATGCTTTAGCTTGCCTTTGCGGGTGTATAGAGTGAGTGAAACGCGAGCTGTTACGCCACCAGAGCAGTTCATATCATTTCTATATTTATGTTTGAGAAAATCGACTAGTAGAAAAAAAATAGCTGCATAGCCGGATATCCGTATTCTAAACAATGTTAAAAAGCAATATGTTTATCTAAGTTAACACACGCCAAATGAGCTCACTTTGGGTGCTGGATCCAGAGGCACATGTTGTAAATGATACATAGACCATTACCCAGGGCTATATGTTATCCTATATAACTACTTCTGCATGTTTAATGTTGACTCGGTGGAGTGGGAGGGAAGGATGGATATCTGGACTAAAGCCCAGCACCTGTCTGGAGACTTACCCACAATTCTGCTCTCTCCCTCTCTGGCTGAAAATATTGACTGGCAAGCACTCTGCCCAATCAAATTAATTTTCTGCAAGACATGCCAAAGGTGACGCCTGAGAAAATGGATGTTGCAAGAGGACGAGGTGGATGGATGAGGGGGGATTTAGCAGTATGGGAGATTGTGGGGAAGCTAGAATGCAGCTGAATGTGACATGGAGAAGAGAAGGATCATGAGACAGAGAGACAGGCAGCGGATGAGTTAGATGACACTTAATGACAGGAAATAGAAAATAGCTGCGTAACAGGGCTTATTACCAGCCTCGGCAAAGTGTAAAGTGCTTATATCTCTCTCTGTGGACACATTTTGTGATAGCGTCATAACCACACAAATGCTCATAGGTGAAAATGTCAACGTGGTGACAGGTGTCGTGGGTGTGTGATCCCACTGGAAGGTGATCTCTTTAACAAGAAGAAAAACAAATAAAAATAACAACCACTGCATACATTGTACCTGTCGACTTCCTATAAAAGATGGACACAGTGACGCTCATATTGGTCTGAAGACCACTGTTTTAAAGCCTTGAGTTTGGCATTTCCCTATCACCAGAAGTTACCATTTTTGGACAAGAGGGAGGGGCTTAGGAAGAGGTCAGAAATGGAGCCAACACCTGGCGTCCTCACCCTTTAAGCCACCTCTGCATTGGATTGACTTTTTAAAATGGGTGATATCCTTCTTTTATACATTATTTATATATACACCATGATTCTACCAAAGCGTAAAGCTCATTTCACCTGTCTCTTCATTTACAACACAATTAAAATTACGCACACATCAATAGTACAGCTCTAAACAAACTAGACAAACAGGGCAATGTTTTTAATACAAAGTTAAATGCCCCAAGTGTGTACTTGACAAATTAGGAGCATGGATAATTGTTGACAAAGCAAATCCAATCAAAGGCAAGGTCACATTTAAATATTTTTTTTATTATTTGGAAGTCAAAATATCTCGCTCTTTCACTGTGATATAAAAATGTCACTAAATTGTGAACACAGCAGAGAAAATAGTGCTGCTACAGACTGCCTAAAACACAGCATTGACAACAAAACCTTTCATTTATTTATTTTATTCACACGCACCCTGCCCTTGCACTAAGCATGCAAGCGTTTGACCTCTCAGGTGGAGGCCTGGATACACCACATGGCCAATCAGATGAAGCCCGAGCTAGCAGTCAACTACTCACAGATTAACTGGTTTCAGTTTGGTGGCACAGACTACCAGGAAGGAGAAGGGAGCCAAGGAAATGTCCATAAATACTATATGTCAATTGGTGTGACCTTTGTTAAGTCATATTGTCATCACACTATTGAACAACGTTCTCGCACATCAGCATACTCATAAAGGAAAGGGAAGGACAGGTTTGTGTTAATTGTTGTGCAGAGGCTAAGTGATCCTAGATGTGCTGTGTGTGTGTGTGTGTGTGTGTGTGTTTGTGTATGACTGAGCAAAAGCGTATTGCATCTAGACAAAAATAACCGAAGTAGCTCATCAAATTTTTACACTCAACCAGTCAGGCAAGAAAACCCCACCAAGGAACCAGTGTTACTCACTTGACTTTTACTAACCTTTTTCATTTTTTTGTTTCAGATCTCTCTCTAGAAGAAAAAATGTTGACTGAATTAAACAGTTTAGGTAGAGCGGGAGGAGATACTGCTTTCAACTGTAGTTTATTCAATAGATGGATAATGATATTGCTAGTTAAAATGTACACATTCACTTGGGCTAGGTTCGGCTCTAAATTAAACTAAGAACTAACATATGTTCTGACCTGCCACTGCTGTTACTGTAGCCGTATTGTTGTTGTTCCTTTGTGTATTGTTAAAAGCAATGATGTGTGTCTGTAATAACGTGAATTTTCTCTTTGAATGGAGCCACCGTATTGAGTGTAAATCAAGATAATGCATGAATGCAGAATAGGTTTAACCTCTACAACCCAGCTGCATGCAGGAGACTCTAAAGACTCTTTAGTTAGGAAGTCTGTCTGTTCAGGAATATAATAATATAATAAAAAAAACGAATGACTCTTTCTAAAGAGACTTTGTGGTCTGTGTTTGCTTGAGTGGCAGACTGTCAGTCCCGTTACTGCTGGCTCATTCCACCTCAGCTTCATCCATGCTTTGCCTGCTAGGGGACTTTTGGCTGCACCGTGTTGAGCAATAAGCCGAAAACTTCTGGAATGCATAATATTCATGCTTTATTTTTGTTTTCCTCAGGAATAAAACTGAATGTGTTTTCGTAGCAATCAGAGCCCAGCGCACTGGCATTGTGAAGCTAAGGTTAAATTCAAATGAAGTTGTGAGGCCAGTCCATAATTCATCTGAACATGTTGAGCAGACACCGTTAAAGTTAATGGAGGTTTGAAAAACGGGATGCAGCAGAAGCATATATCCATCCCCATACCGCAAAGCAAACGCACCATTACAGAATTCTAGTGGCACCCAAACTTTTTCTGTCAAGCCTCCCCTTTGATGATAAAGAAACACTGTAAGGGATTTTCAAACTAAATTTGTGTGCAAGAAAATAAAACATCCTCCATATAGAATAATGACTGATATGCAAGTTACTCAGCGCTTTGGAGAGAGGAAAAAGGTGAATACCAGTAAAGGAGATGGATTTGGCCTGGGTGGCTCTTACTGTACACTGGGGTCTCTTTTCTTGGCCGACCATAGTGCTTATAAAGCACAAGAACAGATATGCCTCGTTATAATTTCTTGCATTTACCTTTTGTTGTGCCGTTATTGTGATTACAGCTGTAACAGACTTGCGATCTGATTTGTGTTTTAAACCAGTCACAAATCTGTCCATCTTGGTACAACGCTTCCTTCCCATTGCTTATCTTTTTCTCTTTCTGTGCTGCTCTCTCTCTCTCTCTCTCTCTCTCTCTCTCTCTCTCTCTCTCTCTCTCTCTCTCTCTCTCTCTCTCTCTCTGGTTTGGCCGCTAGCTGGTCTGCAACATGAGCCGCTCTGGGGGTCGTGGCTGATTTCCTTTCTATTTTATTTACTTATATTTCCTATGATATGATACAGCCACCTGTCTTTACAACTTGTTTGCAATTGTATTTGCTATAGTTTGATTTTATATTGTATGTGGGTGAGTGCCTTTGTGTGTGGGTTGGTGATGAAGCCGCGCTGCCCCTATAGTTCAACAGTTGACGCAATCTGCTAATGTTGCATGCTCGCTCATTCCCTCTACCTTTACTGCTAAGCTGAGCGCCACCGCCAGTCCTAGCTCTCCCAGGTATCTTCTTATGGGCTCAGCTTCACTTGAGTGTGCATTCACGCATGCAGATAAGAGATGGGAGGCTCTCTCATGTCTCTCACAAGCCTGAAGCTTGTGAACCTCTTTACCCTGAGAGTGTGTGTCTACTATAGCAGCATACAGTGAAGCGGTTCGCCGCCTGGCAGTGCTGAGTTTCAGTGCATCAATTTTCTGATTGGAATTGTCTTTCGGCAGACCCTTAAGTCATAGAGAATTTGTTGACCATGACCATCAAACTTTCCTCCTTTATATAACCGCTCCTACATGTCAGAGAACAAGAATATGAAGTTGACCCTTTGTTAACTTTCCTGTGCAATGCTGCTGAGTCCCTTCATTGTTACATACCATTATCATTTAAGTGTTGAGCGACTATGAGCTACATATAAGTTCAAATGTAGCTGGACAGTTATTATAGCAGAGGAACCTCTAAAAATGGATTTATCTCAGTTAAACAAGGCCTTACATGTCAGACAACACCACAGTTTTATTCACCATTAGATCTTACTACGCTGTCCAGCACTTGGTCATAGGGTCAGATTCCTTTAGTGAGATTCCATAAAAGGGTTCATGAAGGCCTGGTTAGATTTCAGACCCAGATATTGATGGTTAACGGATGTTGCCTTTCAAGACTCCTCGTCTTCCCTCCCTTCTAACTCTGCGACTCCACTGGAGCATAATCCCTGACCCCTTCATACTGGGGATGATATATATCTCAGATACTGGTCAGAGCATCTATTATGAATGAGACACACACACTGCTGCTAGCACTGTTAATGGATGGGCTGGACCCGGGGCTGGACAAATACACACACACACACACACACACCCACACACACTCAAACGCCCACCGAGGGAAAGGCACACTATGTTGTGGGCTACAGCTTATTTGACAGCTCCTGCACATTCAGCAGGTCCTGTCCGATTTGTTTCTCACTAACAGAGGTAAAATGTGAGAGAGGAGGAGAAAGAAGAGAAGATGAGGAGAAAGGAGACGGGAAAAGGGAGGAGTCTTTACAGCCCGATGGTCTTTTTTTCGTTGCAACCTTTTCATATGTTTCTGTACTTACATGCTTAGTTTTTTTTGTAGTGCATAAAGTAAACCATCTGTTATATTACTCCTACCACCACTATCATAATCACCAGTGCTTCTGATACATACACGTTATATTATTAGTGGTAGGCTCTTTCTAGTATCTAGATAGTCTAGCTCTGCAACAAAGGCTTGCTCTGCCATGACAAAGGTACAGAGATGTGTGTGTGCTTGAATCTGTGTGTGCACATGAAGTTTCAATAAGGCAGATTAGACCAAATTAAAACAGATGCATGCTCCAGACCACACTATGGCAACTAGACTAAAGAGACGTGTGAGCGGGTGAATTATCAGTTAGCCATATTTTAACAGCTGGAAGAAGAGTCATGCATCATTTTTTTCGCTGATTCTCTAACTGTCCCACAGACACATTGAAATAGCTCCATGATATCACGTTCTGCTGGTTTAACTGATTGTTGTGGTGAGAGAGAAAGAAAAGAAGTGTAAAGAGAGAAATTAAACAATTTATTTATTAAACGGGAGGATGTCAGAGGGGGAAAAAAAGAGGCAGGAGTGAGATACAAATTAAGTGTACAATGATTCATTCTGATTCCCTTTGTCACTGTATCCCTCTCTCTTACTCACTCTTTCACCCTTTCATTTAATCAGTCATTTACCCCAAACCCTATGTAATACAGTCTACTTCCTGTGAAGACAAAGGACTCTCATCTCTCAGACTGTGTGACCTTTTACACACAACCCACCCCCACTCGTTTCCTTGACCCTGGTTTGAGGGTCATGACCTCTGCACGGGTTTGAAAAGCGGTGGGCGTATGGGGGTCATGGATGGAGTGAGGCAGGCAATGAATAGAGATCTAATCAACATTAGCAGTATGCTGGGAACTCATTTGATTGAGGCACACTTACTTGTAAAAGTAATGGGGGTGGGGTGGGAGTTAAAGGTTGTGGTGCCAGCGCGCTGCGTGCTGAAGTACGTCATGGTTTCTGATGTCAGACTGGGGCAGTGTCTGACAGTTTTCTTAACCCTTTATAGGGCATTCATTGAAATACTTGGCAATTCAAAATTTCAACCCCAGAGTGTTAGTGTAGGACTTGAGAAGACTTTTTTACTTTTGTGAAATTTTTCTGATTTTTTAATTTTCCTGGAGAACATCAAGATGAATGAATTTACCATATATGGCTCCTTGCGTCCATGCAGAGGTGGACCTTGTAGACCACATTTGACTCTGATTTGACCTAAAAATGTTGCCTTGGTCTTTACTGATTGGCTGGGTGAAAACCACATGTTTTTATACCTCACTGAGAGGCACAGGGACACAATTTAAAGTGTGTTCCAAAGTTACTATATATGCTTCCTTGCCCCACAAAGGGTTAAATATCTGAAAGTGGCAATCTGCATTTGTACCCACTTCATGCTGTGCTTCTCCAGACATGATGGCTTATCTTTTTTGTCTGACCAGGCTTGTGTCTTAACAGTCCTTTGATTTTGGTTGGAATTAGGGCTTTACAGTCTTTTGTAGCCTATATGACATGAGTCCTCCTCTTGCTGAGCTGGCAGTGCTCCTTCAGACTTCCTGCATTTGTTTTACGTATTCAACCCTAATGGGTAAAACAGACAAAGATTGATTTTTTTTTTTGGGGGGGGGGAGGTTGCTCATAAAATATGTATATTTGGATCTTTTTGGACCACATTAGAAGTTTCATTGGATAAACTGGCCCATGAAACAATATGTTTACATGCTGTGTTGGGGATTGTTTAATTTGGTTTGGCACGTACTGCCAGGCTAGGTCCGGTCCTCTATGAACAACAGAGCTGCTCAAATGCAACTTCCACTGTGAGTGAGTGAGTGAGTGAGTGAATATCTACAGGGCTTTAAGCCAGATTTATCGATCTAATAGATAGCTTCAGGCCCTTCCCTCTTAAAATTCTAGATTCACAGATAAACGTAAGAAAACTAAGAAAACTATACTCTATTTGAAAGATCTTGTTTTGAAATGTGACACTGCAGATGACTTTAGAAACCAGGAAATGTGACACATGTAAACGCATCTATTGTAAGAGGGTTTAATTAACTTATGCAACCACTGTAGTTAAGAGAGCATGGCTCTGCTGTAATTCATACATGACATATATCTGACACGATGTCGAAAAAGAAGAGTGAATCAGAGCACAGATAAGAGACAACATGTTCCCCATAACACTACCACAACTAGATCTGTAGTTGAGCTACTACAAGGTGGAAAGAGGAAGGAGGGCACTGCCTTGCTGGGAAAACTGACATCATATGGATGCTGAAAACATGACAAAATATGTATTAATAAGTAGTCAGGAGGATGGAGGGATGTGAGGGGGTAAACAGAGCTGAGAGTAGGAATCACAAGGGGGATTTTATGAGATTTGTCTGAGCACAAAGGGAGAATAAGGCGTTATAGGGAGGGAGCAATAGAACTTTGGGGATTTATTCGAAAAATAGAAAATAAAATGCAGATCATTGAATGCATATAGGTCTAAGAGACCACAAATGTAAATTACAACAGTGCATTTCGACATGTTCATCATGCTCAGCAAAAGCTACAGCGACTGGGATAACCAACCACACACGCTTCACACAATTTGGGGATTTTACTGGACTGACACATTGATGCATAATAGCAATCCCTCACTCCTTCAAGCCACGGATATTGATCATAGCCCGCCTTCCATTAGCAAGGTGAGGGAACAAAAACCCATTTAAAAGCGATTGGATCCATAAAATAAGGGCAGCAGTTATCCAGCATGAAATGAGGAGGTGGACCTTTAACTCCCTCCTCTTTCATTATCTTTTTGTAACTCTCTTTATTCTGCTACTCACTGCGATTCTCTTTATCCTTCTGTTAATAATCTTTTAATTCTTTAATCGAAGTCAGAGACTGACACATTTTTCTTGGTTTTTACTGTGCCATGTCACTGTAGTAAAAACTGTACTGTCACGTCTTTATCTATTGTATTTCCTGGATTTAATATGGCTTTAATACACTCTGTAGTTAGTTTATTAGGTCCACCTTACTCAAACCAACATAGTGTAATACAACAGTCTTGCAATCAACTTTAAAGCCTTAATGAAGATTTTTATGTTCAGTCTTTGTTCAGACTGTTTAAGAGACTGTGGAGATGACTCAAACAGATTCAAAGTCTCAGTGCAGTAGTAGCTTAAAGAAATGCGCTGCTAATATAACAGAAACAAGCAAGTTTGAGTACTGTGTGCTTTTTTTTTGTCCATGAATACAGAGATTTAGGTGTGATTTTTTTTATGACTTTGTCAGATCTAAAAAGTGCACAATAAAAATCAGACTAGACTATTAATTTAGAGAATTAACAAAGGGGCACATATTGATTGTTTTCCTGGTCGTCTGGTTCTGGGAGGAGGGAGCAGCTTTAATGTGTTGTTTGGTTTCATTCGTCAACATCTGGAATACTTTTACTGGTCAACAGATATCTATATGATCCCAGTCGGGGTCTTTCACAGAGCTGTTCCAGTACTTAGCCCCATAATAAGGAATAGTGGCTCTATCATTTTTTAAGTGTTCTCCTCTTATCCACCTGTTGGTGTGAGGAGAGCTACGTCATCACCCAACTCTGTTCCAGTCCTCATTCTCTTTGTGTCTTCTTGAAGCCAGGCTAACATTACTAATGTGCTCTTATTCTTCTGCTTTCCCCTGTTTATATAAAATAGTTGTCATGAGTTACCCCGTGTTGTCCATTTTTTGTGAGAAAAAGTGAGCGACAGTCAGTAGCCTCTGGGTAATGTAGTTTAAGTGCCATTATGAATCTACAGGAGAGGGTGCGGACTGCTTGTGATAACTCCCAGTGCGACTGAGTACGACGAGGTGGTGGTGATACTGCATAGCAGAGAGGAGAGAACCAGCCCACTTAAAGCACCGTTCCTACCGAATAATGGACCTAATTTATCACATAGTTGATGTTTCCAATATATCTAGTACTGTCAGTATTACAAATTTCTTCATAGTTTTTTTATATGTTATATAGAGTTAATTAACATTGGTCAGCTGGGTTCTTCAGTGCTTTGTGTCCCATGTCAATAGAATTAATTTCTGTGCTTTTAGTTGTTGTCACATTGCGTGAAAGTGTTTTCTTTATTTTATTGTGTCTAACTAATATAACAGAACCATTATAATAATAGTGAAATAGTGCCCTTCTTTAGTTTTAGCTTCCTCGGCCACTGTATCCAATACAATTGGTTACTCATATGATTTATATTGTTTGTACTACAAACACTCAATATTGGAAATAAGACAGACATTATTATGCTCAGACATTATTTTCCGTTCATTCCCACTGTTAAGATAACGTCTTCAGAACCATGTTGTCATTTTTCAGTAGCATTTGTACAAGTGAGGCCCTGTTGCATGAATCTCTGCAGGAGTGCTGGAGCATTAGAACAACTTTCTTTGTGAAATTTGCTGATGAGACGGAACGCTTTAAAAGCTTTCCTGTTATTAAATGTTGCTCATTTAGGGTGAAGCAATGTCAGTAAACAGACAAAAAACCCTTCCCGTACTCACATTCTGGATTTTAGTAAATACTTAAATAAATGTCCGTTTCCTTTTGATCCACTTTGTTGAATGGATTTTTCTCAGTTTAGGCAAAAATGTATATGTATACGTCTTTATAATTAATATTAAACAAACAGTTTTCACTTTTGTGGATAATTTTGATGTTGTGTGCATTGCAGATGAAGCTCTTCTCGCTAGGAAGCAGCATGTGCAGTAACCATTTTATAGTTTTTTTTTTAATAGCTCTTTTTGTTTTTGCATTATAAAATATCCATAAAATGATAGTTATTATACTGTGGCTTCAGGAGAGACTTAGAGCTCCCTTAGTTTTATTAAAACCACCTAAAACCCAAACAATGCTTTGAGCAAATCATCCACAATTGTGTGTGTTAAAGCTCCAATAGAAACGAGCCAGTCTTCTGCCTTTAAACCTTAAATGGCTGCTCTACCTCCCTTTATGAGTTCCATCTATTTATGTATACTGGCCCTGTAGTGAGGAAATTAAACCTCTGGATCACCACAGATGCTCTTTACATCACATATGGTTAAAGACAAAAAGAGAGGAGATGAGATGAGATGAGATAAGATGAAGTAACGTATCATGGTAGTCGAAAGGAAGTACCTACTCTTGTTCAGATATGATAGCTTAGCCCTCAAGTCTCTTCCAGGTCAAGATGCTTGCTGACCCTGTAGACCCAACCACAGAAGATGACTAATACCACTAAGAGATCCTGAGGAGTGCCCCAGGCATTCCAAAAGCCCTTAGCACACAGAGTCTGCACTGTCCTTTTTTATAGTGCAGTTACATTATCAGTAAGGATGTATGGATAGGTTCCAGGTAATCGTTATCATGGCGAATCCAGATTTTTTTTTTTAGAATGATTAGATCAGATTGGTATTGGGATCCAAAAAAATAAATAAATTACAGATTTCTGTTGGACCTTCTGGAGCCACAGTACAAGCCTCCCTTTCTACACTACATTAACTTTGACAGCCCTATTTATTGGACTTAATACTGTTGCACGGTGCACACGTGATTTAGGAGAATACAAGGAACATAAAAAAAGTTTTTATGAATCTCCAAGGGACGAAATTTTGCATGAATTCGGCTTGGACGATACAATATATTAAAAGAACTGGGGGCTACAAGACCTGATTGGGACATACTAAATTATCAATCCAATTTATACCCAAGTAGATTTCACCACCTTTCACCAACGGATTTGGAGGTGGTTACACTGTGGTTACCTTTGGATAGTTTTCTGTAATCTTTGTTGTTCCCATCCGTATCAAGGCCAAAAATTGCAGAGTTGTACTTTTGCAAGTGGCGGTTAGCTGAGTTACACAGGACGTCTGGAGCATAAAGGGTGAAGATGAATCTGCACGGTTTACTGCAGGAACCTCATGCTCGAGCCAACCCAGTCAAAGTCACGGTGCTGTATCGACTGTAGTGGATTGATGAGGTAGTTGAGGATCCATGCTTTGAGATGGTGGCCCACCACTGTATTTCAAATTGTCCCTCAAAATTAAATTTAACAAATTCATAGTGTGCCCATCCTTTCCTTGGAGATAAAGAGATCTATTTTACTTTGGAAGTAGATGACTGCATCACCTAACACAGTGCCAGGTTGTTAAGCAACTGCAGTGGGTCCATCAACGGTCTTTCCAGGAGTGGAGATAGACAAGGACCAGCCTCTCTTCATCAGGTGCAGTGCCAGTGCCACAAGCTTGTTGATTTCATTGGGTTGGTGGAGTCTTTGGCATAGGTACCACAGGTCAATCTAATCCTCCTCAGCCAAGTGATTCTGATTTCCCTACCAAAAGAAAGTCTTTCTTTTCTAGGGCAGAACCTTAATATTTAGGGTTAATCCAGGGTTTGTGATTGGAAAAACACCATGCAGTCCTGGTGGATTCCACCGAGATGTTAATATAGTCTGTGTGTGAGACTGTCACAGTCCTCCCACACAATTGTGTCAGAACAGTCTTTCAGAGCCTCAACAGCCTTGTTGGAACATTTTTTTCACCACTGACATACTACTAGCTGTTTGTACACAAAAGGTTGGTACACAGAGAAAAAGAGCACCTCAGATCAGATGTTCCCAGGAGAGGGAGAGGTGATGAGCTATATGCCTCCTTGGTGTTGGCATAAAACAAATCCAGCGTTCTAACACGTTGAGTGAAGGAGGCAAAGTGGAGGAATGAGGCCTGATTAAAGTTACTAGTTACATTCATAATACAACGAAATGAGAATTATCTCAGTGGATACTATGGCCACACGCTAATGGCTAAAAATTCAACATTCTTACCGCAGAACTGTTCTTAAGTAGTGATGTGCCCAGGGTTACACTGTCTGTCATCTAGAAATAATGCCAGTACTACTCACTTTGACTTATTCTGCCCGCATAGTCTGGAAACCATCCAACAACTCATTAGTGTTTGGAATTAGCATGGTTAGCCATGAGCTGTACACACTATTGTGCATAACCCTCCCAATGTTCTTTCTGATGCCAGGTCAGTGCCACTGGCTTGTCTGTTTTATTGTCCCCATGTGTTCCTCTACCTGGTAGCACCAACATGTTACGGAGGTGATCCACGGTCTAGAGGATGAGGGCATTGTGCACTAGCAGGATCCCTGAACGCAGTTGTAAATAATGCAAGAAACTATAGGAAGACCAGTGCAAATACATAATAAATACCTAATAAAAGATTTATGGACATGTTGTAGAAGACTGCCCTAATTACTCAATTTCTATTTTTTAAGAAAAGGGAAAATGAGGAGAAAATGCTCACTGGTAAGGAAGAGTTACTGTAATACTCTTAAATAACTACATTTAGCAAAATAAGCGTATGCATTTTATGCAGTTTGCACACATGCACACACACTGACACATCTCTGTCTGTGGTGTTCTGTGATTTGATCGGATTTGCTGTTTCAGGGATAGACCACCAGTGAAGCAGTGGCCTAATATTATCAGATGAATTCAATTAATATAATCTCATTTCCTCTTAAGTGCCGCTCCTCTAATTAATTATGGGCAGACGCAGGGCACGGACCACCCACTGGTTAGCAAAGCATGACAGAGTGTGTATGCGTGTGTGTGTGAGTCTGTACGAGAGCAATGCATGTGTGCAAAGGCACATGCAGTCAGTGCATTTATATGTGTGTTTGTATTCAGGCAAGTGTGTGCAAGTATGTATCGCTTGCTCACATTCACACACACACACACACACATTAATAGGACTGGTACAGATGAAGCAATATCTGGAGGCTGGTGTAATTAGGGCCAATTCAATTGGACTCTGATACTTCATTATACACCTGCCAACAACACCAGCGATTGATAGCCATATTTTCCTTCTCCATTTCGTTTTCTCGCTCATTAATGGTGTGGAATTAATGAAAATGGTTCTGAGTAGCCTCGTTCACTGCTGGAGGACAGCATTTGCACTGCATGGTCTGCATGTTAGTGTGTGTTTGTGAACTTTTCACCCGAGGGGTCTTTATCACACTTCTTTTTTTTTTATATTATTATGTACAGGTCTTTACGACATAAAATGAGAATAAAATGACACACACACACATATACGATGAGCTTGGGCTGTTTGCACAACCACACATTCTGAGGTGTGACTGGTCTGATCCCATTGCAACACGGTCTCTAGAGGCTTCTTTCATTGCAATAGCGTGGTTACCACAAAGGTAGTTTTGTTAACACAATAGTGTTATTGTGTAGTTGAGTTCAAAATGAAGGCCAGGTTTATAGCAGTGTGTTCCGAGTACATACAGAGCACTCGTGGGCTGGAATGTCAACATGTTGAAGGTTGTCCTGACTGGTGTGAGTTCATGGAAAGACTGTCTCTAGTTGATTTCATCATGCACCCACCAACACTGAGCTATATATTTTGCAGAGATGGATAGTAACAGTACGGTAGCAAACTCAAGCCTACATGATTCATGATTGTACCCTACCAAGCTCTAGGCTAAAATGATCAAAATGAGGATGGAAGTGATTTTAGCCTGAATGGAGCAGATGAGTCCTTCAGGGGTTGGACGGGGTCTGTATTATAATGAACAATATTGCAATGTTGCACGTCATATGGTGAACACAATGATGAACAACTTTATTGCACACCAAAGATATTTCCCAATATCATGCAGGGTGAACTTCTATATTCCCTTTAAAGGGATGCCAAGAACAGAAGGTGTATGGAAGCTGTGTGATGACCGATGCAGTGCTGCCCTATCAGAAGGACTTGCTGGGTGACATTGATGGGAATATGTTCCAATATAGAATGACTGAGTCTGTGGAAGTAGTAGTTACCTCAATTTCAAGACCAACAATATCATCCCTCTGGTGACTGTATAATCATTTATGAATGATATATGGTAAATGGTCTGCACTTATATACACTGCACTTTTCTTAGCACTTAGCGAGACCGAACATGCTTTACAGTACCTCTCATTCGTCCACTCACACATGCTCTTACACAACAATGGCAGAAGATTGCCCTATCAACTGAGCCACAGCTGCCCACGAAGTAGATGTTGTATAATGATGGGTCAGTGAGCCCATCTGCTTTTGCTCGCATCTTAGGACTGTAGGAAATGTCAATAGGCTTGCTTGTGTTTTATGATTCTAACGTCCAGCAAAACTCACCTGGACATAACACTCCCACTGCAAAGAACAGACAATTTTGAGTGAGGTAGAGTTTTGTTGATGGACTCATTGTCCTGCATGATATGTGCACTGCTTGGTGTTATATTTCTGTTCAAGACCATGTGTTTTCATACCACACAGTCCTCTGGGGAATTTCACCCCTCTGTTCAACAACTTCTCAGCTCCTCACTTGGGAATATTTACCCAGGGATCAGTATTCAGCCCACTGGTACATTGAGAATTTCTGGAATATCTGTGCCACTCTCTGGAGCACTCTTTGCTTTTTAGCACAGCAGGAACTCTCTCTTAATTCTTATTTTTTCTCGTCCAATGAGAATGCTAGTGGCAATGCCCCAAGTATGACAGTTTCGGCAGGTCAGTCCACCACTTTTTAATAGATGAAAATATTTCAACAACTGTTGGACGGAGTGCCAAAACATATCGATACATTCATGGACACCAGAAGAGGAATGCTATTGACTTTTGTCATCGTCTGTCTTTAACTGTAGCGGCACCATTAGAATGGCATTTGAAGTGAGAGGGAAATATCTTGACAATTACTGGATGGATTCACATTTCATTTGGCAGAGATACGGAAGGTCCTCGCAAGAAAAATTAAATGACATTAAATTAAATGATGAATATATATTTTATTCTAATATTTTTAAGTATTTGTATTATATCTGTTGGTTGCCATTGCCGGCAAATGAAAACCAACCAAGCAAACAAACTAACAAAACTTTTAAATATCCTTGAGCACAAGGATGGGTGGGTGATCAATGGGTGAGCTTCATGCAAAGAGGGGGGTCTATGCAGGTTTCCAGAGTCAGGGATTTGATGTCCTTTTCATGAGGCTAGAGTGCTGAGTTGCACATTTGCCCCTCCAAAACCTTGCCTGGCAACGGCCAACGAGCTTATCAGATTTCACACACATGAACAGCCAGACACACACTCTTTCCTGCTTCATCACACACTCACACAGTGGTTTTCTCACTCCTTGTGTTGCTTTGGAGGGGAAACAAACTTTCACTTTTAAGCTCAAAGTCTGCCTCGGTCCTAATTAGTGTGCGCTCACACACACGCACTTATACCCAAGGAAGTGCACGCGCAGAAACACAGACGCACGTACTAAAAAAAACACACAGCGGCACAGCAAGTGATGAGGCCTGGTTAGCGATCATCTTATTTCTTAATTGTCACTGAATAATCTATGCAAATGAGGGTTAATGGGAGCCTATTGGAGGCATTTGTGTGGGCTACGCCTCCTAAAAACAGCTCTATCAATTAACATCAATATTTGTCTTCCTCTCATGATTCAATTTACACCTTGTTCTCAAGTT
Source organism: Chelon labrosus (assembly GCF_963514085.1). Taxonomy (NCBI): domain Eukaryota; kingdom Metazoa; phylum Chordata; class Actinopteri; order Mugiliformes; family Mugilidae; genus Chelon; species Chelon labrosus. Next base: position 24,194,035 of record NC_140352.1, read on the forward strand.
AATGGACATAATTAACGCTAATTAGGAGGAGAGGGCGAGGAGGAACAGAGACACGCTTGATTAGGCAGGTCCATGTGTGTAAACCAGTATCTATCATGCATGATAGGTGTGTATGAGCGGGAAAGCTGAGGGAGAACTGACACTAAAAGCAAAAACTAAACAAACTAAAACAGGAAATGAATACAATGTGGCTAAAATACAGCTGTTGGTTGCTCTCATGTAGTGTAGATACACACATAAACAGGCAGGGGCGTGAATCCAGGGGTGAACACTGAGGTAGTTACCCACCATCTCGCATCAACACTGCTAAAAAAACTCTCAGGACTCCTAACAGAAGTGTGTAACCTTAAACAAATGACAGCAGGGTCTTCCCTAGACGCATCAGGGTTGCGACCTCTGACCTCATGACCCCAGTCTCTACTGCACGCTGTCATATCACTGCAGCACTAACAAGCTGTCTTGTCTGGATAACCTTTAACTGTACAGCCATCCAGCTGCTTAGAGACCTTTAGCTAACACAATGCGTGAAACCTTGGGCATGTTAAACTGTGATCCCCTTCTCTCTGAAACACTCCTCCCCTTACTCCGTCTGTATTGTTCTTTATCTTAAATTTCTCATTTTGTTCCTCTTGGTCACTGCCCACAGACACCTCTTCTAACCTTTTTTTTTAAGCCCAACAAATGCATATGCACGTTCCCAGTGGCTCATCAATAAGCGATAAAACAAATGTCAACAACCACAACACAAGGACTCATTCACATGGAAAATTAAATGTGAAGAAAAGCACACATTACAATACGATGGGGACGCACACAAAACACCATGTGTCCAAAAGTCGCACTTTGTCCCTGTGTTATGGAATTCCCTGCGAGGCGATCTCAGACTGGCCAAGTCAGCATCTTCTTCTCTTAACTGGTCCACTGTTTTATTATGGTTATTCCATTGTGCCATATATATGGTGGTTTTAATGTTTCCTTTATGCAGTACCTTCTAACTTTGCTTTGAAGGTGCATTACAAATAAAATTATTATGTCAAAAAAAGAAAGAAAAAAATACTATAGTAGCATCCCTAATGCTTTCAAAGTTTGCGAGGAAAAGAAAATCAATTGCACTGTGGCACATAAAGTTGGAATCATTTTATTTTCAGACTCTTTTTACTCTTTTTACAGATCAGTTATATGTATGGAAGAGACTGATCAATAAAGTTTTGAGAAGATATGCACTTTATCTATCAGGCATGGATCACATTGTCACAATCATTTCATGAGAAGAGGTAAAAATATTCTATTCAAACGTTATGGGCAACAGTGTATATTACTTCCATATAATATTTGACTTTTAGTGTGAATATGATATGTGCAACACCTGGATTAAGCTGAAAAGAACTAGTTTGTAAAATATTCTGTCAGACCACCTTGGAAGGTGGAAAATTTACAGAAGCACTCAAAGACTGGAGTGAAAAGTCGACGATCATAGTAAGACAAATAATTGTTTAAATTTCAGAGGGCCATACAGGAAAACATTTATTGCAAGCCAAGAAAATTGGGCTTATGGAAGAACAGGTCAATCAGGTGTATGAGGAGGTTGTGAGGCGTGTGTGGGTATATCAGCGTACTACTAGTGTATTAAGTGCACAGAACACATTATGTAGGGGGTAGGGGTGGAGGGTGGGGTCTGGGTTGGTGAAATGAATGCATTGTTTCCACGTGAGTATCAATGGGGGGGGGGAGTGGGAGGAGTGGGAGGAGATGTCACCACAGATGGACCCAGATACAGACAGCACGCTGAATACAGGGGTGGGAGGCTGGGCGTTGTCATGGCAGTGTTTTCCTCCACCTTCTGATGTTCTCACCGGTCGGAAACCATCATAAATAACAAGGGGAAGATGGAGGATTTATGAGACACAAATATCTCTGTAGCAGCCTATCATTTCACAGAGACTGTCACTGGAAGAGAGAGATGAAGAGAGAGAGAGAGCGAGAGAGAGACAGAGAGAAACTTTTTTTTTACTTATTTTCATCTAATTATTTCAATGACTGACCTTTTTTAGGTTTTTATTGTTGATTGCTGGTTTTTGTGAGTTGGGCTATTCACAGCTTTGGCTCGCTCTCTCTCTCTCTCTATATATATAACAACAATGAGACCAATAAATCAAACTGAACTCAAAGTTAGATGGATGCACAAGGAAGCTTCAACACTGTCTGACTTGGAGCTTATTAGAATTCATTGCAGACTGAGCCCTGTAATCCTAACTACCATGTCATTAGTTGTCTGCTGTTTATAAGGGAGTGACTTCAAGGTCAAACGTATATTTCCTTATTCAACAGGGTGGGGAAAAAAAGACAAAGGGGACAAACGGGACGAGACAATAAAGAATGAAAGTGAAGCAAGAAGAAAAGGCAAGAGAAGGGAAGGAGGGATGTAGAAAAGCCAAGGCCTCAGCTCTATCCAATTACATTGTTCGTGTATTATAAATTGGGACACGGGTGGAAAAAGCTAATGAGAGGCAGAACACACTGTCTGATGGAGATGTGTGCGTACGTGTGTGTGTGTGCGCATCTGTGTGTGTGTGTTTAAAATAAGGGAAAGAATGACTTTACTTACTTGCATTACCAATTCAGCTCTAACTTTGAGAGATGTAAAACATGTTCAGTGTGAACTTGGCCTCAGAGCAGACCGGCTTATCAAGGCTTAGGAAAGATGTGCCGGAGTGAGGGAGAGGATGGAAAGACAGCAGCCGCCAGAGAGAACGTCAGTATAACATATCTGCAAAGTGTTCATATCAACGCAGATACCGAGGCTACTGCAGCAAACTTTTCACTCACTGCGCAAGTCACTGGCCTTCCCACAATATCGCCTGATTATGATCAATGTTTTATATTGATCTGGCTACGAAAACAGAGTTTAGAAAAGTTAGCAAAAGATGGTGGACTTTGTTAAGTAGCAGAAATGCCAGCGCTAAATTGAAACCAAGCCAGTCTCTTCCAAATCCTGTAGCTGTTAAACTCAGGTTAATTCTTTCATGCACGTTTGTGATTTAGGCACCAAAAGTATTTTACATTTGGGGCAGGAGCAGCATCTTTTCCAAACCGTGTGCTGAGAGGGTCTAAACAGAATCTTAAAAAGTTAGGAACACAAATCAAATATTCTACATGGATTATATTTTGCTGATACGTTATGGCATTAACCTATTGCACGTATCTTGCACGTTGTGTTAATGTGTGACATTTACACATTATGTTCATAAGAAAACATTATTTAAATGTAAATGTAAACTAGTGTTGGTGTTTTTGCTAAATCAAATCCGAAATACTGTATTTCAAAAAGAAAAAGAAAAACAATAAGTTCATATACATTCAAATATGCAAATTAAGACGTACACTGGGAAATAGTTTTGTTAATTTATTAAAACTATAGTCAGTGACATTTTTGTAGTTCTTTTTTACATTTTATTAGGGAAATTATTTCTATGTATTTATATGCAGTATATACAGTGTGTGTGTGTGTGTGTGTGTGTGTGTGTGTGTTTTCAGTATAATTTAAACACGGAATAATGTGCTGTGAATATTTTGTGCCATCGCTACTAAATTATCTCCAGGTTATTTTTTTTGTTCATGAAGATATTCCCCTTGTGTCATTTTATGTGGTTGTCTGAATTTTGTTTCTTTTAAATTATGTTTTGCTACATGTCTGTTTTTCTGTTTTTATCTCTCAGTTTAGTCTTTACCTTTAAGAGCGTCGGTAAAGGCGGTTCAAACAGATCGCAAAGTGCATACAATGAATTTACAACAGCAGACGCTGTGCATTTGCTTGTGCTTGTGCTTGTGCTCGCGCGCTCGTGTGCAGCTCGCGTAGAGGTGTGTGCCCTCGTCTAAAAGCTGATAAAAGAGCTAAAACTGCTGCAGCACGGGACGCTGATGATATTAGGCAATGAACCTTTTGAAGTCGGTGGCTCAGATGGAAAGATCAGAGCTTGATCCTGCAGTAATGACTACATCGCTTCATCCTTACACATCAACAACACAAGACCAAAAAGCCACGGAGTCATGGTGATTGTGCAGAAAACTAAAACTAAATTTTATATGACCCAGCATTAAATGAGACACTGATGCTGCGGTACTAGCAGCTTATGTGACCGTCTTTTCCTTTTCGGTGCTAATGTATGTGTTATGACCATGTTTGATACTGCTGTCATATTATATACTTGCCCTTCATACTTTTGTGGTACCAGCTGAGTAATCAGAACTGCCAGTAACTGTAAGAGGACATTGAATGCTTGCTCAGATTCACAGACTTTATTGTCAATTTGATCAGATTGCTTCTGATTTAAATTATAATTTTCCAATTATCTGTTTAATTACTTTAGTGCCTTTGGGTCTGTCCTATGTCATTATATGATTTCCTTTGCACAAGGAAGTCTACTCCTGTCTTGTTTCAGGTTTCAGGTTTATACCAGAAACAATTTATTTATTTTTTGGTGGAATGCTATATGTGGGCTATGTGCACATACAGATGTAGGTAGACAGACAGATTCTCAGGACTAATGCAACGGCAGACTGTAACTGATCTCCAGCTCCCTCTAAGTGAGTGTATTAATGGACACAAACGTGCACACACTAACACACCCCCAACAGGCACACGCGCAGCGTATATTAATGGTATCAGAGTTGAAGAGCAATGCAACTCTTCATTTGATCTAAAACAATGATGCCACGCAGTGATAAATCACTCATCAGACAACACGCTGGGACTTTACTCCTCGCAGCTCCACACCCATTCTTTACCCGACGTCTGTGAGGGAGCTGTCCAGGGTCCTGAACATGCTTAACACTCATGTTTCACACACATCTCTCCCTGTTTTGTTTTGATTTCTCTTCATTTATGGGTGCTGTTAATGGTGCTCAATTTGAAATGAAATTAAAAAAGTGAGAGATAAAAAAAACATGCAAATGCAAAACAAATTATTATTGTGAGAAAAATTGTGATATTTAAAATGGTTAAATCATATCATTTTTGTGTAACAGCAAAGAAGTTTCCAAACTGCATGCAGTCTATGCAGTCTCTATTATTAGATGAATCAAAAACACATCCGCATGAGACAGAGGAACACAGTGTTTTGCCACACAAAGCAATACATTCTCGACAAAAAAGAGCCAAAACGGAAAACATGAAGACTAAAGATGGCATGGAGAGCAAAAGAGCAAGGAATGAAACAAACACCGAGGGGTTTATTTCTCCATATTCCTGCGCATATTCCAACCAGTAGACAGGAAGTGTTTAACTATTAGGTGCGCCTTGGTAAAGATTCCACCCTCCTCCCTCCAAACCCCTTCCTCCCTGGGGAGAGCAGAGGAGCTTGCACAAGCAGATTTAGCACATGGTATTGACTTAAGAGGACTGTTTTTTCCAAGGCGACGCCTTGTAAGAAAAAAAAAGAGAGAGAGAGAGAGAGAAATAGAGAAAAAGGGTGGAAGAAAAGAGAGGGAATGGAAATCCAATAAACAAGGATGGAAGAGATGAATGTATGGGGGCGTGCTTAGCTGTGATCCATGTTGTCTGTTCACAAAAGTGGATAGAGGAGGGGCGGGCAGGTGAATAGGGGTATCCTACTGAGGGCTTAAACACAGCGTCACAGTCAAAAGCACTTCGCGCACCACTTAGTCAGAAGTCATCCTTGACCGAAACAAGCTTTTCCAGGTTGATAATGACGGTGAAAGTGTTTCATGATGTCCAAGAGGTTCGAATTTTTCCTCTTTCTCCCAGAAATGATGTCCTGATCACTTAGATTTCCTATTATTTCAGTTTTCCAAAAATCCGTCGTCAAAGCATGTCTGCATACTTGTGATCAACTGAGGCATTACGTCATTGGACTGTTTCTTCGGGATCACTATGACTGTTTGTGCACGCCCATGAAATATATTATTGAAAATCCTCCCCTAATGTAGAATTTTGAAAAAAAAAGAAAGAAAATAAAAATAAAGAAACACCTAAATACAACGTAATAACTCAGTGTGTACAGTTTAATAGCAGTGTCTGGTTCTGGACAGGAAATACAGAAAAAGATTTGAGTAATGCACTCCGCTGCACTGTCTCAAGATTTTAAGACCGTAGTTGTGGCTAAAAATGAAAGAAAGAAATACACTGAGAAATAATTTGAAAAATAAAACAACAAAAACTCTTGATATTAAAGAAATCAAAGAAATCCGTAAACTATATCCAGCCTGTGCTCCATAGTAAGAGCAAAGTTACTCCTGGGCTTCAGAAGAAAATCCACAGTACAAAGAGAAGCTTTCACTAATACAGAAATGTAAGTCTTACACTCTCTCATCCCTCCACCGCTGGAACAAGCACCAGTCGGTTCTTTCTTTCTTTTTAACAACACTTCTACGGATAAAGGATCAATCCAAACCAAATGGGAGAAAAAAGCCAAATAGCACAAGTTTGCATTTTGTAAAAAGGGGTCTTCCCATGAGTGTCATAAGAAACCAAAACAAATAAATGAACACACACACACAAACACACCCACACACACACACATATACACCACTAGCAACTAACAGACTGCTTCCCCGAGGACTCGTGCTGTTTGTGACGCCGCATGAAACGGAGTGGGTGAGTGTGTGTGTGTTTGTGGATCCCAGCTGGTGCATGCTCTGTGTCTTGTACCCATGTGTGTGTGTGTGTGTGTGTTTGCGTGTGCGCTGCCAGCAGGCGGGTGGTCTGGGCCGCACTGTAAAGGTGATGTGTGGTGGCTATTTGGAGTCTGGACGTGGCAGGTTAGCTCACTGCAGCCTGCTAATATTTTATATGGCAGCTCTCTCCAGTCTTATCATATTTTATACGGCCGCAATAACAAACTGTCTAGAGAAAAAGGGACCGCCTGTCACTGCACATGGTGCCAGTAGTAAAACCAGGCACAAACACACATAGACCGTCGCACACACCCACCGCGGCCCGTGGACTGCGTTGGTGCTCAACACAGCAATTGACCAACTCGGTGTCAAGTTGAGCACTTTTACAGTAAACAAACAAGATTGAGTCACGCAGAGCGATAACTGGAGAAACAAGGCACAAATGAATAGGAGCACAGCGCTCACAGCCGCGTAAATGACGAGGCACGCAGCCACTCCAAGAAGTGAGCCAGCAGTCATTTGGTTCTATTGTCTAATTCAGTTCTGAGCCGACGTGTCCCTGTCCTGCTGCCCAGTGAACACACACACAAGCATTCTCACACACACGGGGGAGGGTGGGGTGGGGGTGGGGGTGGGTGGCTGCTCCATGTGTTCATCAATTCAATGCACTGAGAATGAGTGTGAGGAGCATGAGAAAATGAAGTGTTTACCAACAGCATGTAGAAAAGTGTAGCAGTGATGCAGACGCCGCTGACTGACATGGAAGTTTTCAAAAATCTGTACTTTCAAGAAAAAAAAAAAGACAATCAGTACTAAAAAGAAAAAAAACAAACAAACAGGAGATACATTTCGAAAGTACCTTCGATGGAGATTTGGTGAATGGGTGAAAGTTGTGAAAGAGGAACAAAAGGAACAGCACGACTTAAAAGTCCAGCAAAAGTAGCAAGCACAGGAGAACTGAGGGAGTGTGGGTGCTGATGGGTGGTGTGATGGGTGCTGTCTTACCTGGGGCAGATAGAGAAAAGCAGGGGGGCACTGCAGAGAATGGGGTAACATCCCGGACCCGGACAGTAGCACACAGCCGGAGTTCGCCATAGAGCACAGCATGTGGAGACGGGACACCTTACTCATTAGAGACTCAGTCACACCTCTGTTTACAGATGCTCCACTCTGTCTATCCTCTCACCTCTCAACCTCTCTGGACCACTTTCTCTGTCTTTACTTCTTGTCCCCTCCCTTCTCGCTTCCTTACTTCTCTCAGCGGCAGCGATGAGCAGTCAGAGAGTTACTACTTCAGTGAACGCAGACGAGGGATGCCCCGCGCGCAGACACACATGCATGCACTACACACACCACTGCGGCTGTCAGTGAGCACACTCTGAGCAGCTGGAGCGCCGGGCGGAGGGATGTGTGTAGGAAAATCTAATGTGGGTAGACAGGCAACGTGATGCTTCTGCTTCTGTTCTTCTCTCCTCTGTTTACTTTGTGAAAGAGGTGGAGAAGGCAAGGCACGCGAATGGGTATGGTGAGTGGGAGAGAGGAGGGAAACGGGGGATAGGAGGGAAAGAGAAAGGAGTGTGGAGAAGGAGGCGGAGGCTGGAGGCAGGACCGAAGAGGTTTGGGAGGTCCTAGAGGAAACGGAGGGAGCGATTGGAGGGAGAAAGAGGGGCTAGGAGGGCTGGGAGAGAGTGATTGGAGGGGAGAGGAGTGGCTGGGTGAGGTGGGAGGAGGAAGACGAGAAAGGAGGAGGAGGGGAGTCTCTGGAGTATTCTAACATCAAATGGGCAAGGATGAGAGGGAGAAGCACAGAGGAGTGTGTGTGTGTGTGTCTATTTCTGAGTGTGCGCGCTCACACACATAACAATAGGAGAGCAGCTGATCCATGCTGTTAACCCTTTCCAGAGATGCTCAGGACAGACTCGCCACTAATGGCAAACTCCTAATAATAACCAGCCATTGTATTCCTGCAGGAAAACCAAACTAAATAACATTCATACTCTGCTCAGAGCAGCACACAGATATACATTTTTTATAGAAAAGGAGAAAAAATGGACGAAAACAACAACTATTTCTAATCATAAATTTCCCCCTCAATACGTTATTCTTTCAGTAAATCAATTTGACTGTTTTTCTGGCATGTGCTTGATCCTAATGTTGTGAGAAAGCATCACGAACAGCAGCTCCACAGCTTTGTTCAATACGAAAAATAACATTTTTATTCGCTTCTGCCCCACATGCATTTTAACACTCTAAGGGGTTTGGATGAAATGAAAGCGTAATTGCAAGGTGGAATAATCATCCCCAAAATAATTTCATTTTATTTAAGAAACAATTAAAGACGGAAACAATTACAGCGCGTGTTTAGCGCCTTTGCCAGAATCATAGAGCTGATGCAAAGGCTTAATTTAATTTATAGCTCAACTGTGGGGAGGATATTTTCTTTAAGCACGGCATTTCCCTGGAAAGAACAGCGCTAATGGCTGAATAATGAGATACAGTAAAATATACATCCCCCACTCCTTCCTCCCTTTATTTTCTCCCTCTGTGGGGCATTGACGGGGGAAGGCAGGCAGCAGTTTATTTCCATTTTGGCTTTAAAATTTCTCTTTTGTTGTACTACAACATTGACTAAATGATGCAGTTTAATCTGAACGTGACGGGGAAAGTTGGTTTTAAATACATCCTCCACCGAGAGGGTGGCAGAGAGGAGGAAACAGAGCGGTGGGGAGGAAAGAAAAGGAATATGTGAGGAGGAATAATGGTGCTTGGTGCCATTCCATCTTGAACTTATTTTATTCTCCGTCTCTCTTTGCCCATTTCTCTCACTTATGAACAAACAAACCAACGTTTTGGATCAGATCAATCTAACTGGATTATAAAAGCATTGTAGTCCTCACAGAATTACTGTTTTACATTTATTTATTACTTTATATCATTATTCAAGTAATTAATCCACAGATAACCACTTTATCGTGCTGAAACCTTTTTCATTTCCCTCCATAGCATTGTTATAAATTATTGGTTAGTAAAGTGATTTTCTCACATAGTCTGTGTTTTGTTTTTTTCAAGAAAACTAAATTCCCAGAATTCATTTTTTCACACAGAAGTCTGTGAATTTGGAAATGATTCCGCATTGGTTTCAAAACCAAGCTTGATATAACTCAAACAGCTCCTTTCATTCAAATGGCGTTGTGTGTGTGTGTGTGTGTGTGTAAATGAAGAGTCATATATTGTTAGATTCCTCTTCTTCTAAGGCGCAACTACAAATATTCAGCAGCCACACAGATGCTCACAGGCCGACTGCATGCCAATCTAATTTCCAATATTGCGGTAATGTTTCATTATCTAAAGATATTACTGTGTTTATTTTCATCTCTCCATACATTACCACAGCGAGGGTTTGGAATTTCCCGGGTGTGTGTGCTCATGTGTATATTATGTGTATCGTTATATTGTAACCTACTGTAAAATACATTGAGTGCTTCATTACATCCAAAAGTGACTTATAATGAGCTTTTAATAAGAAAAACTAAGATATTTTGAAGAACCGCCAGCAGCTTATTAGAGTATTATCTCACTTCAGGTCACAGTGAAATGAAAAACGATTTTTGGGCAAATAAACCAACTAAAATATTAGGTATAATATCAGCAGGCAGATAATCAAAGAAATTCTCAGACATATTTTGAATACATCTAAAGACTGTAAAGTGAGACTTCCTTCAAATACAAAGGGATCTGATCAAAATGAATTGGTTAATTTGTATTAAACAACACTGCAGTCAATAGAAATATACTGCCATCATTTAGGAACTTGTCAGATGTCAAATTCACAATACCATAGCACACTGTAAGGAATCAATAATCAGTACATATTACATCAACAAGTTCAAACAGAGAAGGAGACTGTGCAAAAACCATCCTTTCAGAACGACAAATAATTCATACGGAAAAACTAAAAGAAACAAACCGTCCAATGAAGACACTAAATCCATTCTTTGATAATAACTGTGTACTGCAAACCAACATAAATGTGATTCGTCAAACTAAAGCTTTAAGAATAAAAATACTCTTTTCCAATGTTTCTTCTTCTTTATACATTAAATCAGCTCTAAGCAAATTTGACTGTGGCATCTGTGTGTACTCGTCAAATTCAACCAGAAAATTCACTGTGTGATTTCAGCTTTAGTGTGTTTCTACGTATAAATCGTTTCTGCTGCAGCTTAAATGCAATCTTGACTTCCTGCCCTCTCAGTTGCTCAGTAAACATTACCAGTGGTTACCTCAGTTAACCTCCAATGCATTTCACGGCTAGCAATGTATACCGCAATATCAGAGCTGAGGCGGTAGTGTATAGAACAGTGTTTCCTCGGAAATCTTTGTGTTAACCAACGCGATTGGCACCTGCTGTTGGTGCCGTTGTCTCCTAGAGTCCGTCATCGATCAACACAGGCATGCTTCTCGCGGAGGCTTGGCAGCTTAAAGTTTTTTTGGGGGGGTATTTTTTTTCTTTATTTATTCACTCTGTCTTTGAGCATTTCCTGGGGTTGATGAAAACTGAAGAGGCCAGTGACATTGAGGCTTCAAGGCCACGCTTCAGCATCAAAGCCAGTTTGAACCTATTGAAATATTTATCATTTTTATTCTCACAGCAGATGGATCTTCTCTCCATTAATACCATGGGAAGCATAAGGCATGTGTGTCTGGTGTGTGTCTGGTGTGTGTGTGTGTGTGTTGGGGGGGTTAAGGTATAAGAGGTCCATGTGTATGGGTTAAAGTAAGCGTATGTTTGCACCTAGCTAGCAAACAGTGCTAAAAGAGCATAAGTAATGAAAACGAGTTCAGGTAAAACGAGAAAGAGACACCGCTCGCAGCAGGACACGCTGGAGCCCTTATGCAAAACGCAGGCAGCTTGACTCGGCAGGAAAAGTGACTTTGAAAGCAACGGCCAGTCCCTGCTGGCGAGGCGCGGCGAGGCGAGGCGAGGCCGTGTTTGGAAAGAGAGGGATTGTTGAGAGGAATCAAAGCGGCCTGAGACTTGACAGAGTGACAACATTAGGCATTCTCCTCCCTTCATCCCCTAAGGTGCTTGTCCTCTGCAAGGTAGAACCACACTCACAAAGTCAAGGAGGAAACAAAAAGGCCTGTCTTTTAACGCTCCACTTTGGCTTCACACGCACACTCTCTCCCTCCTTCTCTCTCTCTCTCTTCCACTTTGTACTGTACCGTCTCTTATTTTTCGCTTTTTAAACGTTACCCTTGACGTTACCTCCTCTTCTCTTCTAAGCTTTGTTTCATAATGTGTTTATGTTTAGAGAACTAGTCACTGTAAGATTTTTTTTAATCATTTATAAATGTGTCTGCACTTTCCACACTCCACTGACTGCACGGTACCATAAGATGTGCCTTAAAGCTATCAGGAAGCTAGTAAGTGGAGCTTGAATTCTCTGTAAAACAGATGTCTTAACGTACACCTTTAACACTTCTTCAAAAATTTGCTCCCATGAAAAGGGTTAACAACTTTGTCTATTAATACATCTAGAGATGAGAATATTGTGGTGTTTCTGTATGAAACAATCCAGGAAAGAGAGATCCAGGAGAGAGAGGAAGAGGGTTGTGACGGAGACATACATACAGACACAGAGAAATGGAGCAGAGAGTAAAAAAATATATATGAATTTGATAAGAAGCTGCACTGAAAGAGAAAAATGTGAACAGACATTCCACATAATAGTTTAAATATTTATTGTTCTGATATCGAGGGTAGACAGCAGAAAACCTCAACGTGAAAATAAACAGTGTGGTAAAAAATGTAATGACCATAACAACAACAGAATAGAATGCAATAGAAAACCACAGCTTTTCATAGTTTCTTACTGTTGGCAAATGCCCTAATAAGACCAAAACCAGAAATGAATTGAATTGTAATTTCATTGGCATCGCTATTAAATGGCAGGAAGATGCTGATGACCAATTCATAGCCCTCATATTGAATGAGAATGGACAACTCCACCGGTGAGCATAACAAGCACTGGTGAGAAAATAACAGCTTTTTATAAATAGCAGTTTATACACAGAGAAATTGAGAATCCAGGTTTGTTTGTTTTGTATAGTATTTATTTATAAGTAGGTTTGTGCATCAGGCCCTTGGCCTTGGTAGTTTTTTTTTTTTTTTGCAAACAGAATTAGTTGGGGACTATTTTTGGTGGTGGATTAATTGACAGTTGGTGCTCTTGTGAGTATTTATAGCAAGCACACGAGGGGCTGAGTCAGAATAAACTACAGCGTATGTGTTGGGACAACAGTGATGCTTCAGCACAAGTTGGTCAGCCTTGGATACACTCACAGTACTTGTTAGTAGGATACATTCATTGTTGTACACGTGTGGATTTTGTTGACAGTGTCCACAGATTTTTAAAAAAGCGGATAAAAAGTATTTTTTCTCAGAACAAAAAGAGAAGACTGATTTTAGGAGATGCCCCAACACAAAGCACCGGAGTATTCACAAAAGTTTTTGCATATAGTATATGAAAACTAAACAATGAACTGTTTATCCACAAGACATTTTTATCACACTTTATCACAGCGAAGCCTTTTAAATTCATCTGACTGTCAAAAACATACCGGTGAGGCATGTTGAGAGAAAAAATAAAACCGCACGACAGTCTGAGATGAAATTAATTCCTCTAACTCACTCTGGCCAGGCTCTTCTATCAAAGCAGAGAGCCTATTCCTTCCATGCCGCTAAACCAAATTGAGTTTGACCCCACGCTGGGCCTGATTGCATTAGAGCACAACTCCAACATATGATTACCCTGCTCCAGTTGGGTTATTAGGGAATAATAGTAAATCTAATTGGAAGGTAATTAGCGTAGGATTGCTCGCTGTGCAGCACTGAGCGTGTGTGAGGAGGGTGTGTGTGTCCAGCGCTGATTAGAACAAGGTGGAAGGGATGTCCCCCTAAAAATGAGTCATTAGCGAGGTAACAGCAAATTCTTCTTGAGTAGAGGGAAGCAGACGGGCACCATATAATCAAAGAGGCCGAGATATACCATATAAGTTACCTGCAAGAAGACACCAGTTATCCAGTATGGATACTCTGTCTTTTTTGCTGCTTTTGAAAAATACTCCAGCAGATAAGACGGGTCAGTGGTAGGGATAAGATCCAAGCTGTCGAAATACACCAGTCATAAGACTCAGCAGGAAACTGTATATAAATCACACAACATACTTTCACTAACTTATATAAGATGCTGTTTTGCTCTAGACCTCCCTGGGCTGTTAGAGTTCAGAATTCCTAAGTGACTTTCAGTACAGAAACTCTTAACTGGTCACCAAGAGAAATGGTTTGTTAGTACTGTTAGTTCTCCTAGTGTAGATTCATTGAACAAACGGTTAAAGTGGTCTCTAATTAACACAATATTTCTCCAAATGAAGCTCATTTCCCTACATTCATCTGCACAATCATCGCTGCCTTTGTAAAAGGGAGAAGCTTCTAATTTTAACAAGTTGGACGATTTCTGCAAAGAGTTTTCACAGGGCACAATGGTGACTGTTGTTCTGTTTTGTCCAGCAGGAGCCACTGCTGTATTTCCTGCCATACGAACCTCATTGTACTTTGCTCCTTAATTTTTTTGTATCACTTTTTGCTGTGTTTCACAGAATAAAAAGAAAAAAAGGGAAACAAAGACCCCGCAATATTGCATCTGAGGCCGTGAATGATTTATCATGGCTATATAATATACTGAATAATATGGTTCTATGCTTGTCCAAAAATAAAAAAACAAGCCCTCTGTGGTGGCAAATGAATGTTCTTGTCAAAAGGACTTCACAGATTAAATTTTTTTAATTTTATTTGACTGTGTTTGGTCACTGACCTTTTATCAGACAGGCCCTGAAAAAAAGAGACCTCACAAGCCCTGACCAGACGTTCAAAGCCAGTTTTCTATACCTGCCGTTTGCGATACTCAATACAATTTGATCAGTACCAAAAAACTGCTGAGAATCAATATGTCTCTTGATTTGCTCTTTTTCTCCTCCTCTCTCCTCTCCTCTCCTCTGAGGCATAATGGAGGGCCTGACATGGCAGTATTTCTTCCAATGCTCGCTAACACCAGGGCTCCACGCAGGGGGCCTGCCCCAGACAGAGGCCTTGTTGGTGGTCCGTGAGGCAGCGAGAACTCTCCTGAGCACAGTGGAGGGATGGAGCCTTTAATGTTGAGCAAATCTGTTAAAGGAACATCCATCACCGATGCCCTGGCTGCCCAGTCAAAAGGCCGTGGTACGCATCAGATTCTCATCACTCCCTAACCCTAACCCTCCTTTGTTCCTTCTCACTTGTTTTACTTCACATTTTTCAGATAAATTCTCTCCACCTGCGTGTGAATCTTTTCCTCTCCCTCCATTCACAGGCTGCTACACACACACCAGACCTGTCTTTTTTCTGTGAAACGGGACCAATTGCTGCAGAGGACAAGAGAAGGGGAAAATAAAAGAAATTTTCCTGAGTCTTATTCAGAAACAGAATAAGTCCCCCATCGTCAATGATCAGTCCAGTGGCTTTTTATATTTTGACGTCACAGAAGTGCAATTCTCAATCCACCCCGTTCTGCTTTAGCACTCCCAATGGTTGGCCGCAATATATCTCTTACCCATACGCACACACACATGCAGGCGCAAACACACACAAGGCAAGAGGCAGTAATATATCTCAGGGAGAATTTAAGTGCACCGGCACCAACATTTGCATTTCTGTGGAACGAGTGCATCTGATTTATAGAAGCACAAGCCTGAAGCATCTTGGGAAATGAGGCGGCTGGATGGAAACTACGTTTCCCAGAGGTGGGATGTTTTGGCCATGTCAGCAGCAGGCATTTCAGAGATGTTGTTTTGCAGTGCTTGTGAATTTCCGAAACCAGAGAGAGGGGGGAAAGAGGGACGCAGAAGAAATGAATAAGCAGCAAAACAACTTTTTGTGTGAGCACAAATTTTCAAGAGGATAATCTTTTTTTTTTTTTGTGGTGAAAGCAAGGTCCAAATGGATCAAATTTGAGACTGGCTACCTGAAGCAGAATGATTTGTTCTATAGAGCATCAAAGCCTGCTTCCCAAATGAGCAAACTAAGTTGTTTTGTAAGGAATCTAGAAAGAAGAGCGCAGGAGAGTAAAAACAGAACTGGGACAGACGCAACAAGCTGAAGCAATATTGAAATTGAATAAAACTAGGAAGAGTAAGAAATAATGAGAAAAAACAAGTGGAAAACTAGAGGGAGATAATACAGAGTGGAAAGCCGCCACAGAAACAACAAACCCTTTTTTTTGTCATGCTATCATTACTGCTCCTCTATTCTTGTTCTCTGCTCAGTAAATAAGAGAGGGGGATGAGTGGGGGAACAAACGGATTCTGCAGAGAGGAAATTACAGAACGGATAGGTTTAACAGAGTAGGAGGGCTGAGTGGGAACAAGGGACGGGATAGAAAAGTGAAAAAACTGAAAGCAGACAGCCAAATTAGTGGACATAAGCGGATAGCGGGATGAGGGAAAGAGCAGTGACAAGAGGGAGGGCAAGAATCCCCGTCGACTTGCTCTCTGTATTATCTATCAAGTGTGACTCGTAAATTCCGTGTGTGCTGCGAGCTGATTTATCCGCAGTCAGATGGGTAATTCTGCCTCCCTAGGGGCTGAAAACCCCACCGTCCCTCCCACCCTCCTCTGACTGCTGCAACAGTCCACATCCCACGGCCCAGGCTGGGGATTTCAACTCACACACTCTGAAGTATCAAATCCTTCTTGTGAGTCATTTACCTCTATTTGCAACGCAGTGATGCGCCAAAACACCAACGCTATCAAAGAAGCAGCATTTAAGACTTATATACACTACACTGCAACGTAGCATCTGCAGCGTTTTGGTTGTAGTTTATAACACTGTTGAAATTAAACGATGCACATGAGTACAGACAGATTCTGTGACCGATGCTCTGACTGGACAGGCAGCGACAAAAGTTCAACATGTAGGCGATAAACACAGTAAACGCAGGAGCAAACAGGCCAGTTCCTGGGGGAACCTTCTTTGTTGGAAGATGATACGTGTAAACTGATTCATTTCTTTGACTGCATTTTTATAAACTATCATCTAAACCAGTGGTATCACACTCAATCAGAACATAGCTCCAAATCATAGGCCAACCAGAATGAATATTTATGAATATATTTATTTAAAATGAGACACATTTGATCTTATCAGATCAGAAATCATTCATACAGAAATATGAATTTAACTATTTCCAAGCCATAATAAAGAATTTATAACAAAACTTGCGGGTGTGTTCCAAACACTTTTCGTCTGACTATTTTAGCAACTGGGCCCAATACAACGCTATTTTTTGTAAGAGATTAATGGTCCACAGTATGGTTTCCTAATGTTACCTGTACGTTGTCTGAATTCTCTGTTCGACATTAATGAAAAACGCAGAATAAACCAAGACTATCGGGGCTAACGTGGTGGTTACTATACGGTGGAGAGTGGAGCTAACCACGGGGCTAAGTTAACTTGCTAATGCCGTGTCAAATATGCAGGTGTTATTTGGCTAATGGACACTTTCAGTGTGTCTGTATGTTAGTATGTATGTTAACCAACTGGTGTTTAGCTGTAGTGGTGTTTATATTTTAGTGAGCTTTCTGTTTGCCGTGTGTGCTACCGTGGAATAGTAGGCTAACTGATTTAGCCCGTTGTCTGCTAACTGGTACAGCGTTACTACGTCTTTGTGTAAGAATATGCGTTAACATATTTTAGTATTTAGTGCTCTATTGCTTGTAGCTTGAGCTTGTATCGGTCAACCATATGGACTGATGTAGCTTCTGCGCGAGACTCTGATGCCAAAAGTTCAACTATTGCGATGCAGTCTGGGAATGGTGCGCACGCAAAATACCCATGGGCCAATTCTGATAGACATGAAATATTATCTTGTGGGCCGTATACAATTGTCCCACAGGCCGCACATGGCCTTGAGTTTGACATATCTGATCTAAACTAATATAATCAGACAGTAAAGACAAACAATTTTAAAATTGCACCTGGAGTCGCAATTAATTGTCATGGTAAATGAATGCAGTTAGCAAGCATGCAGTATATGCTGACCCTGGAACCAGCTAACCTATATGGAATACAGTCTTTCTGAATGTTATTTACTGCATCGGTGCATTTCGTGCTATGGCCAGCTAAAAGGCATGCCATGTAAAGGGTCTATGACATTAAAACTGAAAGTATAATTTTGTTTTTTTTTTCAGGGAGGGGAAGTTCGAGGCACTGCTGTTTATGAAACTTGTTTTTTTTTTTGTTTTGTTTTTCATACAATTCCCCAAATGTGCGATAAATGAAACCTTTTAGAGGCCTTAGAACACTAAATTATTTTTGTCCATTGGCCACACTAATAGCCATGGACTCACAATGTGTAGAAAATATAACAAACAATATATCTAAAAGCTGTATCCACTCCAGACTGTTCTTTATCCATCTTCAGCGCATGTCTTTGGGCAAGATCAATGAACATCAACACAAGGGCGGGCGTGACGGCTCCATGTCGAGCAATCTCCAAAACCTCTGGCCATTTTAACATTTAATCAAGTTGATGTCAGATCAGTCAGTCTTACTGTCTGCAGGACCACACTGCCCAAACAAAGTCAAACTCTGCAGCTACACCTCATAAAAGAAACATGGCAGCCTGTCAGGCCCCAGAGCGTCCGCGTTTGGTTGAGGTCCTCATCTACGAATCAGCTCGCACTCAGAGCCGGAGAGGAGCCATCCCTTGTTGACGTCAACTCACCTGAGTGACCTGACTCTGACCTCTGTCAATAAACCTCTCTGTCTTCCTCTCTCTCTCTATCGCCTGTGGTAATGCTTTCTCAGTATGTTGTATCTGGCAACAGAAAATCCTGGGCGCATAAGAAATATCATATATATTACATGACACGCTCGAGCCTGGAACCTACACACAACACCTTTCAATTGGCTTGTGCCATGGCTGAATCTGCTCGAAGTATTAGAAAAGTTCAGAATACAAACATACCTGTGTGGAAATATTAATATATGAATGATTCTTAGACTGGACTTGGACCATATTACGATCACCTGAAGTCAAAATCAAAATAGCTGCGTCATTTTGCCTCTTGTTTTGATAATGTACGCTATAGAGGTGGACCGGAAAGGTGGAGACAGACAGAAGAAAGGTATGAATCCTTTACAGAAAGCAACAAAATGTGTTCAATAACTACAAGAGGAATTTCAACATAGGCAGCAATGACATCCTGACATCCGGGCAGTCAAATCAGTGAGGATTTAAGATTCTTGTTTTTTGTCACTTTGGCAGCAGGTCAATGAAAATACATGCAGAGCTATGAAATACTGTTTCTACGACTACAGCCCCACTTCTTTCACTACTATTTCTACTACAATATAACACAAAATTCAGAAAAGAATATATTAACAGAAGATTTATAATTGGAGTCTCTAAGTGCAACTTTAACTTTATAGTGGATGTACACTGTTATCAATATATACAACCGAACTGTTATTGATATGTGCAACTATACAGGATAACTGTAAGTACAAGATCGAACAATACAATGAAGGAATACTGTTGGATAAGGAGGATAAGTGTAAGCAAAAAAGTCTCATTATAAAATGGCTGAACATTGTAGTTCAGAAGGTAACCTTCTAGTCGTCAATATCTCAACAATTTTAGATCAACAGCCAGGCTTGCCTGCAGTCGACTGACGCACAGTGACTCCTTGAGTAAATTCTTATTTAAAACTGAATCGTCTGCGTTTATGTCTGTGCGTGGAGCCCTTCCTCCTCAGCCGCGTTGTTAATGTGTTCATGTTAAACCGGGTGTACAGTGCTCTGAGCCGACACAAACCACAGGTTGTGTATTCCCCGTGGTTCCGCTCAGAACGCGCGGGCCAGCACTGTTTGGCACCGGCTCACAGTCGCAATATGTGGGCAGTCTACCTGCATCGGGGACAGGTGTGTGTGAGAGAGAGTGTGGGTCTGGAGAGAGAGGAATTGTTTGTGTGAGATTAGTTTGTGTGTTTGCATCGTTGTATGTTCAAACCCAAAGTACACACAGGTGTCAGCGTGAATGTGTGTGTTGTTGAAGAGAAAGGGAACAGCTGGCACTGCTGGGAGAAACAAAGGGTGGGGGCTGAGAGAGTATAGGTAAGAAGTAAAGGTAGAGGGAAGAGATGGTGTGAAAGGGGCAGGCTAGAAGTCATCTTGAGAGAGAACCACAGACTTTAAACAACAAATTTAAACAACTATACTGTATATACTAAAGCATTATAGCAGGGGAGCTAGTCGAACACGTTCATGGTAGAAGCTGCCTTTGAGGGAAAGCTGCAGGTTTTCTGCAGTCAAAGCTAAATCTAATGCAAGGGATTATGCATTAATATTGCAGCAATTTTCAAAGATTTCATTTTTCAACTCTCAGAATTTCATCATGTAATATTTAAACAAAATTAACTTTTATGCCAGTGAGTCACTGGCGGAACAAATGAAGGAAAACCCTTAAATGAAGCTGACCTTCCAAGGAAAGCTGTGGAAATCATTTCAGCTGCCCCTCCATAAAGGAGGAAGAGACTATTATGATCATTAAAGGCTGCAGACACTCCCCGACCTTCGCCCTGGAGAAAAATATACTTACAAATTATTACTGTAATCAATTAGTAAACATTGATCTCTGTCAAGCGTGATGCATAATATAAGATTTATATTTAAAAATGAAATTCAACAAAAAATTGTTCAATGTGAAGTTACTGCCACATTTTTTCTCACAGGAAGCAGCCTTCATCCTTTCCTCCATCAATCCTTTCAGCTTTTCTTTTATAAAATCTGTAACATTTCCTACCACAAGAACACCACTTCAATTCCATTCCATTTTATTTTGCGTCGATAACAATACAAATAGTCTCACGTCAGTCACGGAACCCAGAGCCTGAAACCCTCAGAACAGGCACCAAGGAGGAAACCTTGAGCAGACCCATCTGCTCGATGCCGACCGGATAGAGACAGAAAAAGACATGAAAGAGAGGAGAGGAGAAGAAGAGAGCAGCAGGAGGAACAATATGAAACATACGTCTATCATACATACTGTACATGTGATTAAAGCCCATACGTAGCATTTAAACATGATACAAACTAGAGTACAAAGTATAGGTGATGCATATCGCGTAAGAGACTACATGTCTATTCATTCATTGCATCCCATGAAGCCTAAAGCCTAAATGTAAACTTTTGCATTGAGTAAATTTTCCCCTCACCCCTCTTAAATGTTTGCCTGTGCTGGCTTTAACCATTTATCCTCTTTAACATTACAACTGAGATTTCTTTTGAAAGATCTTCTGAAAATCAGACAATGACGTATAAAACACAAAGGATGTTTGAGCTTAAATAGGGTAATTTAAAATTTCAAGTCAGAGGATTATTTTTTTTAGACAACAGTTATTATTAAGGCTGTGCCTCAGATGTAAATTGCCTGTTAGATTGTATTTCTCCATTAACTTTTGACTATGATAATGATGCACCATTTTCATATGAATTGTTCTGAGTACTAGTGTTTCTGATATGTCCTTCTTTGGTTACTTTGTCATGTTTAAACCAGACAGCAGCATTTGCTTGTTTGAAAAAAGGATTTAACATTAAACTGTTCTCTGATAGCTGAAATAATAGGGTTCTATTCAATATTTACCCAACCATGGCTCCAGCAGTGTGTCCCTATTATCTCAACTATAACTTAACAATAGTAAGTCATTTTAACCCAAACCCTTCATTATATTATGGAATTGGGTACAACATAGTAGTGCAAAGAGACATGAGGACATCCTACAAATACTCATCATTAAATGCTTCTACTTTAAAGGACATTTGGAAATGATGTGATGCGTTATTTAATTTGGAGTAACTGTAAAGGGTTAGCTGTACTAATGCTGGGACTGTCTGGACACCATGTGATCCTCCAACAAACTGCACAGCTCATAATAAAGTGGATAAGCGTCAAATGCAAAGCAAATTTAATGGGGGACGTCTACACACTAACCACCTGCTGACGGTCTGCAGAGACGACTTAAAATATGAACAAAAGCAAAAACAAACAATCTTAAACCAAAAATGATTATTCTTATGAAAAGAACAAGCCGATGAACTGATGGCTTTTCTCCCTTGTCTTCTCTCTCAGTATTTGTTCTCTCATCAGGGGCGGGTGGGGAAACAGAGGCGATAGCATCTCGTTATGTGCTGAGAAGTAAATGACTTACTGCCTGCCGAATATTAAAAACACACAATGCTGTTTCCTGTATGGGCCTTATCTGTGCCTGGGACAACACACAGTTGTCATCTTCTGCAAAATGATCATGAGAATGAGACTAGATAGCAGCTGTTTGATCCCCTGTAATGCCACTGCTGCAACACCAAAATTACAGGAAGCGCTTTGGTGTGCAGTATGCGTGTGTGAGTGTGTGTGAGTTTTCTGCTACACCAGTAATACTGTTTATGTAATGGTGTTTTTATTTCCCGATTAAGTTGGTTTAGTTGGCACCGGTAAGCGAGCTAACTTATAATGCAACTAGGTATCTGCATCCTTCATTAATGTAAAGCACTGCATGAAGCTGTTTCATTTCTACATGAGTTCAGACCCGAACACAAATCTTAAAGATGGCATTAAAATGAAAGAAGGTGTTAAAGGTTTCCAGGTGCAGTACATGCTTTCATGGTACATGACCAGTAAAAATCTTCAGTATGTATACAGTAATGTGTGTGTGTGTGTGTGTGTAGTCCAGGTTATACGTGTTAAAGCAGGTGTCAGAGACTGTTGGCACCCCAGAGTTTAAACCCTGTAATCTACAAATGGCGATTTGCTATTAAATGGCTAATTCCCATGGATTAAAGGATTCCTGGGAACACAATCCCCTCACCCACTTTCCTGTCTCTCTCTCTCTCTCTTTGTCTCTGTCTCTCTCTCGCTCTTTCTCTCTCTCTACCATTTTGGTGAGTGAGTTTGCTCAGGGTGACGCTTTAAATATTAATGACAGGATGAAGGGATAGAGAAGAGAAATTTTGATGTACGTATGTAATTTCAATTTCGGAAAAGAATAATAATTTTAAAAAAAGCCTATAAAGGGAAGGGGGTGAGGTGACTGCAAACTGCAATTGCACCTTTACAACCACTAAATAAAGCCTAAATTCCAAAGTACATGAGATCATCTCGTATCAGGGGGCAGTGGATGTATATGGCATGGACACAGTTTTTGCAAAACCTGTAAATAAAAACTGTTAAATTGTCAGTTTATGAAGGAGTGTTTCCAAGTGCTTGGAAAATCACAATAATTACACCAGTGTTGAAATCAGGTGAAAACGCAACCATTAGTAATTACAGAGCCATCATATCTTTCTGGCAGCCCAAAATATTCATTCATTCATTCATTCATCTTCTGTAACTGCTTGTCCTGTGAAAGGTCGTGGGGCAGCCTTTCACAGGACAGGTGAATTGTAAATCAAATCAGGCGTCAAGGGGTTAAATGGATAAAATCATACATTACTGGAAATAATATGTTTGTTTAAACCATAAAACCTCACAATTGGTTTATAATAATGTTGGCGTTACTCAAGGTTCAGCATTGGGTCAACTGAGTTTGTATATCAGTGACCAACCCTAATCTGCAGAAGAAAGTTGATGAGCTTCATCAACTTTAATGGTCAGTGTCTAATTGGTTACCAAACACATCTTTGAGATGTGAGCCAAGATTTTTCATTGGCTGACTCCGCCCTGTAAGTGCAGTAAAGAAACTAAAATCATTTAGTTTCACCTCATAGACAAGCAGATGAGCAGTTTGCCTTGTCTTATACAGTATGTACAACAGCACACATACAACCTGATGTACAATTTCTCCAACTTGATTAAATTAAACATGTTGTCATGATCTGGAGTGGCTATACACATTGTTTCACTGTTTACTGTTTAAAGGACCAGTGTGCAGGATTTTGTGCCATCTAACGGTGAGGTTTTATATTGCAACTGGTTGAATGCGCCTAGCATGTAGGGAACCTAACATGGTACTTCCACATACTACATCAGCGTAAAAAATGCAAAAGACCGTGTCTGAAGCCAGTGTTTGGTTTGTCCATTCTGAGCTCCTGTAGAAACATAGAAGGGCTCATTCAAAATTAATAAAAACGCAACATTTCCTAGCTGCAGGTGATTGTATAATAATATAAACAACAATTAAATTATATAATATTATATGAATACTATGGTATATTTCTGATAGTAAATCCCAATAAATCCCACACACTGCTCCTTTATGTATTTATTTTTTTATTTTTATGGGCACTATGGACGGTATATATGTAACTAATAAACATTGTGTCTCCTTAAAATACAAAAACAACAACATCAAAATTAAAAAACTTGTTGATAAATGCTGGCATCAAAGTGCCTCTACAGTGAGTTTGCTGTTACAAATTATTTTTCTGCCCTCATTTACAGGAGTATTTATTCAACTGTTGAAGACCGATAACCTGATTGGTTCATTAGTGTTTCGTGTTGCTCGTGAATGCCTCATAGCTGACATCGCCTTCCCTCTAACTGTATATGACTTGCTGCTTGGCTTGCAGTATTGTGCAGAAGAAGAAAAAAAAAAACATGACAATTATTTCTTTTCTGCATGGTGAGCGACAATTTCTCCTGTTTAAATATCATATTCCCCCTCTAGCCTCTTTCTGTGCTATTACTTACTTAACTTTGCCTTGAAACCCAATTACTGCCGCTGATATTAATTCTGCTGTAATTACATATGAGGTGAAACGTAACCGGCTCCTCTGTGAAATCAAATGAATGTGAAACTAGGTCTAATTGGGTCATAATTTTGACTAAAACCCCATTATTGAATGAATGTGGTGGGCATTATTTGCAGCAGAGTATAACAGCAGGGAGCTATATTGCTAATTGCATTAGCCAGCTATTTGGTAACAAAGCTGATTAACTAATAAGAGATTTACAGATAATTTGAAAAACAAAAACGGCAGGTGACATTACACCCTGAGGTTGCAAAAAAAAAATATTGTTTTCTAGTATAATTCCAAACACATTCACAGAAAGAGTCAATATGCATTGTTTTGAAATCGTGCTGAAACAGTGACATTTTACTGGAGTCCTCTGCAATTTTCCTAAAATTGTCTACTGAAAGCATATAAAAGAAAGGACATTTTACTTCCCCCTGAACCAAATTCATATGCCTTAAATATTTTAACAACTCAAGAAGTTCTTTCACAAATTCATGACTCAGATTTAATGCTCACTAAAGTTCCTTGTAGTAAAAATCGAATGGGTGTATATACAAAGCAGTGCTGCAGTGTTCTAGGCCAGATCGGATAAACAGTGAAGACACTCCAGCTGTCAAATTAAACTGTCAGATGCCTCACATCACCTGGTCAAAATGTGATAGTAGAGAGGGGCATTTACATAGGACTGACAGCACAATCAATACTGCCTGGCCACGTCTAAGGGAATATTAGGTTATGGTATTAAGTTTAGAGCCAACTGATTAATTCTCACTGCACGTGAGTACTCTGTCTTTAGAAAGTTTAAAGCTGCAACCAACAAGCCCAAGCTGGCCATGAAATGTAAGCGCACCATAGGAACTGATCCTTGTCCGCCCAAGGAAGGGAACATAATATTTGTTTGTCTAATGTCCTTATCATTTTTATCGATGCAACCTTTTGTTTTTTTCAACCACAAGTGATGGTTAGAATGTGTCAGTCACTGCAAGTCTTAGAAGTTGTGGTTTTATTTTTGCATTGCAGTGCATTTTTAATGAATGATTTAATTGGATCTCTGTATTATGTACTTCCTCATCTCAACTCAACTCAACTTTATTTATAGAGCACTTTAAAAACAACCACAGCCGAAACAAAGTGCTGTACATAGGCAAGAATAAGAACATAAGTCAAATGATTAAAAACAATAAAAACAATAAAAAACACTTAAAGCACCAAACAAGAGCAGGGTCTCATGCTGGGTTGAAAGCCAAGGAATAAAAATGGGTTTTCAGACAAAAAAACAAACCTATGTGGTAACTTAAAAGCTGTCAGCAGCAGGTTCATGTGAACTATGTAATAAAAAGTGTAGTCATATTCTCTGTGGCTAAGGCTTGGTTAGGGTTAGGCAACTAAAGGTTTACGGTTAGTGAAATATGTTTTCATTCATTCATCTTCTGTAACGCTTGTCCTATGAAGAGACGTGACGGGTGCTGAAGCCTATCCCAGCTGTCATCGGGCGAGAGGTGGGGTACACCGTGAACAGGTCTCCAGTCTATCGCAGGGCTAACACAGAGAGACAGACAACCATTCACACTCACATTCACACCTACGGCCAATTTAGAATCACCAATGAACCTAATGAGCATGTCTTTGGACAGTGGGAGGAAGCTGGGGTACCTGGAGAGAACCCACGCAGACACAAGGAGAACATGCAAACTCCACACAGAAAGGCCCAGTCGGCCCATGGATAGTGAAATATGTGTACTATAATATGTTGTTGACTGTGATTGTTCATTGATGACTTTCGGCACAAGATGCCATCAAAAGTCAAAACAAAAGTGGTTTTGTGCAGCTTCCACTCAAAACTCCCTACTAAACAGCTTTGCAGAGTTATAGCTGCATGGTACTATTTCATTAGTTTCAGATAGAAATAGGCACTATTCACATAATGATGAAAGGCCCCAGGCACTTCCATACAGTTTGATTAATCACATATTTGTTTGTTAACATGCACCATATTAGCAATTAAACACCGAATAGGTAAGGGTCTTACGACAGTTGCAGTTTACCCACTTTGTAAGCCCTGTGGGAGTGTGCAGAAATTGACTCAATACTCACTTTGCCCTTGGATCGGCATAGCATATTAATCTGGCCCTGTAAGAGGCCACTCTTACTTGTGAAACATAAACAAGTGTTGCTTTAACTGGTGTAATAGCTTTTCTGGAGGGGACCCACTCATACAATACCCCAAAAGACCTCTTTGGATTTGTTTTTTTTTGTTTTTTTTATTCAAAACAAACAAGTAACCTCCTTTGCTGCATGTCGCCAGTACCTGCATGCCAGCTTTCAGAAATAAACAATAATTGCATGCGTGATGGTGTTATATATGGTTTTATCATAGATCTGTGCTCCACAAAAACAAACAAATGAGCAAACAAAAAAACTGTCATGGACACTGGTGTCAGTCCAAGGTATTACTGTACGTCTCCAAACAATCTGAGCCAGGAACAACTGAGCCAGATCACTGCACAGGGTACACTCAATGAGATCACCTCTAACTCAACCATGATTAACCTCTGTGAAACCCCTGTGACCACCATTTTGTGCCTAGGTGCACAGCAATTTCTTTAGAAAAATCCAGCAGGGACTGCCCAAAACCCAGTTCTCTGTGGATTTGCCTTCATTAACATAATGAGAGGCTTGTTTGCTGCAAATAAAGGCAGAGGCACAGGTTAAAAAATGATAATACAGCGAGGATCTTAAGCTACTTTCCCTCGAGAGGAACAATCATCCAGTCAATACAAACTCTGACCTGTGACCTCCAGTCTTTGTGACAGTCCATTGGTGGAGCTGAAGTCATTGGAATTCTTGACTTTGTTGGAATGTTATTTGGGTGTCTCATTAAAAAGCAGGTACCATTAAACAAACAGCTGCACATTCTGTAGGCGCATGAACACAAACCATGAGGGGAGGCACATGCTATAGACACTTTGCAAACACACACACACACAATGTAACACACAAACACTTTTGGGAATAACAATGCTAAACAAGCATAAACCCCCTCTCTTCATGCTGCATGTCAATAGAGCATGTGTGAGCGTAATAACCAAGTGCACACCTAAGTAGACACACTAATGCATAGTAAAAACACATGGGTGTTGTTGGTTCCATTTGCATTTTATATTCTCACATGAACTCCACAGGGAGTGTTGGTATTGTTAGACCAGTGTTCAGATTAGCATTGGTTTGTGTCAGTATTTTGCAAACGACTCCACAGATGCCTGCTAGTTTGCTGGCATGTGTGTACTAGCCATGTTGTGGGTACATAAATCTGTTTACACAGTCACATTATAGGGGTGTGTCTCCCTTTCAGGCTCCAATCTAGTAATGCCTCATATTTTGATATGAAAATGTACTGCAAATGATGTGGTTACTGCAAATAAGAGAAAAGCTGAGAAGAGATTAGAGACAGTGGAACCTAATTCCGGATGCACCGACTGAAATCACTCTGTTCATTTTCAGGTCGCTCAACCATGGGACACATTTTTTAGGTGCAGGTGAGATGATCATCAATTAAAAGGCAAATAATGTCCTAAACCACTATTCAACCCGACTGACACTCTATCGACACTCTATCAACAATTGAAACTCTAAAGTGGCTCTATACAAGACACAAAGTAATGTTCCAGGTATAGAATATGTGCTTCCACATATTTGACTGGTCAGTGCAGAGCTTTGCCAGATAGCTTCACATTGTGCTGCAACAAAGTTTAGCCAGTCTCCACTTCTTTGCCTCCTCTGCATCTTTTTTGTTTGTTTGTTTCTTTGGAGAACTTTGTGTCGGGAGAAGTGCTGTGCTGATGCTGTGGTCTCTATTGAAATAAATACGCTGTGTTGCTGTTGTCTGTCTGAACACAGTTTTATGCCTTTATTTATTTATTTTTTTGGCATAACAAAGGGCGAGGATATCAGTAAGTTATGAGCCATATTAGTTGCGAACGGCAGCTGGGAACTTTGTTTGCATTACATTGTTTGCTCAGGATACATACTTGTTGAACGTTCCCATCATCAGTACACGCACACACCATTAAACAGTGTGAGAGACTGAGAGTAAAAGCCAGAAAGGGCTTAAGTATGCCAAAAATAAGCAAATGTCTAACAGAATCAGGTAATATTCTCTATTTGCAATACCAGTATTTGTTTCTTGGTTCATCTTCTTTAGCATTCAAGGTCAACTTCTTGGATGTTAAAACTAAAGAGTAAAACTGCATAAATCTTGTATGTTCAGTTGATTGTCCCCACTTAACCCAAATTCAGTCTGCCACTGCTGCAAACAGGCAAAAATGAACAACCTTGAAGTCTATGGCTCAGAGATAGACACAGAAAAATTCAAACATTTAAGTCAGTTGATATGGATAACATCGAACCTGTTCAAAAAAAATCTCAGATGCAGCTCTACTACATTTGACATAGCGGGAATT
Source organism: Chelon labrosus (assembly GCF_963514085.1). Lineage (NCBI taxonomy): Eukaryota > Metazoa > Chordata > Actinopteri > Mugiliformes > Mugilidae > Chelon > Chelon labrosus. The sequence goes on from NC_140352.1 coordinate 24,222,955, forward strand.
AATCCTTTTTGGTTTAGTCTTTAGTCAATGTGTCCAGCTTTGCAGCCTTTGAAAAACAGCGCTGTGAATATACAGCCTTGTCCTGTAATAGGGACCTCCAGGGTAAAAGGGAGTGATTAAAATGAAATAAATTACTTTCTTAAATATGTCTTACAGCTTTAACAGATGTCAGTTTAATTAGAAACAGTCCACGTAGTGTGTTTAGACTAAGGGCTGACTAATTCTTACAATATTTCTTGCAACCAAAATACAGACTAAGAATAGTAAATAGGCTGTCTTGGGAATCAAATTTTCAACAGCTGAAATTCAAAAGGTCACAAGACACTTTCACAATGAATAGTAAGAGCAATCCATTAAATAATACAAAAACAACAAAGACAGCGTACATTTATTCAGAGCCATATATAAATGGAGCATTCAGGAACACGTTGAACGGTAGCTCCTTCTAACATTCAGCACAATGCACTTGTATTGTACCTAACTGAGAGGTAAATCCATTCCTGCTTTCTGATAAAAAACAATGAACTTTTGTTCATATTGAAAATACAGTGGCATAGAGTCGAAGAGAACATAAATATACAGTACATGCATACATAGGTGTGGGAATAAAATACACACACGCGTATATGTATACACACACCTATAGAGTACATACGCAGTATGGATGTCAAGCTGCTGGGGATTGGAGTACAAAGAGAAGAAATGTAAAAGCTGCATATAACTTCAAATAACAGCTATTTCCCAAGCTGACCTGGTACACAGGGTGAGAAAGGTGTATATGATGGGGATTAAAAAGGGAGGGGAAGGGAGAGACACTGAGAATGAAATAGAGAGAAGTAAGAGAACAAAACAGACAGAGCAGACAAGGGAAACAGCCTGTGTTGAGAGGTAAAAACTGGTAATATATACAAGCAGCAGCGCCGCTACTGCACAGGGCTGCCTGTACGAGTTTGTGTGTGTGTGCTTTTGAACTTTATTTCTTCCTTGTGCTCTCTCTCTCTCTCTCTCTCTCTCTCTCTCTCTCTCTCTCTCTCTCTCTCTCTCTCTCTCTCTCTCTCTCTGCCACAGTCTCTCGCTCTGCCTTATAAATCCTTTAAAATCATTCAATAACCTATAACATTAACGTCACTGGACTGCTGTTCCATTTACTGTACTGACTGTGTGTGTGTTGACCGGTATGGCTCTTAATGAACCACACTGGCCATTTGGAATGTGCGTGTCAGTGTGTGGAAACTTCACCACGGTGTGTCTCCAATGAGTCCTTGGGGGGAGGCTAAACGAAGGGGAAAGTCTCTTTTTTGCCCCCTTCCTATCTTTTCTTGACATTTCTAAAGAAAGATTTCACATCTTCTATATTGTCTGAAAAGATCTGAATGGAAATGGTTGAACTCGCTCCAGAAAACTTTTTTTGTTGTCGAGATCACTGAATTCTCATTTGCAATTTTTAGTGCCTTGTTACCGCATAAATGCAACATAACTAACTGATTGGTATTACCATTGTTGCTTTAGCACAGTCCTTATGGGTCTGAATGATATTTGTCAGCATCCACATTCTCTTAAGGTTTGCAAAATGTAGGTTGAAGCCTCTTGGAGACCTCATAGAATAAATAGATTTCAAGTAATTGAATTAAACATAATTGAAGCTAAGATAAACCTGACTTTGTTTTAAAGTCTTATTTTCCTTATCAAATAAAGCCAGTTTAGTTTTAAGTACCAGCAACAAACTAAAGTTTCAGCATTGCTGGTTGTAGTGTGAGAGGTTCCAGGCTACATTCTGTAGCCTGACGCTGAATAGGTCTGGCATCAGCAATGCAGCATATCTAAATATAGCTTTGTAAAATTGACTTTCAACTGCTTACAACTGGCTGTTTGCGTGTGTTACTGCAACACCCTACATTCTAGCGATTATGCTTATTCCTTGGCTTTCTTCAGTCGCTCATTTCATGCCCACATTCCCTCTGTCCACTGCGGTGCTATCTCCTCTCCGTAGCCTTGCAAGCATCAAGCCCAGGACGCAGGATGTGGACCCCAAGGCTGACCTTGTGCTGCCTGCTAGAGAGGCAGTTGAGGGGAGGGTGAGAGGTGGTGGCAGAGTATTGATCGATAGCTAACTTTATTGCCTTTAAGCCCCGAGCTCTCGTCTGCTACAACCTGTGTGTGTGTTGGTGGGAAAAAAGTGAGAGTGATAGATGGAGTAACACAGAGAGCGAGAGAGAGACACAGCCTTTCTGCTGTCGACAGTACCAGTCTTAACTGAAGAATGCATGGGATCACTTCAACTCATACATAAAACCATTTTGTTCATTAAATTCCTGACTAGATCAATGGTGGCCTGTTTTATTTGGAAGTCCATTAGGAGTCCAATCAAATCTGATCTAATTACACCCCGTTACCAGTCACAGATAAGACCTAAGCATCTCAGGACAGTGTGTAAAACGTTTATGTCCTTGGTCATTGAGTTCAAGGGATATCCTCCAGCAAGTTTCGCACAAAGTACAATTGAATTACGCGTCTGAATCTTTTTTTTATTCCTTAATTTTACTTGCTTTTTTCTTCCATTGAACCTACTTTTGGAGCAGAACGGTGGTTTGCATTTGAACAGTTTTCTAAATTTCTCATTAGAGAGTTGGCCAGAACACCCACTGCTTACTGAATGGTTTAAGGAGGAGGGTGAGACGCAGATACACATGCATTATAAAAATAACAGGTTTTAGAATACTGTGAAGTAAAATAATCATAAAAACAGAAAGATTCAGGAAGATTACTTCAGTCTCACGTTGATCTAAAACTTTTCCTAGCTCCACTGCTTTTTAAAACTTGTTGGATGTTTGAACAGCATTCTCAGGTTTTAATTCCAGAATTCTGTAATTACATATTTTTTTTTCAATTGCTAACACACTAAAATGACACACAGAGCAGGATTACTGAAATAGACACTCAAAGAGTAAAACATACGCTCAGTCTCCAAAGGTATAAAATCATTCTTCACTTTGAACCCAATTTGTTATTCAGGATTGCACCTTTCAAAATACACTGCACATGTTTCTATATAAGACACAGGAATCTGACATTTTTTTGCCATTGGGAAGCACTGCCACTGAATATGCATGAAGCAGTTGACTAATACACGCATCATCTGTGTAAAGGGTTTTATTAAAAAAACAGACCCAAGGGGTGTGTGACTATGTTGAGACCCGACCATAGATATATCTATAAATATGGACAACGTTTAACATTTTCTTTACAACTCTTACGTTTAAATACCTTTCCGAACGCAGTAGATTAAAACTCTGAACACAAACTGAAAACTGGTAACTATATTGTCAAATCTCTTGCAAAATGAAATACAGCTTCAAAACCATGTTCTCTCTTCACAAAATGGATTTCTTACACTAAAACAATACACACAGCTATTCTCACCGAGTATCAAATCAACACTGATAAAATGAAAACACTACTATCAAAAGTGTTCATGTACTGTATGTACACAATGTGATGTTAAATATTCAAATGCATATTTATGCATGTTACCTGTTTTATGAAGTACTTAACAAAACTCTGTACTTTCACTCTTGTGAGAAAACATATAATCTATGTACAAATACAAAAAGGTAACAAAACTAATATATGTTATTGCGTTATAAAGTGTTAACCTGAACTAATACGCGACTGAAGTGTTCTTCCAACAGGGTTTCCACTGGTGCAACATAAGTGAGCTAGTCACTGCTAATCACTGTGTTGTATTGCAGGCCACTGTTTCTAGGTGAACAAAGTGTGGAAAACGACTGAATTATGCTTAGACTTCGGCAGTTTGGAGTCCCGGCCCACATATTTTTTGCAGCAGAAAATCAGTCTGGAACCACTCCACTGGGAACTGATTATGTCCCGGCAAAGATCTGCTGAGCAAATCTAATTATTTGGATGGGCTTTATGTGGTGATGGACAGAAGGGTAACAGCGACGTAGTCATATATGTTATCTGGGAGTCGTAGAGTTGGTTTTTCTTACAACCAAAGGCTCAAGTTTGAGAAGCCAACCGTTTGCTATGAAAGGATGCCATTCCCCAAACAGGCATTGGCAAAAGTTTCACTGACCAACTGTCGCTGCTGCGACACTCAGCATAACTCACATAATTCGTTGTTCCGACTGGCTGTAGGACAATCCAATTGCGTGCAGAGGTATTTTGAGATCCCCATAATGAAATTCAAAGTGAGTGTTACCAGACTCATATCCTGATAAGGATTGATACTGTGCATGCATGAGCACACAGCTAATGAACCACATGCTGATTACTGATTCTTATGGGGGGGATGGTCAGAGTGATCGGATCTCAAATGCTTTCTTAATGCATCTTGGGAGTCTCAACTGAGTTCATAACGTTTGTCTGTCCTCTTTCATTTTTGATGCTGGATTCAAACCAACAACCATACCTCCTCAGCCCCCTAGTCCATGTGGCTCTCTGCCCACACTTGAAGGGAGTGCTTATATGCAGTTAAATACTGATCTGGGGTCAGAGATATGGAAGAGGTAACATTCAATGCTGACGCTGTAGTGACAGTATACCGTCGTAAAGGAGATAAGAGAGTGTCGCACACTGACCTTTCCCTGGTGGCCCTTCTGTAAACAGTGCTAATGATGGCTCCAGGTGATAACACCTAGCTCTCATGCCCTCCTTCTTTCCTTCTATCACACAATCCTTCCAGCTCCATTTCTCTGCGGCCATGCTGCTCCTGCTTCACTCTCTCCCTGTGTGGTGTTAAAGCCTAGGGTAATATCTCTCCCTCCCACTGATATCCTTTTGTACTCACAGGAAAAATCCTAGAAATCCCCTCTCCTGCTCGCCTGTTTAATCTCCTTATTGGCGTGGAGATTACAGCACACTGTGAATAGAAGAATGCGCAGCGAAGATCCAAGCACCCAGTGGAAACTGCTGTACTGTGATATGGCAGGACTTGAGGAATTACAAGGATGTCAAGAGAAAGATGGTTACAGAGGTTCCCTGAGGGCTTGACTGATACCAATAGATCTAGCTCAAGCAAAAAAAGCCAACTTGTCAAAAAGATAATACCTTTTTTTTTTTATGTTACATGCAATTAGTCCATCATGCGATATTAAAATTTCTCTTCTGATAGCGAGAGTAATACTTTCTTTCATGCTATTTTTTATGATCAAAAGAAATTGTTTAGCTTTACCTGACTTTTTTATTTATACATTCCAATCTCTGTGCTGCTTTTTGTTTTAGCTTCACAGATACTAAATCAGGCCTAGCCTGGCCACAATAAGTTACTGGTAACAAACCAGTAGGATTTTATGTATTTCAATGCTCTGTAGTATCTCCAGTACTTACGATACAACTGGATAGTCCTCCAACCAATTAAAAATGCTGTGTTTTAAATAGCTATGTTGCTGTTATCCTTATGTCCATCACTGCATAAAGCCCGCCCAAAAAATGCGATCGATAAAGCAGATGTTTGCCGGAGCATAATCAGTTTTCAGTGGGTCAACTTTACGCCACAAAAAAAGTTGGGCTGTCTTCTAGGCTAATTTAAACCTGTTGGTCCAATAAATTAACCCAATTTAGCATGCCAATTTAAAGTAAAGTACCACTGAAGAAGTCCTAACAGCAACAACAGCAAGAAAATGTTCAGGTTCACAGTCATAGTGGACCTATGCAAGGACCTATCTCAGTACATAAATGGTGTTTATGTATGAGATTAGTACTGAAAGCAACACAAGTGAATCCGTGCAGTTTGGTTCTCCCACTGATTAGCCCAATCGCGACCCGACAGATGTAGCTTAATTACAATATTCACACACTCTTTGTCTCAGCTTTACAGTAAAAGGCCACAGGTAACCATTTCTTCTCTACATATGATCAGTAGTTTTATATTATTCTACGAACCAAAGCCTGACTTCTGGCCCATGGTTATCATAAATATATAAAGACACAGTGTCTTTTCAGAACAATTCTTTTTACACAGAAACATGGAAATCTGCACTGATTATTAGAAAAAAAAATTGATCACAAAGACCCTGCAAACCATACTCGCTAATATGTTCTAAAGCATAATCAAAAAATAGGCAGTGTTTATAGAAAAGAAGCTGCTGCAAGTGAGGAATAAAATTAGCCGAAAAACAGCAAAGGCTTCCAGTGTAAATTTATGCGCATATACATTTTCCATACATCTAAGTCCAACATGGGAGCACCAAAAGGAAGGAAGAATAATGCCATCGCTCCTCAGCTGCTGCATTTGGCTCTAACTATGATGAGCAGCCAGAAAACATGGATCAATTAAAGCATTACTGGGTGGACACTGGCAGCACTTTGTCCATTTAACAGTTTGACACTGTTCTTTCAGTGGAGAATTACATGGATTACACGGCTGATTGCCAGTGCCTCGTGGCCACACAGCCTTTGAAATTAATATGGGGAGAAGCAGAGATTCGCGCGGACGCCGCAGCCCCTGTAACAGCAGTGGTAGGGATGGCCGCGCTTCCTGTCTGCTAGCTTGTCACTGAGCTAAATGAAGTGTGTAGCCTGCTACTGAGTAATGTCAGGCGTTAGGATGGTGAAGTTTATCAAGAAAGCTTATGACGGAAGTGCCACACAGTAGCCATGCAGAGCACTGTCCTTCCCTCTACACACTTATATAGAAGTTTACTGGAGAAATCTGGTTCACCATGTGGTCAACTTCTGATATGATTAACGTTGCTGTTTTTTGATTATATACTTATTGGAAGGCTGAACACTGCACTGATTCTGACATTTTGATGCTTTCCTGTTCATTAGGTAGGTATGATCACTATTGCATGTTTTTTACAATATGAATATGTGGATGGCCATTTTCAGGCAGGATACCAGTGATGATTTTACCTTGGTGTTATTTTAAAATTCCTGTTTCTAACTGACCTTGTTAGACCAACACCACAGGAGAAAATGTGGGCCAAATAAATATTAGAAAAAGAAAGCAATAAATAAATGAACTGCAGCACAAACTTCAGCCTCCGACACGAGCACAGTTCTGACTCAGCACTTGTCTGAGCAAAACTGAACATCAGAAGCTTAATGAAGGTTTGTTTTGCATTTACAATAAGTCACAACCTGCAAATAAGCATAGCTAAAGCATTAAGTCTGCCCATTCCACACAAACTCTACTTTATTATCTGTTTTTTGATTCATTGAGTTCATTAAAATACACCTTTTCATTTACAGAGGTGTTTCCCCCAATGAAGAATAGGTTCTGTTCCGGTTCCACGTTTAGAACTGTGCATGTAGCCTCTGGGTCTGAGGTGTGAAGCCAGCGGAGAACTTCCCGAAAAACCGCATTTCCTCTCAATGCCAGCAGGGGATGACTCTGCTGGTTGCAAAAAGGAAGTGGCCATCCTTTACATTTGATTTATTACCTCAGTTAATATTTTCCTAACGAGGTTATGGCCTAATTTGCTAGTTTCGAGAGTTTTTCAGCACAGCATGTAATTTATTTTGTAAATTATGGTTTGGATAAAAATAGAAAATAAAGCAGGGTATGCTTTTGGGAGTTACTACCGTGTGGTTGACACAATCTTCACTACTCTTAACACTCAACAAATACAGTAATTTCTGGTTCCAAACAATGAAGATGATAACGACCAAAATGCCAAGCCACTTTTACATGGTGGTCAACAAACTAATGGGTGATGTCAGAGTGGCTATTCCCACTTCCTTCATACAGTTTATGGCTCTGACACCAACAGCGAGAGACCAGTGAGGCTTCAGTTCTTGTTTCAAAAAGCCTAATTGTGAAATCTTCTCTAGGTTCATTCATTCATTTATCTTCTATACCCGCTTAGTCCTGTTAAGGGTCACGGGGGTCTGCTGGAGCCTATCCCAGCTGTCATCGGGAGAGGCGGGGGATCTTCTCTAGGTTGCTCTTTATTTCTCACCTTGTGAAATCCAAAAGCAGACTGACTACGATGCTCTTTCTCTAGAGTCGAGCGAGTTGAACACTTAACCCCGTCAGAGTTGGGGTACATCTAAGCCTAATCCCAATGCAAGTGTACAAGAGCAGGATTGGACATCATCGCACATGCCTTCAGATCAGGGCATGTGAGCCAAGACTGGCGGGGATCAAAACTAAGACATGCAGAAGAAGAGGAGTTTAAAAGATACCGTCTCTATTCTGGCGCAGATCCTCATTTCACTGTCTAGCGCTCCGCAGACCTCCCCTTCTCTCTCCTCTAACCCATGCAGTCCCCTGCTCTGCACACTCAATTATTTATCAGCTTACAGACACACTGAGGAGAGCAAAGAGGAGGGAGGAGGCAGCCGCAGACCTCCTTTCTTCTCTACACTGTTGCTCCTGTCTTTCCCTCCTCTCCTCCTCAAAAATGGCCAGCCCTCCATCTCCAACCTTCCATGTACAGCATGAATAATTAACACTAATGACCCAGTGGCGCAAACAAGAGGAAGTGAAACACGCTGGTCATCACCTTTTCCCTTACTCCCGTTCCGTGTCTCTGATAAGCACCCGACTCCAAACTGACCCTCAATCAACTATCAGTCCTTTGCTCTTTCTCTTTTTCTTCTTTCCACATCCACCTTCAATACACCTTTTCAATTGTTCCGGCCACTTGCTTTGTTTCCTCTCTTCCAGCCCCTGTTATCTTTCTTACATCCCTCACAACAGAGGGTTTTGTTCTCACAAACAGTCTCTAAAGGGACAGATGGAGGAACTCTCTGACTGTTGTCAGACCAACATCAAGAAGATCACTGCAACCTCAGCACTGTGGGCGTGGGTGTGAGTATGTGTGTATGTCTGTGCAGATGTACTGCAGTACAGCCAGATCTGAATATCTTTTTTAACAATCAATACATTTAAAGTTTAGAATTTAAAGTTATAAATTGTCATTTAGCTTAAAATAAATCTCTGAAAAAAAAAAAATAATAACTCGGCATCCTGTGACAGGTACATGCAGATGTGCATGCAGGTGCCTCTGTGCATAATCAGAGCCTGCAGTGTGTGTGTTTAAGCACACAATAGTCATGCATCCACAGCTTGATGATATATTTGTGAATGCATATCTGCATCCATTGTGTTTTTTTTTACAGTACGTTTGTATCTTAAAGAAACAGCGAGAGAGAGCTGGTAAGCGGCGGTGATGAAGAAGAATAGTTAATGTCAACTGCACTGGCTGCTGCCTTGGTATCAAAGCCCTGTGCTTGCTTCATATCTGCAGACAGCCACCAGCAACAGACTCTCCATCATTAACTACTGTACGGCATACTGGGCCGAGAGAGCGAGGGAGGAGGAAATACTGAGACAACAGAAGAAACACTAAAGAGAGAAAAAGAAAGTCTCAAAGACAGAAGACAGAAATGAGGAGGAGAACAGCACCAATCAATGGCACGGCAGAGGAAACGAAGATGCACGGAGGTCACGACAGCATCGTTACATGTTACCTATGTTCTTTGACACTTGCTTCATTTACTTTCTCATCTTGTTAAATGAAAACACAGTGAAAACAAATCGTTTGTCGAAATCCAACCCCCTCCATCAGCAGATTCGGTGTACAAAAGTGTGATGGCAAACTTGAGCAAATTAAGATCACTTTGAAGCAGATGCTCTTCTGCCAGCAGCCACTTAAAAGCAGAAAGGTGTGGGTGGTTTCAGGAGGGAGGAGGCGGGCTGCTCGAATAACACGTTTTTGCATCTTTTATGTTTCAGCAGCTTCACCCTCTGATGGCAGCTTGCTTACAATTAGAACTCTTAAAGCAATTACTGTATAGTGAACCCAGGAGTCTCGCACTAAATGGGCTAAACTAAGCCTGCGGGGAAGAGAATTTCCATTCAGTTACTTCAGAGATAGTTCCTATAATGCAGCTGAGTGTTTAGTTTTAAGTTGCGAAACTTAGAAAAACTTGACAACAGCCCATTGCTATGGGTTATGTTGAATCACAGTGCAAAGTTTGAACAAAATCGATAAGCCAAAGCCTTAAGGTTTACCGTTAAACAATACACACCAACCATCAAAGAAGTGCAACGCAAGCTTGGAAACACACACTTGACTTGCTGGGCATCCCTGCACTCCCGACATGGAGGGAGAATGTGCAGGAAGCTTCCTGTAGGTCTGCAGTAAAGTGGGCCCGCTCAGGCGAAGGTCAGTACACACTACATTGCTGTATTTTCAGCTCCATGCAGCACGTCAATGAAAAAGCCTTCTTTACACACTTTCAGCTGAATCTCCCGAACCTCCTGTCTAGGCCCAACTCCCATGACAGGCACTGCGGAAACACAGACTCGCACTAACACAGTGTGATGGAGCTGCTAATCCACACCATGTTTAACCCAGGTAATGGGATATAGCAAAAAGCATGCCTGGAGCCGGATAAATGACATATGGATACAGTGACTCGCTGTGTGTATCACTTTCCATGCTGATTTTTTATTGAAGGAGCGAAGAAAAAAATCTCCGAGGTGTGTTTACTTCTAAAAAAAAAAAAAAAAAACTGTATACAGTGTGTAAACAGAGAGCAGTCTAACGTGTAGATAGACAGCTGTTGCTCTGCTAAGAGTGATGCACGTTCATTTTAGTAATAATTATTAAATATTCCTCTGCGAGGCTTTCATTGAAGAAAATTGCTGTTCATGCAGCGACAGGATTGAATGAAGGTGCTACTCAACTGCAACCATCCTCGCAAACACGCTTCAACACCAGATTTGTGTTAGTTCCTTCTACCGTTGGTATCTCTAGGATCGCATTTTGCCATGATCACACACACACAGACAGAGACACCACAAGATGAATACCAAACTCGCAATCGTGACTGGCTATTATATTTTTACCTTATTCCATAAATGTCTGAAATCTTTGAATATTTCATTACAATCAATACATTTCAGACGAATATTGTGACATTAAACTAAAGGCTTCAGCATCATAAAATTAACAAAGATGGGTGTTATTATCTCCTTTTATCACCTGGTGTCTGATGAGAAAAAAGAGAAAAAAGAAACTCATACAAACACAAAAAAATAATATTAAAAATCACAACAGTGCTCCCTCTCCCTAAATATTTATTCAGTAATAATATGAATATCCAGCAAAGCACTCTCTGGGACAACAGGAATATAATCCCATTTTTAACATGTCATTCATTCAATTTAAAATCCACCAATGATGCGGCCTGGGAGTCGACTGAAAACACTCTTCTGTCTTCCTTCCTTCCTTTATTATTTTCCAACTCAGTAGAGGCGCTGCTCACTTTCACGCTCCAGGTGACAAATATCATGGGGCCACTATGGTTCTTTCCACCTGTCATGTCTGAATGAAACCATAACAAAAGAACATAACATAACAAAGCACTATATGTCGGAATGGCGACTGAGAAAAGTTGAAGACAAAAAAAAAAAGTTTGCGCCTAAATTACAAAACTGGCCCTGCATTAGCAGGCTGCAGGCTTCGCTTATTTAAACGTTATTAAGAGTTTGGTTGTACTCTGACAACCTGCCATGCGATGTTGCCATTTAAAAAGCAATTAATCACTGCTACCATCACCTCATATCTCTCTGCAACATCTCTTTAATTTGCTTGTTTGGATTTTTTTTTTTGTTGGGAGAAAAAAAATGGCGAGCTGCGGCCAGCCACGATATTTGCTGAAGGTGGCAGTCATAATTATAATAAATTAATATTTAGTTTAAGAAATCCAACAGACTGGAACGCTGTACGCCGAAACTCAGAGAAGCTTTGCCTGACGCTAGAAATGTAAGTTATTTTTCTTTGTTATGACTTCAGTCCCTAAAATATTAATCCCGTTTGGTGCCACCTTAGCGGGCTGAAAGCAGAGCTCACACAACAAAATCATCAATCAACATTTCCCATCAATGCACTTAGCAAGCACCTGCCAGATGTGTCTTACTCACTGTGTCAGTGATACAAATACAGACAGAAACCTCATCAGTGAGGAGCCACTAGAAATGGCAGATAGATGCAAGACGTATTTAGAACAATGGCGTGTGCCAGCCGTTTTGACCCCATGACCCTTTGTAATCCCGTTAAATGACAGTAATAGTAGTTTTTAAATCCCAATCATGTGTCCTGAATTGGTTCAAGTATGCAGTTCTGTTCTAACTATCTGTACTATGCTAAGAAAAATGAACCAGTCCTCCCTTTTATGGCGAGGGTTCAATGGTATAGAATAATAATTCAAATGGAGACATTTTAATTGCCTTTTTTTTCCGGAAACAGTGAAAATACTGTCTGCGCAAAGGCTATCAGACGGAAACCTTTGCAGTTTTGAGGACACATGGGCACAAACAAACAATGTTTCGCATCAGTGGGTCTTTCTCTGTCTTTGCGTAAAACATTTGTTTTTAGGAAAATGCGCAGTATGGGATGTCCAAAAAAAAAAAAAAAGACTAGTCTGGATTGTCATTCACACTATAGAGATAAAATTGAATTGAACTTTAGTTAAATTGGTCGAGCCAGACCTTGCTTTACTGTGCTCCACTCAAAATGTGGTGTTATTGTATGTAAATGTGTGTCACAAATAGTCCTTTTTGTTAGTTCCATGTTCACAGCTTCACAGGCAACGTTCACACACACAAACTACCAACAATCCTAAAACCGCCTTACGCCATCAAAAGTATACTGCGCTGAGGCTGAAAGTATCTGCAATGACAGCCGGTGTTTCAAGCACGTTAGCAATGACATCATTGCCGTGTTTTGTATCTCTAATTCTCATTTGTTAACAGATCACATGTTCCTTTATAGACCCAGAAAGCTCCCCCTACCAGTTGGGTGACTGCAATCCTTTAAAGAAGGAAGAAAACACCTTGGATGCGATCGATTCCATACCCTGATTTTAAGTGGACAGTTCCATACATCTCATTCTTACACATAAAGATAAACTTTTTTGCCTCGTAACTTAACTTGTCACTGTCATGCACAACGGTTTGGAGATCAACATGATAAAAATACAAAGCATCAGTGAACATCTAAACTGCTCATTCAATCAACTAGAGAGCCGGGAGAACAAGAGCCAAAGCTGACAGTCACACACTGTACGTCAGTGCAAAGTATTCTTGTTTTAATGTGTGGGTCCCTGGCCACCCAGTAATGTTCAGGAGCCCTTGCAGGGCCTCAGTACTCACCCAGAAATACATCATCATCTCGGCTGAGAGGGAATGGGAAAGCAGGGGGTGGAAGATGGGGGTATGCAAGGACACCGGAGAGGCCGGCGCGCTTCCTCTTTTTCTCTCTCTGTTTCTTTTTGTTGATGTGTTTTTCAGTATGTCTGTCCTGTCCTGCTCTGGTCTTCTTCTTCAGTCACTTTTTTTTTCTCTCAGGGTTGTTGTTTTTTTTCTGCCAGCAGTGTCTGTTAGTGTTATCTGACGGCCAGTTAATTGCCCCTGTGTTTGTGGTTTTGTAGCAGAGTTATAAAGTCCTTTTTATGTGTCCCTCTGCCCCTGAAGACAGTTGGTCTTCCTCTCCCGCTGACTCTTCCGAAGCGTGACTTTGCTTCTTAGAGTGGCTGCCGAGGCTCTCACACTGCTTCTCCTCCCCCTGTACTTTTCAAAAAAAGTCTTCCTCCGCTTCTTTGCCGTAGGGGGAAGAAAAGAGAGAGAAAGAGTACGGAGAGAGGCAACAAGGAGAGAGAAAGTGCTGCGAGGCGTTGTTACTGTACCTCCCCTCGCTTTTTATTCTTTTTCTCGCTTCTTCTTCCCCTGCTTCTTCTTCCTCCTCTTGTCCAACTTGCCAACCTTTTTTGAGTGCTCAGCTCTTCCTGCCTCCTTTCTTCCCTTTATTTACTCGATGTTAACTATCCCTCTGTTTTACTGACATACACTGAAGCCTGCCTCCTCTCAGTCTGAGCACATTCTCTCCTTTTGCTTCTCTGCGTCTCTCATCCCGAGTAGTTCTCGTTCAGCAGCTCTGCTCAGAAGGAAGGCAAGTCTGAGACGGACTTTCTTCTACAACGTTCCTGGGTGAAGAGTGCTGGAGAGACTGGGGGTGGGAAAAGCTGGAGATCACCACACGGTACAGTAGCGTAGAAGCTTTCAAGCGGAGAGAGAAAAGGGAAAAGCGAGAGAGAAGGAAAGAGAGAGACTTTGAAGGAGGGAGGAGGGAGGAAGAGATGAGCTGGTGGAAGGATGCTGGTGCTGCAGATACACGCTGGGAAGTGGAGGACGGCGAGAGGCTGCGTAGAAGTTGTGGGAAAGCCGACGGAGGAACCGGAACAGGGGTGGCAAAGCGAGGGGAGAGCGGAGAGAAAAGGAGATGCACAGAGTTGGGAGAAAAGAGAGGAGCCAGGCTTGTTGTTGCTTAAGCTAAAGAGACAATGATATTAGCTGGTTTCATTAAGTTGCACTGGGAGAACGCTGGGGAGGAAGAGGGGGATTGGAGGTTTGGTGGTGTGTGTATGGAGGGACAGAAGCAGGGGAGCCATTAAACAAAATAAAATTCAGAGTGATTGTGTAACCTAAGAAGAGAGGGGAGAGGTGGAAGAGAAGTCAAAGAGATAACAAAGCTAAACTGGAGCTACTACCTCCCCCTGTTCTTTTGTTCCCTCTGGTTTTTCTTCTTTGCACAGGGAGTGAGTGATGGTGTGCGCTTGTGTTAATGTCTCTGTGTGTATGGATGTATGTATGCGCAATGGCCAAGCTGGTCTGGCCCACACTAGTGCAGAGGGAATATTGTAAGCTGCATGCTCAAGCTGTGCGCACATATGTGTGTGTGCAGAATGTGACCGAAGTATATTTTGCATTTTTTAAGCTGCAAAATTAGTTAAAAAAAAAAAAAGACTCACATGCTTTGTACGTCGCGCACACGCTTGAACTTGCAAGCACACGCACTACAAAATATGTCTCGCACAACTCAGTGCAGACTTAGCATCTGCATCATTCTATGTGTGCACATTGTGTGTGCGCTGCATACATTTGATGGGTGTGTTTGCAACGTGGCTGGGCAAGACAGGCAAAGAGAGAGGGAATGAGAGAGGGGTGGGTGAGGGTTGGATGTTGTAGCCTGCCTCAGCACATTTCCCCCACCAACCCCACCCCCTGCCACCACCAGTATAGTCAATACACTACTGAGGCAAGCTGCCATTTTAACCCCTTTACTGCCTGAAATCCAGCACTGGAAATCCAGGACTGGAAGAGAGACCCGGCCACTCTGGGGCTACTCTTTGTCTTGACTGGCTGTAACTAAAGTCAAACTCAACATTTCCTCTTTTCCTCTTCCTTCTTTTATTTTATTTATTTTTTATTTAGAAATTAGTAATACATTGATTTATCAGTTCCAAAAAATGCTAACATGTTTCAGTATTTCATGTTTTTCCTCACAAGTCTCACAAAGCCTGATATATATTTTCCCCCAGTGGTGTTGAGCACCATTCTGGTCCAGAAACGATTACTCTTGGTGACAGCATCTTCATTATTATGTACACATACACACTGAAGTTTATTCTGACCCTAGAGAAAAGATTCCGAAACCCCAGTGTGGCTCAGTACCAGGCCTCAGAACCATTACCAAGAACCAGGATTAACCAACAAGAAGCACCAAGAAAAACTAAATGATGGAAACTGACGAATAGCAGTATAAGCTACCGGTCAGTTTTCATTCATTCATTCATTTTCTCTAACCGCTTGTCCTCTGGAGGGTTGCGCGGCCCTGGACAGGTCACCAGTCTATCGCAGGGCTGACACAGAGAGACCATTCACAACCATACACACTCACACCTACGGCCAATTTAGAATCACCAATTAACCTAACATGCATGTCTTTGGACAGCCACCCCAGGAAAGTTTTACTGTAAGTAAATTTAGTAAAGAAAAGTAAGTCAGTGCATACAGTAAATTGCTACCACAATCCTCGCCTCACAGCAAATGAAGGATGACGGCACAATGAATCAGAATCTTTACATGTAAGAGGGTGGTTTGTGAAGTTTACACAGCTGGTAAAGAGAAATGCATTCTGCTTTTTAACTCTCCCATCTCAAATGAAAAGGAGACTATTTTAAGATCTGTAGTGGAGGAAAAATATTCCATATTGCACAAAAGCACTTTCAGAGTGGCAAGGGTTTTTTTTCTTGGCTCATTCTTCACTTCAGTCCAGTCTTTGAAAGGATGCATGTTTTGTTTCATCATCAGTGAAACATTACCACATTCATTTTAAACCACTGGTGTAATTATGGTAAAGAAGACCATCGCCTCAACACTGCATACACTTTCACAATTAACTCTCAATGCTGCCATAGGGAATCTACTCTCTTTATATAGAGCACAAAACTGGTTTCTTTACAACTAAAACCATGCGTGGAATGTAATACAAATGTCTTAAGTTTGATATACTGAACTGAATGTAAAAAATGTTAAAATAGATTATGAATACCAATTCATTTACAGACATTTTTGCTGGAATTGATCTTTAAAACCTTCTTGAAATAAAATGCATGCATGCCCGGTGTGCAGCCTGAGCTCTAACGCTCACCACTCCCTCTGAGACGACCAAGAGCGCCGTGACGGGCTAACATCTCTCTTTTTTTCCCTAGCAACTACCATTGAAAAGAGAACGTTTTCCTATCAAATCTGGGCGTCATGCTATTTCAGGTCTGGGTCATGAATAAGTTAGTCCAGACACTGCATGCGAGTAGGCTTATGCTAAAAGACGACAGACTTTGTGGAGGGCGAGAGTTGTGGAGCAGAGCAGCAACATCAGATCAGCCCATGGAGATGTGGAGTACGAGCTACATGCACAAAATAAACGCTATCTGGATCTTTATGTTGAAACGCATCGATGATGTATGCGTCCTCTCAAAATGTTAGTGTGCTTGAGATGACACAGTTTTCAAAGGGTTGACAACTGATCCAAAAGTTGGAAAAACAAGCTTTTTCAAATGAATGGTTTATGTCTCATTTACAGCTTAAATCATTAGAAATGATTTATTAACCATTTGTGAACCATTACTACATAACTTGTTTCCAAAGTATTTCCTTTGACCACTTCAAGTTCAGAAAACACTTACATGCAAAGTAAAGGTATAGTAGTATAGTAGTAGTAAGTATACCCAATCTGGGCCAAGCCTTCTTTTCAGAGGCAGAGAGTTTTTAACAATCATTTGAAACACATAATATTCATGTTCACTGCCAATTATAATAGGGAACATGCTGTTTTCTTTAATGCAAGTTAGAAGCAACAATTTGAGTTAACAGACACCTAGGCCACTTTTTCAGTTTTTCATTTTATACAAATTATTTGTTTATAACAATTTGTCACAAAGTGTAGCAAAGGGCAAAGACCCAAACACAGAACACAAACACAAGAAACCAAAGAACTGGATAAAATAATAATTCTTAGTTTACTTACGACAAAGGTAACAAAAGAGCTGTAGAGTGAGGGAAGGAAATCCAAAAGCAAAACCAAACTCGGAAGACAAGAAGCTGAACAGAAACATGAGGGTACATGAACAGGTAAATCTAGGGGACAAGAACAGAACTAGTGGGTAACGCAACAGATGACTCCACATCTCCACCCATCAGACTTAGCACTATGACCACCTTCCTAATATTGTGTAGGTCTCCCTTGTGCCTCCAAAACAGTTATGACTCATCAGAGAATGGACATGGGCCTTCTGAGGGTGTCCTGTTGTGTCTGGCAACAGAATGTTGTTAGTGGGGGCCTTTGGGTCCTATGGGTTGAGGGGAGGGGCCTCTGTGGATCATCCCACAGATACTTGATCAGTTTGGGATCTAGTGAATTTGGAGGCCAGGTCAACACCTTGTGCTGTTCTTCATGTTTTTTTGAGCTGTGGCTGCTACCATCAAGGAGTGTCATTGCTATGGGATGGGGTCGTCTGTTCTGGTCTAGGTGGGTGCTACATGTCTAAGTAACATCCACACGGATGCCAGGTCCAAAAGTTTCCCAGCGGTTTCCCAGAATTGTCATAAGATGGTCAGTGTTATGTACTTCTCCTGTCAGTGGTTTTGATGTTGTGGCTGATCGGTGTATATATTCACAGACGGGCTGATGATTTAATGAGAGACAGCTAAAACCAATGAGTGGAGGAAGACACAAGGAGAAACCGATCATATAATCAGGAAACGAGACAGGGCAACAGAAAATATTCAAAACTCGATCTCATGAACAGGTTCTAAAGTCAATACCATGACACATTTCATATATAGATCACTTATCAGTACACATATGAGCACCTGAGCTAAACTCTACACATTGTACTTGATCCTGGATGTATTATTCACGTCGCTCTGTTACACGCTAATTATTACACTCTAAAACAACAAAGGCAAACCAGTTGAATGCAGAGAGGCTATAATTACAATTTGCGGTCTGGGAATTTGTTGCTGTGATTTTTGGAACGCAATGTAATGAGCATGTGCATGCAACCACAAACAACTGTCCTGGAGGAGCCTCCTGAGCCTGCCTGTCTAAAGTCCCAGCTCCAGTGCTGCCAGCAGTCCTCTGTCACACCCTCTGAGAGTGATGTTCAGCAGCTCCACCTGATCTCAATCCTCCTACCGGAGTTCCTCTCATTGACTCACTGTCCGCTGGCGGGCACACAGAGCAATCTCTCACCTGGAAAAACAGCACACTTCTTTGATTCCACCACCTTTTACTCTTTGGTCTCTAGCAGGAGAAAGGGTTTATAGTGCATCTGTGCTGGTCTCCTTCTGGTGTGCTACTATATCCTGTATTGTATGGTGGCTGAAGAAGCTCAGCGCACAGCTCGAGAAAACACGTGCAAATAGACAAAGCAAAACACAACATCTGCAAACACAGAGAATTTGTGTCAGATTTGAGAAAATACAGTTAAACCTACCTAGGCTACATTTATTTTCACTGCAATGGAAATATGGCCCAATTCTCAATTGAAAACTTCAGTGGGCCATATTTATTGGCCATTTTCTCTAATCTATATGACACAAATCCTTCATAATGTTATAGGAAGCTTCATATGCATTGTTATCTAACTAGTGTTTCTACCCTCACCTGGAAATTTATAAATCCAAAGTCAACCTTATTGAACTGATAACCAATAAAGTAATTTAACTTGATTATCCCTTATATAATTACGGGTCTGAAAGTAACTACTAATGCAATAGACAGCTAACATAACATTAGCATGAGTTTGCAAAATTAGTAGTTTATTTTATTTTATTTTTCTTTAATTGGAAACCAATAAGATGTCATCAACTCCAAAAGTCATAAAGCTTCGAACAACAAGTCAGTTCATCACTTCATGGCGTCCTGGGAACAGTTCAGTTGTCGTTTGCGCTTCTTGCAGTGTGTTTGCAGGTGTTGTGAATTTTTGCAGAGCGTTTCTGTTTTTTCATGCAAAATGGATGAAAACGTTAAAGCTTAAATTGCTTGAGTTTGGCCTATTTGCACGCGTTTTCTCAAGTTGCAGTGCACTGAGCTCTCTGGGTCACCGTAGTATTGACATTCTTCTCATCTCTTTTCCACCGTCCACTCTATGGACCCGCTGGCAAAGAGCACAGAGGAAGATTAAAATGAACAAGGAGTGGAGGAGTAAAATGTCTGTTCAATGAAAATAAGATTGTATATTGTAAAATGTGTGTTGTATCACAGCTTTGAAGCTGTGTCAAAGCCGGCACATCAGAAATGTAGTACTCACACTGTAAATGCTGCTACAACACAACTATCAACTAATCAATGCATACAATATATAAAATACAATATATATGTAATGATGAAGCCTACGCTGGCTGATATTGACGATTTAGGCACTCAGACATATGAGCATAGATGCTGGATTGTTATGGATATAAAGTGTTCATAAAACACCATGTTCTAATTCAGTTAAAAAATGTAATATCTGGATCAATTAAAAATAAGTTTGTGTAATGATGTTGTTTGTGTTTTTCATATCGATGTTCAGTTTCCAGTCCTTAAAGCTCTGTGATCTCTAAATGTCGTTCGTACACACACTCCTGACACACAACAATCATATTTCCCATACAGTCAAAGGCTTGAATGAACGTCAGTTTGTAAAGATAATCCTTTAGGCATTCAATCAAAGAACTGATGCTGTTTTCTTGGGAAGATTTGTCTCTACAAATCCATACAATTCAATTCAGTTTTATTTCTATAGCATCAATAACAATACATATTGTCTTGATTCGCTGGCTTAAAACCCAGAGCCTGAACCCCCCAGAGATTAGCAAGGAAACACTCCCTTGTAACAGGAAGAAACTTTGAGCAGAACCCAGCTCATATGGAGGGCCCCATCTGCTTGAGGCCAGCCGGATAAAGACAAAGAAGAGAAGCAGCAGAAGGAACAAGATGATACATATGTACGTATATCAGACTAAAGCATCCATGTGCTGTAGTGTCTAATCATGATGCAAAAACAAGATTTAATGAATTAAAAAACAATGGATTGAGTTAGCATTCAAAATATTAATTGAAGAAATTGTATATTGTTGGTATAATGATTGAGTATAAGAGGCATCATAGTCAAGTTAGAGGATTATGCATTATTATGGTAGGAACGGATAACTGTAGACCATGAAGAACGGGCAGGCTGATGAGGCCAAGACCACAAATGAATGTATAATGCAGCTTGACAGATCAGAAACATGCATTTCCAGACGGGGGGAAGAAGAGAGGAGAGGGGATGGGAGATGGGGAGGGGATGGGAGATAAGGAGAAAGGGACACACAGCTAACAGCATGCTGTACAGTAGTAGCACACAAATGAATAGAGAGAAGAAATTAGAAGATAGATGATCGGTGCGAGACGAAAGAAAGTAGAGGACAGGTGCTCAGTGCATCATGGGAAGACCCCCAGCAGCCTAGGCCTATAGCAGAATGTCAGAAAATCAACTTTGAAGCCCAACCTTAACGAATGAGAGGGTGTCTTCCACCCAAACCCAAACTGGGAGCTGGTTGCACAGGGGAGGAGCCTGATAGCTGAATGCTCTACCTCCCATTCTACTTTCTGAAATTCTAGGAACCACAAGCAGGCCTGCACTTTGAGATCGAAGCGATAAATCAGTCCAATACTCTTTTATAACTTAACTGATAAATAATTTACTTTTTACTTCAACAAACCGATCAAAACCCCATTTCCTGACACATGCTTTATAAAAAAAAAGTGCGTGTAGCCACTTGGTCTAAAAAGATGCTGATGTGCCTTAAAACATGTCTTTCTTTGTTGGACTGGCACACTATGTTTTAATTCATGGTTCCAGTTTGAGTTAAATAACAAGGTAAAACAATTTGTATCGGTGGCACTATGTAAATTGAAACAGACCTGATCATCAACACACCACCAAAAATGATTGAGAACAGCAGAACTAAGATCCTGTGGGACTTCAAGTTTCAGACAGACAAGCAGCTGCTGGCTAATCAAGCAGACATAGTGGCGGTTGGCAAGGAGCAGAAGAGGGCAGTTGCTATAGGTGTGGTGAAAAAGGAAAGAAAAATTAATTAGACGATCGAGAACTGGCATGGGCGGAGAGAACAACTGGAGCAAATGTGGAAGGTGAAATCTGAAAGTGGCCCCAGTTGTAATAGGAGCATTTGGGAGAGAGTAGCTCCAGCATTGTCCAGGTAGAACGTCAGAGGTCTCTGTTCAGAGGAGCGCAGTCTTATGAACAGCTAAGGTACTGCACAGAACCCTCAAAGATTTCTCAAGTATATCAAGTACACTGTATTTTTTTATTTTATTTCATTTTTTTAACAACAATCACGTCTGTACCTCGTGCACCCTGTGGACCAGAACTACCAGACTTGCATTATAGGTCTGGCTTTGATACAGCCTGTAAACCGACAGACATTCTCATTAGATTTTTAGGGCAGCTGCTTCCTTCATTGGTTGCACAAAAAGTCAGTGGAGCGAGTGCTATGGAGCAGTGGTGTGTCTCTCTCTACCTTTGGTGGTCTTTTTCCATTCATTTCCAATTACCTTAACTAACACATTAATTGTCTCTTAGAGAAAGGAACAAGTCAATGGCTTTAAAAAAAAAAAAAGAAGCTCCTGACTCTATGAAGCAATCCAACTACTGGCTGGTACGAATACTTATTTGGAGTTGGGTTGCATATATTACATGCAGATTGCAGTAGACACGTAAAAATATAGAGTAAAAACCAATACAACATGCAGCATTTTGACATATTTATATATTTGACATTTAGGGTTAGGGTTAGTCCAAGCACCTTTTAGAAAAAGTAGCTATACTACTGTGTGGACACACTGTGTAATACGTAAAAGTTAAATTGAAAATCGTAATGAATTAAAAGTCAAATATGGTACAACAGGCTAGGAATTTTTCGCCACACTCATTATGAAGGAAGGACAATGAAATATAAAGTTCATTTGATGACTTAAGCCTCAGAACTGTCATGGAGTTGAAACATAAATTAGCCCGTGTATAAAGGACTCCTTCACTCTGTATTGACAAAGTGCAATACTTGCAGTGCAGACTAACCCTCATTCCGCTCAAGGTTTCCCAAGAAATAAACATGGTTGTTTCACACCATGGTTAGAATGACTGAATATTAGCACAAGATACTGGCCTTCATCTGCTCCAGTCTCTAATTATAAAGGCCTGCCATATCAGTGGTGCATGATCATAATCATCATCTTCTAAAAGCAACAGTCTAACACAAACACAAATGTCATTGCAAAAGCTGATTCCAGCACATTTTGACCATACTCATTTGTTGCTATTTTTTTTAATAACGCACAGGAAATCAGAATACCCAGTGAAGACAGCTGTGAATAGTCAATGAAAAAGATGAGAGAGGCCAGCTGCTATATATGTTCTCAACGCTCAACATCTGCAATGCTCTGAATCATTTCAAATTGCCGCCTGACTGTCTGATTGTGTGTGTGTTGTGCACAACATCCCTCTAAATAAAACACGACTGATGTACCTAATAAAAAGGTTGATTATATCACGGTAGCCTATGTGTACTCTTAAAATGTTGACAATGTAGAAAATAAATGTAGAATTCACGTTTTCAGTTTTTAAACGTTTGAAACAGATGTACGTATAATATCTGCTGAAAGCAAGGTCAACAATTATTTTCCCATACGCCTAAAATCAGCTGTCTTTCATCAGAGGTAATAAGCGAGGAGACAAATCTGGGAGTGTGTCTGTCTCACAGGCTCACGGATGAGTGATCAAACTGAGCCAGCAAATATCCTCTGCTGTATCCTGATGGGGAGACAACATCGATATCTATCAAATATAACATTTATCAGCGGTTCAATAAAACTGAGCCATGCATTCACCAATTGACGCAGAAGAGATTACAACTTAATTCAAAGTTAATTGAAATACCACTAATATTGCATTAGTTTGTGTTAATGCTAGAACTCAATCCATTATTTACGGGGCTGGTCCTGAAGTAGAAGCAGCTGCAAAGGCACAGACACAACCTACTAATGCAAGAATCAGTCATAGACATTGCGAGAGCGCCTGTGTCCAAAATTACTGCCTTGTTCACTTATTCATGACTCCCTATAAAAGACAAAACCGTTACCTGAATAGTGAGCAGCAAACGGAGATTTTGGACACTGTCTGTGTCATTACTTTGCAAAAGTCAAAAGCCACAACAGTCATTTTGCCATCTGTAAAAAGCTGCACATTGCATTGTGGCAGTGTTAGATGAAAACAGTGAACATGCCACGCACATGAATACGATAGCACACACAATCGAGAGTGTGTGTGCGCGGTGTGAGAAAGTGAGAAATCAGCAGCTGAAGAAACAACACGAAGCGAGAATAAAATCCAAAATTCAGTAACTGACCAGTCTGGTGACGAGGGGAACCCCAAGGTGCCAGAAGTGCTCGTTGAGAAGCCCGCTGTACACCACGTTACCAAACAAAGCAATGGTTCCTGGTTTGCACAGACCACTTCCTGGCTTGGTTTCTGCAAAACAATGAAAAGCATTTTATTAGCACTGTACACAGTTAATGAAATGTATATACAGTTTGCAGATTTCAAAACACTGAGTGGACGGTAATAAAATAGATCAGTCCTAAAGATACTGTTCTCTTTGCTTCCTTCAATAAAATGTTGCATCTAAATGGGATAAACTGGATTTTTTTTTAAATAATATGCTAGCAAAAGGACAAATCCAGAAAATAAAACTGGCTCGAAATGTCCAAATGAAAAATGTGAAAAAAACATTTTCTACACACGACAAAAAATGGTTGGAGACGTTATCATGGAAAGTCTTGTTGCTTTGGCTATGAGCAATTCCTGTTTGCATTATCTAGACAACAGTTCCCTGGATAAGGTTTGAGTGCAAAATTCCCTACAAACTTTTGGATGGTGTTCAAACAAGGCCGAGCAGAATAAGTGGGTGATAAAACAATGCATATAAAGTAAGAAAAGAAAACACAGGATCAACAAAATTAAAAAACAAACAAAGGAAAAGTCACTACTGCCATGCCTCTTGCCTTTCTTGATTTAAGTTGCAGAGTAAAAACCAGGGGCTATTAAAGTGTCACTTGTGCTTTTGAGGTTTGCTGAGACAGTAAAGGAGGCACATAGAAAGAATGCCAAACCATGCCATGCCAAACTCGGATGAGCCAGGGGAACATTACAGCCTGCCAGGCTTTATGGGGGCTGTCTTTGAAACTGCACTCCTGAGAGTGACTGCAGGACAGACTGTCATTCATTCATCTAACTTCTGTTCTTCTCCTGTGTCATTCACCTGCATTTTATCCCCTCTCTTTCTCCGTCCACCTTTACTCTTCCGTCGCCGCCTCCTCCTTCATTCTCTGTTCTTGGATTTAACTTTTCCCTCTCCACTATACTAACAATGCCTTGTTCTCCACCAGTTCTTGTTGTCATCTTTTCCTTGCCTCCATGCCTCATTCAATATGGTGGTTGTAAGACACAGCATATAAACTGAAGGTTGATCTCACATTAAAACACACACACTAGAAATGTTAACAGTCTACTGTTCTACTGGTGAAATAGAACAAATAAGGGAACCACGAGCTAATAAGCCAGTTGGTTTGTGCCAGATTGAACCCTGTGACATGGTTTGGGCTGCAGTTGATATCAGAGCTGCTGTTATGGGTCATAATAGTGAAAGAGCTAACAAAAAGACTGGCATTCCATGTTTGGTTGCGCTAAGATGTCTCTGTCTAGCTTTGTTTCAACTGAACAGTTTGGTTAATGCATATAAAATGTGACAAAGATGTCACAAAGATGAAGAATCAAATATCTGTGGACCTTGTGCTGCATGGTGAAATCAGCAACCCATTTTCACTAATACCAGCCATGATGTTGTGCTCTGGTGGCTACAACCCTGATCAGGTCAGACTGGAGGTCTTACATGAGTACAAACAATAATGGGCTCCTTTGTTCTCTATTTTCTTGTCCTGTCTTGCTTATAGAAATCAGCCCGAGTATTCAAAGATACTTGTTATATATACAGCATAACGCAATACTGATACAGTACATTATTAATGTTAAGAATTTTGACAGGTACAACAAAGGCTGTCCGATAATGGCCAAGGGGGACGAAATATTTGTAAAAACCTATTCATCTATACAGTAAAATCTGAATATATATATATAACTGCACTGAACTAAAAAAATAAATACATAAATTGATGAATGATGCAACATCTGTTTTTGATCACAGTATATGAAAGGAGCAAGCAGTGATGTGAATTAGCACGGGGTTAGTTTCAAGAGCTTCTGCATGTTTCTGATGTGCTTGGTCATTTATGTACATTCATGTAGTTTATTTCTGAAGAAATCAAACTGGGGTTAGTTAGAGTTGGTTAAAGAGGGTGGTGGCTATAGAAAAGCACAGTGCCACGACTGCGATAACAGCTGCTGGTGATTGTGTTTATGAGAGTGTACACTCCTTGTTTTACATTTAGTAAAAGCAAACTAAACACAGTGCCCTTGTAATGGAACCAGTGCATACATTCCGTGTGAATACAATCCCTGATGGCACCTAAGTTTGAATAGCAATTATTTTTCTCCTGACTGAAAAGCAAAAGCCTGTTTCTGTCTCCAAACACCTGGCACAAGCGCAACTTTAAGTGGACATTTTATGCTCATTCCTAGCTATAGCCCACATAAATCCCAGATTTGTCAATTGTTTAGTCTATTAAAATCCTAAAACGCTACACAAGTAGACAACGTGAATGTATATTTCCCAAGAATACCGTGGTTTGTCATCGTCAGTGTGCTTTGCCTGCAGCTGATGACCATGTAAAGAGATGTGGGACCAGCTCCGCAGTACATTTGGGTTTAACATGAGCATTAGACATTGTAATATTATATACAACACATAGCATACGAATAATAATTCCCTTTAAGCAACCATGACAGATTAGCAGCTACCAAGCCACAGAGTGAATAGGTGTGGAGTGTCAGTCTGCAGATGTAATTACAGTAAAACCCATAATACCCAATGTGACTGCGGTGTACAGCAGTTTGGTGTAGTAGGAGATGAGGAGAGCAGGTAAATGAAGCTCTCCTCTGGGGTTTCTAAAATACACTTCACCCAGATTACACTCTGTCTCATTGCACCAGCTCTTCCTCTGTGCCATGATCTTGACTTGGCTGATTTCTTCTGGCCCTGCAAGAACGGGCCTATCTTACATTCCATCACTCTCAGTGGTTTAGCACAAACTCAAACACACACACAAACACACACACGGTTGTAGCCTGTTGGCTAGGTCCTGCCCTGGTTCTTTGGCAAGGGTGCATCTGCTAGGCTTGCATCCCAGTCAGCAGCTCATGGGTTGTGTGTATGTGTGTGTGACGGCTACTCAGTTTGCTACACCTGATGGTGATGGCAAGACTAGTAGGACAGGAGGAAAAGAAAATATGAGTTGGACATATGGAGGTGTTTGGAGGCCTGGGGTCTTTGAGTTGGATGTGCCCAATACACTCCCTCTCCAGACCAATTTATCATCTCCTCTCCAGTGCTTGGAAGCACTCCCTCTCTGAGCAGGAGCTCACCTCCCAGTATTTATCACTTTCCAAACACAGGCCTGGTTGTCCCTGCATTAACCATCGCCTCTACTGATATCCAGATGCCTATCATAGTTAGAGACACAGATCCATTAGTCTCCACACAAACAAATCCCATTTAAGCTGGATGCAGGCTATAGGAAATCCTTCCTGATTTTGAGATAAGGTTGCATCACACACTGAAGCTGAAACTCATCTCTCTAAACTCATACTTTCACGCAGCGTTGAAAATAATAGCACAGCACTCAGTAAAAGATATTATTCATTCCATATCAGGGGGAATTGAATGCACCATCATACATGATCTCACAGGGGAAGTGGATGAAATCAAAGCAAATACTGAGGTGAAACAATCCACTCTCCAATCTGGTAGGTTGCAGAAATGCACCTGCAAGCTAGTTTGCCAACTGCCAATCAAACCATGGGCAATAACACTGCCTGGCCAAAAAAGAAGTCCTTACCTGGATTTAACAAAGCAAATAGGTACGAGCCTCCTATTGGATAATTAAGTGCATTCCCACATGTGCAATGCGAAGGGAACTCAAGGGATTGGGACTGAACAGCTGTGTAGCCTTAATAAAACCACTAATCAATGAGGCTAACTGGAAAAAAAAGGCTTCAGTTTGCTAGGGATCAGAAAGATTGGACTCTGGAGCAATGGAAGAAGGTCATGTGGTCTGATGAGTCCAGATTTACCCTGTTCCAGAGTGATGGGGGCATCAGGGTAAGAAGAGAGGCAGATGAAGTGATGCACCCATCATGCATCATGCAAGCCTGTGGGGGCAGTGCTATGATCTGGGGTTGCTGCAGTTGCTCAGGTCTAGGTTCAGCAACATTATGTGCCCAAAGAATGAGGTCAGCTGACTACCTGAATATACTGAATGACCAGGTTATTTCATCAATGGATTCTTTTCTTCCCCGATGGCATGGGCATATTCCAAGATGACAATGCTAGGATTCATCGGGCTTAAATTGTGAAAGAGTGGTTCAGGGAGCATCTTCACACCACCGCTACTGAATATTAATTGAAAATGAATGAAAATTAAATGCTATTGAATGTCATTATTATCTTTTTTTTTTTTAAATTAAAGTGACGGGTAAAAATGGATTATGACGGGATTTTTATGACCCTGTCAGTCAAAATGGCGGACAACGAAAAAGTGTCGCGTAACCTCTGGATCCAACATTTCTTTGTAACTGGTAGAAGTAGAGCAGTATTAATTAAACAAAAACTTTACTGGTAAATACTGGGAAAATTCTGTTTGGCCAATGTCCATTTGTCCGTATTTATATACAGTTAATACTTGTAGCACGATAAACAAAAGCAGAAGGCTAGGCAAGTGTGGATGAGATGTGGTCAACACAGGGTGTTTACTCTTCAGACAGAACTGGAGGTGGAAGTCAGTTTAAATAAACTCTTGGAGCATCAGCTCAGCATTGCCTAAAGTTGAGCTAGCTAGCCTGACACGCCGGGAAAACCTTCAGGACAGCGACTATGAACACTACCCTTGGTTGACAGACTCCGAGGAGAACTCTGAATTGTTTCTTAAGTTCTGGTGAGTAAAATGAATTGTATTTACATCTTGTATGCATGTTTTTGCCGACATTGATGCTTCTGCTGGATTTGACGTATGTGATGCTGGTGCGCAGCTGTAGCGCAGCGGTGGCTGCAATGAGTGAGAGGAGATTTTTTGAATGGTTCTAAGTGTGGTTCTAAGAATGGGTCTTTCTTTACTAACGGTTGGAAGGCACTGAAGGTCTAGGTGGAAAATGCGCGGCCCGCCACTGCCTAAAGTCAATCCTGACTTCTGTTCACTATTTACTGCTGACATTTTTTATTGTCATGAGGGCTAATTATTTAATGTAAAATTTCCCTAGGAGATGCATTCACTTTTTTCCACTATATATTCTGTAAGAGTTTAAGTTGCTCAAATTTTTATGTACTTGTTTGCCCATCTCACAAAGGTTTAATTGTGCTTGCGGGTCATAACCACCACATCTAACTAATTTATTGTAATTCGAGCAAGTTTTTTGAACAAGTTTTTCATCACATAACTACAAACATTTGCGTCTGTAATTACAACCTTTGGGTTTGAACCATTTACTGTTTTCTTTTCTCTATTAGTCCAATGGGTCACATTACGGATTTCAGTTTATTTTTTAAGACACAACAACAAAACAAACTAACGCAAAACTAAATGAAAAGGTTATGACACTTTTGACCAAAAAGCATTGAATCTCTTGTTAAATGTCAATGTGAAATACCTTCAGTGTCTCTAAACATGTAGATCATCATATCACCTTGAAATTCATCAGATTATGTATATTGACATATATTTTTGTAAATAACACATTAATCTCTGACTTCCAAAGTCAGTGACTGATTTGGACAAAGCCCATCAAAGTAGCTGAAGCTATTTGTAAAGCCTCAGTTGTGGTATGCTTCCCATCTGAGTGATGTTATCAGCTAATGAAAATAATATAAAGCAGATTTCATTCAGAGCCGTTTCTACTACAGCTCTTTGGTAACATTCTGAACGTCTTGCTCCCCTCATCAAGAAATCCAAAAGGGCCAATAAAGACTTCACAGCCCATCAAGTCAAGCAGTGGATTGGTCAGCAATGTTACTAATAACTGCTGATGAATATCATAAAGGCCAATAAAAACCCATGGATAAGCTGCAATAGTTTCTGATTACCAGCCAGTCATCTGGAGACTAATGTGTCCAGGGCACCGATTTAGCTAAGTACAGCAGAGATTTAGCATCCGTGGTCGTGTAAAGAAGCCTTTTTGCCACATTACAGGGATTTTGTTTAACTCAACTGATGGATCACCTAATAAAATCAGCCATATATAGAGTATATGTATATATACAGTACCTGTTACATGTTCATGAATGCTTAGGTACAATTGAACACACAATGACTTCATGGTGCTTAGCTTGCATGAAAAATGTACATGCATTTCGCATCATATCATGCTAGAGGAAAAGACATAAGGACGGAAATGTCGGACGTAGATGTCTTATTGTATTTGATGTATGTTTTTATGTAAGTCATCGTTTTAATTTTTTTTTCTCTCTATGCAGCTGCAACTTTACAGAGTTTAAAGACTAAAATAAAGGGTCACTGGTTCCACCCCATAATTCTTAAAATCAAATATGTGTTTTGCAATATTAACGGTTAGAGGTCTTTTTGACATTCTTCCTCTTAACTCATCAGTGCATGGCTAAATCAATGTTTAGCATCCTTATGGATTAGCTTCAAATCATAAAAAGGGCCTTGACAAGCCATGTGGAGGAAATAATATGATTCCATTACACTCACTAACCTTCCCTCAAGTATAAACACACACATACACACACCACCACACGCTGCTGTGAACTGCAACCTAATAAAACAGCTCTTAATTGGAACACACACCAGCAGAGCTGACTGTATGTTTATTTAACATAGTGCTGTATTGAGAAAAAAAAAATGCTAATTGGTTGCTGAAAGACAGTGGAAGTCTGCGTGCATGCATGTGCATGTGCAGTATGTATGACAATATGTATGTTATGCATAATAAACAAAAGAAGCCCACTTGAACCCACTTTTGAAATCATAAGGGTGGCTGTGGCTCTGTCGGTAGAGCAAGTTGCTCACAAACCACAGGGTTAGTGGTTCAATCCCAGATACACGGACCACATGCTGAAGTGGGCTTGAGAAAGACACTGAACCCCAACTTGTGTCCTTGTGTCTACAAGTCTGCAATGTCCGCTGAGTAATATAAATAATATGAAACTATAGTTTTTAGTGGAACTGTTTTACCAGTTCAAGTACATAAGCAAATAAGCTAATTATGGATATGTATATAACAATTTTCATTTGCAGACATTTCCATGTTTTCTTTTCTGTTTTAACATTTAATAAAACTCCCAACATTGTTGCAGTTCTAACTTTAGGGGAATGTTTTTTTTGTTGTTGTTGTTGTTGTTTTTTGACTATCAGCACAGTTGTCTCACCTTAAAGACCCCAGATGAATACTACATGATCTAGCAAGAGGTCTTTCACAGCTTTGATTCACTTTGTAGAAGTTTGCATCCAACAGGCCAAGACTCTTGTTTAGCTAAACATATTTCGTTCTAACAATAATCTTCTCTCTTGCTAGTTCCCTGTTATTTCTTAGTCTGGAAGTCAGATCAACTTCTTCAAGCCACAAATTATTTGTGGCAGACATGCTCTGACAAATATCTGCCAGGCTAATCAAACCCACTAAGGTGGGCAATATGTGGTGACAGACAGAAGAGTGACAGCGATGTAGTCATACACGTCATCTGAGGGCTGTGGAGTTGAATTTGTTCACAACAAAATGGCTGCTGTCATAGAGGCTAGCTGTTTGGAGTTCGCTGTCGCATCAATGAAATAACTTTGAAATAAACTTTAAAGGATGAACAGTTAACAGTGATTAAGGCATTGGTTGAGAAAGCTATAGTCACAGACTTTGTTGATGTGGGACTATCCATTTGCACGCAGTATCTATTTCCCTGTATCGGTTAAAATGTGTGTTATCAGACTCATATTCTGATAAAGTGAAAGTGAAGCCAAAGCAAGTAGGGCTCCCCCTAGTGTCTGACTGCAGTATACGGTAGGTCATAAGCTCCACCTCCTCCATGTTAGTTGCCTGGTCAACTATAACTAATAACTTTTTAAAAGTAACATGCCCATCACTGCGTGTTAGGCAGTTAATAAAACTTTGATGCATGTTCAAGTATCAGTTGTTTGGATAAGTTTTGTTTTAGTTAGTTATTTGACGCGATAGAAACAGGATGTGACATAATAGTGACCACCAGTTGCCATGCCAACCGCTTCTTAGGGCATCCCATAGGGCCGCGAGAGTAAAACAATTTTTTTTAAATATGTACAGTGTATAATCCAGCATTTCTCTATAATTGGTGGAGGTGGAGCAGAACACAGTATTAATGAAAACATGAGTGAGTCTGGTGGAAGTGTGGTCAGGTCATCAATATTGCGGCTCTGCGTGGCTTCACTCTCGTACTGTGCAGACTCTGGCTTCAAACTCGCAAGATGGCGCTGCCCGTATCCCCGGGGAAATAGCATCAGTTTGACCAATGCAAGGAAGTGGCGACACATTGTCCATATTTATATACAGTCTATGGTCTGTATCCACCAGGCTAGCCTTTTGTCTGTTTTTTTTTGTCTTTTTATTTTTACTTTACTACCCCTTTACCAGTCAGTTATTTGTCTAGTAAGTGTTTAGTTTTAATCTTTAACTCCCTTTGTTGTCCCTTTCTGCAAATCCTCTGTAACTTGTTCTTTACTGTACTTTTCTTATTCATGTCATTCTCCCATTTCGTCTTGTTTCTTCTCCTGTCCCCATTTCTCTCCCCTCACCTCTTTCATCTATTATTTTCAGCAGTTTTTGTAAGTTGCTCTCATGTCCATCTTTCCACTAATAAGTATTTTTCATTACCCCTTACTATTTAAGAGTGTTTTTAACCTTAACCCTAACTGTCACTCTTTTCGCCTCATTTATCACATTATTCCAACCTTTCATCTGCTCCCCTCCACTTTTCTGCCATCCTTACTCTTTAGCATCCCCTCTCCATTCTACCTTTCCGTTGGCTCTCCACCAGGGACAGCTGGTTAGGTGGGTCTGCCTGCCCCTATCACTTTAACCGGCTTGGCTGCCTGGCCAGCAGGGCTTTGATCCACCACCAACAGCCTTGAGCCTCAGCAGGGCCACAGCCGTGCCAGGCCGGGAGCCCACCCCCATTTTCCCGCACACACACACACACACACACCATGGTACGGTGACTATGTGCACCGTGGCAGACAGCATTCCCCACCCCCAGGAAGTATTTACATGGCAACATTTGCCAAGGTCCACTGAGGCAGAGGTAAAAAAAGAGGCAAGTTGATGGAGGGGAAGGATTGGGCCAGAGCTGGTTGGGGGGCATCATCCTGGATCATCCCTCTCTGCTGATGATCAAGCAAATTAGCAAACAGAAAACCCTTTGGGGCTTCTGCTTGTGATGACGATGCCAGATTTTAAATTGAGATGTGAAGAATTCCACAAGTTTAGACGTACAGCATTGAAAAGCAAATGCACACACAAGTGGAGGTAAGGTAGGGGGTCGAGGAAAACCTAACTGAAACAGCATGTGACTGAGAAAGGTAATTTACAAAAGTAAAATCTGATTTATATAATAACCATGTTAGTTTCTAATACATGAAGAAACTATGTCAAAGAGGTTGAACAAGTGGATGACACTTAAACGGTTTACTCCATCCTTCCAAAACGTGATGGCACTTCACCAGGAGGTTGTGAGGGAAGCCCTCAGATGCAGGCAGGCAAAATGAGCCACATTTTTATGACCCGTATTATAATTTACATTATTTGCATAAACAATTAGGCTGTAATGTAAGTACCCCACCTTAATAGCTGCAACCCTAATGTTGACTATCCAGTATAATGGCCATGCCAGCATGCGTATAATCTACAAGGATCTTCTGATATTTAGTGAATTCTCATGAAAAGCTGTTCCTTGTAGTAAGAGGCTTTTGAGAAATCACACACAATCCGACCAGTGAGTCA
Source organism: Chelon labrosus (assembly GCF_963514085.1). Taxonomy (NCBI): domain Eukaryota; kingdom Metazoa; phylum Chordata; class Actinopteri; order Mugiliformes; family Mugilidae; genus Chelon; species Chelon labrosus. Next base: position 24,256,528 of record NC_140352.1, read on the forward strand.
GTGGAGGAGAGACAACTTAGCATTCAGCTCCCAGCATTGAAGCTTTTGCTCGAATTGGCACAAAACACAAATAGTAAAACGTGAACGCAGTATGGTGCACGGTTTGCTTCAAAGCCCGTTCTTAAGTGAGATTGGAAATACGCCACTCTCCCCCGCCTGGAATCACCTCGTCTCGCCTCTGTCAACAGCTGCTTTGAGAGGATTCCCAGGGGGCTGCAGGGGGGGAGGACAGGGAGGGGTCGCTAAGCTTTGTGCCGGCTTCTACTCGTGTCGCCTGTTTATTCCGGAGACTAAGCACTACAAAGCCAGCTAACTGTAGAACAATTAGATTAGCATAAATATGTTCAATTATACATGCAGATTTAAGGCTCGGTATTTTGCAACAGGCAGAAAATCCACTCAATTATTCAGAATGTACAAATATTGGTTAAATCAGATCGAAACAACAGGAAGCAAATTTGACTTCATTACTCTACACTGGCCTGGGAGCGCACCATATGCCTCTGTCCACACTGGTTAAACTTTTTATATGTTGTTTACTGGAGTTCAGCCATTAGCATTCGGGAAACATGCATATGTTTAGAGGGACAGAGAAAAACAACACCTTGCAAGTATAGAGAATGTTAAAGGCTGGCAGTAAAAGGGAGGATGACAATGACAAGCACAGCTCAAAAAAAAAAAGAATTAAGTTATTTTATTGATATCTAATGGGGATATTCTTTCTCTGCAATTAACCCATCCATTCACACACACAAAGAATAGTGAGTATGCTCAGAGCAGTGGGCAGGCACTTATGGAGCTCTTGAGGAAAGGTTTGGGGGTTAGGTGCTTGATCAGGTTCCCTCAGCCCTGGACTTAGACTTAGCCCAAGAGGGGGTTCGAACTAGTGATCTTACACATCAGCACCATTGGACTTCCTCCCACCACCCAGGCCCAACCAAACAAGGCACATCTGGCTATTGTCAATATTACTGTTATTAATGTCCACCTGTTGAATTACCATGCATCAGTGTTTTGCTAATGATCCTCAGCAGTCTTCTGTATTAGTCCGTCATAAAGTTTTAAATTATCACTGGAAAGGGTTCCTCTGATTCCAGCAGTATATACGCATGTCTGTGAAGAAGACAGGGTGAGTTTTTTTTTTTTTCTTTCTGTCAAATGGTGGGGAGCCTTTTCTCTCCTGAAGTGGTGGTTCACCTGCGTGAGAGATGTGTGAGCATGTTTCAGACTTGGTGTCTGAAACGGATCAATAGTGAACATGTCTGTTCTAATACAAGATGCTGTACACTCACACATAAAGAAAAGACACACACACACACGCAACTGCATGCTGCCGAGGAGAGCAATAATCTGCAAGGTCAAGGGAGCCGTCGATGTAGTTGGTGATACATACATGTAGTCTGTCTAATGTTCGCTCCAGGGAAATCATTAAATCCATAACACCAGGATGTATGTACATCACTGGATTCCAGGTGTGTGTGTATGTGAGTGTGTGCATTGCAGAGGTACCAGGGGACCCAGACTAGTCATTTCATGCATGAAATGCTCATCCCATTGGTTTTAAAGGAGGAGAAAATCAACCTTGGAAGGATGCATAAATGCAGGCATGCAAAGATGGAGGGATAGTGCACAGACAGCTGGAAGGGGAGAAAGGAGTAGACAAGACGAAGAAGAGAATGTTTCATAAATGAGCTTAATTTTAGAGTCAGGGGTAACGAAAGAGCAGCTTTTAATTCTCACTTCAGCTTTAAAAACACACACACACACACACACACACACACTGCAGCAAATAAATACTGCACACACTCCTCTGCCCCCCTGCTAGTCTCAAGCTCAGTCTCCTTTTCTCTATCTCTCGCTCCCTTTCTCCCTTGCCACCTTTCTGCACTCACTCATTCATGTAAACACATAAACACCCTCAGACAGACACACACGCACGCACGCACACACACACCACACACACAGGTTTTCTCTCAAGTACTGCTCCATTACCAGCAGTTCTCAGTGATTGAGAATTCCTATGGTAATGGTGATGTGGGGCTGCCCCGCTGCCAGCTGGCTCGTCCCATGACTTATTCTGTTTGAGGAGGGGGTGGGGTGTGTGTGGGTATGTGTGTGTTCGTGCGTGTGTGTGTGTGGTTGGTTGGGTTGTGGTTGTATTAGCAACTTAAGAAGAGCTAATGTAATTGCATCAAATGCAGAGAATTGGTAAATGTGTGTACGACAAATATCAGTGTGTGTGTGTGTGTGTGTTTTGTGGGACTGAGGCAGTTCTGAGTGATTGTTGCCACTGCAAAACTTATTTCTTATACATATAAAAAATAGTGGACAAAAACATTTTTTCTCTTTGCATTTGGTTTTCTGCAACACATGCTTTTAATGTCTGGATTTAGCTGCTTGTGAGTTTTGGGGAATGTTTACGTTACCAAACCTGCACAGAATAAATGCATGTGTGAAATACCCATTATCTTAATCAACACAACAAAATGTATGGCAGTTGGTCAATGGCACACATTTGCGAGGCACGTTTCGTCATAATATAACCCAGCATGAAATGTTCCCTTCTTAATGTGAATCTAATGATATGCCAGAACCTAATGACATGAACAAATTACATGAAGGCTGGTGTGAGTGGGCCCCTTTTAATGCACACACTGCATTGTCTGTCAATCTATTTATTGCAGAGGCATGACAATCTGAAATAAAATCTCACACAACCAACAGATCTTTTCTTTGATTTGCTTTTACCTAGCCTGGCGGTCACACCAACGTCCCTGACCACAATGTGTTCGTGGTGGGAAGTTGGAGTTGGTCTGGGGTAGTTCTGTTGGGGACTGATTATTCTCTGGCACAGATCTGCCTGGCCAGTCAAATCGTTTGGGGCGGGGTTTATGTGGTGATGGGCAGGAGAATAACAGTGACGTAGTGATCACACGTCATCTGAACGCGATGGAGTGGAACAGCGATGGAGTTTACAACAAAAAGGCGCTGATTGGTTGAAGGACTATCGAACTGTGTGCAGATTTGCAGATTTTCTTTCTCTGTATCACTTCAAACATAATGAAATCCAAATGGCATGTTACCAGACTCGCATTCTGAATAAAAATTTCCCTCAACTTTTCACATTTCTTGACACAGTCACATTTGCTTTTTTCCCTTTAATGCTCTTCAAATCTTTCTCCCTCTTTTTCAGTTGCTTATATTTAGTTATTTGCACTTTTCACAAATTTCAAAAGTGGTAGAAGTACGTGTTTTCAGTTGTTCTAATGCATCACAAGAACTTATATCAATTTCATGGAGACTTAGCCCAAAACCATACTTCTACCCGCTACTTGCGTAATCCCAGCTCTATACACAACCATTCCCCAAAACCAATATAGTATGCAAGTACTCTACCTGAACCCTAATGCGCAATTTATGGTACCGCAGCACATTGGCGCCATCACTATGATCGCTCCGGACCCTGTGGCATAACCTGACATGCCCCCGCCCAGCGTAACTGTGAGTTACGCTGACGCAGACTGGAATGGCTGATTGGTCAAAAATGCATTTTCTTGTTCACGTGACTCAGCAGCAGGACAAGCAGAGAAAGTTCTCCTTTGTTCGGGCTCATACAGACCATCTACTCAGGTGTCTCTTCTATGTTCGGTGCTGCAGTGATTTTAGTGAAACTATCTGTTAATCCACATTTATTAGCCTCAACTCCAACATGAGCCACTCAGTTCCACTCCATTGTGTGAAGTACAGAGTGAAACTCAACACATCTGGCCAGTCGCTGCCTAGTGTTTCCGATGGTGCAATTACACAACAATACGACACACCAGCGCACAGGTATAAATGCTTTCGGATGCATAACCTCCTACGACATATCCACACACTTTTTACCCTAAAATGTGAAAACTGACGTTATATAGTCTTGCTTTTTGTCCCAAAGTGAAGTCCTTAAAATGTGACTCAATCTGAACTGTGTAAACAGATTTATGTCCTCACAACCCGAGTAATTTAAGTACACACACACAAAAAAACACAATTCTCTGCACAGGAGCACAAATGGCACACACAGCTCCATGCCACTTCATTCTCTTTCTGTCACAGAAAACTGGTTTTATTTCCTTCTTCCTCTCTTCCATAAATATTCTCTTTCCTCCACATTATTCCCATCTCTCTCTCTCTCACTCTCTCTCTCTCTCTCTCTCTCTCCGTATAATATACCAGCTGCCAGCTTGACGGTGCCAGTCCTCACCACATTATCAACATACTGTGGAGGTCTGCAGGAAGAGGAGGGTGGGTCAACAGGAGTAGAAAAGGCAAAGCATGAGCCATAAACCCAAGTTTGCATCATTTCCTTTCTCCATACAGCTCTTCACCATCACAGCAACAATGTGGTAGGTTATTCCATCCTGTTGTCCCTAGGTGGACTGAAATTTACTAGAACATTTTTAGAAAATCAAAGATATTTATAAAACTTTAAACACATCTGGTGGTCTCTGTCCAGGGTCAAAAGGGTTTGATGCCCTACAATCACTCTCCTCCTTAAGTTTCTGGCAGGCAGTGCCCAACACATATGCCAGTCCGCAGCAAGGCCAGGACTGCTCTGGCCTGCATAGGGAGGATTGGTCTGACTTGGTCCAGGTGGATGTGGGCCATTTTTCTCCTCTGTCCAATGGAAAAGGAGCCACCAGGGGATCCTTTATGCAATAATGATTCACTGGATGACATGATATATGTGTAATTACTGGGAATGGCTTGCAGAAAGAAGACACATCATATTCCACGTGGCAGCCGCTGGTAATTAGCTGTAATTAGCCATTGGCTGGCATGCAGGGAAATGTACAGCATTGATTATTGTTACTATGCTGCTCCAAATAAAAGAGGAACACATCTATACCTCATTAATGCTACTCTGTTACTCGTTTTCTATATTCTACTTACTGGCTTCAGTGTTATACCTGTTAGGTTGCATTTTTATGTTTTTATTTTTTTACCAGATGGCCTCTATCTATGAAAGAGAAGTCCAAGTCAAGACATACTGTTGTAGACAGTTTTGGTGCAGTGAACTTGTTACCTAGTGTACAGTTCATTTCTCAGAAAATAACTAGGCTACCTTTTTTCGATGCACTTTGACCCAGAAATTTAAGTTATTGGTAGGCATCTTGGTTAAGGTTAGTAAAATAATCATGATTTAATTTTTTGAAATAGATCCTCCTGAAAATTAAATTTTCATTGTATTTTATAGTGTTTTTATTGAGTTTCTCTTAATTGAAGATCCACTTTCCTTTGCATGCATTTTATCCACTCTGTGTGAAATTTGGCCTTTTTTGGAAAATGTTTTTGCCAGTCTCAACAACATACTTTATATGGACCATTTTACGCCCTATGGCACAACTACGTCACGGCAGTAAGCCATTATCAACATGTCATCCTGCTATGTTGTAGCGTGCCAGAATCGGAGGAGTACGGTCAGTAGCTCCAAACTGAAATTTTATCACATACCAGCTGCCACTTCTGAGTCAAAAAGATCATTGAAATCTGTGGTTAAACGTGATAAGGCGAAAGGATTCGACTGAGGCGATCATCAAAAATTGTGTTTGTTCACAAAATAGCATTTTCTAGTTTGTTAACGTTAGAAATAATACGCTACGTTGATACTTCATTAGTCTTCATTTACTTCATATGATGTTAAACATATTACCACTAAGAAACATTTTGCTTTACATTTGGTAGTCTCCACTGGCATGTTTATTAGCCTATATAACTATCTCATATATGACACATATGTAACTTTATGGTTAACAAATACGATGTAGGTTACTTATCCAGCCATGCTAGTGCAGTTAGCTGTCAAGATGTAGCCACTGGTTCTGTGCCAATAACCCAAGTCTGATGCAGGTTTGTTTTCCAGCCTTGCCACTAGCTAGACTGAACTTCCCAGGGTCTCCCAAGGTAGATTAGTCCTAGGCAAAGGGCCAGACGAAGAACTGTTCAGAAGACCCTTAATGCAGAAGAGTCTGTGTACTTGGCCTGGAGGGTTACCGGGGCCCCACCATGGCCTGGGGCTGGGGCTTGTGGGTGAGCGCCTGGTGGCCGGGCCTTCACCCATGGAATCTGACTGGGCCCAGCCCAAACTGGAGACATGGGCTCGCCTCCCTGTGGGCCCACCACCCACAGGAGGAGCATGAAGGGTCCGGTGGAATGCGGTTCGGGCAGCAGACCAAGCTTCAACCACGTCTCGGGGGCGGTGGGGGACATTTAGTCCGAATGGGCCATGTTCTGCTCCGGCACTGTGGCGGCAGCTGTTGTGAGTTGCGGCCACAAGGTCATCCTTGAACCAGCTGGTGGACACAAGAGGTGAGGGGAGCCGTCAGGCTGAAGAAGGAGGCTTACAGGGCATGGCTGGTCTGGGTCTCGGGAAGCAGCTGACCAGTACCAGATGACTAGGCAGTCCACGGCCCGGCAGGTCGCTGAGGCAAAAACTGGCGGTGAGGCTATGGAAGAAGACTATCCATCAGCTCCGTCGAGGTTCCGGCAAACCGTCAAGGGGGTAGGCAGCGACTCGTTCACACCGTTTTCAGTGGGGATGGGGAGCTGGCGATATCAACTGGGGATATAGTCGAACAGTGGAAGGAATACTTTGAGGAGCTCCTCAATCCCACCAACACGTATAGAGGAAACAGAGCCGCAGTCAGATTTTCCATCCATTGTGTTATTGCATATGGTCGGCCGATATGGTCCCGTCAATTAATGTTAACGTTTCAACTAAAATTGACGGACCTGGGGAGTGAGTGGACCCTATATATTAGATACATATTCGGATAAAAAAGACAATTTACACATACAAGTATGAACAACTATATGGATTACTTTAAAAATGTAGAAAAGCTAAAAAAAATGTCGTGCTGACAAATCCCTCAGCCTCGTGGCAGGTTCCAGTCCAGAATCTTTGTCCTAAGAGAGAACAATCCAGTCCAGTGCAACACAGAGTCACTCACATACAGTACTTAATAGATATTTTCTAAACAACTTACTAATGAAAACCCAACTATGTGCTGGGACATTAGAACATTTCCTCTCCAATTGTGCTGCTTTTCTGGAGAAAATACTTTGTGTTTGTGAGTGTCTGTCCCACATGTAGTGATAAGAACCAGAGGGAAAGGTGAAGAAAGGTCACCCCCATCTGGGCTCTCCACTGTTGTTTATGTGCTGGTGTGTGCTTAGGAAAACAAAGGAGACCAGGCAGTGATGTGGACAGCTAATCAATAGTGGACTTACTACCTCATAACTGGCCTGGAACTTTGTCTCCATCTTCTAGCAATGTCATCACCACTCCCTCATCAGAGGGAAATAGGCAGAGGAAGGCTGGAGGGAATGTGAGAGTGGTTGGTTATTCAGCAGCAAAAGTGCACCAAGGAGATGATGCACCTTTCTTAAACCCATATTTGTGCCAAGACAAAGAAGTTATAACATTCTGTATGTTTACATCTCAATGATACCAATGTGACTAACAAGCTACTGTAATAACTACAATAGTCTTCCTAATTTAGCCTCTGAATGGTGAGATGAACTACCATTCAAAATCAACACTGCTGCTTCTGTATTTTCAAAACTTTTAAAAACTGCTGTTATCAATACAATCTGCAGGTTGTTATGTTTGATTTAATTTTGCCTCTTCATTTTGATAGTTCAAACTTATTTTAATTAGTATTTTATGTGCTTTTACTGTTACTGAATAATTCTATTGTCAAAAACATCCTTTGTATATTTCTTAAGAAAAGTGCTGTGAATAAAGTTGTAAATATACAAAATACAATCTCAGAATGATCCCTGGTATAACTTGAACATTACTAACTAAAAATATTGACTCTTTTTGACGTGTGCATTGGCTTATCTTTTGTGCAGGACAACTTAGACCACAATACCTCAGCATGCTGGAATGTAATGTTTTATTATATCACGTTGACAGTTAAACTCAACCACTATTTTAATCACAAGTCATTTTTTCGGTGTAATACATATTGATTATATTAAATAGATAAATGGGCTAAAAGAAACATGCTTCCACAATAACCACATTCGTAATAACCTCTCTTAACAGCTGTTGTCTCAAAACAACTGATCAGTACCTACTGTTGTTCTTTTTTTTTCAGAGCTGTGACCAGCATTGTTTGTACAACCACTCAGAACTGCAGTCTGAAAGTCTTTTGACTGCCAGCTGGTTTCCAATCATTTTTTTTTTGTCATCTCCCTTCTGCTATGGTGTTTTTAGATTTCACTGTGAACATACTGTACATATTCATTCACCTGAAAGTTGTAATCAAGATATAGCACTCAGTTCACAAAAACACATTCAGACAGAACCTTGATGAGGCTGAAGAGGTCTGGGCGATCTGATCATGTAAAAGACAGATGTGAACACCCTCAGGACACATTGAGATTGCATTTGCGAGAACCAGTCTCTGACATTTGGAGGTGAAAACTGCGCAGAGGGAGCTGAAGAGGATGCTCAGAGAGGGGAAGCAGCTTTACATGAGGAAGTTGGAGAACCAGTTGCAGCAGAACAACATCAGCAGAGTTCGGAAGAGCCTTAAAACCATCTCTGGCCTTAAGGGAAGCAACCAGCAACACGAGGGGGATCAGAAGTGGGTGAATGACCTGAATATCTTTTTCAACAGATTTGATCAGTTGTCTGTCCCTCCCCCCAGACTGTTTCTTCTGCTGCAATAACTATCCTTAACACCTCCTGTGAGCTGCTCCACTCCCCGCCTCTAGCCCTCCTCAGACAGCAAACAGCACAGAACGACCCTACACCTCCACTGCTCCCCCTGTCCACATCCTCAGACCCGCACCATTAACCCCCCACCAGTGACCACCAATGCCCAAACCCCTAGCACCAACACGTTCCTCCCTAAATACCAGGTGAAGAGGGAACTTGGAAGGATTAAGATAGGGAAAGCTGCAGGTCCAGATGGCATCAGTGCCAGTCTTCTGACATCATGTTCCAGTCAGTTGGTTGGGATCTTTGGGCACATCTTAAACCTTAGCCTGAGGTTGGGGAAGGTACCACAGCTGTGGAAAACATCCTGTGATACCTGTGCCTTAGACCCCACACCTAAAAGATGTGAACAGCTACATTCCAGTGGCACTCTTGTCTCCTGAAGAGGCACTGGAGAGGCTGATCCTTGCCCATCTGCGCCCTCCAGCTCATCGATGGAACCGCTTCAGTTCGCCTACCAGTCCAGCATCGGAGTGAATGACGCTGTCATCTACCTCCTGGAAAGAGCTCTCTCACCTGGTGAAGACTGGGAGCACTGTGAGAATAATGTTCTTTGAATTCTCCAGTGCTTTCAACACCATCCAACCCCTCAGGACATTGTCCTGGCTCCCTTCCTCTTGTCCCTCTACACTGCTGACTTTAGATACCTCCCAACCAGTTGTCATCTGCAGAAATTCTCAAATGACTCTGCAGTCATCAGCTTGATCCAGGATGGGGAAGATGGACACACAGGACCACACAGGACTCATCCGAGACTTTGTGGGTGTTCACCTGAACAGAACACTTTACTGGAATGACCACACTAGGGCACTTTAGAAGAAAGGCCAGAGCAGACTCTACCTGCTAAGAACACTTAGGTTCTTTAGAGTGCAAGGAGCACTACTGAGGTCCTTCTAAGACTCTGTGGGCACATCAGCCATCTACTATGGAGTGGTCTGCTGGTGCATCAGCATCTCAGCAACAGACAAGGACAAACTGAACAGGCTGGTGAAGAAAGCGTGCTCTGTTGCCATCCTGCTGTGTTGTAGGGTGCCAGAATCTTATTGTATACCAGTTGCCACGCTGAGTCAAAAGGTCGGAGAAACATGTGATAAACACGATAAAACGAAAGGATTGGACTGAGGTGATCTGTTCGGAGTTAACTAACATATTCCTGTGTTTTGCGTCTAGCTAAGCCCTGCCCACTAGAAAACATCATCATGTTTACTGACACAAAAGAGGTCCATAGCGAATGAACCTAGTGGGTCATGTTTGAGCTGAGAAGTGAGTTTAGAAATGTGAATTAACAGCTACTTTCACTAGAATCACTATAACACAGAACATAGAGAATACATATAAGTATATGGAATGTAGGAAGCTGAACAAGAGAGAACTTTTTATGTGTCGCCATGTGGCATTGTTACTTCTGGGTGGTTGAATGTCAGGTTACAGGATATGGTGGAGGGTCTGGTAACTACAGCGTAGATGTGATGCGAGAGAAGTTTTAGTAATTACATTAGATCTTACTCAACTGCTGCATATTTTGTCAATTCAAAAGAACTTTTTCTTCAGTGAGCGTTTTCCAATATTCATCCATCTAGTTCACTATCACAGTGTGGTGGCAGGGTTTTGGGCAGAGGACCCAGGACAGAGGGGGAGATTTCCCTATTGGACAACTGCTGTTTTTCCATTACACCCCCAGCTGGGAGCTTCCCACTTGCCCACCACGCTCTCAAATCCATATCCTGCTGAGCTGCTGCTTGCTAATAGGAGAGCTGTTACAGGGCGTAATTGACTTCATCAATTAAGAGACAGACGCCACGCATCTGCCAGGTATGGAGATGCCTTAAAGTGTGCTGGAGACTTCTGTCATACTTTCAGTTGTGTTAAATTTTACAGCGAAACAATGGCCAAGCAGTAGGCAAACTAGATATTTTCATACGTACAGAGATTATTTGGTCTAAAAACATCTGGACATACAGTTAAATAAATCCCGACAGTAAATGTGTATTGGACAGTGTAAAAGTGTTACTATTTCCTTTGTTGTCTTTCCTTCCCTCTGGCAGAACCATACGTATAGGCACCTATCGGAATTTGAATTGCCCTACTGATGAATTACTTCATAGTGTGAGTATTGTGCACAAATAGTTCAACATTCATCTTGAGCACAATATGTGGCACAATGCACTGTATTTGTCAGTGCTAAATGTCTCGAGGCAACAAAAAAGCCCTGTTATAACAGTAACAGCTGCTCTTATACTGTATGGCACAGCAATGACATCCAAGATGGCTGCCATAGCTTGGGGAAAGAGAAGGTGGGAGGGTGGGGGTTGGAGTTTACAGTACAGGGGACAACAGCTGGATGACAGTCACAAATGAGTGAACAAAGGCTGCAAGACTCAGCCATTTATTATGGCATAAGTAGGCATTGTTGTTATTGTCGTCGGTAGAGAAAGGAGGATGGAGGGGAGGGGGGTGTTTGTGTGCGTGGGGTTACTCAAAAACAAAGTGAAAAAAAAACTAAAGAAAAGAGGGAAATGCAAAGTGAATCACCTCAGACAGAGGTAGACTTTGAAATCAATTATCGAGCAATCCCTGCTGTGACAAGTGCCTCAAACACTTTGCAGTGTGCGCACACACTCTGACACACATGATGCACACATGAAAGCCACACACATTCACACACACACACACACAATACAACACAACACACAATGATTCAGTGCCTCCCCACACCTACACACCTAACAGGGAGAGAGTGAGAGGAAGAGGAAATACATCACAGGGATCCTCTGCTGCTTTCTTCTTCTCTCTGTCTTGTTAAATGTGATGGCTGCAAGAGCTTGTATTTTATCTGGAAGTGGAGAGGCATTATGAGTTGAAAGCCAGGGCAACTCACTGAGTGCTTACAGAGCAAACACTGCACTCAGCTTTTAGCAACGATAGGGAGGGAAAAATGCAGCAGTGTATGCCTGAGCACAACTGTCTCATGGTCTATATGAAAACAGATGGTTTTATGTGTCGAAAGCGTGAATGCTCCTGTGTGTCTGCAATGCTGTCTTACCCATTAACAGTGGCTTTACCGTTACACTGTCTTACTGGAAAATAGCTTTACTATTGTGTGTTTTACAGTGTAATTACTCCGCAGTAATTCTGTTTCAGTATGATAATGTAACTGCTTTATGGATTGTTTCACTGTACTTGGGTTTTATTGTATGCAATATCTGCTGTTTACAGCACTACTGAGAATACTACTGCAATTTCAAAAATGAAAATGGTTCATAATTTAACACATTCACTGAATTTAAACTCACTGAATTAAAAATTTAATTAAATTTCATGAAAAAGTCATTACTCTGAGTGAAAAAACATGATTTAGAGATAAAATATTTGCTCAGATGTGTTTCATTTAAATATAGAACATGTCACAGCTAACCTAGAAGCCAGTCTGCACACATTTTATTTGTAGCAGAAAGTTGGACTGAGGACCCGCTGTTGGGAGCGGATTATTTTTTGCTTGTGTTTAGCATGCTTAACCATGTGACCTTTATCATAAACTTAAATACAGCAGTCAGAAACCTCCATAAGGACTTCTTCAGGTGTGATTTGATGTCATTTTTAATACAAAGTCAGCTGAAAAAACTCAAGTTAAGCAAACTACTATGGGGTTTTGAGTTTGTAACAGCAAGTAGAATTGGGCTTTTCCAAGGCGTTGTATCTGCTAAAGCTAAAGAGGCCAGCACACAGGAAGAGACTAGCAATGGTGAAAAGAGACCATGGAAAAAAATATTTAAATCATAGTCAGCAAGTTGTGGCAATGATAGGGCAAAAATAAATAAATCAGTAAAAAAAGAAAAAAACGTTGGCAATGTGAAGTGGGTCAGAACCGAGTTGAAATAATTTTAATTTAGAATAGACGTAACTGAGGTGAAGACCAATTCATATACAGCTTTATATACAGGTGACTGTCATAATGCAAACACAGCATTCCTCATGTTGGAACATGTTGGTGACAATGTCAGATATCAGTGCTGAATGGATTTCTGATCATTCGCATCCAGGATCTGATAGGAAAGCCAGGACACAAGAATAAGAAATATAAAACAGATCCACCATGCCTTTCATACAGATATTTATACGTACACAGTGTAGCCAGGCAAACGTATCTATTCCTTGAATAAGTGTGAAGATGTCGTACTTCTGAGAAGAGTAAGAGAAAGCACTTCTCATTACAGCATATGAGTAACACACGACGTCATACACATGTCTTGTAATTTTGGTGCAATGTTTCACGCTGCGTAATGGAATGACTGATTACCCACGTCCTTAACCCTAACCATAACCATCTCACGTGTCATTTAATGCTGTAAAATGGCACAGCAAGCAAAATATTCCCGAAATCACATAATTCAGAGGGAAACAAACTCCCACTTCATGGTCATTGCCATCTCTCTTGTTTAACTCTTACCTCTCATTCTCTCGTGGCAAATACCAACACATATCGACTTCTTTCCCCTCGCTCTGTCAGAAGCTCTTCCTTCTTGGCAAACATTCACCTCACTGCAGTATATCCTATTCTCTCTTTTCTCTTCATAGTTCAACACTCTACCCTCTCTCCACCCCTGCCGAGAAACCCACTCTCTGTCCCACAAAATGAGTCATGTTTTGTGTTCTTGCTGTCTTGGGCTTTTCAGGCAATAGCAATAATCATAATGCCGCAATAAGAAGGTGTTCTTTGGAGAGGCCTTGGCTCCGGGAGAGAGTCATTCATTAGGCAGAGGCAGCGTCTGCATTTGGACTGATGATCTTATATTCTCTTGCTGGCACTCCCACTCAGGGATCAGAGAAGCCTGGTTAATTTGTTGTGGTGACATCAAGACAACATCCTTTGTGGGACACCCATGGAAAATTGATTTAGGAATTGCGTTGCAATGCTCCCGGAGGCACATCGCTGACAAATAGGTAGATTCTGCATGAATACACAGGAGAAGCGGTGGAGAAATAAGAGGCGTGGAGATCAGCATACTGTAGCAACCTTGGGAGACAGAAACTGAAACAATAAGAATTAACAGAAATAAGTAAAAAAAAAAAAATAAAAAAAAAGAAACAAACAAAAAGAAAAAGCACTAAAGCACAATGAAAAGATTTTTCAAAAAGTGGAGTTAGAGAAAGACTCTGGTCCACTGAGTGGGAGATGTTTGCACTGGAGGCAATGAGACTGCTGAGGTGCTGCTGCCTCAGGCAAAGACCTGGGGAGACTTCAGTGCCGGCTAGGCCTCCAACCTTCTTCTCCTCATAGCTATTCGACACAACATCGACCTCCTGCCAAAAGCCAGAATCAATGGTGCCAGATTTCAGCTGCAGAGTTGTTTACCTCTGCACTGTTTATTTGGTGAACCTTCAAAGGTTCACCACTGAGGCAAATGATGACGACGAGCTCAAGTGGTTTACTTACGTTTGTTCACACTATAGAAAAACGCTAAATGCTGTGAATCTGGCTTTCTTACTTAAATATACTTCTCTACATGCAACTTTAATTGTGCTTCTTCCCTATTATGTATACTTGATCATCCACCTTCCACCCAGGCTCCACAATAGTGGAATGATGGTTAAATTTCAGTAAGATTAAATTCATAAAGAAAGAGAATTGGCTACAGAGTTTGTGAGATGAAACTTAAAGTCTGCTGACGAGGAGCTTCCAACCTAACCTCCCCGAAAAGTGCTGCTTGGTGTTTTTGTAGACAGAGGTCCAAAAAGAAGCTTATTCAAATTCTTGCTGTAGCCAGGGTTCAACAAAGTATCGCCTCCCAGCTAATTTTGGACTCAGGAGCTATTTGTTCCATGCTGTCTCAGTTGGACTGTTTTAGCATTCTCCACATTAACGAGCCTATCATAAATCATGTGAAATAACAAATGGACTTATCCTCTTTAGATAGTGCTGCTCCTCTCGACGCCCAGAACAAGAAAAGCAAAGGTCAAATGATTAGCCTTGGTATGCCTGTGCGCCTTTAATGATTGTGCCGAACCTTTGTGTTGGGCGCGTGCCTCCTCAGCACATGTAGCGCTTGTTAAATACAGAACAGAGAGATAAATTAATGAAGGCTTACTCCTGCTGCTTCTTTGGCCTCTGCATAACCTAGGAGTGATGACTGAGCAGAAATGTGGCCACACTTTAGCTCTACTCTAGCGCTGTGTTAAAGTATGTACAGCCTTGCCAAAGTCACTTAGCAGCCACACAGTATTTAATGCAGCACTGTGTGTTTTTACAATAAAACTCTCAAATGCTAGCTGCAAATAACTGACACACACTCCGGAAGAGATGCTAAATCATTAATGTTTTTTTCCACCCATCTAAACCACCATTAATCCTGAATGTACTTATTCCTTCTGACAGCAACACGAAAGATGAAATGAATATCTACATCTCCCATGTTGCATTAGCAGTGTCAGTTTAACTTTAGTCCACCTTTTTTTATAAATACTGGATGCATGTTTGTCGTCTCTCTCGGCTGATTTGCCGCTGCTTCTTCTCGTTTGAGCTCACAGATGTCAGTTTATTAATGTCAGATGACATGAATGGCAGATACAAAAGGTTACCGAATATAAGGCACATGTTATTAAGGGTAACTGTACAGGCTAGAGCAGGTCAGAGAGAAAAATCAGACAAACAACAGACATTTTAGGTGATAGAGGAAACTTTAAGCTGCAGTGTGTGATTCCATCCATGATGTATTGCTTTGAAAGTTTTTGTACAGACATTTGGAAGTATAACTGTTGTTTCAGTTTCATTTTGTCATGAACAATGCTGTTGCAGTTACAGTTGTCATTGGAAAAAAAAACTCATAGTGATTATAGTAAATCCTTTTCCATATAAGAAGATGGTGCAAATATACATTTATTTTATAATAACCTACAGTGCATTTCAGGTTCAGTAATTTACCTACGTTTGCTCATTTATGTAAAGCAAAAAACATAATCCATGCCAACAATTTGAATTTTAATCTGGAACTGAGACTGGTACAAAAGTGCATTTTGGCAAAAGGCTTTCCCCGTATCATAGGCTGTTGTTCATGTAAATCGTATCTGTGAGGAACTCCTCTTCAAAGACTATATCTCATCATGTTTTGGCACCAGATGGTGTGGTTTTCTCGTGGAGAGCAAGGGACCTCTGTGATCCTGAACAACAAGCTGATGCGTTCACACATCGTTTTCTACACAATGACACAGAAAGCACTGGGTTCCAGCTGAACCTCCCACTTCCAATGCAACAGATTAACGTAGGCATAAGAGAAAAGGAATGGAAAAACACTTCCAACAGTTGTAAATGGTCTTGTATTTATATAGAGCTTTTCTACCTACTGACACTCAAAGCATTTTGCAGTCACAATGATTCAGGGTTCAGCGTCCTGCTTAAGGACATGCGGTCCACCCGGGATTGAATCACTGACCCTCAGGTTTGTGGACATTCCACTCTACCACCCTCCATGCTTGTTGGAACACTTGCTCATGCTGACTTACTGCATAAACTGTACTGTCTCCCCAGGATTCACAACAGCCACTTAGTCTACAGCCAACTGCCGTGTTCCAATTTTCAAGCTTATGGCCAAT
Source organism: Chelon labrosus (assembly GCF_963514085.1). Lineage (NCBI taxonomy): Eukaryota > Metazoa > Chordata > Actinopteri > Mugiliformes > Mugilidae > Chelon > Chelon labrosus. The sequence continues at coordinate 24,272,885 of NC_140352.1, forward strand.
AATTAGCATGGCTACGGGATGCAAAGTATGAAGGCAGAAAAAAAAATAGCATGCATGTACTTAGGTACTTTCCACCACTGTCATGCAGCATGCCATATACAGCGTGGGAGAAGAGGAAGAACTGAACAGGGAAATGGAGCTTCCCCAGAATGAAAAGAATAGAAAGAACTGTGATGCTGGCAGTGTCTCTGTGTGTATGGACTGAGAGAGCGCTGTGTAGCACTTTATAAGGATGCAGGCTTGAGTCAGAAGGAGTACAGCTCCCAAAATGTAAGAATACACTACTATGCAGCTAACCAACAACAGGAAAAGGGTTAATGTATGATTGTGGAGGATGAACAGTATGTGATAAACTGTAGAAGCATGTAACGTCTGCTTCTGCACCAATAAGTGAATGTTAATTTTTGTTTCTTAAAATAAGCTCTTACTATGTACTTTTAACAAATCTTTTTTTTTTTTTTTTTTTTTGTTTAACCACAAATGGTCATGCAAGAGTTAGATAACTTAACATGGTTTTAGTGTACAAGTCAAACCGAGTCGATGACAACTGATTACAGCTCTTGGCTCTACTTAAAAGTCATGACAGACTCTTTTTTTATCCAACTAATAACATTTCAAAAGTGTCCCGACCTATTTGCGATATGAATTAAACTCAGTATTTAGTCGGACACTTTAAGACATGATTGTAATCTAATAGAATCAAATCTAATCCAAACGAATCTGATCAAATCAAATCAAATCAAATCAAATCAAATCTAATCTAATCTAATCTAATATCAAAACCAGATACACTGTCAAAATTAGGCGAGACAGCAGACATCGAAATATGCTATACAAATGAATAGTATAATAACTTCCAGCCTACAGGTGGAGTTAAGGGTCATCCTCTCTTTGAAGCTTTCATGTCAGGCTGTTACAATATCTTCCAATAATAATGCATCACGCCCTGCGATAGACTGGAGACCTGTCCAGGGCGTACCCCGCCTTTCGCCCGATGACAGCTGGGATAGGCTCCAGCAGACCCCGCGACCCTTCACAGGAATAAGCGGTTACGGAAGATGAATGAATGAATGAATGAATAATAATGCATCACATATGCAGTTACATTGCCTTTGATGTTGTTACTTGATGACCAAGCTTTAAACTCACAGCAAACCATGTGAGACTGCAGCATTTCTGATAGCAGCGTACAGTTTGATTCAGGGCTATAAAGCACTGTTTGAATCCAAAGCAGACTATGCGTTCATTTTGAATGAAGCCACTGTGTATAACATACATACGCTGTATTTCTAGGTTAAATATTCTTGCTGAATGACTACTGCAGTTCTCTGCACAGCGTGAGCCCAGAAAATAGCGGATAATCGTTGATGGTTACACTCAACTGCATGATGTATGTTGTAAAGATGTAAAGTGAACTCGTGAAGAGACAAGAAAAAAGGTACCGGAGCAGATGTAGAGAGTGTTTTGACCCAAGCCACAGCAGCTGTTTATGGCCTGTCTCTACCTGTCCATGTAGGAATGTAGGAGGCAGTGTGTTCTGCTGTGCTGCCCCCATATTAAAGCCCCAGCCATTAAACAGCACTCGACCAAAACAGTAGCAGCCGCCCAGGAATTAATTGAATATAAGCTCATTCAGCACATGCTGTGATGTGGCATAATTACACACACATACACACATTTGTGTTTCCCTCACTTCAGAGGACATTATGCTGACTTACATTACCTTCCTCTGTCATATTGCAGCCGGCTGATAAACTCTCCCATTCATCCACAACTGAGAGGTGAGATTTGTGGGTTAAGGGAGAGCAACTTGGTGAAGTACACTCAAGGTGTGGCGTCTTTTGGCTATGTCGGAGTAGCCACCCAAATTACCTTCAAATCTGGTGATAACTCAAAGCAAAACCTGACTAGTTAGTGGTCACGTGACAAGTCATTGGTCAAAATCATAAATCATTGTCATTTTTTTGCATGTGTAATGCACAATTTTTTATAGTGGGCGGCACAAAGGGGCATTTGAAGTTCACATTATTTTTAAAATAGATAGATAGATAGATAAGTGAATATTAAAAATTTAATTCAATTGCAATGAAATCTAATGAATTTACAACCAATAACCAAACAACTATGTGCAAATGTGCAAGAAAAACAAAAGTCCAGAGTGTCATCTGTCACATTCGTGACCTCCGTAAATCTGTCAGTATCAGATTCCACTGGTCCTGAACTGATCCACACAGACCACTTTACTACAACAGGACTGGGGTGGACTGTAGATGGTTGCAGTCAGTGACTCAATCTAAAGTGATCTAGTAGCATGAATTCTGTTACATCTATGAAAATAAAGCCTGTATCTGATCTGGGACCACTATGGAAGTGGTCCACATCAGACCTAAAAAATAATTGGGCTGTTTATGCTGCTGTCTGGAGCCACATATGGGAAAAAACAATGTTTTGGGCAACTATTGTCAATAGTCTGAACATAGCCTATGGTTACTGCATTCTATAAATAAAAATGCTTGATTTGTGGCCATTATGCAAATGGACAATACAAATGTGCAGCTAAAAGCTACACATGGTCTCATTAGTGCAGAGACATTGGTATCATGGACATTTACCAGCTTTAACGTGTCAGGTAAATTGAGTCAAATATTTATTCGGATGATATTTTAACTTCTAGGTGAAAACTTGTTTTTACAAAGTAACTATAGTTTTACTATGGCTGTGCTATAGACTGCAGCCACCAATAACATTACTGTATACCATAACTGCATAATACATACACACACACACAAACAATACATAATACATAACTTCACCTCTAGCGTCTATACAGCTGCTCTAGTTATTACCTTCTTGTTTGTTAGCTGTTGCAGTTGGAGTGAGCAAAGCTCAAACCTGATTAACAATCAAGGCAGAGCTGCTTATTTTCACACTTCTGTTTGATTCATGATCCGCAGGCTGCAAGTCAGTGCAGGGTCACAAAGTCTTTTCATGAGTTATGAGAGTATTTAGTGGGTACTAGAGAGCCATTAGCGCTGGCTAATCACCACAGGTGTGTATATGAGTCTGCCCTGTGGCTGAGGTTAATTGCAAGTAGGAAGGCCTCGGATTCCAGCAGGGGTCCCAATAAGTGGAGGGGAGGTGAAAGGAAGCGGTAGACAGGGGTCAAATGTCAGAGACCTGCTCAGGGCAACTTCTACTGTATCTCATTTCACAATCAGGGTCAGTGGGAGAGAGACTTGACGCACACACCCACACACAGAAACTATGGTATATGCTTAAAGCTAATGCTAAAAAATATGAAATACATAAATAAAATAAAAATAATTTCATTCACCTTCTTTATTGTCATGGTTTCCCACTTCCCAATCAGCCGGTGAGTATGTATGTAGTCCTCTCTTTCCCTTTGATTGTGGTTTCTTGTCATTTCACATATTCATCTATTCTGGATGCACCTGTTTTTTTTTTCTTTTGTTTTGTTTCCTGTTCATGCCTCCTCCAGTGTCCTGCATTCAGGCCCTCCCTTCCTCCTAGACATTGTGACGATTGTGTTGGGGTTGAAGCAGGGATCTCGGAAATGGCAACTTCAACACAGACATAGAAGTTACAAAATAAAAATGCAGCAGTCCAGTCAGCGGGTACTGTCAAAGGAAGGCTGTGCTGTACGGTCTGGAGGAAGAGTACTGTCTCTAAACCACTTCTCAGGAGCAGAAGCAAGGCCAAACACTTGAGGTGAGCTATGATGAATCAAAATTTGACATGTTTATCAGAAAAAGTAGCGTAGAGTCGGATGTGCGGTATATAAAAAGACAAACAGGAGAGAGGACACACCACGGTGAAACAGCGTGAGAATATTCAGGACTAGAACTGGGCACCTGCAACAAATCAACTCCACCTTGATCAAATTCTGTTGACAGAAAACAATGGTTGCGGTCCCACAAGCTGCTGTGAAGAAAAATAAGCTGTGTTATGTATGGTACCTATTCGATTCAGTATATTGCTAAATCATAACACATGCAATCTCAGGACACTTTACACTCTACAAGGTTAAGAACTTACAATATTCTGAAAAGAAATCCAACAATTCCACCTAGATTGTTGGAAACAGTGTGAAGGAATTTCATATTTTAGTTTTAATAATTGCAGTCCATAAAAACATGGTACTTCGGTAAGTAAGTGATGTTTGCATTGTTTTTTCTCTCCCATATTTACTACTGGGTTTATATATAAATGGCCAAGAGACACCAGCCACACAATCAGCACACTGCCACCTACTGAAGTCTCTGTGCCCTGTTGTGGACACGGAGCTTCTGTGTAACACTAACCATAATCATTAATCAGTGTGTTTCAATAATGATTGTGCTGTAAAAGTGCTGCGTGGAGGATACAGTGCTTTGCTGTATTACTCATTGAATTTTCAAGGCTTGTGCTATGTATACGGTATGTCACAATTCTGCGGGCATGTTATTTATCACGGAAAATGCATGTTTTGCGCAACAAAAGAAGCTGAAAGCAGCTTGATGCAGCGCGCCGCCGAACCACAGCTTGACATAAAAAAGGTGCAGCCAGACAAGAATCAGAAAGCAACCTCTAAAATATTCACTTGACCTGCTTTGTTTGCTCTCTTCCTCCCTCAGGCACAGTACGTCCTTTCGCACTCTCTTTTGTTTTCCTTATCATTTCTCCTCTGCTCTTGACCCCCTTTTGGCTTGTGGTTAACACACAGGCCTCAGACCAAATCGCATCTATAGAGTTACACAGCACTATGTATTGAAGAGCATCACATAACTGCCAATAAGCCAAGCTGTACACTTATTCTTCCTTTTCAGGCAGCTGCACGCATTCCAACTGATATTTCTGAATTTCCCTCATTTTTCTTTTTCATCAATATACACTTCACTGCAGCTTTGTATAAGTAAAAAAACTAATCATTTAATTAAAGGGCAAGACTAGTTTATTAACCATTTCAACCGTTATCACTGCCCAGTCTCAGCCAAGAAAAAAGCACTACAGTTCATTCTGTGGAGGAGCTTCGACAAGTCTGAGAAAATAACCCTATGAATGTCACTGTGGTGTCTTCAGGGATATCTCAGCTGGGGCTCAAAGACGGCTGTTTCTCAAATCACTCTTCACTCTTTACACAGCACGTCCAAACATTGCACAATCGAACAAAAAAGTAGTGTCATGTACCCTGTATTCTACTGATAAATAAAATTCTTCACAGTCTCCATATTCCCCGCATATGATTTCAATTTAAAGTATTTAAGGTCTGTCTCAGTTGAAGTAATAAGATGGATAGTTGTAATGGATATAATGGATGAGTATTTCATATGGTACTAAATTAATCTATGACAAATTAACCTAGTCTTGAATACAACCTTGATTTTTTATTTATTTTTTTATTTTTTTCAAGAATCCTTTGTAGACAATGAATGAAGTCTGGCATCCATGCACATGGCCAAATAATTGGTTTCCTCCTTTGTAATGCTTTAACAGGCCTTTAATGCGGCTGTCTTTTAGTTATTGTTCCTTCAGTGGTCTTTCTGTCGTTAGTTTTGTCTTTTGAAAGTGGAATGCATGCTGTGTATACTCTAGACACGCCAGGATTCTTCGGGCCATTCAGGTCTTCTGTCACATCATGAAAAAACACAGGTCACTATCTTCCCTATTTCCCTACAACATCTAGACTAATAAGTAGGCTCCCCTCTCAGGGTCTGGGGCTGTTTTGGGAGGAATCTGGTGATGGTTCAGTCCTCTCTTGTCCTTGTCTCCCAGATGTAATCCTGCTCCTCCACTCTGGGCCTCCCAATCATCCTTATTCCCTAAAGTTAATTTTTAATTTTATACTGTTGTGTGTGTGCGTATACCATAGTCACCATCAGTGTTATCATAATCTTCTTAACTATTGTTAATATTACAAAATACCTAATTAGTTGTGTCCCTGTCCTGTAAGTGTTAATATAAATCCTACTATAGCTACCTTGCTGTGTCCATGTGGGGAAGAAATCTCAACAGCTGCAATTTCAGAAATCTAATCCAGTTTTGAATAAGTGTTGCTGTCACTTTGTGATGTCTTCTGAGAGTTCAAGATTACTGATTAATGCTCTGCTCAAATGCAGTCCAAGTGTTTATGTTGAATACGCTTTACTTTCTTTGAGCTGTGTCCATTTGTCTTCTCCCTGTCCTCTTGTTCTACATCCAGTCCCCAGAAGTGAGTATTTGCCACTACCACTACACCGCTGTGAGGCGTAGTGCCAGTAGGTGTGCATCTGCAAACCAACACACACACTGTCCTTCTCTTCCTCCCCTTCTTGTCTTTCTTTCCCTCTCCACATTCCCTTTTCTTGGTCAGTGAACCATGTGTCTAGCCACCAGGGGCATGACCATTAAAGCCACTTCAGCAGGACAGAAAAACAAAAAGTGTCACATCAAAGCGCGCTGTAAAACAGAATGAATAGATACCGTAGCCACGGTAGGGAGTCGTAGTAACAAAACACCAACATCGTGTCCATTTCAATATCTCTCAAGCTAAACACTGTCTGGCAGTGCCGCACTGTGAGGTAAAGCGGAGTATCTAGGATATACAAAAGCATATTCTGTGTCTGCAAGGACTCTAGCCATTATGGGAGTCAATTGAAATAAGCACATCTACACACATACAAACAAATATTCATCATTCTATACTACAGTGCCATAAGTACCTACCCAGCCATTCTGTCATATAGCAACTTTACATGCTGTTACTCTAAATGAGTAGTTGTTTTAGTTGCACAAAACTTATTTTTTTGGCTTTAAAATATACTATTGTTAGGCAAAGATTTCTATAAGTGTATTTATTTATTTATATTAATTTATTATTTTATTTTTTATTTTTTTGCTGCCCCATCAATAACAAAATGATTACTTATAGGAATTTATGTATGTACAAGAAAAGGTGCAAGGCATTTACATAAGCAATGACACCCTCCACCAGGCAAAAGAGGTTACTGTAATCTAAGTAAAATAGAGGTCGGTATACTGGGTTAAATCAGGTCTTAAAGGAGATTTTTTTCTTTTTTTTTGCAGGTGGTCTGTCTTCTATTTCAAAACTGTGCGCTGACTTTGCCTTCTAAGCCATTTGAGCCCCTGCCTCCCCTCCCTGTTCCCCTGAGTCTCTTGCAGTGTGACTGACTGACTGGCTGACAGAGAAAGTGCTGATTACAGGTTATCATCTCCAGCGAGGGTGATTAGTGGAGGTGCAGAGCAGCCCAGGAGCCAGGCTTGTCAGGGACCCTCTGAGGGGTATCAGGGGGGGCTACTGAGATACACCACCAGCCCAACCAATCTCCATCCACCCTCAGGCATAAAGAGGATCAACCTCCCATCACCCCTCCATGCTCTCAAAAAGTACCATGGAGAAAGGGTAGACAAGGGGGGCGAAGACCTAGAAAGGTAGTTTTCAGGAGGGACTGAATGGGACAGTGGCTTTCAGTATTTTCAATGCAAAAGCAATCCCTGAAATTTGAGATCACACCTGCTCATTCACCAAACTGACAACAGGTCGTTTATTCAAGAAACAGCAAAGATCATTGTAGTTTCTAGCGACTGATCATGTACAAACCCCACAGTGCGTTCTAAAAAAATATATCTGCTATCTTATATTAACAATATGAATGCAATCAAACAAACCTGGTACATTTGTAAGTCATAAATGAGGTAACAGATAAAAGCAAAAGGGAACATGTGAAATGGAACTGTCCCATGATGTATCAGACCACATCTCATGTGTTTTATTGCAACAGAGATGTGTGTGTACTCATTCAAGTTGAAGAAAGGAGACTCTCAAACCATGCCTACCTACCAAATCTCCACACACCTGGCCATTAGTTCAGTCACTGGCTCACTGTAGGCATGCAAACCCATTGTACTTGCTGACTGCACTCTGCACTATGGGCAAACCACTTTGCTGAAAGCTTTCCTGAAATTGGCTGTTGATGACATCCGATTGCTTCAGAGCGAGCCTTTTTACTGAATAATTTGACCTTTTGCTTATATCATCTCAGTTCTTATGTCATTTATTTCAGGATATTGCTTAAGTACATTTTAAAAATGTGGTTTGTGAAATTCTCTTGTATTTATAAAGCGCTTTTCTACCTATTGGTGCTGAAAGCGCTTCACAGTCACATTGACACATCTGCCCATTCATTCACACAAGCACACGCGCACTCTCACACCAGTGCTAAAAGACTCTTCAGCATGTTTTCTATGCACCAGGGATTAAACCGCTAATCCTCTAGTTCATGGGCATGCCGCTCTACCCTCTGAGCAACAGCTCCCCCATTATTCTATAATTGATCTTCTTGATACAACACATAATAGTGGACGTATGCAAAAGTTATTTTAATCACATAGTTTTACTTTGACTTTTGTTCTCCTGTGCAACTACAAAACCTGTATTATACATTTTTGGATATACAGTATAATTCACATTCACATTCAAACTTTCTATACAGAATTTGCCCAAACCCATGTAACCTGTCAGATGTGAAAAACAAACTGTACGCATCAATGTTAGGGTATAACATTTACATTGTACATTTCACTAACAGTATCTGTTGTTTCCATTACAAGCACCAGAAAACCTGTGACAATGACGACGTCAATAAATGTGTGTAATGAGGAATTATGTGGTAAATGATAAGAAATTCGGAAGTAACAGGAGTAAGGACAGGCAGTTGAAAAGAGAGGGGGGGCTTTTCCATGCTGAAGTGGACAGCATCGTTTCAAACAACAGAGAGAGTCATAATAGCGGCCTGCCTGCCTCTAAAAGCATGAGTGTCGTTAAATCAATAATTCATTTACTTTAATGAGATAAGTACTCGCAAAACTAATTGCACACCGCCCCATTTAGCCCAGCCAGTCAGGGCCTTAATGCAAAATATCTCATTGCTATTGTAGCTGCAGGACAGACAGAGAATGAGAGGAGAGATGGATGAATGGAGTTGGAAGGACTCAAGAAGTAACACAAAAAAAAAAAGTGGAGAAAGAATTCAAGGAGCAGAAAAACAAGTGTGGGAGAGAGTGAAGATGGAGAAGGTGTATGGAAGGGTGCTATGTAAAATGAAGCATTGCACAGCAGACTTCTGAGAAGTTAAGAACTCTCTGTCTCCCTTCAATATCTCCCTGCTCTCATCTACGACTAGTTATATCATGGAATCAAAAGTAATGCAAATAATACATTTAATCATCTGGTACACTTTCTAGGTAACACTGATTCAAGTCTGATAAGCTTGGTTTGGCATTGTGAGGGCTTGTTTAATGAGGTCCTGCTTTATTTACTGTCATCACTGGTTACTGGTGCTAACAATAAAACTCAACCACTGTACCTATAAACTGTTACATAGAGAGGATACTCACCCTGGGTGACACAGGGTATCATGGGACTGACAGAAAGAAAACCAACTATTCACACTGACGTTCCAGTCCAGTATCCTTCAGTAGTATCTTCATATTAGATGACTCTCCAGTACTTGATTTGCCTCCAGTGCCATCATTGACTGTACAGAGGTGTGTGTCCTGTATAATATGTCTGACTTTTATGCAGCAGATCAAGATGTGTCTCCCATCACTAATGTACATTATAATGTTCAAATATTTTTATTGTCTTTCAAAGAAACCCTGTCTTCTATATAAAAAAAAATAATATATTTTCCTAAGGAATGACAGAGAAAGAGCCAGCAAACATTCCATAATTCTTAACGGTTTTAAACTGTACAATAAACCATGTAATATGTTGATATGTTGACATTTACTATCTAAAATCCAATATCCATTTGCCAAAGTGCAAATGTTGCTTTTCATTGACATAACTGTATACGCACCCTTTACATTCTATGAAGAACTTAAAATCTGCTTAAAGACCCTACAATAAATGGGATCAAAACCTTGTATATTAAAGTAAAAAATCTTTCTGCGTTACAGCAGGGGGTCGTGACATTTCTTCATATTTGTTTTATATTTTTTTCCCCACGACAGACTCACATGTCTTTAAATACACATTAACATGAGTCCAACATATTATGGCAAATGGATAAGTGGAGGCAGAAGATGTTAACTTTTAGTCAGAAATACACACTTTCAGCTGGGCACCGATTCACTCATATCACGAGACAAGCCTGGACCTGTCCCTCCAAGCCTCCTGTACAAGAGTGGAGGACCTGCCCCATATCGCTGCTGCGCCAATCACGATGCCACGTGTGACATCCTGGCTCTGTCAGGTACCCCATGACTGACCGAGAGCCGGTTAGTCCACAGCTGACGAATGTGCCAGACACAAGGATGAACGCTGCAATATTATTTGAAAGGAAGATACATTTGTAATAAAAATAAAAATAAATCCATGAATCCTCCTCTAATCATTTTTGTGAGATATTCCTGGCTAAAACACTGCAGCTTCTATCCACAACAGCCAACAATTAAAAAAACTCCACAAGCACAAGAGATGCAAGATAACAGGCACGTAGTATTTGTCTTTGAATAGTTTAGTATTGAATGCACAACCAGAAGGTATGTTATGTCATGGCACAAGGCCCAGTTTAATATAAAACACAATTTTATACAATATATATATAGTAGGGGGTCCCTGCTCCATCTCTCTATCGGTTTGGGGGTCCTTGGCCTGAAAACTCAAAGCATACTGAACTTTGATCCTGTGACTGACTAAACTGCTCAACAATCACTTTCCTAAAGCATCAGCTGTATAATGGGTAAACATCTGCAGGCCAAACAGCCAACTCACCTTCAAATCTCCTCCAAATACACACCACACGTATTCGTCCTGACCGTGTCTAATTGCACAAACAGTGCTTTCTCCCATTTTGATTAAATCACAAGAAATTATTCCCAGTGGTGTCCTGACAGGGCTTTAACAATCACCTTTTCATTTCTGATATTGAGCAGGGCTTCTGAAGTGATCAGTCTTTACAGAGATCCACATCTCATAGCTCATCCTGTGTGTCAATGGGCCTGTAATGGATCACAAGGCTGCGCCGCACTACGCTGACAAGAAGAAATTTGACTACACAGAATATGTGCTTTCTGCATTTTTGTCCAGTTTACACACTAAGCACACAGGTTAATATGGACATGTCCAGTCTGCTGCAATCAGATGAGACAATGGCAAGCTACAAAACTCCTGTGGTCCTGCAGGAGGTATGTCCATTCAAACATTATAAAACAGATATCCCAACAAAAATACAAACTAAATATGGAAGACATGGTTGTGTGTCGTATTTCAAAAAGTCCTACAATGTAGTATTTTACACAAATCTAGATTTGATGTCATGTGCAAATGTCAAATAATCAGGAACAGATTTGGAAAACTTTTCTTTTTCCTCAAAAATATTAGAGGTGGATCTGTTGCTTGGATGACAAATATCCATTTGGACAACACTAGCAAGGTTTCACAGTCGAGCGCAAAAGATGGATACACGCTCTGTGATATGCAAGTGCTTCTCACTGAGATGTAGTGGCCTCTCCCTGTCTGCTATGTACGTCAATAGAAAGTACATTTCTTCTGGATGCTCAGACAGCCAAACCACAAAGCTGATCAATGGGACCACAATCCTGGACTTGGAGCTGAGCAAATCATAATGTCATGTGTCTGCTTAGGGATCCAGCTGTCCACCAAAGACTCCTCCATCACGGCGGACAGAGGGATGGCCTGTCAGTATGGAGGACAAGTGATACATGGCGCACACAGACGGGGCCAGGGATACTGAAAGAGGGATGATGGGGATGGATTGATAAAAGAGAGGGGTGTTGTCTTTATCGCAAAGTGAGTGATGACTGCATGCGTGACTCTGTGTGTGTACAGCAGTTTCGCTGTCTGTCCTCACATGTCTCATATGAATTTGTCTGCTTGTCTCCTGTTTGCATGTCTTTTCCAGGTCTCTTCTCATCTGATCGATGAATATGGTTGATGACTGATGAAGAGCTTTGGAAATGATGAAATCTCTGATAATGACTGTCGCTTGTCACAGAGCTGTCAAACAGCAGTAGCATTTATGTTACATGTCCCCTAATGCTTTCAGACAAAGAAAAGGTTGGGATGGCGAGTCAGGGTAGAAAGACAGAGATACATTAAGTGTATTTACATGATGCAGAAGAATCAGAATACCATTCTACATTAACGTGTATTTTGGCCCTCAACCTAATCTTAAGGATTTTCTTAAAGAACCCCTGTTGACATTTCCTTGGGTGATAAATTGCTATGAATGCTTACAAGTTGTAACACAATTCAAATTTCTTCCCCAAAGTCTGTTTGGAATGCACAATCTTGTGATTTCCATTAGGTGTGAGGCCTTGTTAGCCACTGTCCACCTTGTAGTGCTAAACCCAGGGGGACACTAAACTCTCTGTGACATCGAAGTGATCAGTTGAAACTGGCCAACACTGAACAGACAGCTTTTTGCCGCATATCTGAACTGAATTGAACATTCAGTTCCAAGGTTTGTGTTTTCTGCTGCAGGCAGGAAGAGTAACCTTCTTTTTTCTGGTATATTTTCTTCACTTTCTGTGTGTGTGTGTGTGTCTGTGTGTCTCTCTCTGTGTGTGTGTGCGCGTGTGTGTGTAGTTGGCATGAAATGGCCATGACTCAGAGCTGAAGACCCAAGATGTGAAGTCCTGAGATACCCACTGTGGTAGCTGTCAAACTTGAATCTCTCTCTCTCACTCATACACACACACTTTCACACCATCAGGGACTTCTTGCTGTGGGGTAGTGGAGTGTAGGCTCTTAAAATATTCAACAGGTTTTGATACTGCCCCTCCCTCCCTACATCCATCCATCCCTGTGCCTGGAAAAAGACATCTCACACACTAGGAGAGAAAGATTTGAGTTCACTTCACTCGCTCGGCCTTCACTGGGAAAACACCATGCACCATTGCATGGGGTAGGTGTGACACACACGTGCACACAGTCCCACACTTACACACGCCTCAGTGGAAATGGCAGGGCCTGGCCTGACATAAAGCACTGCTGAAGCTTTCACCATTCAATATTATGGATATACATTTCACACTCTGCCTTGTGAACTCCATTTACATGGTTGAGGTGTTATCTGATGGTCATACTCTCTACAGAGTGTGTTTATCTCTGTGTCTCTCTTTCTGTGGTGTGTGTGTGTGTGTGTGCACGTATGTACAAAGACATAAAACTAGCCCCATGCCTCTTTCTAAATACCCCCGAAAGGACCGTGCCATTGATTTTACATATGAAACCATCACTACTGATGAAGAGCCATTTAGTGTGTCAACAATATGAGAGAGAGAGAGAGCAGAGAGAGCTTTGCTTGGTATACAAATGATCCCTCAGGGTAACATTATTATGTCACCTGTTCAACACCAGGCTGTATATCTGATTCATCATCCATACGCCCATGTACCTGTTCAAACATAGTCTAGCCTCCACGTTTGATTAAAACTGGACACACTATAACAACACACACTATAGAAGCACAAAACCCAGAAGAACAACAAATATATTTTCAGATCTAAGCCATATGTTAGAATTTTATCAGAGTAAAAATGTTCTTAGATAGAAAATTAATCACAATACCAGTGTTGTATGGTGATAGTAGTGGCACTATTACTTATTATACGTAACATACGTACACTGGATTTGCTCATAGAAAGTACTCTAAACTACCACTGCACTGTATAAATATTATCATTCCTTGGTAAGCTGCACTGAGCTCTCGTGTCTGATGCAATGATCTATGATGTCTTTCCAACCCTACTAACCTATTCACATAGAGGAAATAGTTGTGGTGGGTGCACTGACAACAACAAGTGCAACAGGTGTGAGGAGAATATTGCATGATTGTCAAAATTCTTTACTGGACCCTTACCGCTTCACCCTGGAGGTAATAATCTAGTCAATATTATTGTCGTTTTAGCAGCCATCTGCAGAATGAGATGCAGAAAAAAAAGTAAATAAAGTAATAGAAGAAAGTAATAAGAAAGTTAAAAGAATTGAATTATAATAAAACTATATTACATAGAATTATATTGTCAGAGCTCCAACTCAGTTTATTGCTATTTACATAATTTATTAATTTTTCTATGATTTTGATAGATTTCTGTTTCCAAGTGTGCGCCCTCTGCAGATGGTGGGATACCATCATTATCATTCCAGTCAAACACACTTTAAGGACGTTGACACATTTGTATGTTAATTTAATTTTATGTTTACTATACAATAAATTGTAGGCAACAGTGAATTGTGAACTCTCTTGGGAATTATTATTTGGAAAGAAGGCTAGGCATCTGACGTACTCCACTTGCACTCCCTATGTGGTAAAAACAATTGAAGACTGGCACAGGGGCTAAAAGTTTCTTGTGACAACAAATGTAATTCAAACACTATTTACAATACCATATATACATAACAGCAATATTAATGCTACTAGAACCCTCTTTAGGAAGCCAACCCTGCTGTAGTTGCGCTACCAAAACCAAAAACACTGTGAGTTTGCCTTCCAGGTCACAGGACTAGGGGATGGCTGTTGACCTGGATAAGCAGCCGGAAATTCCAACACCAACACTGTATATTAGAACACTCAGCAATGGAGTTTGGTCAAGAACTTGAGAGTAACTTTTTAATTTAACAACTTTTGTTATGGGTAGTTTTTGCTTTGTTTGTTTTTTATTTCATTCTGCTGCCAGTTTACGTCTCTGCAGCGTGTTGTTGGGAGTTTCAGACTTTCAACCACCACAACAACCACAATGAGTCCCTTGGATGAAAGCCACGAAGGGATATTGCAGTTTGGTACAATGGCCGTTATAGTGTCTGCTTCTTCCCGTTAAAAGGGAGTTTTTCCTTGCCACCGTTGCCTTCAGGCTTGCTCTGGGGGTTTCAGGCCGGGTTTTTGTAAAGCGTCTTGAGACGATTTGTATTGTTATTGACGCTATATAAATAAAATTGAAATTGAAATTGCTGCATTGTATAGAAGACTTGTTTGTGTGTGTGTGTGTGTGTGTGTGTGTGTGTGTGTGTGTGTGTGCGAGATGGGGGGTCTATGAGTGTGTTTATCTCAGCAGTGCTTGCTTCACCTGGAATGGGGTTCAGTATTGATTCAAGACTAATTATAGTAAAACCTAACAATACACTAACCCAAAGATGCATATACAGTAGATAATCAGTGAGAGACTCCGTTCACCTTTCTGTGAGAAAATAAACAAAATACATCACCGTAACAGGATAGTTCTCATGATCGAGTTAAACATAAAAAGGAAAATGTAGACTGACTTAGTTCAAAAATGTGGCTGTGACATCAAAAACATTTAATAATACATGTCTTTCAGCTGCTGTAAAAGAGAGTCAACAATGAGTGTTTTAGCATGAAGATGTATTTTTTTCACACTTTAAATGAAGAAAGTGTCTTTTAAACCCTCATATAAACATGCTGTATGTGTATGAATGCACATGGATTAGTAGATTGACTGACTTCCCTCAGCTAACCTCTCTCCTCTTCACTGTGTGGGCGCAGGCAGGCCTGGCCAGCAGGAAAAGAGAAAATCAATGCTTAGCGTCTCAATGAATGTGGCGAGTGCTGGATTGATTGCGACTCTAAATTGGGTCAACAGGATTCTATTTAAAGGGCAAGACCCCTTAATCATCTTTTTAGCTGAGATAGACTCTCAGGCACGCACTGCTCCTTCACTATCACGCTGTTATCACCACCTCAATGCAATGAGACCCACACAGGAGTGCATGTCTGCCAGTGCGATATCTAAGTTAACAGCTAGCGGAACCAGAGAATATTATCTTAATCGCATTTCTAGAGTTAAACACTAGAATTATGCACTTTATTAAGTAATGGACCACGATCCTCATTAGCATACATTTCATTGGACAATGCAGTGTCATGTCAGATGATGTTTCACTGCACTGCGCCAAGAGTCGGGAGAAGTCTTGATAAAATAACCAAGAGGCAGTATTTTTTGATGTAGTACAGTTGGTGATCAGACACAGCCTGAGGCTCTTCCACACTAAATTCAAACCCAGCCAAGTTATGGGGTGTTCGGGTTTCTTTTAAGAGTTTGTTTGAAGAGTCTGAAAACTTTGACTTAATAGCTTGTAAAGCTAAAGTCATTATGCAGGGTTAGGGTTAGACACATAAGTTAATAGGTTAATAGGTTAATATTGACGCAAGGTATCGTCAGCTCCGTTTATGTCTTGAAAACTCATTCATTGACTGATGTGTCTTGCTATAGATAGCCGATTATTCCAACTTTAATTCTGCATGCAACTCATTCGTGATGTACAGTAATCTATCCAGCGAAAAATCCTGTTCTCATCAAAACTTCTGTGGCAAGAAAATACTGCATCACAATCAAACTGATTAAAGATTTTGTTTAAGCCACGGACTGTCAGGACAGGAACTACTCACACACCCTTGCACTTGAAGCTACCCCTTGCCCTTTTACCCTCCACGACATTCAATTGACTGTAGAAATATGGTAAGGCAGCCGATTCCATTAACAGATCTGTTTATTTAGTTTCTAAAATGGCTTTCTGTAACAGGCCCTTCAGGGAGCAGAGAAAAAGCCATATCAGCAGCTTTCCCCCCATTGCCCTCGGGCTCCATATTTGTGTGAACATACAGAGTTGTGTGTGTCTGTGCATCTTGGTGGGCGGTGACTGTGGGATAAGCAGCACATGGTATGTACAGAGTCAATGACTTGCGTCTTCACACAACTAATATAGTGCTGATATGTTTTGGTGCTACATCCCAACTTCCTTCTTTCTTTTCTTTTACATCCTTCCGTCCCACGGTGCATGTGTGTATCAGGGGTGGGCCAGCCAAAAATGTGCATTCTGACTAATCAATTAATTGCGACATTCATTAACTGATAAGTCGATTAATGGGTGTGTTTTTCATGGGCAAGCTGACATATAATCAGAGGCAGGTTTTAACAGCAAACCGTTCGAGCTGCTCATTACCACTGGATTCACTGCACCCACCAGAGACCTGATCGTGTGTGTGTGGATTTCTATGTATTTATAAACAGCATTCTGACTAGATCTCTGAGAAAATACAATCAGTATGTATTCGTTGGTAAAAGACGATTTCTTTGATCCAATAATTTCTTTGATTTGTACCATAAATTACACATATATTTGTCCATTTAAAATGTAACGCATGCACTCTAACCATGTAATCTCCATCCCGTTGGTCCAAAATTAAATAACTCAGCAACTACTGAATGGTTTCACATATTTACACATATTCGTAATTCCCAGAAGATGAACACTGCTGACATTGGCACACCTTAAATGCAGTTTATGCCTCTGCAGGACATTGATGGCATAACCTACACATGTAGCCTTCGCCTGTGCGAGCCGTTTATACTCGCTCTACAAAAATGCCACCCAAACGCTAGTTGGCGCTGTGTCTTTTTTGCCAGTTGGGTTAAATTTTGTTTCTACTTCCTGCTTCACTTTCAACAACTGAAACTTTTGCCAAAATTTCTCCAACACTTTGCCAAAGTCAAGTCATACAAATGTTTGTATCTCTGAACGTCGTCAGTTGACCTTTCCTCGATGTGTTCCATCTTTATTGATCCAAGAATTATTGTTTTCTGATTATTTACTGATCCAATTGGAAAATTGCGGAGATGGGGAAGCAGCCGGAAATACTAAAACGGAAATACACTACTACCAAGCGGACCAATCACAGCTCATGCAAGAGCCTTTGACAATTCTTAATGTTGATAGTGATAAAGATATTGACAGTGCACACAGAAATGTACTTATTGCTGCAGCAGGGATGAAGAAGATCACAGAAAAAAAAGCTGCACCACAGATAAATAAAGATAAAGTGTCTTCATTGGTATTGCTCACTAAAGCATGGTGGAAGGTGTCTTGACTTTGAACCCTTAGCTGTGAGGATGTAAGCTAATAAACACCACCGTCTTTGCCTCATAAATCAGAACGACTTGTCAGCAATTGCGGTGAGACTCCTTAATGTAACCAGAGATGAGGACGTGTGGTGCGCTCGTTAGCCAAGAAGGCGCAGCACAGAGGCACGCCTGTGATCTGGTAGGTTTGTTTTCTGATTATTTAATGATGCTCCTGTCAGTGAACACACACACACACACACACACACACACACGGAAACACACATACACAGCGATAGCGTTGTAGTGTTTATGACTCCACAGCAGCAGAACTAACAGAGGCATGATGAAAGACAGATGAAGTAAGTCAGAGAACTGTCAAAAGGGAATACACAGCGATGTGCCGCACACAGAGACAGGCACGTACTGTACACGCACACTCACATATAGGCACAGTGTCTCGTGTATTTAGGTACACGAGACACAGGTGGCCCAGAAGAAAAGTCGTAAAATCTCATGTAACACCAGAAAAACACGTGAATGCTCTACTGTGATACCTAAGAGCAGTCACCCACACATGACGACTAGGAGCTCACCTGCCATCTGAGCCACAGCTGCCCCAGCCTGAGCAATGACATCTCCAGGTTTGGGTATGTTGATTTTAAATACTTGTGTGTTAAGTGTTATTGCATTATCCCTGCAGCCTTACTATACTATCCCTTACCATTCTCCATTCTGATCAGAACACGAGTCTACCAGTCGGAGCCATTTAGTTGTGAACAAATTCCGTTGATGAGATGACACGAAGATGACATGTTGCTTTACTCTGCCCAAACAATGTGACTGGCCCAGCATATCTTTTCTGGGCGTAATCAGTTCTCAACGGGGCGACTCCAGAGCAACTTCCCTCTACAAAAAATTGCTGGTGCAGGACATTATGCCGAGTTTCCAAGCAATTATTCCTGTGCATTTGTGCCTAATATTTTATTTGCTCTTACAAACAAATTCACCAAAGCAGAAGGTATATAGTGCTGAAATATCTGTGCAAATTTGTGCTCTGTGCTCAAAGAGTGGTAAAAAGTAGAACTGATTGGAACTAACAAGCAACTGGAAACGATTTTGATTAAAAGGAGAAAGTGCATATAGCTAAATGGTATTACATGGAATGATATTAGCACTGTGGAAATGGGAATCATCTTGAATTTAATTATGTTTGCATCATGTAACCCCCCCGCCAACCAAATTTTTATTGCTGTGCTTGTGAGACTTTGATCTGTCTGTGCTGACCACACTCCATGCAAATATTTGAATGCTGATTTTGTATTTTGAATATATTATATCCAAATGCAGCATTAGAAATAATTTGTAGATAATCTGAATCAGAAGACTCTATTCGATTTAGTGTATATAAATCAGCAGCTCAAGTAGTGTATTCATTTACCATAAAAAAAAAACACAACACAAGACATTCTAACAAAGGCGAGAGCCAAGAGACACTGCACTTTTGTGTAACGCCATGCTGCATGCACATAGCCTGTTAAGAATCAAACCAAAAGGAATGAAAACAGTATTATAGTTGTTAATACTGACTGGTCAATATCAGACAGAATCATTTAATCTAACACTGCGTTATAGATAAAGTGAATGTTAAAAAAAGTGTCTTTGTTCAAATGTGCAATCAAGACTTTACTGCCAGATGCAGATATGAATAGGACACGATGGTGAAACCCAGACAGACGGACAGGCAGAAAAACAGGCCTAACCAAAAACCATACACACATTTTTCATTCCAACATGACAGCTTGGCCACCTGATAAAGACAGTAGAAAATCTTTAATGCCCGGTGTGTGTGAGGCAATCAAAAAGAAGTAACCCTTCCCATTGAGCCACGGGGAATATATTGAAGAGATTCAATTAAGGATGCAGAGTGATGGCAGGGAGGGGGATGGGGGTGGAGTGGGGGCTCAAGGGAGAATGAATGGATGGATGGATGGGTCTAGGTGGTCTGCCAGTCAGACAAGCACCAATGCACACAGATGGAGAGATGGGTGTCAACTGTTAGGACAGGTGAGCTGGTGGAACCAAGTGGTAAAAAGAAAGGGTGGATAGCGACGGGGAAGAGGAGGGGAGTGGATGGAGAGCCTCTATCAATCACCCAATCAATCACTCACTGGACCAAATGAGCCTCAGCGACAAATGGCACAGTAAGCAGGTTTCGGTAGAGGCGGCGAGACAAAGCCCCCACAGAGATGTCTGGGATGACACAACACATAGCTTTTCATAAAGATAATGGCTGCTCTAGCAAGTACAGGACAGCAGACTCTCTTCAAAATGGGTCTATACATCTGATGATGCATTTGCTCCTACAGACCTGAGGTTGCTCCAAAGACTAACTAACCCCCCAACATCAACGTACACACACACAACGCACTCCCACACAACCACAAACACTCAAACATTGCAAAAGCCACTTTTAGTTAAGACGGACCCTTGCACGACAAACATTGCACAACTATTTGTACACTTTCTCTCACGTTATCTTGTATTGATGATGGGAGAGTCTGACCACTGCAAAGGGTTCATGCCAGTGTAAAGCCAATGCAAAGCCTTCTCCAGGACATCCAAAAGATTCTCAATGGGGGAAAAATGATACGTTCAGTTCACAGTTCACAAAAATATGAACATGAATGAACGGCATTCATTGAACACGTTCACGCACAACACTGCCTCCTACATACACTTTGTAGTGCACTATTTCTACCACACAGACTTGGTCCACATTATTTTATGGTAGGTCATCTCTAGTATGGACAATAAAGCAACCATCGTGTTTGCATTAGGAGCTTCATGTTCTTCTTCAATTGACAAGGATATAGTCTACTGCTGTTAACAACGTCCCATCCAGCACGGCATAAAAAACGGATTCATAAAAATGAAAGAATAAAAACTGTACACACGCTGTTAATCAGGTCATTTTACTGGACATACTAAAGGCAGAATTATGGTTAGGAAGACAACAATGAACCTGTATACTCAACTTGATCTCAACCTGATATATCCTAATACCACGTGCATTCTTGAACAGTCATGTCATACATAATCACACTAAATAAAATTCTAAATTAATAAAGTCTTCAGGATTTCATGAGTTCTCAGAAACTCCTAGAACTTGATAGTTGCACATTTACAGCTCCAGAAGGGTATGCTAAGGTAACATACCATTTAAACTTAATTTGTTAGGCCAAGTTAACCATGCAGCCTAGTCAAACATGTTGTAGCTTTTACTGGACTTAAAACTTGAGTTGAAATCCAATCCCTTTAATCGGGCCATTATACTACATACATTTGTAGACCAATATTATCGTGGGTATGTACAACACCATGTTTCGTCAAACCTGACACAGCACGTCTGTGTTGTTGATCGTACAGGTGATTCAACTTTGGTGCAGCAGACAGTTTTTACAGAATACACTTTCTTCACTTAGCAAGCAAAGCTCACTCTGTTACTGTCACTGTATGCTGCTGATCCGTGTGAACGGTATGTACAGTGTATACCAGCCTCTCCTGTACTGGGAGACAAATAGGGAAAAACTGTGAAATAGCAATAGGAAAATGGAAGCCTTAATCTCTGAACACACACTACCACGTGGCTCACCGCTCTCTGCCTGCTAAAACCCACATCCTGTGGGTTACACATGTTTCGGGTAATCATACATGTTCATGGGAGCACTGAACCATATCTACTCATGCTGGCTATGATTGGATAGGGGGAGTCCCAGTGCTCACACACACACACACACACACACACACACACACACACACAGAAAACAAAGGCAAATCGAGTCCGAAAACATAAATGCTGTCAAGCCTGGGAAAAAAACAGCAAGGAAAGACAAAAGGAGGTGTAATTAAACAGAGAGGGAATGATCAGAGCGAGCAGGGTGATTTGAATACATCAAATATGAAAAGCACTGATTTCCTCGGACTGTGTCCAAACAAGCTGCTGCTTAAAATGGAATTCCTTCTAATTCGGGCTCCGTTTTCCTCCACCAGGGCTCAAACACTGCGCCTTGCCACTCCAATCCCCCATGGGACTCCAATAGGAATCTAATTAACCAAGATCAATATTAACACCACCTCTTTCTCCTTCGCTCTTCTCCCCCCTATATTTTTCCATACCTGCATTTGAACAGGAGGGAATTTCATTTCTCCAGCCCGGAGATACTGTCATGAGAAGGAAGAAAGAGGGGAGATAGGGACAAAGCCCGTAAGAAAAGAAAATGGAAGGAAGAGCAGCGGCAAACAAAAAGTTAGGGGAATAGAAATTACAAGAAATTATATGAACAAGTAAAAGAAGTAAGTAAGGGGGGGGGGGGGACTGTAGACCGAAGCAGTGATGGAATCGATAAGAGTCTGTAAATGTCTCTTTTCTATTGTTTCCTTGAATACAGACAGCTTCAATATACAAAAGCAAATGCCGGTAACTGAATCAACAGATTGATGGTGTTTGAGGGCAAACAGGCTGTCGGCATAAAGCCAGACATGGAATGCTGTTCTGCAGCAGCTTGCCCATTCACATATTCTCCACTAGAAATACACGGTAGTGCATCTGCTTTATGGAGATGTCATGACTATAGGGGAAAAAAAAAAAAAAAAACATGAGAAAATAACTCAAAACAAATAAGCTTGATTCCAGTGTCATTGTGTGCTATTAATTCAAAATTACTTTCATTTGTTCTTCTTACATTGGCATGAACCCTCTACTTATTTAAGATAATTTATCCGCATGTTCAATTCACACTCATATCAAACACACATGTAACGTCTATTCGGTTGACTAAAGATGTAAGCGGCAATGAGACCAGAGTGACAAGTAGCTAAGAAAAAGAATGAGGATGTATGGGTGAGAACAGAGGAGGATGGAGAGGATGAAAGGTAGATGAGGGGAGGAGAGAGAGAGAGAGAGAGAGAGAGAGAGAGAAGAGGTGAAGCAGTGGGTGATGAAGGTAAAGAGGGTGGTGTAGTAGCTGCAGTATGCAAGCCCTGGAGCCCTCATGCTCCCCTCATTAGCCACAATGGTGAGCTGGGAGAGTGATCAAAGGCCGGGCGCGATGAGGCCGGGACACAGCTGTCACACTGTCACCACCACACTGAGACCGAGAGACACTGACACCGACAGAGGGACGGAGGGAGAGAGAGAGAGAGAGAGAGAGAACGAGAGGGAGACGGAGATGGAGCTGATGGTCATGTGGCAGATTTGAGATAAATATGGATGGAAGAGAAAGGAGAAAAGAAAATGGGAAAGTGGAGGGGTACAGCTGAGAAGAGATGGGGGAAAAAAAGAAGATGAGCGGGTAAGAGAAGGGAGCTTAAAACAAGACGAGAGAAAGTTAGAAAGAAATTAAGTACAGACAAGGGATACGACAAAAATAAGGGGAGAGGACGAAAACTAGCAAAGATGCAGCACACATCTGTCACTTAGACTCAGTCCGGTGTTCAATCCCCGCCTCTCCCATTGCCTGCCTTCTCTCCATTGCTAATCATTCCATCCAACCAAAGAGATGAATGGAACACATCTCCATCCTGATCTCTCTCTCCCACCAATCTCTGTTACACTCCTCCTCCTCTGTCCCTGTCCTAATCACTCTATCATCGACCTGAAGAAGAGGAGGGAGGGATGTGATGTGATGGAGGGAGGGAGGGAGAGGTGCGGGCTACCTTCCTGCATTAGTAAATGAGAGAGGGAAGGACGGAGCCCTGCTGGAACAGAAGAATGGAGCAAGAGGAGGGAGCTTAATGAGTGAGCGAAGAAGTAAAGGAGCAGGGACCAGAACAAATCAGAGGAAGAGAATGAGAAAGAAATAAGGAGAAGAGGGGGAGATTGGGCCCAGCTCATTCACATTCACTGAATCACTGGGAGAAGTAATGTCCTGAGCTCCCCAGCAGGAAGGCACGACTGTGTCAGTGGAACACAACAGAACAGAGGCAATACAAGTAGGAGGTGTGAAAGTGGACAAAGAGCAAGAGAAGATGAGATTAGGTTCCAGCGATGATCTCGCAAAATCGTATTCACAATTTCACTGCTCTCCAGAAACTCTTCTGAAGTAGTCGTGCAGTTGTACAGGGTGTGGTAATTAAATTGTGGTGTGTTATACATTTTACATCTCCTCCACAGAGAAACTTTGGACAAGAAACACAGTCAACAAGTTGCCAATGAATGCTAAATGGTTACAAGTTGTGTTACTTGTGACCATCTGACTTGTAATCTGACGATTTAGTAATAAGCAATGTGTCATCAATATCTTTGATAATACATTAAGAAATTAGTGATGGAGGAACTAAATATTGTGTAATATGTAATCGTAGTTTTGGAAGTTTTTAAATGTTTTTGTAGGCGTAGAAATAAAGCAGTGTTAAAATACAAGTATTAGTAAAAGTCCTGCATTTAAAGTCTTTAAAAATTTTGAATACATGTGGGACACCACTGACCCAGACCCAGTGTCCATGCCTTGATAGCATAAGGGAGAGCACACATGATTAGGTGGGTAGTTTTAATGTTGTGGCTGATCTGTGTAAATGATAGCTTGAGAGTCACTGCACTGAGTACTTTAACTCTAAATCGATGCAGTTCCTGATTATACTTACCTAATTTTACTTCAGTAATGTTTTAAATGCAAGACTTAGGCTAAATAGGTTTAGCATTAACTTCAGCAACAGGACTGAATATTTTCTCCTTCCAAGCCTACAGCCTTACATGAGCTGCAGATAGACAGAGGAGGATGGGGAGGATGAAAGGTAGACCAATTGCGGAACAAGTTGTGTATCAATCAAGGAAGAAGTGACTGTCTAACTTAAAACCCAATTTCTCCTCTTGTCTTAAATGAAGTATAATTTGGGGAGGGAACTCCCAGGCCCTCGTCTGTTTAAACAGATCATTGTGGCCCAAATGGAGTTTACTGAGCAGGCTCTCAGAGCTGATCCGTTGTTCAAGCCCAGGATGGAATCTCCCAGAAGTTAAAGTCGGTTGAATTCCCCTTTCCTAGACCCTGGTATAAACTTTTGTCTGAGTAGTGTGACAATAATAGCTATTATCCAATAACTGGACCACAACCTCTGGTCCACATTTTTAATAATGGGTACCACCACCTCCATGGCACATGCCACAGGTACTGTCCCCAATGTCCATGTGACATTGAAAAGAGCCCAACTATATCCAGTGATCTGATGCATCTCAGGATTTGAGGGGCCGTCCACACAGAAACGCTTTTTGGTGTAAACGCATTTGTTTTGCATCGTTTTGGCCGAGTTTGGTTTCTTCTAAAGCCGATTTGTAAACAGCGCTCAAGCTTTATGCGCATGCTCCGCCTCTTCCTCTCCGTTTTTGGTGAATTTCTGAAACTGAAACAGCGCCACCTATAGGCCTGGAATATGAAGTAGCGTTTTCAGTCTGTTGAAACGGATCTGTGTGGACGCGGATATCCTTGAAACGATGCCATTGGAAACGGAGAGGGAAAAGATCGTTTTCGTACGTGTGGACGTGGCCTGAGATTCAGGATCTAAAATCTGAAGTCATCAATAATGTCAAGTGACTTGAGCCCACACCTTTGTCTACCAAAACCTCAAAAGCTTACCTGTAGTTGTTATTTATCATCGATTTTGTCTCTACACAGACATGAAATGGAAAAATGACAGCTTGTGGTTTTAAAAGAGACTGCACAGTGTCCTGAGTCACAGACAGATGTTTTGTCAACCCATCCAACCAGACCTCCTCCCTGTGCAGCATTTATGGTCCTATCAATTATTTTCCTCCTTTGCTTCCATCATAATTACTGCAGCTACTGGACGCTGCTGTCACAATGAAATGTAAACATAGTAATATGATTACTCACAAATGGCTTGCACAAATGGCCTATGGATTTATTTTTATGGGAGGACAATCTCATTGCTTCATTACAGAAATATTAATTCAGTAAATAGTGTATACTGAACTGTATAATAACAAGGAGAACAAGATGTAAATGACCAAAGTCCAGCATTAAATACTATATTTGTATTATGATGTCTTTGTATATCTGATTAAATGTGTTACCAATCAAAGTGCTAAATCAACATACTTGGGGAAAACAATAGCAATTTTACAAATTTCATGCTCAAGGAAAAAAAAAAAAAAAAAAGAAATCCGCCTAAAGTCCAAAATGAAGCAATTATTCTCGACTTTTCTGGTCTTGTGGAGAGTGAAAGAAATAGAGAGAGACAGTGAAGAGACAAAGATAAAAGGGCACGGGCTAGCCTTTTCCCTCAACTATTAATTATGACTGTCTCCACTTAGAGGTCAATTACCATAAATCAAAGTTAGAATAATAAGCCCATCAAAGCCCTGTGAAGACACCGGCCTCTCCGGTCTTATCACACAGCTTCATCGTGTTTTATGTTCATTACAGCTGATTCCTCTCTTTCCTATGGGTATTGGTAGCGCGTGAGAATGTGGTCCAATCACCATGTCACAGCATCCGTTCAGATTTGATCCTACAGGTTTTTATCATCAATAAAAAGAAAAAAAAAACATGAAAGAAGCTACAGTAATAGTTTGACAACTTGCATCTGAAAATTTATCACAACGTTACATTGCATTAAAATGATAGTCCTTAGTCAGAGCGGGTTTTTCCTTAACAATTTGATGAAGTTCTAACAGGAACGGAAAACTCAGACTGCCAGGCGAACCTCTTTTTGATAGTGTAATTATTCCTATCTTCTATTTCTTTATATTCTTTGGATATCTTCCTCTTTAAGGGTTTAGTCAAATGTTTTAACAAAGGCCTTTTCTCTTTGTTAGTCATATTTGTTAGAGCAGGACCGAGGGTCAGGGATGAAGCTTTATATTCTGAATTCCAGGGTATGGAAAAGTCAAATGATTCTTAGTTAACAGAAAATACATTCCACTGACTTTGGTGCATCTCCACTGTGAAGTCTGCAGTTTTGCAATCATGTTGACAGCCCCAGGCAGACTTTCTTTATTGGTTCAGACTGCACTGCTCAATATTAGACTAAGCAACTTGTAGCCTTGTACTAAGCTTGTAGATTTATGAGTTGTTGCATACCTACTGTATAAAACAGCAAGTGGAGCTGACTTGGCTGCATCCGTAGGGGCTGTGCTGCAGCTAATCAGTAATGATGCTAATATGGGCTAATAAGTTAGCATAACAAGTGGGAAAGAGAAAGGCACAAGCTGCATTAGCATACTGAGAGCTAATTAGGAAGCTGGTGATTAAAGGGGAGACTAAAGCAGGGCTGAAAGCTGTATGAGGAATTCTTGTTTAGCCAACTTTCTTAAACTGGGACAATGGTATAACAATGAACAAACATCCATCAGAACTCTGTCAGGTACGTTTATCACTACTGATGTCAAACACAGACACGCAGCCAGGGTTTAACATTCAACAATACTGTTTTACAGGTTGCAAAGTTTGGGAGAAGTACAAACCACAGGCACATGAAGGATTCAAATATGATGTAGCTAAACCCACCTTCACAAATACAGGCATGACCTTTGACCCTTTGGAGCCTCAGATTAGCTACAATTGGGCAGATAACCCACTGCACCACAAACACAGTTTCACTGTAAGTTTCCATTATTTTGAACTGCTGACTAGTTACTGCTCTCTAGTGAAATATAGGGGGCAGGTTTGCCCGCTTACCACTTGCAAGGTGGAATGCCAGCATTTTTATTTTTTTTTTTGCTCACACTGAGCGGGAGGAGTGGTTCATCACGTTTACAGGTCTGCAGTCTATCAAAGAACAAAAGACTTGGAAAGACAACAATACTCAGATGACTATATTTACATTGAGAGAGATGCTGGTTGCCGAATCATGGTTGCTGGACAGCAAGAGTAAGGATAAGGATAAAGACAAAGAATAGTTCACCCCTATTTAGCACCGTTTTACCATCTGATGAGTTAATCTTTATTAACAGACTACACGCTACAGGCTTTTAAGGTTTTAGAGTACACGGAACAGAAATGGAACAAGTAAAAGTTGCCATCGGCCTTAGAGCCTAAGACAGTAGACTTGGATATACACTTATCCTGCCACATCTTTGCACTGTATTTCCCGTCTTGGATCACAGCATATTTTTTATTTTTTTTTCCAGCAACTGGAACTCAAGTTGAAAACAGTATTCGCCTGTACACACTCCAGAAACACAGTCCAACCATACAATTACTCTGAATGGCATTGCCTTGGCTTCTTGCAGTGCTGAGAGGAATCGTAAAGTTATTTTTTCACTAAGTCTCTATGACTCCCTTTTTTTACCCGTGCAATATTGGCAAAATTAGGTACATCCTAATTTTGCCAAGAGAGAGACTGGTTAGTAAATGGTAAATGGCATTTATATAGTTTTTCAGTGATGCTGAAAAAACTCCTTATCCATATCAGGAAAACACAATAGCTCTTGGCAAAACCTCCATCAAATCAAAATTCTACAGCGAGAGATTATATCACTCCCCTGTTGCCTTCTTTTCATTGCTTCCATGTAAATGCAAGAACACAATTTTAAAATGCTTCCCCTTATATAGTTGGTGACTAATCCCCATCATATCTTAAATAACTCATAGTATCAAATTATCCTAATAGAATGCGTTGCTTCCCAGAGGTGCTGTTCACACATGCAAATTAGCTAAGTGAAACACAAAGAACTGGGTCACGATTAGGCACTGGATTTCTACATTTTTTATAATGGTGCAACATGACACATTTCCTAACTAAATGTAATCTAGATTCAAATACAGTTGAAACCAGATGTTTACATACACTGTTAAAAGACACATAAACCTTTTTTCCTCACTGTCTGAAGTTAAATCAGACTAAACCTCTCCTGTTTTAGGTCAGTTAGGATTACTAAAATTATTTCTATTTGCTAAATGCCACAATAATGAGAGAGAGAATTTCTTAGAGAATTTTTTTATTACTTTCTTCAAAGTCAGAAGTTTACATACACAAAGATTACTATGTCTTTAAACAATGAAGGAAAGCCCTGATGATGATGTCATTTGGAAGCTTCTGATAGGTTAACAGACAACATTTTAGTTAATTGGAGGCACACCTGTGGATGTATTTTAAGGCTACATCTCAAACACACTGCTTCCTTGTTTGACATCATGGGAAAATCAAAAGAAATCAGCCAAAATATCAGGAATAGAATTGTGGAGCTCCACAAGCCTGGTTCAACAATTCAGTTCAACAATTATACGCAAGTATAGACACCAGGGGAATGTCCAGCCATCATACCGCTCAGGAAAGAGACGGGTTCTGTGTCCCAAGTTTTGGTCCGAAAAGTGCGAATCAACCCCTAAACAAAAGCTAAAGACCTTGTCAAGATGATGGCTGAAGCTGGTAAGAGAGTGTCATTATCCACATTGAAACGAGTCCTGTACCGACATGGGCTGAAAGGCCACTCAGCGAGGAAGAAGCCATTACTCCAAAAGCAACATAAAAAAGCCAGATTACAGTTTGCAAATGCACACAGGGACGAAGAAACTAAAGTGGAACTGTTTGGCCATAATGACCATCGTTACATTTGGAGGAAAAAGGGGGAAGCTTGTAAGCCTGAGAACACCATCCCAACTGTGAAGTATGGGGGTGGTAGCATCATGTTGTGGGGCTGTTTTGCCGCAGGAGGAAATGGTGCACTTCATAAAATAGACGGCATCATGAGGAGTGAACATTATTTGGAAATATTGAAGCAACATCTCAAGACATCAGCCAGGAAGTTAAAGCTTGGGCGCAAATTAGAATTAGAATGTCTTTATTTGTCATTGCACAAGTACAACGAAATTAAAAGTACCGTCTCTTAAAGTGCATAAAAAGATGGGTCTTCCAAATGGACAATGACCCTAAGCATACTGCCAAAGTAGTTACAAAGTGGCTTAAGGACAACAAAATCAATGTTTTGGAGTGGCCATCACAAAGCCCCGATCTCAATCCCATAGAAAATTTGTGGGCAGATCTGAAAAGGCGTGTGCGAGCGAGGTGGCCTACAACTCTGACTCAGTTACACAAGTTCTGTCCGGAGGAATGGACCAGAATTCCAGCAGACTATTGCGAGAAGCTTGTTGAAGGATACCCAAAACATTTGACCCAAGTCATACAGTTTAAAGGCAATGCTACCAAATACTAAAGAAATGTATATAAACTTCTGACTTTGAAGAAAGTAATAAAAAATTCTCTAAGACATTCTCTCTCTCATTATTGTGGCATTTAGCAAATAGAAATAATTTTGGTAATCCTAACTGAACTAAAACAGGAGAGGTTTAGTCTGATTTAACTTCAGACAGTGAGGAAAAAAGGTGTATGTGTCTTTCAACACAATGTATGTAAACTTCTGGTTTCAACCGTAGGTGCTCAATGATTGCAGTGCATGAAGTGTATATGGAAGAGTCCTTGTTGAGTCACTGGCCTTTCCTGTCTTCACACAGCTAACACACAGCTCCATCATGGTT
The DNA here is from genome assembly GCF_963514085.1 of Chelon labrosus. Lineage (NCBI taxonomy): Eukaryota > Metazoa > Chordata > Actinopteri > Mugiliformes > Mugilidae > Chelon > Chelon labrosus. Next base: position 24,303,259 of record NC_140352.1, read on the forward strand.
TATGTTCATTACAACCGATTCGCCTCTTTCTCATGGGTTTTCATGGTGTGTGACAATGCAGCTCATGTCACAGCAACAACTCATTCATACTGCATGCAGTAAGCAATGAAGCCACTACACACATACTGTACGCAAAAGTTCTATAACAACATCATGCAAGCTGACTCAGAAGGTTGTCCACGAACCAGAGAGTTAGCAAACTGTTACCCAATACATGGGCCACATGCCAAAGTGTCCTTGAGTAAGACACTGAAGCCCAAGTTGCTTCCAGTGCTTGGCACTGGTGTGTGACTGTGTGTGCACTTGTGTGAAAGAATGGGTAGATGTGTCGTTGTGACTGTGAAGCGCTTTGAGTGCCAATAGAAAAGGCAGAAAAGAACTATATGAATGCCATTTACCATTTACTAATGAAAGATTTAAGGGACAATGTAGTTGTAAGTCAGTGAGTCTTGAGCTGCAGATGGCAGAAGACATAATTACAGTGCATCAACACTAACAATATGGCCAGGGATCCCTCTGTGCCAGTAGCTTTGAATGATTTACTAACTCAGCTGGAGTCTGAGGTTCGACCTGACTCTGTGAATTAAACCCTTGAAGTGTTTTTAAGAATTTTACATATGACTGTGTTTATGAATTTAAAATTTTCATTATTTACTTTTTAAGTAGATTTATTTTGAATGTGGGCAGAGATAGTTCCATGAGTTTTTGGAGGACAAGAATTGTCAGCGGACAATTAAACCTTTGATAATCGAACCCTAATATGTGGTGAAAGTCGAGTCAACTAGTCAATGATGTCACTCATAAAAACACAGTAGAAAGTATTGCTTTGCAACAATGAAATCTATATTCTTGACCTGAATACATATTGTAGTGTCTCACACAAAGAAAGCTATGGAGGCTTTTAATATGTGCCTCTTACTCTGCAAACTCTCAACTCTACCATGAATTCCGTCTCTCACATGGTGTGTTTACTGACATCAAGGACAAAAAAACACTCCACAGATACATTTTTTTAGACTTGTGCTCTGGCTGTTTGAACCGAAATGCTCTTTTTCTTCTTTTATGAAAATTTGGATAATGTCTTCATGTGACAAAGTCAATATTGTGTTATTGAAAAAAGGTAACATTTTGACAAACTGCAGTTGTTCATTTTTTCAGTTTAGCGTTTGATGTGAAAAATATTGACAGTAGCCTTGGTTTGCATTCACTCAGTTTACTTTGAAATGTGATTGTGACTTCATGTAGACTAAAACATCTATTGACTATATGACCACAGTTAAACAAAATAGTTTACCTTTTCTCACTTGAAAAAGCGATCCTCCTTTCTGTCCCTCTGCTTTGGATTTTCCTCCTTGACCCTCCTCTCTCTCACTCCACTCTCAGCTCGCACATTGTTCAAACACTGGTGACTGTATTGGGCAATGGACTTTCCATTAAAACCTTTTGAATAACCATGAAATAGTGTTGCATGGAAGACTAGACGTTGAGCAAATATTCAATATGACCTTTTCCAAAGGCCCGTATTCCAATAAATACTAATTTCCTGTTGATCTAATTAGCGCCTGGAGGAATTTGTCTTCATCAATTATTGAGTAAAAACAGGAGCAACTCTACGGTATGCTGTTGTAATGGATTTATTATGGTTAAAGGAGGGGGAGAAAGAAACGCTGGCTATTATTTATTAAGCAGTGCTGTAATTGTGCTGAAACCACACGCTGATGTGTGCATGACCAAAGCGGTGTAGCCACGCTACAGTGACACATTCTCGCAGGCTTACACAGAAAGGGACAGACTAAACATGTGTTGGCTCAAATCAAAGTGGATACGAAGTGAAAATAAATATAAACTTAAATTTAAAAGCGTCAAAAGCAGTTAGATGTTTCATCATGGTTAAAATAGCAGCAGGTTTACTTATAGTATAGTTTATCATTATTAATGATATTTATTTTCAGCATCTTGGAGAGCTCGCTACATTTCTTCTGAGGATTATGGCCAGAGTGTTCCCTGTGTTACCATGTAATCCCTGCCTTGGCTCCATGATCCTGAGATCAAAGCTCTGCGGGAGCCATGCCATCTGTTGCACCATACATTTTCCCTCCGTATATATATTTATTTTATGTTTATTTGTATCACTTCAAATGTATAGCATGGCCCAGTGCCACGCATCATAGTACATATATCCTAAACTAATGTGTTGGATGGGGCTGTAAAACACACGGGACTCAACAACAAATACAAAAAGGACAGTACAAACAAACATGCACACATGACAGAGCTATGCAAAGGACATTGTATAAGACAAGGTAATGCATGACTACATGGCTAATCCCTCTTTAAATACACTTCCGTTTGCGTTTAAATGTTCCCAGTCAGAATCCAATTTTGCAAGTAAGGAATTCCACATGTAGACCTCCCGAACAGAAAGCATTGATGTACGCATTAAGCTTTTATGTTTGCTTTTGCAGCATTGCTCAGCATTTTACCAAGCTTCCCAAATTTTATGTGTATCTAACAGAAGGCCAATATATTTTGCCTCCGAAAAATATTGAATAAATTTCCCATTAATTTCAAAACAGGATGCTGTGGGCTATAAATTAAATGACAGTTGTGTGGGAACTGGCAAAGTTGTGCTATCAGACATATCTGACAACCCGCTGAAAGACATTAATGTGGTTTTCACTATTCACATAAACTGAAACTCATTAGCAAACCATTATTGATGGGTTCACATGGTACACCGTTGAGAATGTAAGACTTAAACAGCCCTTTTAAATTTAAAAGTTTTAGCACAGAAAATAATTTTGGAAATGTTTTAGAATATAATGATTTAATGTTTTTTTTTAGGTCTAGGAAGACCGCACTGACTAATTCAACTTTATCAAATGATGATGTATGATGAATAAAACTTTTCCATTAAAAAGCAATTAGAAGTCTATTTAGAATAATACAAACAGAACTATGCCAGGTGTACATATTTATTTGACAAACGGCATTCACTAGTGAGTGACAACGTTTTCCAGACCATAGAAAATACAGGCAGGATATTAATTGGCTTCTAATAGCACGCCTGGTCAACTGTTCTTAATTTAAAAGTTTCCATCACTCTTGCCCTATTCCACTGACGGTGGAAATTCCCACTGCTAAAGGAGAGGTTGATGAGATGATTAAGACTTTCTACCCAAATGTCTTTGTGTGATATTAAAAAGGAGAAGCATTGTGAGAATAAAATTTTGAATATTATGACTACTGGAAAGAGAATCTATTACAGCAAGTCTGTGAGTTTGGATTGTTTGCTATGTTTGTTGTTTGTTCAGTAATGCACGGGCAATTTGAACTGATTTTGCCAGAACAGCTTTCTTATACTATTTGTTTGCTTCCACACTGCAGAAAGAATTCCTCTGGCCTCGGTGACTGCTGAGATATATTTATCAGTGTAAATTAAAAAGAAGAGGAAGACGTAAAATTAACACTGACTGGGTCTTGGGTCTATTGACAAGCTCCATGTAAACATCTTGGCTGATTTAGTTAACCTGGAAAGCAGTACCTTTATAACCATTTCCAGTTTTTTCAGAAGTAAACAAAGCAAGCTTTCAATATTGCAAACAACTTACCACTCTTAATATCTTTTTCACTTGAATGATTGCATAGAATCACCTGTACAGAGGACAGGAGTCAACTGAGCAGGTAGTCCAGCACACAACTGCACGCAAAACTGCACAAAGAAAGCAACTCAGAATACGTCAGGATATGGTCGGAGTGATCAGAACTCTTGAATGAGCTCTCAGTTATTCTGTAGAGGGTCACCATTCCTAATAAAATGAACCTAACATGCATGTCTACGTGAGAGGAAACACAGCAGATAAGGGAGAACATGGGAACTTCTTTAGGGGAGTCTTCTGGTCTTTTTCTGGCAGTTCTGAGTTACTGGCATTTCTGTCCACTGCAGAATAAAAATATTTACAACAAGGGTCTCTCAAGCCGTCCAGTATCTGTTTAATGAATTTCCTCACTTTTGACGTTAAGGTAAGGGCTTTTCAGTAAACATTGCAACGTGTCAACGTATTGTATGCAAAACATATTTCCGCCATCAGTGACATTGATGAGTCGTTGCAGCCTTATGGTAATTGAAGTGGAAAAAGAACGTAAGACAGAGGCATGTGTAATTCCTTCATTAAAAACAATACCAGCATGTGGTTAATTAGTGACGTGTTCATGTTGTTGTATGTAAAGCCATGTGGAGTTATGTTACCATATTTTCCGTCACTGACACCAACAGCAGATCAGTGGCAGTACTGCGTCACTGCATCAATGCTTCCAGGTTTGTATTACAATCTAAGATTTCACAACAATATTTTGTTCCTATTCAAGGAGTAATTGATACAACATTGATACAACATTGTTACAATGTTGCGATTCAGTTCATGTTCACGCTGCAATTGAGACAAAGCCACTGTGACAAAGTTCTTGTGCTAACTAGTGGTAACAGCTTTGTGATTCGTCATATTTTGCAGGAAAAGTTGCAGGAAATAATGAAATTGAAAATGACCTGACTTGGGCTAATAGGAGTTTTAGGCTTCTGCATCAGAGGCATAAACTCTGTTTCAGAGTGCAGTGGTGTTCACACCAGCTCAAACGAACTGATCTGAGGGGAAGACACTTGGAACAACAAGTGTGAAAACACCCTAAATTCTAACTTAATGTGTTAAATTTCAATGAGTGAGAGAGACTTCACAGCATCCCACGTCCCACAGTTTGTATCATGTCGCCATGCCAGAGCAAACACACAACAAACGGCATTGTTAGTAGTTCAGAAACAGCGGTAGGTAGAGATCCATTAGAGACAGAATGATATAGGGCAAAATCATGATCAGATCTTGAGTGGTCGCTCAAGGCTCATGTGGATTTAAAACAAGTTGTGAAAACACGTATTTTTAGTTGGCCACTTGTGATCCGATCACTCAGGATGCATGTTGATACCAGGTCTCAACAGAGCTGGAATGGAAACAAAACATGCAAAGTGTCACCTCTACAAATAAATGTCTACACACTAACTCTGCACATATGCACTCACTGCAGTAAAGTACAGTTAAGCCTACAGTTTAAATGATGAAGCAGCAGAAGGCACAGATAAGAATCCAGCCTGACATTTATTAAAATGCTCTTTGCCTTGTGCAGCAATATTGGGACTTTCTCATGGAGCCAGTGGATGAAGCATAATTAAAAAGGTAATGGTGCTGGCAGCGGCCCGGTTGGCATGGCTTGAGGGCAGCCCAACGCTATCAAGGCAGCCAAACACGAGAGCCGATAACTTTCAGCCCATCCTCCCACAGATTCTCTCTTCCATCTAAAGGTATATAACACCTACAGCCCTGTTATGCCATCCAAGTGGACCATCACTGAGCAGAAAGGTGGAAGTCACAGATAGGGCCTTATCTCACAGTTTAAAATTTAATTGTCGTCTTCCCTCTGCTAAGTTTTTCCTCCACCTTCACTTCAATCTTTAATGAAGATTAAGGAGTTTCAACAAAGCGTTATCAACATGAATGAGGAGGAGTGGAGAGACTTAATCAGGGTAGCCTTCACACTCACATGCACACACAGGCACCCACACACAAGTTACTATCTATGTGGGGACCCTCCAACAAGTTATTTTTGTACAACTGAATGTCTGACCCTATACCCTTAAGGTAATTCCAATCCTAAAACAAATGTTCTTGATAGTTTCTTTTTCTTTCACAAAAATAGAAAAAAAGTCAGGAGAAAACACCATTTGGTATCCTTTGAGGAATTTGGTGAATGGCCTTTGTAATTGGCCTTAAAACTGTTGTATCCTGATACAAATAATTTAAGCATACATTGGGAATTTTGACAGGAAACTGCTGGAAAACATTTGGACCTGGCATTCATGTGGATGTTACTTAGGCATGTAGAACCCAGCTAGACCAGACCAGGCACCCCCACCCCATAGCAATGACACTCCTTGATGGTAGCAGCCATCCCCAGCAGGATGCAGCCTGACACACACACACACACACACACACACACAAACGCATTAGGAACAAAACATGAAGAACAGCACAAGGTGTTGACCTGGCCTCCAAATTCATCCACAGAGGGCCCTCCCCTAAACCCATAGGACCCAAAGGCCCCCACTAACAACATTCTGTTGCCAGACACCACAGGACACCCTCAGAAGGCCCATCTCCATTCTTTGATGAGTCACAACTGCTTTGGAGGCACAAGGGAGACCTACACAATATTAGGAAGGTGGTGATAATGTTATGCCTGATCAGTGCATGTAGTGCCTATTGGTACTCAAAATTCTTAACAGTCACAATGGCAATCTATTCATTTGTTCAACATACACACATTTACAGCGCCTTGCTCTGGTTTACTGACTATTTAACTAGGAGAACACAGTGTGTCTCCATAGAGGATTGTAACTCTATATATCTGGGAGTAAAGACTGGTGTCCCACAAGGGTCAATCTTAGGACCTATTTTGTTTTCTCTGTATATAAATAACTTAGGTATGGGTTTAGACCCGGCCAAGGTACACCTTTATGCAGATGATACAATCCTGTATGCTATTGCTCCCTCAATACAAGCAGCAATGGATACCCTACAGATTGCATTTAATTCACTACAAATGTCTTTAATCAAGTTAAAACTGGTATTAAATGCCAAAAAAACTAAATATATGATTTTCACACGGGCATGGTCAAATTTTGACCGCACAATACTGTCACTGGATGGCACTCATATAGAAAAGGTAACCTCATATAAATACCTTGGCATCTGGCTTGATGACAAGTTATCTTTTGATGTTCATATAGATAATCTTTTAAAAAAATTGAGGCCTAAGTTAGGTTTTTATTTCCGTTTAAAGAATTGCTTTCCTTTTACTGCAAGAAAGACATTGGTCCAAAGCACCTTTTTATCAGTATTAGATTATGGTGACTTAATATATATGCATGCTTCTCCGGGCCTCCTAAAGAAACTGGATGTTGTGTATCACTCTGCCTTGCGGTTTGTAATAGGAGCACCTTCTAGAACACATCACTGCATGCTATATGAAAAGGTTCAATGGACTTCATTGCATTTAAGGAGAAAAATACATATTTTAATTTTTATAGCAAAGGCCCTAATGGGCAAACTTCCCAGTTATATTTGTAATCTTTTGTCATTTTGCCCTTCTACATACAACACCCGTTCCTCAAGCAAGCTCCTACTACATTCCACCACATCACGAACAAAACTGGGGAAATCTGCCTTTTCATCCTATGCACCACATGCCTGGAATGATCTACAACATACACTCAACTTGGACTCCTTACCCTCCCTAACTGTTTTTAAAAATATTTTAAAGCTGACTTACACTGAACAGTGTCACTGCTTCTAGTATTTTTATTTCATTCTAATGTATTTTTGGCTCTCCCTAGTCTTTGTTGTCTTTGACTCTGTGTTCTCTGTGTTAGTCTGTTTTTGATATCTTTGCTCTGTACCCATGTCCTATGTTGTATTTCCTTGTCTTTTATAACTTATACTGTATAATTGCTGCCATCTTGACCAGGACTCCCTGGTAGAAGAGACACTGTGTCTCAATGGGACCTTCCTGGTAAAATAAAGGTTAAATAAAAAAAAATAAAAAAAAATAAAAAATACCTGAGCGACCTGAGCCACAGTTGTCCAAATTTACGTAGACATAAATTCATTCACAATACAGTCCAATCAATGTGCCAGGTCTGGAGCAAGACAACCCTCCTCCCTAGATGATTGCGTGGCTCGGTACTCAACACTACACTGCTTCACTTTCTCCTGACAGACAAACATCATAATCCACGGGGCCCCCTTGCTCATACAGATTGTCCATCACACTGTCCATCTCGTTTTGCTGCTGTTTACATATGAAACTGAATCGCACACAAAGGACACTTAATGCAAGTTAACATGCATAAATAATTTGATGGGATAATGGTGTACATTCAAATGAATCGCTTCATAACGGAGACACTTTTAGATCTCAACCAATCAGGTGAGAGGAGCCCCAAATGGATATTGTAGATTCAATTGTGAAACCAAAGATGTATTCAAGCCTAAAGTAAAGCTCCAAACCACACTCCACAGCATCAATCAGATAGAAGGCACCATTTTCATTAAAGTCAAATTATCACATACATTCACATAGAAAGGCTTGCAAGTATAAGTATACATACGGCATTTGTACACACACACACACACACACACACACACACACACACACTGAACAGGGAGCAAAGGTTTCCATATTAAAGTGGCAGCATAGATTGTGTGCGGCTTATTGATATCTAGAGAAGGGAAACGGCTATATTGGCACCTAAATGACTTGCAGCGCAAGTTTTCTCTTGCTCTTTTAAACGCTTCCCACAAGACAGAAGCAACATTCACACCAAATCATGGCTAAGTGGATGTGACATACGGGGAGATGAAGAACACACATTATTTTAACGGTATAACACTGTGTGTGTTTGAGTGTTTATGTGTGTGTGTGCTCTTGGTTTTTCTACAGTTGTGGGGTCCAAAAAAAACAGGAGCTCACTAAATTCTGTCAATGGCTGCTAACATAGATCCACCTACTATGCCGTGACTGAAATGCTGAACCCTATTAAATGAAGTTTACATGAAGGTTAGGACTTGTGGATGTGTGTGTGTAAATATTTGTTGAGACTTTTTTTTAATTTCCACTCTTTTCTCTTTCTATTTCTAATCTGTAAAAATGATACATACAGTGTGGACCTGTGTAAATGTGCGTATACCCTCCATACCTCTCCCTGTATGAAGTTTAAGGCCGAAATTGCGCATTAGTTTGCTAATAAGAGGCAACTCTGCATCTGCGGCCGAATCCCATACGGCTGTCATATGTAAAGTGCTTTCCACTGAGCAGAAATTACTCCCATCCTTCCTCACACACACTAACATATGCACGCAGTCATATACACATATCTAGATGGCCAAGAGGGATGGAAGGGGGTAGGGGGAGAGAGAGGAAGAGAAAAAGAGAAAAGCTGACTTTAACATTTTTCTCCATTTTACAAAAGTAGCTGTGCTGTTGTCAACATGATGAATGAGAGAATAAAAAGAGAGAGAGACATAGAGAGAGAGAGAGGGAGAGAGAGAGGGAGGGAGGGAGGTTGGGGAAGAACAAGTTTTAGAGGAACAAGTGTAGTGGAACTGTCTGACCTTAAGTTGTGACAGCAGCTGTTGAACACTTTCAATGTAATATTCTTTACGTAATTAATGCTGATACTTTTACCGCGAGCTCTCTCTGTGTATGTGTGTTTACGTCATTATTTTGAAATGACAGTGCATGCACACATAGACTTTTAACCATCTGATAATTAATCATTTAGAATTACACATCTGTAGAGTTGGTTTGTAGGTGTTTGCATGCACAACTGCAACCTCCCAATAGAATTGAATAGTAAATAAACATTAGACCAACTGCAATATTTACCATGGAAGACAGTTTTTTCCCACCCACGAAGCTTTTAAGGAGTTTTTATGAAGATCTGCAGAACCAATCATATCATTTGGGTGGGCGTTATGTGGTGATGGACAAAAGAGCAACAGCGATCACATCGTCTGAGCGCCACTGAGTTGAATTTGTTTAGCTTCTGTAATTACAGTGGTGCAGGAAAAACAGCATGGTGGACGCAATCTGAATAAAAAGACAAATGCATGCTTTCCCCGTCCAGTTTTCCAAAGCTCTCTACACCAGAGCTACGTCCTAAATCTCTTCTTCTTCCTCTGTTTTTCAGGCTTTACTGCTTTCTATGACAGTTCTATATCCTTTGGCCACCCATACTCCTTCAGCTCATCAGAAATGTCCCCTCCCTCTGGGTCCCTGTGCTGTCTGCAGGCCCAAACAACCATGATTTCATTTAAATCTGTCCACACATTGCGTTTGCCTCTTTGGGCCAGAAACCTACTGTGCACAAAGCACCTTCCACTCCACATTAAACTAGTTATATGCACTTTTATTCAGCAGCTGTCCTATTTGATAATGTACGGCCTTCCTGGTTATGAGTCACGCTTCGGAAAGAACGGCCTCTGCTTCTGACGCGCGGTGTACCTCCTCCTGCTGTTAAACTTGGCTCTCCTGCTCCCGTCGGTGAACCTTATTAGCTGCTGACACAATAGCCTCCTGCAGCTGCTCTTGTTTGCTAAGCACTACCATTGCAACCACGCTTAATCTCCCAGATTTTTAATTAAAAAACATTGTTTTTGTACCGGATCCATGCAAATAGAAAGCAGACAATGTGCCAGCACATATAAGAAATGTGGTAGACACATATGCTGGATAGAACTACAGAACATAAAGATAAAAAAAAATAATAACAATTTCAGGCTTAGGTCAGATGAGATGAGAAAAAGAGTGATGCAAGTAATTTTGTATATAGTAAAGTCATGCATTTAAAACACTGCTAACACTAATGTCCCTCTTTCTGTAGATCAATAGCCATCAAGAGGAAACACACACTGGAGATGGTCCGCAGTGAGTAGCATAATAAGAATTCACTTCTCTGACATTTTTCAAATTTTACAGCACTCGTACAAATGTAAATGTAAATGTGTCAGAGTGTGAGAAAGCACTTTGAAGACAGACAGAAGAAGACAAAGACAGGAAAGCTAAATATCTGGTACCACCTGCTGGTCAGAGTCAGAGGAGATGAAACAGAAAGACATTTGCAGGCCTTGTCTATTCCTGTGAAATAGGGGGAGACAAATATAGAACGGAACTGAAGCAAACTGTTCACAAAGACATGGCGTCAAAGCCAGCACTGAGCTCATCGGAGTTTGCTGTTGGAGGTGCAGAGGGTGTATGACTGTATGGCCTTAGAGTTCTCCGGCCCATTATAACCAGTAAAACAACATGAATATTCAATGTGAAATGCCCCTTTCCTCTGGACGGCTCACAGGACTCGCCGGCTGATTGTGATCCATGGCAGCTGACAATCGGCCCATTGCAGAGGGCCATAACCCGGTGCTTGTGTGCTGATGACTGTGTGAGGCGGTGGCCTCAAACGGAGCAGTAATTGGACATTACTCCTGTGGAGAAAGGCTAAAAGCATCTCCGCCACTCTTTGTGCTGACATCCCTCTTTTACTCTCATCACACTCTTCTCCATTTCCCTTTGCTCTGGCTAGCACTCCTTTAATTGTAATGGCCTTTCTGGGAGTGTTAAAAGCAGCTCAGAGACACTGGACATCACTTTAACAAACACAAAGAGAACGTTTGTCATTTACATTACTCTGCTCTCTCCGTGTGTTTGTGTGTCTCCACAGTGAAAGCCAATGAATTCACACGGATCACAGTTTGCGCAAATTGAGCCTTTCTCGCCCCTTTCTGACGGCAAATAAATGTACAAACGTTCTGCCTGCAACCTCATGCACACGTACGCACGAGTGCATCAGTGTGTTGGTTAAATCATCATCTCGGTAATCTCTCCTCTCCGGCCATAGATGCTAGTGTTTATCCGTGTTAATAATGTAAGGGGGTTTTAACTGCTTACCAGTTGCTTTGTGCTATCACCATTAAGGCCAAGCTTTAATTTTTAAAGAGGAGGAAACAAACTCGTATACTTCCACTAACATTAACAAATGATAATGGGCTGAATTCCACCCATCAGCAAGGCGCAATCAGCCCGAAGCAATCACTGTCACAGGTACAGTTTGGATTAGTTTGTGTGTCCAGGGATCAATCATCAGTCAATACTCATTGTGCTGAATGCCCGTCTGGTTGGATCAAGCCAATGTCTTGTCTTAGTCTATATTTATTTTACTTTCCAGTACACACTTTACAACTGCCCATTGGCTGATAGGATATACTGCATATGACAAATGCAAAACATAACAGCGCATTACATGTAATCATTTCCTGACAAGAGGAAAAACAAGTGCTTCTATTAACCTCCCGGCAGTAGAAGACCCCAACTTAATTGTATGGTTTTGAGAAGACAAGCTTCATGACACTTTACAGGGTCCCGGAGAAGTATCCGTGTTTAAAGCCCCTCAGAAATGAAGCCTTTAGAAAGGAAGGATTCACTATTATATAAGCATGTTCTTAATATTAGTAGAGCAACAAAAATCACAAAAACACCAACGAAGAGGGGGATCTAGAAGGGATTAACAGAGACAAGAAGTGGATTGCACGTGTCTGCCTGTAGCGTCAACATCCCTTCACTATTTCCCCATAAGTTTCCCTCTATAGACATGTCAGCATATCACTACCAGTCGAATCAGCCCTTTCGTTCATTTGGTTGAACTGAACTTCATTCACAGCTGTCCGATTGTTTTTGTTGCGATACCCTGAAGACTCACCATCGCCACGCATCAGCAATAAAACTGCTTCACCACAAAGAAACACACAAATAAACAGCAAATGATAATTATGTATGGAAATAACAACAATAATGAGGATAAATCTATGCAATCAAAATATCCAGGTTAGGTGAAAGTAGGAAAAGCCAATATCCGACATTTTTTATTTATTTTTTATTTTTTTTTAGCGGCTCTGGAACTGTATCACCAACCCAAATCTCACCATGGAGCTTCAAAGGACCTGCAACTCTCGCCAACAGTGATCATCTCTGCAACTTTCCAATTCGCCGCTGTGTCGGTGTGATTGGGATACAGAGCCTTGATTGGGCCCGGAGCCGTGTTGACGAACACTGATAGGGGCTAAACCAGGCCAACCAGTAATTGATATTATAGAGAAGGAGGAGGAAGTGTGCGTGCATGGGTGTGTGTGTATGTGTGTGTGAGAGAGAGAGAGAGAGTGAGAGAGTGTGAGAGCATCTGTGTGTATCTATTTTAAATTCCTGTCACTCCCCCTTGGCTTACATTGATTAAACTGATTTCTACTATAAAACAATTCATGAGCATGCTGTATGGTACTATGTGTATGGTGCAATAGTAGTGCTTACAGTATATTATAATATTAGTGTTTGTGATGTGTTCTGGTAAAGAAAAAATAGGTTTAATGAAATGTAATGAATCCATTTTGAAACTGTATACATACATAAAATGTATATGATAGGATTTTACACAATGCAGGGGTTCAGAAGCTGCAGAGGAACCTGATGGACTGTGTATATTTCCACAGATATAAGCTGGTTGTGATTGATCTTTCCTCTTCTTATTAGATTGGTATCGATGTGCCAGTAGGACAGATGGCCACACCTACAGCCAGGGTCACGCTTCAGAACCTAAAATTTAATCGAAATAATAATACATTTTTTATGATCAAGCTGCATGGAGGTTTGGAAGCAAGTGGTAAGTTGCAGTGAGCGTACAGGGTAACATTAGGAATGAGCATTTATAGCCGGCATTTATGAGTCTGCACTAAAACACACCATGCACGCAGTGGAAACTGGGAAACATAAGTGCATCCAACCAAGGGCTTGGTCTCCGCCAAAAAAAGTCAACATTTTAACAGAAGACATTAGAGTATATCTCTGCTTTCAGAATGGCTCTGCATGAGCAACAACTGCTGCTGTATGAACATCTGAGAACAATTCCTCACCCGCAAACACTAGAATTTTCTCCTCCGCCATCCTTTTCAACAACCCTGTTGCCTTCTCTGATAAAAACACAGTAGAAAGACCATGTACAAGCACTTACATTTTAGATAAAAGCACCAAAATGACTCGCTGTAAATAATATTTCATTGTTGCGGGTGCTGAATAATAGATACCAGGGACTTAACTGGGGATATTTTCACCCCAACAAGCCTGGCAGGGCTGAAGGACCCTCTCCTTTTTTATTTCATTGTTACAGAGGAATGGAGAGGGAGTGAGAGAGCTCAAGGAGCAAGGGGGGGTGGAGGAGAAGTGAAAACGAGAAAGGTGGATGGATAGATAGCAAGCTAGATAAAGAGAAAGAGGGAGAGAGTGTGCAGTGGCATGGCGGAGGCAGGCAGAATTAAAGAGGCTTTTTTGTGGCGTTTAATATCCATTCATTGGCTGGACTGCTGACACAGTGAGAGCACTGCGTTCAGGATTTATAGCCACTTCTAATGGGCATGCCCAGAACCAAAGCACTGCAGTCAGCACATTCTCCCTCTGTGCACACACACAGAGGGAGAAAGACAGCCGGCTCTGCACACACACACGCGCACACACACGCGCACACACTAGCTAGCTGTGCAGTAGATTGAGTGCATGTATCAATAAACCCACTAACTGTGGGAATGTACAGATGTGGTCATGTGATTGCAGGTGCATACACACACAGACACACACACACGCATAAACACACATACACTGACCTGCCCAACTGGGGGTCTCCATGTACAGCCAACTGGTTGGAGAGAAGAGACCTGTGCTGCCCTGTTAGACAAGCAGAGAACAGAGAGTAAAAGGTTAGCCATCAAACACACATTTTACCGCAGCTAGAGGGAAAAACAAAACATCCACAGAGAGATAAAACGCAAACGTGATTCACAAGTCTGATGTTTTGCCCCACCATTCCTCTCTCAACGTGCATTCCATAAGGTAGAGAGCACGTTTCAGTATGTCAGGGTAGCTGCGGCAGAATTTTTCTTTGCTGCAGTTTTCAGTGTTGGCACATGAGAATTCAATAATTCAGCTCATCTTTGAAACAGCTAAGCCCGCTTTAAAAGTCAGGCATTTTTGTGCTACTTAAAATACTACACAAACTGTGGTAACTATACCAAACAAAAAAAAATCAGCAAGTCTAATTTAACGGCCCTTCAACAAGTACTACCTGCAGGAGGATGATCATGTTTGGTTTGTAAAGAAGCAGGATGAGGTGATGACTCAACTAAGGTTAATTTGAAATATGTCTTGTAATGCAGTTCAATTAAGCTGTGTTACATAGAGAGGTTATTCTTATGTTCTGTCCATCTCGTTCATTTGGGGAAGACAAAAGTTGCTCGGAAGTTATTTTTGAGAAACAATGCCTTGCTCCTGTCTCACCACCACACAGCTGACCACAGTGTACATTTAGGTGTGAAAAGTGGAGTTTTCTGATGGCATCAAGTCTTCAAGACTAAAGTTAATGAAAAAAATATCTCAATAAATAGCCCTATCCACTGAAGAACTTCCAGAGAAGAGACTGAAATGTCTGAGAGCAGATATTATGTTGTCTGTTTACCTTTTTATGAATTTTCCTTGTTTTCTTCACAATGTTTTTCTTTTAATGTATTTATTTAAACTGAACGATCTCATAGAATGTATACTGTCCGTACAAAAAAAGGTCATTCAGAAGTCAGTACATTCACCACAGCTGAGCAGAGACCTATGCAAGAGAAATTGCTAATTGTGACCTCTGTGGGAGCAGTAGCATATAGTCAAAAACATTACAGGAGATTAGAATATACCTATGTCATACTAAAGCACTAAAGAACACATCCAACTGCTCCATAAAGCGTTCCCGTAGGCCCATGAGAGTAGGAATAAATAAATAAATAAGTACAGTGTATAGTCCAACATTTCTTTGTAACTGGTGGAGGTAGAGCAGAGTTAATTAAAGCAGTATTAATAAAATGAAAATGCAAATGAGTGTGGGCGGGTCATCGATAACCCCACGTGGCTCCACTCTCGGACCATACTGCGCACAGGACGCATTGTCCGTATTTATATACAGACTGACATTGACATTAATCTGATCTATAACTCTAATCCCTCCAGTGATTAGGATGTGTAATTGTTTTCAAATAATTGATATTGTAGATCTGTATTATATTTTGGGCCTGTAAATCTTGTTTGTGATTTGTGCGTGCAAATGTCTTGGTTTGGTTAACACCAAATCACGAGCAAGAAAAAAAAGAAAGGAAAAGAAAATTGGAAAAATAAACAGTTGAACTAGAAAATGTGATTAGATAAGACATAGACACAAAGGAGAGTGAAACAAATAAGCATCTTTAATGGGGAAAAAAATTAATTAGATAAAACAAGTTGAAATCTGAGAATAGAGAAGAAAACTAAAAGATAAAACAGGTTTCGGTGCAGAAAAGGTGAAAGAAAGGAAACCGTAATGGATCCATTCACAATAATGACCGCGACATGCAGAATATGTAAGTCAGTCCTGAAATACAACAAAAGTACTACTGTAATTCACACTCATCTGAAAAAGCATCCAATAACGCTAGCAGAGGAACGATCCAAATCCTCTCAGCAGCAGTCAGTTAATGACTTAACTAAACATCCTGCGGTAACAGAGAGAAGGAGGCTGCACATCAACAGTTGGCTGGTAAATTTCATAGTCTAAAGTTATTAGACCTTAATCTGCAATACATGGAAAAAGATATAACGCATTTTTTTTTTCCCCCCGGCTACATTATCCTAAAATACAACAAGCTGTGAAGTACTGTTAAATGCTATTAACGTTGTCGATTAATATAGACAATACATATCTGCAGCACAGAGTATTGATAAGTTCATACGTTTATGTTCAGCTCTGTTTTGTTCTATTAGTTGACATTATTGCTGTGGTTGTAGAGCGTTTTTTTTCATTTGTTTTGCCAAGCGTGAGCCGCATAGTAGAAGTGTCAGACTGACGGTGTTTATGGTGTTGACATGGGCTATGTCACTGTCACTGCATTACATTGTATTATTGGCTTGTGTGTGTTTCTTTGCCACATTCCTGATCAAATCCCTGCAGAGCTGCATAACGCTAAGGTCTTGTTTAGGTAATTGTTTTGCTTATACAGTTAAATGTCTTATGGAGAACCACAGTCAGGTCTGAGAGAATATGCCTAATGTGTCTTAGTGTCTGAAAAAAAAAAAGATTCATATAAAAATCTAATATTGATGCACTTGACTGGACAGACGCTATTAACAACTGTGTCTGTGTTCAGTAAAAACTTCTCTAATCAGAGTAACTGAAAGCATCTCCTCACCTGTTGTTGCTGCAATTAGCTCTAATTACCACAAGGAAGAATAAATAACAGATGTAGGACAGTGGGTCGGGAGGAATTTTAACCTGCAGTCACCCTAACTGACCATCAAGTCCATACCAGATATGAGATATGTCACATATCATAGTAAAGTGGAGAGATACGATGTCACGACCAGCCACTTTTAAAAGTATCGCCTTCAAAACTGCACGTAATTTGCTCAAGGAAAAGGATTGCTTAATATGTGTGTCTGTGAATGTCTGTGTGCATGTAAGTCAGAGCTGAGCACCTCGAGCAGGGGCCCCTGGCAGGTGACTGGGCCTGATTCCATTAAACAGCCAGTAATTTGGCCTGCGCTTAATCAAATCAACTTTAATACCTCCAATCAAATTACAGCAACCTCCTGTGTCCCAGCGTCCCATCACACTAAGCCAGAGAAGACATGAATAGATGGATGTAATAAAGAGAGAGACATAAAAAAAATGGAGACAGGGAAGTCAACGTACAGGAAAAGAAGTGAAAATTCAAGATGGAATGTAAAGAGTGGTAAATCAGTGGGCACCAAATACAAATAAAACGACAAAAAAGGAAGGATGAATAGAAGAGATGTGGGATTTTGGAGTGGGACCATAGGAAGAGAAAGAAAAGAAAATGTGAAGAATGTAAGAAGAGAGGATATTCGAAGGAGGAATTGCAAAAATGATACATTGTGGGATGAAGTTATGCGTGTGTGAGAGGAAACTGATTCTGCTGTTCAGGAAACTAAGTAAAGAGAGAAATAATATCCTCTTCTCACTGTCATTTACACTATGGTGAGGTAAGGTGAGGCATTTAAAATTCTAATTTTAACATTATTGTTGTGCATTTCTAAATGCTGCTCGCTTCATTTTCTAAAGTAAAAGAGTAAAATGAAACTGCAAGGACCTGAATCTGCGGGAGTAAAAATCAGACGTCTTAGTTTGAGGAATTAATGATTGAAGATTCAAGCATCGTGTTAAAGATTCAAAGTTTTTAGTACATGTTGAGAGAAGTGAACCGGGACAGGATCATGTTATTTTCTATTTCTATTTCCTGGGTTCTGTCCAAAGCAAGACACAGCAATAAGAAACCTGATCTGAACTACAAACCCTGATTTCAGTGACATGGTAAAGGCAGAGTAAAACACCCGGTTGACTACCATCACCGCCAAGTCTGTGCAGCAGTTCTCCCTGCAGGTGTGTGTGTGTGTGCGTGTGTGTGTGTGTGAACCAAAGCCCTGCAAACTCTCTTGATAGGGAAAGATGAATGGCTGCAGTGGCTGGACGTATCGCAGCGCCACCTTTACTAAAGCACATGTTGCAAATGTTAATGAGAGCTCCCAAATGCCAGCGCACATAGGAGATAGGGCCTTTTAAACACACAATAACTGATGAAAAACAGCAAGCACGGCTGTGTGTATCACCAGCACAAAAAGAAGACAAAGGCACGGGGAAAGAAAAAGGGGGTGGGGATGTTGACACGGAGAAAGAAACAAAGCAAACTCAACTGGCTGCATATACCATGGGTGAGACCAGAAACCGTAAAAGAAAGGAATTACATTAAGGGTAGAAGAAAGGAGAAAGGAAAACGTGAAAATCAGGAGAGGGATGAGATCAAGTGAAGAGTGTGCATCACGTACATGGAGATAGAAAGCCTATTAAAAAAAAAAAAAAAATGTAAAAAGCGGGCAGAGATTGCTGATGGGATAGATGTAAAAATGACAAACGACTAACTGTAAAGTCTTCAAAATAAGGAGCAACAGCGAATAACCAAACACTAGTAACACACAGCAACAAACAATAAAGCATGCATAAATAATCACGCACAGCACAATGCTTTACTTCCAATTTGTGTTGATTTAAGAAAACATAAGAAGCAGTAAAAGGTAACAAGGATGTAAAGCTACATCGTAAAATCCATCATGTCATATGAAAAAAAAACTCTACTGCTCTGGGATGAAAACAGAACATCATTGGTTGTCTGTGCAAGGGAAACACTGAATATCCCTGGTCAAGTATTACCTCAGTATGCTTTTATACTTTTTTTACAAGTAAAATGATATCTCTTTGTGATAAAATCAGCACATCATTTGAACAAAGATGTCAAAGTTGAAGACCTGATTTATAGATTTTTTTTTTTCCCTGGTAAACTTGAACAATTCACATCACAAAATTCAAATTCAGCAGAATACATATCAAATATTTAAGCTATACTTCAGCCACAAGAAACAGCGTCATCATGTGGGTCCGGATGCTGCCACAACATTCAATTCGCGTTGCAGCTGAGGGGCTGGTCTTTTAACTGTCTTTCCTCTGGATTTAACTACAGCGTAAGTGGTGGTGGAGAAAATTTGATTTGAAGAATGTGGCGGATAGTTATAAAGTGCAATAATAGCCGTTAACAAGAACAACAAGTTGTGCAACAATCTTATTACAAACAATTCAGGCAAAAGTGCTCTCGTACAACCCAAGATAAGTTATTTTTGCCTGGTATCAAATCATTGATTCAGCTCACAGATTGCCAGTTAGACCCGATACTAATAATATAAATTTTTAACCACGGTGACGGTCAGAGGACACAACACATTTCAGAAACAACCATGAGCACTGACTTCCCACTAGCTGACATAATATGCCCACCAGTTTGAGCCCCAATAGTGGACCTTACAGCTCTAAAAATGTCTGAGCAAATAGTCAAGTAGTGCTGTCATGGTCAATCGACCACAGATTTGAAGTAAAAACACCCCATGAAAAAACCTTCAAACATAATCTTGTGTTACAACAACAGTAATAATTTAAAATGTAAGTACATTTGTGAGTTTTCTCCTGCCCTTGATAGACACCCAAAAGCGTAACATCGTCTTTAAAGTTGAGTGTTATCTGTTTGTTTTTTTGTTGTTGTCTTTTTTTTTTTTGGTCCATTTTTTGATTTTAGATTCTCAACTGCACATTAAATGAGCAAATAATCCATGGAGCGAATACATTACACAGCCACCGATCAAACAATGCAACACAATCATGATTAACTACTAGAGGTCAAAGATCACTGAAGACCAGTCATCACACATCAACCTCAACCTCGACCCCGAGTCCTTTTCCGCCTCTCTACCATTTTGATGTTATTACATAAAATTTGCTTATATGGGGCGGCACAGTAGCGAGGTGGTTAGCAGAGAGGTAGAGGTAGATGCCTCACCGCGAGAAGGTCCTGGGTTCGAATCCATGGGCTGACTGGGCCTTACTGTGTGGAGTTTGCATGTTCTCCCTGTGTCTGCGTGGGTTCTCTCCGGGTACTCCGGCTTCCTCCCACCGTCCAAAGACCTGCTGGTTATGTTCTTGGTGATCCTAAATTGGTAGGTAGGTGTGAGTGTGAATGGTTGTCTGTCTCTCTGTGTTAGCCCTGTGATAGACTGGAGACCTGTCCAGGGTGTACCCCTGCCTCTCGCCCAATGACAGCTGGGATAGGCTCCAGCAGACCCCGTGACCCTTCACAGGAACAACCGGTTACAGAAAATGAATGAATGAATGATCTTAGATGACATATGTGATTTTCTGCTATAGAAAACAACCTGATTTGTTGGGGTGGGGTTTTTAAAGTAGTGATGGTAAGGTCAGCTTTGTTCTTGCAAATGTTAATTGTTGCAGATATAAACTAATAAATGAATCTAAAGAAGAATAAATAATAGCTTAAATTATTGAATATGAGTGCACTATGTGTAATTTTGATGTAAAAAAATTATTCACATGGGGTTTGCTCATTAGCAATGTGCTCATATTGTTTCATGCAAACCAGCTTTGGGGTGTTAAGATATCCTACTTCTGTGCTTTATTGTAGACTACTGTCTGACTTATGTAAAATCAATGAAATACATTTTCTGCAATGTGTTTTTTTTTATTATTATTATTTATTATTTATTATGGAGACTTTTTGATTCCACAGTCTCACAGCAGGCAGTTGGCGGCTCTGACTTTACTGTGCTTATGGATGCTTATAGGGTCTGATTTATCCACTGGGCCTAGCAGCAGAGATAACTAAATATGTAATAGTCTGACAGATGTGCTGTCAGTGAGCAAGAGACAGACATACACAGTACATACACAAAAAACATACTGTGAAAGTAACTCAGAAGTTTTTAGCAGGTAAAAAGTTGAATATTCTTCAACAGCCAGTCAGTTCACCCCAACCCTGCAAGCATATTTGCTGAAGACAAGACTACATGCAGGAGGACACATGAATAAACAACAACTGAAGGCAGCTGTTGTAAAGGCATCCCAAACCCATTCTTTGATTATGTCCGTGGGTTCCAGACCTCAGGTAGTCATTGCATGCAAAAGATGCTTCATAAAATACTAAAAATTATAATTTTAGTTATAACAAGGTTAGTTTGCCCAGTTCATGAAAATGGTTGCAACTGCTAAGTACTGCATATGTTGTGTTACTGTATGTTATTTACTATTTCAGTTAAAACTGAAAGACTGACAGCTAAAATAATAAAAAAAATAATAATAATGTATGAGTGTCTAAACCTTAGAAAGATGGACGATTAAACAAACTAAAAAACTAACTACACTAAAATACAAGATTTTTTTATTTTTAAGGATGGTTTCTGTCATTTTAGGTAGTTAATATAATGCTGATGCATACTCAACTGTCAATTTTTTGGATTGGTTTCGTTTTAGTTATCTGATGGTAAATGGCTTTTCTACCTATTGGTACTCAAAGCCCTGTCGGGAAAATAGCATCAGTTTGGCCAATGCAAGGAAGTGGGGACACGTTGTCCATATTATATACAGTCCATGGTCTAAACGTACTGTATATGGACCTAACATATTTTTACTAAAATGCTGGAACCCCAGCAATAGACCAATAGCAGTCACACCACAGACTTCATCATGTTTAAGTGGAGGTCCTCTGCAAGGAGCATAGGCTCTTTTATTTTCAGATGTTTATGTTTGTGATGTCTACTTTTCATTCCTCTGAGAACATTTTACAGACACCATGATGCGTCTGTGTACTTTTTAGATCATTTTGTCTAACCACAATTTTCATTAATTACCTTTCATTTGTCAAGTATAAATACAACAACAGAACCTGACGGGATTCCACCAATTTTCAGCCAGCACTCATCCCACCATGGTGTAAATGACTCCTCGTGCTGATCTAGGTATATACATGTGGTTTACCAGATGGCAAATGAGACTCAACTGCAGGACCACAATGAGGGAGCAGGGGCTTGTCCCCTACTTAAGTGACATTTGATGGGACAGGATGCAGTCAGAACCTTGGGATGTCACTGTACTATCTCTATAGTGAACAGATAAAAGGAGGGGGGATTTAAAAAAAAATAAAATTGTCGCAGAGGCGGCATTGGACAATGGTGTGTTCTGCAGTAATGAAGGAGGTTAAGCAGTGCTAGACAAAGCCAGTTTAGCTTAAGTGAGGGATAACTCAGGAGAAACAAGAGCGCCTCCCTTAGCACCGGTAACGTTGTATTGGAAAGCCAAGCAATTTACTGAAGATACTGTACAATCTGAATCACACACTTCATATTTGGACAGACACAGTTTGTTCACTTTGTTTGTTCTGTTTGATAGCATGCACACTCAAATGCACAACAGAATTTCAACGTAGATGTGACACCCATTCTGTAGTTTTCTTTTGTCAGTTTAGTGCACTTTCGACTTTCTAGCTTAATGTTGAAAAGTTTCAAACCCTTTCATAGTGAATGGAAGCATCTTCCCAACTGTGTGAGGTTATCACAGTGGCAAATAGTGTATCCTGTTACTGAAAAAAAAGGTGGTCTGTGTTGTTGTTTTATCCTGATGGTCTATATTCAGTCTAAACAATGCCTAAGACCTCCTAAAATGAGATAGGAGGATATTGTGTATATACCAGCTGTGTCACTAATGTGATCCATAGATACACAATGTCTTTTGTATTTTGTAAGCTTGATGCCATTTTTCCAAATTACAGATTTGTATTTTGGGTTTTGTAAAACACACTTGGGTCTGGTCACACGTGTCATTTCGTTTTGAGTATTATGTATTGCTTTATGTTTGTGTAATCTGTACACCAGAGTCATGCAAGGGAGCGTGGAATATATATTTTTTTTTTTTATACAATTCCAATTTATGCCACTAGGGGCAACACCTCCCTTAAGTGGAATATGTTACAGACAGAAAGAAAGAAACATAACCTGTTCCGCATCCATCTTATTATTAATTGATAAAACCACACTCACGTTAATTTTTGTACCACGTAAAGATAAACGCCAGGAAGAGTCTGTTTTATTTTGTGTTTTGAAATGTAAAGTAGCAAGAATGCTACCATTAAAAAATTTAACTGACGCACATGTCTAGATGGTGCAAAACTTTATTGGTGTTACGTTTTGATTTAATTGTCTGGCAGACAGCAAGAGAAAGAGACACAATACCTGTTGGCCATTTTTACATCTGAATATAAATGGTTACTAGCTTCTGCTTGGGCCTCTAACAGATTGCATCAAAATGCTTCTGAGCCTACAGCAGTTCTGAGACTGAACAGAACCAGTGAAGACACTGACTGAGGACTGTTTCAGAGTTGGTCGTGATGCTGACTTCCAGCTCTTTCACATTTTCAAAACTGTCAGACGTTTGCTACATTGATTTAAATGGATGCCATAGATTGGAATGGTTTCATATTCCAGTGATAACAGTCAGCTTACACTTGGTAATCTGTGCGATAGATGCCTGTAGGCAAACAGATGCACATCTTAAAGAGTCTGAGAATCAAAATATCTTGGGCAGATTTGTGGCATTGACCACAAACTCTTGTACAAAAGTACAGCTTTTTTTTTTTTTTTTTTAAGCTGTGTTCTTCCACTAAAGCAGCAATCAGATGAGGCTTGTGAATTTGATCTATTCATCAGTTACTACAGCCACTGTTCACCAGTTACGCCCATGTCATAACAGTAGATCATTGCTTACCAAGTAAAATTATGATACTGGAAAATATGCCATCATATCTTTAGTGAAAGGATAATAAATCACAGCACTTGAAGGTTTTGCAGATCCTGTACCACTGGGATCAGATAAAATATGCAGTGGCTATCTCTTAACTTCTTCTCCAGAGAAGAAAAAAAGATCCTGGAGTTGGCTAAGACCTGTTAGCCTTTCACAGTTGATTTCTTCAGAAAAAAAGTCTATTTTCCTGGTGAATCGCAAGAGTTTAAGATTCATGGCAGCAACTAGCCTGGCGTATCCAGACTCAGTTCTTATCAGAATATGAGTCTGGTAACATTGGATGGCAATTGTATTTCATTATGCCGTGTGTCAACCGAACCTGACCTGAATTAAATACTACAGTAAATGTATTTCACCATCATCAAATAGAAGTACCACTCAATTGTTCACATACCCGCTATTCCTTCTGCGTGGTATCTTTCTGGAGAATGATTGCTGCTGCAGCTGGATAATTAACCCACAAAACAGCTCAAAGCTTTGCAAAAACTGCTTCAATACAAAAAAAAAAAAAACAAGGAGTGCTGAGTGTCACTGAATTTCCTTCATCATAATTTGACCTCAACATCACTTAACATTTATGGGGCACTTGAAGACTGAGAAAGCTAAGCATCATAAAAAGCTCCTTGGAACATTTTTAAATCATGTTGCGATTACATGGGTTATCAGATTTTTCAAAAAACTTGTCATCCAGCCAGCCTTCTGCTGCCATTAAAGCAACAGGAGGATGCCGTATTCAAATGCCATATTCTGAAACCTCTGTAGGACAGGAAAATCCTCTGGAGTATCTCTCTTTTCAGACCTTTCCCTTGGTAGATTTTCACACTCCCACATATCTCCATCTTCACGGATGACTGTCCTTACTTTTCGAAGACCGACAGGCAGAATGGTCTTCTCAGTTCTCACCCTCGTTTATTGTGCCCGATCTACATAAAAGCTTGATTGTAGCTATATACTGCAGTATGCTTGGCTGTGTGTTATGGCCACTGATCTTTATGTCTCTCCGCAAAGGAGCAAGACCCCAGCCTCAGCAAAACCATGGCTCCATAGGCAGGTTTGTGTGTGTGTGTGTGTGTGTGTGTGTGTGTGTGTGTGTATGTGTGTGTGTGGGAGCGTGTTGTGTGATGGAAGTCTCCAACAACACCGCTCCTGACGCCACCACTACCACCAGTCCATCTGCATACATTCTCCCAGGGGATGCATACAATAGGAACACTTAAATGAGGCATGCATAAATGGATGAAGCCCTTCTCGCGTTATATGCAAGGCCCCGTGTGTGTTTTCCTGCTTGCATGTGTTTTATTCTCCCTTCTACATGCCTGGTGGTGGCAGTTTGGTAATTGAACGTGAAATGGAGAAAAGGAAAGAAAGAGAGGGTGGGAATATGAAGATGGAGAGGGATGAGGAGGGTGAGTGAAGTTGTAGGCGTCAGACACAATTAACCTCTGGAATAATTCAGGGATCAAATGTGCTGTAAACACCTGAAATAGAAAAAAAGAGGAGGCAGGGATTGGGTGAGGAGCAAAGGGTGAGACGAAAGAGTGTAATGTGATAATGTAATGAGTCCCACTGTGGGTGTGTGGAACAAAGCATGTGATGCATTTGTGTGTTTGGGAGGATGTGTGTGTGTATGCATACATCTGTGGATCTCTATTGAATTTGACTAGACCTCTCTCTTTTTGTAAACATCTGAATGGCTCCATGTCCGACGGGCGAGCGGTAAGCTGCCATCTCTGAGAGGGTGAACTCTATTTCACGGGTTACTGCTACAGCGAACAACAACGGTACCTCTCGCTCTACATCTCACAAATACTGTTTGTCCGTTTTTAGTTTCGTCTCAGTGGTGCTATCTCCGGCAAAGCCACAGCTCCAGGCCACGAGGGGAGCTTCTCCAAACAACAACCCCAGCCAGGCGAGGGCTTTTCTTTGGAGGAAGACCAGAGCTCCATTGGTTCCCCTGAAGGCCAGTAACTACTGTGTCTCCCTGGACCTTGTAATGCCCTAAAGACTTGCATGGAACACAGATGGAGCACACAGAAACGGAACATGCAAGACAGTTTGCAGCAATGTGAAATGTCTATTACAATGGTTACTTGCATACTGTATAATAAAAAGGATCCATAATGCATAAAAAGGTTTCATTTCTGACAGGCCCAGGGCACAATCACTATTAATCATTCTAATTATCATATTAACATGCTTAATTTCTCTCAAAATGACCAGAGTCAAGTACATGCTATTCTTAGGTAAGCTATAAAAATGTATAACAAGCACAACTCCTCAATCAAACTTAATTAGAAATATTGGAGAACAAGTTGAAAAATGGTACAGTTTATGGAGCGCACCACCTCGTTCCATCTCTCATAGAAAAGGACTGTGTATTGGATGAAGATATTCGTCCTCAGAGGCAGACACACATACACAGACGCCTTCAGAGCATTGCACACAACTTTCAGGAATGGTGAAACTGCTGAGCTGAGAATAATCTAAGCTAGCATTATCAGCTTGTGTCAGTGGCGGAGGGAAACAATGCAAGACTAATGGGTGGGTGATAGAATAAGTGAGTGTATGTGCATGTTTATGGGCGTGTGGCTCCATAGGCATTTGTGTGTGAGTGTGTGTGTGTGGGTGCATGTTCGTGCACATATGAAAATGCGTTCATCTTTGTGTGTTTCAGTATTTCTGTCCACCACAGTCATCCAGCGGTTCTTAGCGTAATGCTAACTCAGACTAATGTATTCAGCATACCATGGATTAACGCTTAGGGTGGAGCTTCTTCTAATGCTGCCTTAGGTGCTAGCTCACCAGCATATGGCCGACCATAAAGGGAGATCACTGTTACACTGTTGATAACTCCCCTTATGTCTGACCATGCCAGCCACTGTATCTCTAACATCTGGATTAATCATCCTCATCATTGTGATGGTAACATCACTGATGATGTGTCCTAGCTTTGCATCAGAAGATGTATCACAAGAACTGTTAGACTGGGAAACCAGTGACTACCAGGAAGGGTCTGGTTGACGACCAAGAACAGGTTGGGGACAGCTGGAGAGAGAGATGGCAGCACGAGAAGATGGCAACCGGGGCAGCAGGGGTTAGCACCCCTAACCGCATCTCCTGTGAAGGAGGAACCAGCTACGGTACAAAGACGGGAAACATACCCCCAGGGGAGCTCCTCAGACAGTCGCAGTGGACGCCTGGCTTGTACAAAGGAGGAAGTCGATCAACACCTCCAACACACCTCATTCTGCTGACAGTCGCATGATTTGGCAACATCAGAGTGACACAGATTGGAGGTAGGAATCATCACAGGCTGGACCGTCTCAGTGATCCTATTTACTCTGGCAATGAACATGTTAGTGAAATCGGCCGAACCAGAATGCAGAGGTCCCAAGTCCAAATCTGGGATCTGCCAACCACGAATCCATGCCTTCATGGATGACCTGACAGTGACCACTAAGTCATTGCCTGGAGGCAAACGGATCCTGGCGGGGCTGGAAAGGCTGATGGGATGGGCCGGGAAGCAACAAAATCAAGATCATTGGTCTTGAAGAAGGGCAGATGGGCAGGCAGGTTCCGCTTCTCCATCGCAGAAACACCAATCCCAACCATCTGTGACAAGCCAATCAAGAGTCTGGGGAAGTTCTTTGACAGCAGCCTTAGGGACACAGCCTCCATCAAGAACACCTGTGAGGAGCTGGAGGGATGGCTGAAGGATGTTGACCATGTCAAGTCTGGCCTTCCAGGAAAATTCAAGGCATGAATACTGTGGCCACTGTTCCTCTATGAGTTTCCAACTCTGTGAGTCATCAGACCCCAAAGTTTCTGGGGCAGGGTTAGCAGTCAAGGCCAGTAGAAAGTGGAGTGCAGAGGCTGCTGAGGCTACGCCATGGAGTCCTCGTGTGAACAATGGCAAGAGGAAGGACTGGACTAGGAACCATCGCACCTCCCCGTTTTGACAAAGCTCTGGGGAAAGAGCGGAGGCAGCTAGTCCAGAACGAGGTGACTGCGGCCATCAAAGAGGAGAGGTCCAGCAGAACATTGGGGATGAAACAGCAAGGTGCCTGGACAAGATGGGAACAACTTGTGGAAAGAACGAGCATGTGGGCTGACCAATGGAAGGCAGATCCACACCACATCAAATTCCGAGTTCAAGCTGTCTATGATGTCCTTCCCAGTCCATCCAACCTGCACTGCTGGGGCTTGGCCGATACACCATTATGCCCCTCTGCCAAAAGAAGGGGACACTTGAGCATATCTTGAGTTGCTGCCCAAAAGCTGTAGGGGAAGGCTGGTGCCGCAGGTCCAAACCCATGAAGCAAGCCACCTACTTCATCAGAGCTGGGGAGAAGCCGAGAACAACATCTAGAGCAACATCAGTGCTTTTTCAAGTTCTTGCAGCATGTTGCTGAGACCACTCTCAGACCTGACATCCTGTTGTCAGAGATAACGAAGACCATCGTCATGCTGGAGCTCACAGTGCTATTGGAAGAGCGTATAGAGGATGCCTATGAGTGGAAGAGGGGGAAGTATGACAGCGTTGTCAGTGACTGCCACAGGAAAGTCTGGAAGTCTAGGTGCTTACCAGTGGAGGTTGGGTGTAGAAGCTTTGCAGGACAGCCTCTTTGCAAAGCTTACACTGCACTGGGCTTCACAGGTGAGAGGAGCATGAGGCGCCACAGCACAGAGGTGGCAGAGCAAGCCTCTAGCTGGCTCTGGCTAAAGAGGGCAGATCTGTGGTCGAGCACTGCTAGGGCATGAGCTGAGGCCTGATCAACCTCAGCTGGGTCGTCTGAGTGTGGGTGTCTGAAGTTCGAAAGACCCGAAGCACACTAATTATTTCAGGTAACATCACTGATGATGTGCCCCAGCTTTGCATCAGAAGATGTATCACAGCAACTTTGTTTTGTATTGTTTCATAAGATACAGTATGACATAAAGGAAAATTAAATATACAGTATAAAAATATTAAGGCTGTCAAAGTCATTGTGTTATTAAGGCCTTAAAGCAAAGTCATTTTAATTTTCAATTGATTTAACACACAATTGACGTGCATATGTTCTATGATGGCCCTGTGATAGACTGGAGACCTGTCCAGGGTGTACCTCGCCTCTCACCCAATGACAGCTGGGATAGGGTCCAGGCCCCCTGCGACCCTCCAGAGGACAAATGGTTACAGAAAATGAATGAATGAATGAATGTTCTGTGATTTGACTCTCGTCCTGATTTGTAGTTTGGGAAATCAGGAAGCAGCGCCATGGATGGCAATTCAAAACACATCTCCTTGAGCAGAAACAGCTACACATAAGGGTCTTCCGATTAGCAAGCTCAGCCCCAAAGCCCCACCAGGTGGCTCTCCTGAAAAGTACGTCAATCCGAGTACTCAAGTCCTAGCCAATGAAGAGAGAGTTCTCCTCCACCTCATCAAAGGCAGGCCACACTAGACAGCCCGCCATGCAAATGCAGCAGATCCTCTGAGCATGCAGTAGCTTTCAAGTTATTCTGGAGAATATCCTGGACAGTATCCTTCACAGTATTCTGGACGGTATTTGTCATTGTATTGTATTGTTGAATATATTTGACATATATTTGAATGGAAAATATCCTTTAAGGTACATGTTGAACAAATTGGGATTAATCAAGCGTTAACTATGGAAACCATGCAGTTAATCGCAATAATCGTTTGACAGCAGTAATAAATTGCAATATAAAAAGCTGTTAGGAGCATTGTTTATGTATTGGTGACAAATGTTGAAACAATAATTTTGACCTGATTGATTGCATTCTGGTGTATTTTGCAATACACGTAGATGGCAACTACAGTATATCTATTGAGAAACTAGAAAAAGAGGGTAAAATGGAAGTGGCCATTATGTTTTTGCTGTTAGTTATTCATTTATGTGGACTGGAACAGTTGATGCACATTAGATTTATGAATTCAAAAAAGTGGCTTATTCTTGAGTTATAATCAACCGGATTTATGGTATACTTCAGGGGACATTCTAAACCTTTAAAATGTTAATTTGTACAGGAATGTTTATATTACATATTGTAGTCATGCACACAGGCACATACGTATATGAGTGTTTCCATGAACAATACACGCCTATTGACCATGTGTATGAAGGTCAGTTTTTTATTTTGGATACAGAACATAGAACTTAAATTTTTTTTTGTTTTAAATGAGGATCCCTCCCTGTGCGAGCCTCATCACAAACATGCACACACACTCAAAATCCGCCTCATGTGTAAATCAATTCCACACTAGATGCATGTGCACTGGATGTGTGAATGCTCTTGTATGGATGATAGCATGTATTGTGTTTGATGGCAAGTAAGAGAGAGCGCAGGGGGAGAGAGGGTCAGGATGAAAACAGTGGCTGGTGGCTAGCGCACCTGTGTGTGTTAGGATGTGATGTGAGATGGACACAAAGCAACAGAGAACAAATAACCCATTAGGTGGTCATGCTAGACTCTCCAGGGCAGAACCGTGTGCCTGTTTTTTTAGTGTAACTGTGTTTGAGTGTGCACGCGTGCGGGAGCCAGACATGGAGAGAGGGTTTTCGCTCTCTCTCCCTCTCGCTCTCTGACAAGATTGGTACGCATAAAAAGCCTCATTCTGCTGACAGTCGCAGAAAGACACAGATTGGTGACATACACGCACACACACACACACACTTTCACACCCAGTCTCCTCCACTCACTCGTCCCGCTGCAGTCGCTTTATTGATTCTTAAATGACACCAGAGTCACTGCCATGGATCCGCTGTGACCACTCTGCTGGCCTCGTTTCATTATATCTGCAGAGAAAGAGGCAGAGGGACACCAAGAGGAAGAGAGCCATGTGAGGATGTGTGTGTGCGTGTCTGGCTGCCCGCAAAAACAGAGGAACCCCTATAAACTCCTTAATTGTCAAATCTCACCATCTTAATTAATAACACAAAAATAAAAAGCAATTTAGTATGACATATCCTTCTGAAGCTATGAAACACTCTCTAACATTTTATGGGTGAAAAATCTGTTTACTGCTCGGTGATGACTGAATTCATCTCTCGTCCCCAAATAGAGAGCTCTTGCTGCTAAATTGTTCACACATCAGCAGACTTTTAGCTAAATGATTAATGTAATTTGGTTTATCATAATTACTTTATCCACTCTGGCCAAATGAGCAACAGGGTGGGTCTGTCAGCTCACGCAGCACACAGACTCATTATACAGAGAGAGTTTTGACTGCTAGTGGACAATAAATTCCCTCCACAGACATGCTGCTGTAAATACTGGAGGGACAGACTGATATATGGGGCCAATATGGGGCTTTTATTCCAAAAGTGACTTGGTTCAGTCAGCAGTCAAGGTTTCATTCAAATGGTGCGCAAAATTTTCTAAAACGCCATCAAGAGAAAAAATAATATGAGTTGTGTTTTCATAAGGTACAGCAAATAAAAAAAATAAAAAATGACAACATGTATCTTGTACAGTTTCTTGAAGACATTTCACCCTTCACAAATAGCTTCTCTAGTTCTAAAAGACTGGTGCGCAGTTGGAATTTAAATAGGAGCATCTTTTGATGTTACTCCTTAGAAACTTGTATGTTTAGGGTCGGTTATTAACCAGATACTCACCTGTAGTTGGAAGAGACTGTTTGACCCTGTCCTCTTTCCCTAATGAATGGTGCTCCAACAACTCATTATCAGTCAGAGGCTCCCTTCTCAAGGTGTAAATGGGGGTGAAACTTCTTTGGAACAGACGTTAAGACTGTGTTGTAGATTGATGGCAGATTATATCTCAGTCCACCTCCCTTGTTCAGAGAAGGATTTTCCAATTTGACATAAATGGCTTCCTTTACTTCTCTTTCAAACCATCTGTTTTCTCCGGCTAAAGTGTGGACCTTATTGTCTTCAAAGGAGTGTCGTTTGTCTTTCAGGTGTAGGTAGGGTGGATGGCTAATTTGTTTCCTGACAATCTGGCTCTCAAACTGAAGAACTTACTTGGATGAGTGGCAAAATGTTTTCAAAAAACTCTACAAGTTCAGTTATTCTTCTTTCAGCTTTTTTTTTTACATATTCAAAGAAACATTGCTTATTTCAATACAGTGCCGGTGACTATTAAGCCATTTCACTCCCACTAATACATTAATCATATTACAATACAAAATATTGTAATACTAATACAAAAAAAAATATTACTGGGGACAGTGAATGTGATCCACAGTGACTGCTCATCTACACCGATCAGACTCAACATTAAAACCACTTACAGGTGAAGTAAATAATATTGACCATCTTGTGACAATTCAATGTTCTGCTGGGAAACGTTTGGACCTGGCATTCATGTGGATGTTACTTAGAAATGTAGCACCCACTTAGACCAGACCAGACACCCCCACCCCATAGCAATGACACTCCTTGATGGCAGCCCATCTCCAGCAGGATGCAGCCTGACACAGACACATACACAAAAACAGTTTAGGAACGACTAAAAAAACATGAAGAACAGCACAAGGTGTTGACCTGGCCTCCAAATTCACTAGATCCCAAACTGATCAAGTATCTGTGGGATGATCCACAGAGGCCCCTCCCCTCAACCCATAGGACCCAAAGGCCCCCACTAACAACATTCTGTTGCCAGACACCACAGGACACCCTCAGAAGGCCCATGTCCATTCTCTGATGAGTCACAACTGTTTTGGAGGCACAAGAGAGGCCTACACAATATTAGGAAGGTGGTCATAATGTT
This sequence comes from Chelon labrosus, assembly GCF_963514085.1. Classification (NCBI taxonomy): domain Eukaryota; kingdom Metazoa; phylum Chordata; class Actinopteri; order Mugiliformes; family Mugilidae; genus Chelon; species Chelon labrosus. The sequence goes on from NC_140352.1 coordinate 24,335,912, forward strand.
ATGCCCGATCTGTGAATAATGGAATGTAAATAAATGAATACAGAACTGGTGGTAATCACTGTTGTTCCTCTTGGATGTGGATTCAACAACTCTTCAATTAAGACTCGGCAGAGAGTCAGCATTTCGTTCAAACAAATGTAGGCATGTGTAATGCCACAACAAGTTATTTTATGTGTCACATATGACCATGTAAGCATTTGCATATTAATCCGAAGATTGAAACGAACTGAAAATGCACACTGATGGTGCTGCAACATCAAACGATATCGTGAATGTGAAAGAGGGATACATAAATACTAGAAAAACAAACTATAACTGCATCTGATGTAGCTTTGCCAGATGTGGAATATCTACCCGTACCAGCAACACACACACACACACACACACACACACAAAGAATACACCTATATATGTTCACAAATGTGGACAATTAAGGACCTGAATTATCTATCTGACCATTGTGGTTCCTGCAGAGTAACATTCTGCCAACCTGGATATCCATCTGTGTCACAAAGTGACCTGTTCTAACCATTTTACATGTGGTTTCCAGTGGAGACTCCAAATCGTTTTAGAGTCACATGGCTAACATCATAATATACACACAAAAAAGACAAATATATACTTTAGATGTTTAAACAGAGCTCAGACTAAAAACATTCGCCTACTGCCTCTTCTCCGCATCTATCAGTAGTAAAGCAGACAGTCAAATGAGATCAGAAACGGCAGTGAGATGGCTGTGTGATTGCTTTTTTAAGGCTAATAGTGTTTGTATTCAAAACACTCTAGGATACAATTCAATCTGTATTGGCAATATAGAAACAGTGTTGAAAACCAGCCACAATTACCCAAACACATTCACCGTCCGCTGCGAAGATATGGCAGAGGCCAAATAAAATATCTGCATCACTTGAAAACAGTTATAAAAATAGATGCGTATAGGCAGACTGCCTAAAGGCTACAAGCGTTACTGGTGTTTTTATGATTTCTGAAATGCAGTCTCGTAGCTGAGTGTCATACTGGCTTTAGGAAGGTGTCTGTGTTAATGCACACCCAAAGACTTCCTGGAGGCAGTGTGAAGCCGGGTAACGTCTTCTTCTGAACCGAGTTGGCTGCGGTGTGCAACAACAGTATAACATGTAGAAATATTCACATCAGGGACTTAAAAACAGTGAAGTCAGAAAACTGTTACTGGAGGAAAAGCATGCGTATCAATAACAACCACTCACCTTAAATGAGAAAACACAGTGGGAAACTCTAAACATCATGTACATACTGTATCACTTTCAAACATGTACTCTAAAATTCCTGAACATATCATATCATATCATATCATATCATATCATATCATATCATGTCATATCAAGCTTTGGAACAGCAATAAACACTGCATTTGTGGAACTAATTGGCTGCTGAATGCTTTTAGGGTACTGTAATTATATATATAGCTACAAACAGTGAATTGGTGCTAGTTTGAATTTTTTTTTCCTGTGCCTGTGTGCACCGTGTCCAGTGTAGCTGTGTTCATGTTAAGGCGCATTAGGTGGAATACTTGTGTAGTTAATACTGACTCCTAAGACACACAAACACACACACCCTGGCTGGAAAGTATCGCTTGCTCATTGTAAATAAAACATAAAGTCCCTGTTTCCCAGGAGAAGCCTACATTACTGTTTCTGCACAGGACAGCTGAGTTTGCAGCTACTGTAGAGATGTCTCTGTCTATGGCCCGCGCTCGCTCTCCAACTTCCTCTCTCTCAATTCAGGTTGATTCAGTTATATATATATACTGAATATATATATAAAAAAACAAACAAACAAACAAAATAAAAATGACATCACTGCTGCATCAGTATGAAAGACATGATTTCACATTCAGTTCCATAAATGTCTTCACTGCTTCATCAGTTTTCATACATTCCTACAATTTGAAATCCTGTATTTATTCTGTTTTCGCAAATGTGCCACACGCCATTTACATGTAATTCCATCATATCACAAAAACAGTTCTCAGCACAAGAGTGTGGCAAGAATGATGCAACAAATATTAATTAATATTAAAATATATTGTACGTCAGTCTGGTAATATTGTGACTTTAAATGGGAGCTTGCTCATCTGGCTCCAGTTCTATTCTTTTCTTTATACAGAAGCTGCAATTTGTTGTTGAAACGATGTTGAAACAAAAATAATTAGCTGAAAACAAGTGATTCTCTCTCCTCTCAGTCTGGGGTGGACTGGATAAACCTCTAAAGCACAAGGACTATCAATACTTTCTTTATTGGAGCTTCCAACAAAGCCCTTTTGAGTGCTTTATGTCGACACTCGGCGAGCCTCCCATAAGTAGCCATAATCATTCATAAAGAGTTATGGCTATGGTAGCAGCAGTGTGCAGAGGTATGGAGAAAAATGCTAGCGAGGAAGAGATAGGGAAAAGGTGGTGGGGAGAACTACTGCCCATGAGGACTGCTGCTGCTGAAAATTTAAATTATTATTTTTTTTGTCTTGGGTATTTTGTGTTTCAGTTTTTTAACAGGGTAACCATACTGGTAAATGGTAAATTGCCTGTTGGTACTCACTCAGATCACTTTGCAGTCACAGTGACACATGTAACCATTCAAACCACCTTCAAACAAGCCCATGCTAGGGCTTGAACGACTTCAGATTTTTTAAAGACGACTAATATGTGGCAAAAGTTGAGTTGACGTCGACTAGTCGATGACGTCACACAAAAAAACAACAGTAGAAAGTAATGCTTTGCAACAACGAAATCTACATTCTTGACTTGAATACATATTGTAGCATCTCACATGAAAGAAGCTATCCACCATGTGGTACAACCCCTAGCACACTCACATTCACACACCAATGCCAAAGCCTGGGAGGAACACAGGGTTCAGTGACTCTTTGCCATGTGGCCCATGTACCGGGAATCGAACCACTAACCTTCTGGCTAGTGTACAACCCGCTCTACCTACTGAGTCACAAGACAAATTTCCATTTTATGCAAACATAAAATGATCTTATCTTATCTTAACAGTACTGTGTTTCTAATAGGTATGTATTGTTAATCTATGTGTGTTGATTGCTGGATAAATAAAGCCAGCAGAAATTGGTTATTGATGACGTATTTAGTTATACTTCAGCTGGCTGTACTGAAGTCACAACACACTTGTAGTGATCAGAATATCTGCTGCTCTCTATGCTGGTGATCTACAGCATGTAATGTGCAGCCACTGTATCCAAATGTTTTCGTAATCTATCCACCCCATCCATCCCAATTAACAATGCAGGCATTCACACTCATTCATTCTTAAAGTGATAAGCTCAAAGTTTCCTAATTCACTAAAGCATAACGCAAATGTGACAAAGTCTACGGACAACTGATGAAAGAATTCAGTGTTTCCCCTTGGTTTGCGGCTTTGAGGGGAGCGGGGTTTGGGAGGAGTAATGATGCAGATGGGCACCGACATGTGTTGACAACAGTCAATATAACAACTGAACACTTATCTTAACTGTTGAACTGTACATTGAACATTTCTTCTTGGTTCATTCTACAATTTTGACGGTTTTTCAGGAGGTTGACATATCTGCCAACGCGCGGTCTCTGTCCGCTGGTAGGAGTGTGCTCACCTGTGTGTGCGCGCTCGTGTCTGCGTGGGTGTGGGGTGTTTAATAAAAGAATAAAATATAAAACATGTTCTACAAGAAAAGTAACCTTAAAGTTTTTCTGTTGTGATCTGGTGCTGTATAGAAAATACAATTAAATAAAAGTTGTGGTTTACTTTTATTGAGACCTAGAATACTCAAACTGTCACTTCTGTCCTAAGCCAAATACAAAGCGTCCTGTTCTGTGTTTAGAAAAAGCTAATAATTTGGTCTGACTTTCTGATGTTTTCAGTCAACGTCCGTACATCTTTTATTTTAGATTAATACATTTTGGGAAGCTTTCAACATAAGAAGTTGCCAAAGACTGAAGAGACTTTCACTTGTTTCTCCTCTGCTACACAAACTGAAACTGAGACCAGAGAAAAGGGCAGATATTAACAGAAAATGCAGTAGTGGAAACGAGTGCAAACAGATGAGGTAAATAGTACAAATAAAATTGTACTCATCTGTTGATTCATTTCATGCATTCAGTACTCCCAACACTTGGTGACCTATCTGTCTTGTCTCAGATTGTCAAGTCTTACAACTCAAAGGATGTGATCCAATGTGTGAGAACAGAGTGAATGGCGGGGGAAGGAGAAGAGAACAGGAATATGGAGGATAAAGGGATGGTAAAGGGATGTGTAAATGATGAAAGGGTAAAGGAAAGATGGAAATAAAGAGAAGGAGGGGGGCACGGAGAGAGAGGCAGGGCTTCTTAAACTAATGAGATATTGATCTGGGAGAGACACACCTCCTCAGGGCTTCCGGCTGACAGTCAGATAAATGGGCAGCCATTCATTACCCAGTGAGAGAGATATAACACACATGCATGGGGGTGGGGGGTGGGGGGGCATCATGGATGGAGAGAAAAAATCTGTCGAGGACTGGAGCAGTTAAAGCAGCAGGAGGAGAAAAACGTTTATGAGGAAAGAATTTGAAAACTAAGTGACCAGAGGGTTACAAAAACTGACAAGAGAGTTGAAGGAAGACAATCTACCACTAATAAAGATTATGAATGAACATGTTTGTGCTGTTTAGAGGAGGATCAGATAGAGTAAGGTATGAGTGGAAAGTTTGATTCAAAGGAAACGGTTATGAATCAGGAAGAGATCAATACCATCCCAGCATTATAGAAAGCAAACACTGACTCCCGCTGGGCTCACTGGGACCATAAAATAACAGGGCATACTATGATGTATGTGTTTTCTTGTTGTCTCATTTTTTTATCTGCCCTTGAATACTACTTTGCTTGTAGTAGGTGGTATTTACTGGCATGCCAGTTCATTCGGTATACCAGTGAAAACTAATGCATTCTAATTTAACAGTCCTGCACTAAATCCCACTTCATGACTGGAAAAATGTTGTGTACATGTTGAAACAGAGACAGAAAGGTGGTAATTCAACTCAACAATTGATCATTCTGGAGGATGTAGTTTGTGGTGTTTCTCTTATTATGCCCAGCCTGCTGCCTAAAATTTGATTTTTAAAATATTTAAAACATGGTACAATTCAGTGGGACACAGTTGAATTAACAGTTATTGTTGTTATTTTAGACAAATGTTGAATACTATAACTTTCATGAGGCTAAGATTTAGTGCAGGACTAGAACTTTCTTGTGAGTGTACGTGCTGTTTAAGTGATAATCACATGACATAGATGACACTCCCTCAACCAGCCCGATACTGTGAACCTTATGACTGTTTAATTAAACTTTTCGAAGAACAAATACATTCCCTGATATCATATGCGTACGACAAAAAGAAAAACAAAAAAAAAACATCCAAAAATAAATTACTCAATTGTTCTGGATTGGACATTATTCAAGATCCCTAGAGCATAAGCAATCATGAGATTACATGAGATATCCTGCGTGAGATTAACGCCTACTCCATATCCACCATTAAAAAGTATACAAACACACATTTTAGGCAACTACTTATTCAAAAAGACAATAAAACATGAGGGCATACTAACACCCCTCCAACTCTGGTGCACTGACTAAACGTCATTAAATTCAGCCTCAGTCAGTCCATCAGACTTTCTAGTGTCTGGTGTGACACATGTTTGTCCCTCAGTTCTTCTTCAGTTTCCAGAAGGCATACAGCGTTGACCAGCAGCCTCTGCCCAAGCAGCAATGCGTGAAGAATGGAAAGCATCCAAACGCTAGAGGTAAGTTTGTCCCTCTCAGGATACCGTCCTGCAGGTGTTTTAAACTTCCCACTGGACCTGTGTCTTGGGGGGGTATTAGGGGCAGCTGGTTCATCAGACCTTCAGTTAATTTGCTTGGTGCTGATAGAGGCCCATTTACCCAGAATGCCCCTCTCTGCTGAAGTGGATCTTGTCTGCAGTCTAAACAGACGACTGGTAAACATTGGATGGTTTCAGCCATTTCAGTCTAAACATAGACGTACAAGTACAGTAGAGGAAAAACAGGTGACTAACAACTTAGTCCTAATAGCTAATGCTATTCCCCACGCGCCGCTCAGAGATGACATCGTCCAGGTCAGAAGACATCATCTGGGGTCTGTAGGTCAATCTACAGACCCTGGATGATGATAACAGGTAACTCCGGACTCAACGGGGCATAGCATTAGCATATCATAACAAAATATTGGCGAAATTAACAAGTTTAGGGGCAGATAATGCGTTATTTAGAGGCTGCATTGCGGTGCCCTGATCACTCTCGCTAAATGGATATACGCTGATCTAATTATCTCCTGAACAAGTGCAAATGAAACAAAAGTGAAATTGGTGAGTAAACGATGGTATTTTATGCTAGAAATAAGGTCCAGGTTGTAAAAAACAGTAGTTCTCCTTTAAGTTATTAAGGTGACATTGGTTTTAACCTTTATCTCAACAATCACCGCGTAAAAAGATACTGCAACTACTTAAAAATGTACACTTGATGTTCCATTGTAATGTGGCATCCTGTGATTGAGAGTCTTGTCAGACTCAGTACAGAGTGACCAATATATGATGAATCTGAGGTGGGACCGACAGATGCATGATTAGACAGTGAGATCAGTGGCTGGTCCGTGTTTCAAATCCCACACTGACCGAAACAGTGGAGTTGAGAATAGTGAATGAGATACGTACATCATCCTACCCCCAGGAATTTCACAATGCCTTCAAGAAGAATACTGACTTCTCAGCTGTTAGGGGAGCACCTCAGCAGGTCTACAAAACAATGTGTAACTGTGAGTACAGAATGTATAGCAGAGTTTGGCTGTCCAAAAATGTACGAATCCAAAACGTATTTTACAATTTCATTTGCGTTGAGAAATATACTATCCAGATAGAAGTGTCCTTTTACCCATATTCTGAGAATAAAGATTAATTAATCTATCAATTATTTTTAAATGAATTTGTCAATTATATATTTCATTAGTCTAGTGATTATTTTTTGACTAGATAAAAAAAAAGTGTTTGCATATGAATGAAGAACCAATATCAAACTATAACTTTCACCTGATGACACTATTCATCACAAAAGCTAGTGATTTAAGACAATTAAGATTGAACTATTTAACTTAACTGTTAGGAAATGGGTTGTTTACAACATTTTGTCTTCAATTGATTGATTTAACTTCAGCTTGTGCTGATTATAATGCCCTGTATTATCTGTCTGCAAATGTTCCCTTACACCCACTTAAAGCATAAAACATTCACTGAAAACTAGTTCTGTATAAACAAAAACCATATGCTTACAACATACAAATGCACTGGAAAACCATTATCTTCTGCTCTAACAAGTATTTGTTGAGATTTTTTATGAAAAAACAACACACAAGTTATCTAGTTGCTTGGAGATAGGTTGGAAAGCCAGTGGGTCTTCTCTGTTGAGGTTCTTGCTCAGAGACTGTGCTACAGTGGTGCATTTGTAATGTACTAAGCATACGTCCTACTGGGTCCTTGTTTAAAGAATTCCACACATTTTCAGTATCACTGTTATAATGGGGTATTTTGTCAATTTAAAAAAATAATAATTGTGAGGATAATTGAGACAAACCCAGCTTGGCCCTTCCAGCTGTATATCAATCCTTTGCAGTGATATGCACAATGCAGCGCAGTCTTAAAGCTTACTAATCAAATAAACAAAAGATTAAAACCTGCTCTACACCATGTCCAAACATGACTAAATTACAAAAGATATTCAGACAGATTTTACTAAAGTATTAAAAGTACAATAAAATAATAGTATTAGAAATTGATGGCATAGGAACACCCCTACAACGCTACTGCACTTGGTGCACACCCAGACACAAACCAATGGTACAAGACATTGTTTGTTTCGGTGCATGACAGGACAACAGGGAAAAAAAAACAAAAAAAAAAAAAACGAATTTGCTAAAATATTTTAAAGAAATTTCTGGGAAAATGGTATATATTGCCTTTTGTAAAGATTTCTAGTACATCAGTCATCATTTTGAAACTGCTTTTGGTTGGCATTTTCCTTGCGCAGTCATTTGACAAAGTTTGATTTTGTATTTATCTGTCTACACAAAAGGTTACATTGTCAATAATACCTTTTCTCCACAGACATCAAATTCTGTATTCGTACACAAACGATTATACAGAAAGTCCTTTGGCACCATATGATGGGAGAGAAGAAACCCAGTGCAGGAGAGAAAGACTTTAAACTTCTTTTAGCAATTAAGACCTAAGGGTTCTTCTAAACAAGCAGTCTGAAAATTAAGCGTTGTTTGAAAATAATATATATCATATATTTTTATATGTCATATAAAAAGTACCCAAATCTGGACATGGAGACGGGCAGGGAGAAGCACATTAATCTTGCAGCTGCATATACGCATGTGTTAAAACTATGCTCCCAGTTACTCTACACAATAGAATTACATTTAGAGCACTGTAATAGAACACACTAGATACAAAGTTGCATAAATCAAACTTTGAGAATTACTGGAGTCCGTAGATATCTGTTCACTGATGGATCTGAAATAGATCACGACCATGAAACGACTGCAGGTCTTTAAACTGAGCCACGGTACTGAGCTAAAGCCTGCATCTCAAATTCATCTTTAGGCGTTTAGATGCATACATCCACAACACGCACACACACAAACACACACACACATATACGTATACACCCCATTAGCATTGTCACGTCAGCATGTGGGGCCATAAAAAGGACACTTAGAGTATAGTTTGTTCCCTCAGAAATGCAACAGAAGCAAACAGTGCTGCACCAACCAAACATTTCCTTGTTGCTTTATGATCTAATTTTACTATCCAATGAAACAGATGACCACATTAGCAATCTCTATTTTATTCTCACACTGCTTAAATGTGTTAAGTGTGTTTTTAGTGCAATTAGCTGTGTTTTGGTATTGTTCCTAGGAGTGTGCTTGCATTTGCTTGTACGACTTCTTAAGTGGGCTCATGGTGAAAATACATTTAGGCACACCGACTTATAATAATTATAACACACTGACAAACAAAGCAAAAAGTTAAGATGAGATTAACTTTTTTTTCTGTGTAGAAACAGCAGAGTTTGCTTACATCTAGCTCTCTGGTTGATTGAAAAAAAATTGTGAACTATGAATAATGCATGTGGCGAGTATGAAATTACAGCTGTAAGATAATATGTGTTTTGAGAGCTGAATATAATTGTTTTGAGACTATAATTTTCCCTTTGCCTTCAAGAAACCTAATTGAACTAAGTGGAAAGGAGCTGCTGGTAAAACAAAAAAATAAAAAAAAAATAAAATGAAAATGTTCCTTTTAACCAGTAGGTATCTAAAGTTACAAGGATCAATAGAGACTTTTTTTGCTTTCATACTGAAACTGTGTGTGACATCTTTGCCATCCTTTCTTTGATGGTGTGCTAATTTAATATTGAAATTATGGAAGCTACAGAACAAGATGGATGGACAGATACTCTGCAGGGAGAGGAGCACATAAGACTTGATATTAAATGAAAGACTGAAGGAGTGGGTGGGGAACTGCCCATACTGCTGCAGCGGCATACCATTCACAATACATTTCGTTAAAGGTAAGAGTGGAGACATAGTGTCTGCAACACATAGCTGTCAGGTGTGGGGTAAACCATGATGCCTTGCCACCAACACTCGTGTTAGAAAATAAAATATTTAATCCTTTAAACTATATTCATGCAGTGCATAGTGATTCAAAATATAATCTGGTATCACCTTACAGCATATGGGTAACAGGTCAAGTCATGTTACGTGCTATTTTCATGCATTTTGTGGTTTTAGATGGTTAGGTTATTATTTAGGCTTTATAGCAATATGCACAACTGTAAGTGAATACATCAGCAATGCATAAAGTGGCTAGATTGTCTAGCATTCTGCACAATATTTCAGTGATTTCTTGAATGTATTGTATGTCCTGGGAAAGACATTACTTCTGTTACCCTTGCTAACATTTCTAGACTTTTCTAATGGCTAGTGTTGAACATACTGTAAAGCAAGATGAGGAGCATGTACTGTATATAAGGAAAATCTGAGGTCCTGTTTTTGCATCCATGTCCATTTCAACCCTGATGGCGTTCAGTGAGAACGTCAGGCCCATGGCTAACAGGAAGAGCACCGCCAGCTGTTGCAGGTTGGAGGCTGGATAGCAGAAGCTGTGAGTCAATACTAACATTGTTTGGCCACTGGCACATCGAAGTATAGTCGCATAACGTTTCAACTTTCTCAGCTCCCTCATGTCACACAACTGATCCTATGACACTGAAATATTGATTTCTTAACCTTTGACTTCAGTGTCCCTTTTTTCATATGTGGCTGCTCTTACCACCTGTTCCTGTTGCTGCCCTAACTGCGAATATACTGGATCGCCCTCTAGTTTCTGTTTGATCAGGGACACCTCTAATCTCAAGATAACAAAGTTAAGCTGATGCTAATATGTACTGTGAGGCCTTTTTAAAAAGTTATCTTAAAGGCTCCAAAGTATTTTAGGATCTTGGTCCAACTTTGCTGAACTCCTGAGTCTGTTTCTTAAAATTTGTTTAAGAATAAGAATAATAAGAATAAGAAAACCTTTAATAGTCCCACAATGGGGAAATTGCAGTTTGCAACAGCATACAGAAATGACAGAGGTAGAACAGATAATAGACATATTGCACATATTAGGAGTGCTCGTTGTGGAGCCTAACAGCAGCAGGAAGGAAAGACCTTCTGTATCTTTCCTTCACACATCGAGGGTGAAGCAGTCTGTCACTGAAGCTGCTCCTCAGTCCCTTCAGGTCACCATGGAGGGGGGCGGGACTCATCGTCCAGCATGGAGGACAGTTCAGCCAGAACTCCCCCATCACCCACCTCCCCCACCGAGTCCAAGGGGCAGCCCAGGACAGAGCTGGACTTCCTGATGATCTTTTCCAGCTTCTTCCTTTCCCTCTCCGCGATGCCACTGCCCCAGACCATTCCACACAGGATCGCCGACTCTACCACAGAGCCTGCAGCGTGCGGCCAGTTCGAACGTTTTATATGGCAGCGATCTCACGTTGCCCATGGTTACGGAGAAAACAGCGCTGAAAAGTGAAGTGTCTCTTCTCTTCTCGATGTAGTTTTCCTGCTCGGGATCCATGGCGGGTCCCATGGCGGGTCCCATGGCGGGTCCCACGAAGCATCTCCGGAGGGATCCCATGTCCGTCCCGAGGGAAAACCACAGCGCCACGCAGGGCGATCAGCCGCTCCCTCCTGTAACCAATGCACACGCTGGCCGCTTCTCGCATTTACGCCGCTGGCTTCCTGCATAGTAACGGTCTGGATGTTGTTAAAAATATTGCTATGGCGAGACTCCCAATAAAAAACAAAACTAAAAAAGTGCAATTCTGTCTGAAAAAAGTATATACAAAAGTAATGTCCACAAAAAGGGAAGCAAAAAGTGAATTAAATTCGGAAAAAAGAGAGATAGAGTAAGAGCTGTTGCAAGCAGCTGCCAGCTTCAACCGGCGCCGCAAAAAAAAAAAAAACAGAACACGATAAATCTACTTCAAAACAGAACCAGAGTTTTTCCATAATGCTATTTATTACCATTTACTACTGGCATTAAAATGTACTCTGAGATTCAGACTTTTTGTTTGGTTCTCAGGAAAACAATAGCTCATGCAGATGCAAAGCTACTTTCCAATTGCTTTCTCCCTCCCCGATGATGCTGAAAGATTTCCAGTGAGCAAACCACAAGAATGATTCTCTTGCATGACCTCTCTGGAAGCCCCGAAAAGATACCATTGATTTCAGCAGGTCTTTGCCCTAGCCTCTGTATCTGTCTCCCCCTCCTTCCTAAACAGAGTGGAGCTGGCTTGTTATTGCTATTCCACATCTTAATGGCTCCACTATTGAGTGTGTGCTGATTGTCTTAGCTGGTACAGTAGGGCCATTGACCCAGCAGGGCCATCTTACAATGGGCCCTCTGGGATAACAAACCAGGTCCATGGACAACTGCATCGAGATAAGTGTCCTCTCCTGATACGGCATGGGCAATCAACAGGATAAACAGATCTGGACAGAGAGAGAAAAAGTACCAGGAGAAAAGGGTGGTGGGAGTCATGGAGGGGAGTGATAAAGGCCAGTGTCAATCAATAGGCAGAAATGAGCAGAGCTGAGAACCACAGCTGTGAGAACTCTTACTGCTTAGGATAACAGTGTCGGGAGGTACAAGATTAGGATGAGACTACGCACACTCACTTTATTTAGGATGTTGTTTGTAGTGGTATATGTTTTATGTTGCGTAGCTTTACGAGCAGGTCTAAATGCGAATACGCTAACTACATGAAGTGGATTCAAAAGTATTCCAGTTGCATTGTGTATATGCAACATCTATCAAGAAGAACGGATAGCGCTGCGAGCACATTTTAAATCACAAATCAGCTTAAACTATTTTAGGAAGTTGCTATTCCATCACAAGCCTTCAGCAGCTTCAATGCCCCTGAAGGATAGGTCTGAACACCCAGATGGCAGCAGTATTCTGGATGAGTTGCAGAGGTGGTGGATGCTGTGAGGAGGGAGTTGCAGCAGTTCAGGTAAGAGAAGCGCCTGGGGACCTGGCCCACCTCCCTAAAGAGGAAGGATCATTGATGACCAGGTGCAGGCTACTGCTGCAATGCTTATTGTAAAGCTGGAGGTTTAGCAGTTCAGTCCCCAGCACATAGACCACATGCCAAGGCTTTATTGGGCAAGACACTGAACCCCATGCTGCACCCAGTCCTTGACACTGGTGTGTGAATGTGAGTGCACTTGTGTATAGACTGTATAAAAAATGGACAATGCATTGCTGCTTCCTTCCATTGAGGCTAGAATTCCAGCTGTACAGGCAGCAGCATCTTGTGAGTTTGGAGCTGTGGTCCGAGCAGTACTGTCTGAGAGGTGAGCCGTGTTATCAGGGACCCACCCATACTTCCTCTAGACTCACTCGTGTTTGAGTTTGGTTTGTTTGATTAATACTGCGCTGTGCTCTACCTCCACCAGTTACAAAGAAATGTTGGATTATACACTGCAATTTTTGTTTAGTTTTTCCTGCTCTCATGATCCTAGCGGCAGTTTCACAGAACAGTTGTAATAGCAGCTGTCAATCATCATGATGTCACATCCTGTTTCTGCAGCCAAAAATAACTCACTAAAACAAAAAAATGGGCATTTGAACACGCATCAGTACTATATTAACTACGAAAAATGACAGAAACTGTCCTTGAAAAAAATGATTTGATGCGTACTTAGTTTGGCCCTAGTCCTATCCACTCAATGCTTTGGCTTCACTTTTGAGGAGCTGTCATAGCATCCATTTTTATACAGACTCAGGTGTGAACAAATGGGTAGATGTGTCATTGTGACTGTAAACCGCTTTCACTACCAATAGGTAGAAAAGCGCTAAATAATACGTACCATTTTTTTCTGTTATTTTTCACCTGTCTATTTTAACATTCTAGTGACCAAGGGCCTCATGTACGAAGGTTGCGTGCGCAAAAAAACGTTCCGTACGTACTCGCTCACGGAAAAGTTCAGATGTATCAAGAGTGAAATGTCCGGGAACTTTGTACGTGCCTACGCCAACGTCATGGCTGGCGTACGCTGGCTTCTACGGCTGTTGATCCTTTGGCGACACTTAGAAGTGATGCTGGGAAACTGTCATAAATGTGAAAACTATTAGTCCGACCGATCGGGACTGTGCCGGGTGACCCTGAGCAGAGCCATGCCAGCCGTGTGGGATGGAATTATCCGCATGTCAGCCAGGTATATCAGATTCCCATACAATGCATCTGAACAGGTCAACATTAAAGCGCAATTTGCAGCGAGAGGCGGTTTTCCGAATGTAATCAGGGCCATCTGCTGCACACAAATTGATACAAAAGCGCCATCACATGATCAATTTGTAAATGTCAACAGGAAACATTTTCATTCGACCAATGTACAGATCATATGTGATGAGCAAATGCAATTAACCAACACTGTGGCTCCACTCCAGTGAGTAGCGTCTCCAGTTCGCTTTCTGTGAAGTTCTTCTTTTTTCCCGTCTTACTCATTCTTATGTTTTCATTTTCTGATCGTGCAGAGAGGGGAATCTCAGGTGCAGGGTCAATTTAAATATAATATGCATATTTAAAAGGGGGCGTGGACAGGGAGGGGTAGGGTACAACATGTGCGCACAATTGGGATGTAAAAAGGAAATGTGCTTCTGGATCTGAGGAAATCCACGCAAGTCTTTGTACATGAGGCCCCAGAACACCATACATCCCAACATTTATCCATCACTCACTTCTTGAACTGCTACCATCTGGCAGACGGTTCAGAACACTGAAGGCCAGTACCAACAGACTGAGGAATGGCTTCTATGCAAGAGCCATAATCACACTGAATAACTCAAACAATAAAATAATAATAATGTGAATGTGCAATAATTCACACAATTATTCTTATGACAATGTGCAATACATCTGTGCAATAATTTCATATGTGCAAACGTGCAATCATTTCTCATAACAATGTGCAACACAAACAAATGCAATAATTTCATGTGATGCACAATAACAGTGACTTATTATTATGTGTGAATGGGATTGTTACGTCATGTTAGTGTTTTATATTTTGTACATATTTTTTTATTCTAGTTTTTTACATTTTCTTTAACTTTTTTTTTTTTATTTATTTTTATTCCAGTACTTCTATGGCACCTAAGGGGGACCTTAGGTCACCTTAATTTTTCTTGTACAGTGACAATAAAGACATTCTATTCTATTCTATTTTGGGTAAGTTTGTTCTTTCACTGTAGTGTGAAAGAGAGAACTTCACAAGCTTTGTCTTAAACCATCCAGTTCTTTCCTTTTAAATGCTCATGGTCTGTAATACATTAAAACAGTGCAGGGGATACTATAATAGTTCAACTTCATCTCTTTCTTTGTGTCCTAGAAGGCTTGCTAGGGGAGTCCACCCTCCTACATAAAGCTAAAATGTTCTGGGTCTGCCAGCTGAATTTAATCATTTGTTTCAGAGAGAAGTCAAAGAAAGTACTTGAGACTAATCCTGCACGCTGCTGTTGTTGCATATGTTTTGGTCTCTATGGCTATATGTTTTCGTGGGTATGTGCGAGCAAGTTTTAATGGGACTGAGCCTGGATGCATGGCTGGAGACGAAGGTGGTGAGCAGGGATTAGCATGGTGCTGCAGTCCGTTACAAAGCTCTGCAAGGAGGCAGACTGAGGGATGAGCATAAACACACTGAAAGCACACATTTGTATGCATCTAATTCTTATCTCTCACTGCATTAAAAGGTATACCATATACTGTCCCAACTATCTAACCTATCAGGGTTTAATGCGGGATATGTAAGGACATGTGATCCGACAGTATTTATATATGTTGGTAGTCATGCTGAAGACAGGGAACAAACAAAAACAGAAAATGATGAGTGCAGGTCATATGTGTCATGTGTCAGACTGACAGTGTGTGCTGCCTTTCATACCAGCACACAACTAAAAAAAAAAAAGATCTAATTGAAAAATAAGGTATAATTTTTGTACACACACATAGCAGAAACAAGCTCTGTTACACTCACACCAAACCGAAAAGAAAATTATACAAATCCCTCCATTCTTAAGGGGCCCTGAGCCACCAGAACAATAGTTTCGCCCTACAGAATGCCTGTATGAAATATAACCCCATTCCTCCAGCCAAGACCCTGTGGTTTTGTGATAAATCGCTCTCCGAGCTGCTATATACAAGAGGAAAACATGCATAACCAAGACCTTAGACCAGGACATAGCTCTGCTGCTTAGAGCCCTCAGTAGATTATAGAAACATTAGTGTTTAAAGTGTTGTATTCTGATCAGTATTTTCTGTCTTTTGTTGTCTTTTATCTCTATTGTTGTTTCTTTTTTTCTACATGATATTTGATATTCAAAGTTTGTTAAAAAGTCTTCATTTGTTAAGTCTTTTACAGAGGCAACAGTCTTAACTCTTTGCAGCATAGTTGATACTTTTATACATAGTCTTGAATTTTTAATTAGTTTTTCATTATTTTGAATTCCCAGTCTTAGGTCTCACAAAGTATTCTCAGCATCATTTTGGCTTTCTGAAAACTGCATATACCTCGACTGACCTCGTTTTTCATGTGACTGACAGGTGTTCACACGGAAGTCAAACCAAAACCAGCCTCACCTTTGCTTTTATCCCACTGAAGTAGCGGCAGCCACACTGTAGTCTTCCTATTGCCTTTGTCCCGGTTTGAAGAGCTTCAAATACTGTACATTTCCTCTCTGATTATTTCTCTTTCCATCTCCCCCACCCCCAATCCCTCCATCCCACTGAGTTTCTGCACAATTAGCCTGGTGGGAGAGATGGATGGCACGACCGGTGAAGGTGACGATGGGGGGACAGAAAGGGGGGGGAAAGGCGGAGGGGGAGGAAAGAGAGATTTGTGCATGTGTGTGCGTGTCTATAGAGGGAAATAAGAAAAGGAGAGAGAATTAGGATAGAGTGGCATAGAAAGGGTTTAGTTTGGAGAGAACAGAAGACGAAAAGGACAGGGAGCAGGAGAGGGAAGAACCATGTCACATCCTCCACCGTTCACATTAAAAAACGCACGGACATAGACCTGATTGAATAGAGCTATGGCATACACACACACACACACGCTCACCCACAAACTGTACATGCTCTCAGTGCTCCAGTAACACACAGACAGTACATGGCCATCCGCTTCTGGCCAGTGCAAAAGCAAAATAATGGCCTCTGTCAGGTTGCTTCCTGCTCTTTAATGAAAATACACAGCCCCTTCCCAGCTACAACCTACGCTAGCTTTCATCTCCACCATGCGGCCATGCCACAAAGTCCCTTTAATTGCCCACCATGCAGAGAGTAGTAGGTTTGACATATTGAAAAGAAGACAAAGATGATGCCCATCTCATCACATATGGCTAGAGCAGGAGGGAGGTGGTTGGGACTCTTTCCATAAACAAAAGCAACTTGGTAACTGTGGGATTGTACTGTACCACATAATATATTGCACATTTCAGGAACATGGAAGTGGAGAATTTAAACTAAACTGTCACACCAGGGATACAAGTCCTTCAAACTGAAAGACAAAACTAGTTATTTGTCATTGCTTTTCAAAATTACACATACAGTATATTACCATTTTCTGAACCTGTGGAAGACACAGTTTGTCACTGCCTTTAAAAGAATTAAATTTACAAAAATATGAATGTTGTCTGATCTGCATGCTGGGTTTTGTCAACCAAAAATATAGTTTAACTTCCTGGAAAAAAATCTTCAACAGTTTGACACTACACTATAGGGTGGAACTGAAAAAAAGAAATCCTTGGATTTTATTTTTAAATCAACCCTGCTGCATTTCTACCTACCTCAACAAACAACACTTTACATGTAATACTATCTCAATCACCTGCTAGAAGTAAACTTCATCTTATTGGTCAAGTAGGTGTATAGACATAAAGGATTTGAATATTTTTTCCCCATCAATGAACATACACAGGTGTATTAGGAACAATTAGGAACAAAACCATAACTGACATGAAGACAGAGTACACAGGACTGTTAGGGCTGGAGCTCAACAGTCAAGTCTTAAGAAATACAAAAACTGCAGTAAATACGTACTGAATACGTATATACATATATACTTGTCCATATATGTAATCATACACCGATCAAGCATAACACCACTTTCCTAATATTGTGTAGGTCTTCCTTGTGCCTCCAAAACGGTTGTGACTCATCAGAGAATGGACGTGGGCCTTCTGAGGGTGTCCTGTGGTGTCTGGCAACAGGATGTTGTTAGTGGGGGCCTTTGAGGGGAGGGGCCTCTGTGGATCATCCCACAGACACTTGATCAGTTTGGGATCTAGTGAATTTGGAGGCCAGGTCAACACCTTGTGCTGTTCTTCATGTTTTTCTGAGTTGTTCCTATACCGTTTTTGTGTGTGTGTCTGTGTCAGGCTGCATCCTGCTGGAGATGGCTGCTGCCATCAAGGAGTGTCATTGCTATGGGGTGGGAGGGCTTGGTCTTTTCTGGTCTAGGTGGGTGCTACATGTCTAAGTAACATCCACATGAAAGTTTCCCAGGAGAGCACTGAATTGTCACAAGATGGTCAGTGTTATTCACTTCTCCTGTCAGTGGTTTTAATGTTGTGGCTGATCGGTGCTTATGATGTATGCATGTTACAAAATACATTTTAAATAATAAAAAATAACACTTTTACAAATATAGTCTATAATAGAAGTAAGAGGGTGTTGTGGTGGTGTTGTACACCTGTGACTGATTTAAATGTGCATCATGGTGATGGCCTGAGGGAGGAAACTGTTCTTGTGTCTAGTTGTTTTTTGGCACACAGTGTTCTGTATGACCTAGCAGAAGGGAGAAGTTGGAACAAGATGTGACTTGGGTGTGGTGGGTCTGTAGGGATTTTACTAGCATTTTTCCTAGATACATAAAAGTTCTGAACGGATGGCAAGTTAGCACCAATGATTTTCTTTGCAGTCTCGACTGTCAGCTGTAGTCAGCCCCTTTTACTATTTGATAGCCAATCCAAACCAGACAGTGATAGATGAACAGACCGGATTAGTGAAGTGTAGAACCGAATCAGCAGTTACTGAGGAAAGTTGAACTTCCTGCTCTGGCACACAGAAAACATAGATCCACCTGAAAGACTGTCGGCCCAGGGTATGTGTTTTTTTTTTTGTTTGTTTGTTTCTTTATCCTTGCTGGGATACATAAATTGCTGTATTTTTTTAGTTTGTGGCAGAGGTGTCCTTTCTGCAAAGTCTCCAGGATCAGTCAGTCTGCACAAAAACTTACCAGGAACTGTCTGTAGCAAGACTGGATTACACTTTTTCTTGAGCACCGCTGACATCTGGAATTCAGAAGCAGAATAGGATCCTGATAGTTGTAGCGTGGCGTCTGGAATGTGCTCACCAAACCTGGTTTTGGTAAAGCACCGATCTGCACAAATCTGTGTCTGCTCAGTTCTCTTCACTGTTAATCCATCTTGTTATTCACCAGATAGATCAATGGGAGCGCAGTTCAAACCCCTGTCTCAGTTTAAGGAGGGCTCTGGCTCGCTCCCCACCGTCACGTCATTGTAGTTTTGGGTGAAGTTTTCTCACTTCTGGAACAGATTTCCAAGATTCTGATCACTGCGGCCCTTACTTTTCTATCCACAAATGCTGAAGTAGAAAACTCCTCTGCAACAGCATGCCATTTGAAGAAATAAAATACAGTGAAAAGTTTCCATGTATCAAAGTCTTTAGTGTCTTTGTGAGTCACAACTGTAGTTCTATCAGCGAGAGGCCATTCATATTAAAATAATTAGTCTCAAAGTTGTCTTAGAGGCATCCAAACAATTAAAATGAAAGAATGCTCTCTGTCTGTAATAGTGAAGTTTTCTCCTCTATAGGCCTTTATCTTTTTATGGAGTCATCCTTTAAACCTCCCCCTCTGTTATCCTCAGTGGTCAAACTAACATGACAAACAAAGAGGTGCTGTGGGGAAAAGTTATGGCGCACTAGCAGCTTGATAGAGACAAATTATAAATTGAATTTCTGTTCTTGAGAGGCTGCCGTTTTCATTAATTTGTCCTCGCTGCAAATACTCAATCCTTAAATCCCCCTCTGTGTGCTTTTTTTTTTTATTGTTTGAAAACTTTAATACTGAGCCATATTAATTAAAGGATGTTCTCTTGGCATTGCGTGTCCAGGAGGAAGTAGAATTGCTGCAGAAAATGCGGGACATCGGGGATCTCTTTGGCATGAACAATATGTCTCCAAGCAGCTATTTAAAAAACTGTCACAACAGTTCCCTCTGTCTCTTTTGCTGCTTTTTTTTTCTAATATTAATCCGTCTTGCTTTTTTTTGCTTCATCTCATTCACAGTGTAAATATATAGTATAAAGACCTGACCTCTGTTATCTGTAGGTAAAATAGACATAAATACATCCTCTTGCTTTGTTTAAGTAAAACACATACAGCATATAGATTAAAGTTTAGGCTTGTCTAACAGTCATTTTTAGTGGAGAGCCGTGGAAGCTATGAGAGCGACCACTTTTAGTTTCTATGGGTGAGTCTAGGTCCTCTGAATTGAAATACTACAGCTACAAAATAATGACATTGTGCACCACACATAGGCTTTTTGTTTTTATTTTACTTTTCCGATGTTTGCTTCTGTCAGTGGGATGTCTTTTTTTAAATCGCTACAAGTTAACATGAGTCAAGTTATTAATAGTGCACATTGACAGATGTATATTTATCTCGTTCCTCCTATCATCTTTCTTCTCTCTCTTTTCTGTCTCTACCAGGCTGGCCTCTCTACCAGATAGGTCAGATATGAGCTGGGTTCTGCTCAAGGTTTCTTCCTGTTAAAAGGGAGTTTTCCTTGCCACCATCGCCTTTGTGCTTGCTCTGGGGGGCTTTCAGGACGTTTTTTGTTAAAGTGTCTTGAGACTATTTGTGTTGTTACAACGCTATATAAATAAAATGTTATTAAATTGAAAGTTCCGGCATTGCTTCAGTGTTCCTGTATTTGTCAGTCAATCAGCGCCTCAAGCCTACCTGAACCTATCATGTCCCTCCTCTCTCCTCTTCCTCTCCTTCACTGTCTGCCCGACCATCTTCCTTTCTCACCTCTCCTCTGACCCTTCCCACTCCTCTCCCTCAGCAAGTTTTATATAATTGCCATGTCATAATAAAATCTCATTTGATCAGGAGCAATCCAGCGCTGCCTAATCAAATTAACAAAGTCCTCCTTTGATTTTCAATTATCTCTCCTCCCGGCTCCGGATGGCTATTTTTACACCCTCTATCAGCCACCAGCCAAAGGTAAGAGATGGATGGGTGGACACAGCACCCCCCAACACACACACACAAGAAGAATGCACACACACACACACATTTCAAAAGCTCAGACAAGCTTAAGACCTGTGAAGTCAACTGTTGCAGATAACTGGTTTGTTTTTTATTACCAGATGAGTAAATGTAGGAAGTTGGGACATTTAAAATTCTACAGATACATGTATTTTATTGATCTTTGGGTAAATTCAGGCAATCAGGCAGGAAATAGCACTTCTATAAAATTAAATCTATGCTCATAGAAACTGCATCCCAAAATATACGAGTCCATCCATCAATTACTGAGTGCTAGACAAGACAGCACAAATGCTTCCTTTTTGCGGCTTATTTTTTTCAGTTCACTTGGTTGATGATCCAGATTCCTTGGTCAAATGGGATTTGTAATCACTGCACTTTGTCACTGACCTGTTCATGAGGTCTTTCTGCTTTAACTCATGAACAAAATCTGTGATGAGTCTCAAACATGGAGATGTCTCCTTACCAACTTGTGCCCCACTCCAAACCAAGTGAAGCCAGTGTAACTACACTATCCACAAAAAGCAGAGTTGCAATCTTGTGGTCTCCAGATGTGACTGTCGTCATTCTGTGACTGCTCCTCAAATCTATCCACTGAAATCCCACACAGAACTGATGATAACTGAAATAGTGCAGCTACATCAAATGTAGCGGGGCATCACCCACATTACCAGGCCGATTTTTGCATCAAACTGCTGGGGAGACTGACTAACTAACCAGACTAGGTACACTGCTACACGTCCTGTCTGAAATAATGCAATAGTGCACACAAATATAGAGCAATATTCTGAGTGTATGTGAAATAGAAAAGGAAAATGGAGAAAGAATAAATCAGAAGAAAATGCATAAGATTATACAGTATATCATATTTAAAAACAGGCTACTTTACGATAACATGTTTTTTTTGTTGTTGTTTTTTTTAAATGCAATAATGCGGAACATCCCCTGATATGAATGACCTCATATATTGTTAGAATATAGCACTGAAAATATACATTATTGATATAAACAGATAAAATAACAACTTTATTGGTGTTGCTGCTTTAGCCTGTGGCCCCTCTCAGAGGCACGCCATAGCTGATGTTGTCGCATTGGAGGTCAAGCCCGGGAAACACAATAACATGACACACTACAAATAACTGCCTTGAAACTACCTTAAAGACAACGAGTGCAAAAGAGGTGAAGTGTTCATAATTTGTTGCGTGAGACCAGTCCCAGGAACGGCCCCTGTGTTAAGACCATATTGAAAGGTGCTCTGCCTGTGTTTTGCACTCAACAGCTGAGGAGATGCATGGCTTTTATTAGCTCTTGACAATAACTGTCAGCCAGCATTTCATATTCAAAGTAATGTGGATAATTACAGTTTTATGAGCAGCCTCTGAATACATTTAGACAGCGATTTTATTTCTAAATGTGATGCTGTTCCACAGATTAGCAATGGTTAATGTGCTCTCCGTCTTCCCCTGGATAGCCAGCAGGAGCAAGTGAGTGAGAAACTGAGTAAAGATAAAGGGAAGGAGGGCGAGGCATTAATCTAGTAGGATGAGTTTATTCTTTCTATTATGTAGAGATGGTCAGCCTCAGCAGAAGACTCCAACTTTAACAGCTTTAAAGCCTGAATTTGATCAGGGTCCAGGAATAATCGCACGATCTTTGTTTAATTGAGGGAGTGATTCAGTAATGTGAGATGTGACGCGGTTCATGACCCACGCTGTTACTCTGAGTGACGTGTCCATTCATTTTAATGAACACACACAAAATGTAGTTTTGACTCAGACCCAAATGCACTCTCCTCCAGCAGGAAGTTCTAAAACTGAATCTACAGCTGAAAATAGTCTCCAACAAATCCACCAGTTCCTCCATATTCATTCATTTATTGGAAAAAAGGGTATGGCAAGAAAAAAGAAAATAAAAAACACAAAAAAAAACAGTGTCTCAAATCACATTTTTACATATGTACATTTTCCATGTCTCCCTTGTGCCTCCAAAACGGTTGTGACTCATCAGAGAATGGACATGGGCCTTCTGAGGGTGTCCTGTGGTGTCTGGTAACAGAATGTTGTTAGTGGGGGCCTTTGGGTCCCATGGGTTGAGGGGATAGGCCTCTGTGGATCATCCCAGACCAGGTCAACACCTTGTGCTGTTCTTCATGTTTTTTGAGTTGTTCTTAAACCGTTTTTGTGTGTGTGCCTGTGTCAGGCTGCATCCTGCTGGGAGGAGTGTCATTGCTATGGGGTGGGCGTGCCTGGCCTGGCCTGGCCTGGTCTGGTCTGGTATAGGCGGGTGCTACATGTCTAATCCACATGAATGGCAGGTCCAAAAGTTTCTCAGCAGAACATCGGATTGTCACAAGATGGTCGATGTTATTTACTTCACCTGTCAGTGGTCATAATGTTATGCCTGATCGGTGTATACATGTGTTCATAAGTAAAGCCAGTGGATATTTTAATGGAAGATAACTTACCATTTCCGGCAAGTGCCCAATTTGCCTTGTTTGATTTGAGACAACACTACTAAAAATAAAGTGCACAGTGCATTACATGAACGTGTCAAGTGGAGGATACCGTGGGGGAGATCCATCTGTAAAATCACTCACACACAAACGCACACGCAGTCATCGCGCACACAACATGGCTGTCACGGACTTCAGCCATCATCATCTTTGCATCTGCTCCAGCTTGTCTCCCTTACATACATGCTTAGGGAAGCAAAGTGTCATTTTTAGAAAGGGCCCGTGCAGCGATCACGGTTTAAGATATTCACGCTCCTCTCTGCTTACATTTAACTCATTACTATTTCTTAACACATGCAGATTTGCTTTCTGCTTCACTGAGGTAACAAATTCAACACTATGGATTTTTTCCCCCTGTGCTGTCTCTCTCTGCTGTGTTTACCAATATAGCATGCATCCTAAATTTGAATAATGTTGAGATAATAACAGTAGAATGTGTGTCATCTCCTCAGCCCCGTGTGTGTTTGTGGATTCAAGGGAAACCTTCTCTCATTTCCAATTCATCACGGCCATGACAGCTCTTTGTAGTGGAGGCCCTTCCTCCTCATATCTAGCAATGGAAGAGGGTAATCATGGGTGTCATTCAATCATTCTGAATGACTCTGCTCAAACACACAGACACACACACAGCCCTTTGATCTAATTACATGCCTGACCTTTAGTTCAGATGATTGTCGGCACAACTGCTCTCAAGCCGACACATATACACATACACATACACTCACAACATACCGTTGTTTAAACAGTCTATTTCTCTGATCCACATGGCATTTTTTCACGAAACTGGAATGTTTTTTGAGATCTTAGCTGGCTCTCTGTGGGACATTTAGGAGATGCACACGTGGAAAACTCGCTGGTGCTGTGATTAAGCTCTGACAGCCGGTACTTCAAACTGCGGTTCCACTCACCTGGTGAATCTCCTCTCCTTGCTCAACAAAATGGACAAGCTGCTTCTCTTCACCTAAATGAACAAGGAGTTTCACTGAAGCCTGGCTCAGTTAATATATCGAACACAATGGATCACATCTGCTAGCCTTTCCTCCACACAGAGCAGACAGTGTAACTGAGCTATCAGGGAGAACGAAGGAGGCGGAAGGAGCTTCGATACTAATGTCAGCCCAAACCGCAAACCATGTTACACATTTTCACAGTTTTGCAGCCCACCGTACTGCAAACCCTGGTCTACCAGATAACCGATCTGGAAAAACAACACTTAGGTCCTGTACGGGCCAGGTATTTATTAGTCCTGGGTTATTTGATCACAAGAGACCAGCTCTAAGTATGTGTGTTCACGGATTACTCAAGAAACCAGTTAAAACATGGTCTGAACAGGGCCCTAGACTCACCTTTAATAATCCTTGGTGATTTATAATTATTATATTATTATGAGCATAATTAAACCATGAATTGCCAAAATTTAGATGAATCCATCGTCCCAGCAGGGACAAACACACACCACTGCTACATCATTTTTAAAGATGCACAATGCTTTTTTCCCCAGGCAACTTTAGGGCACTTTCACCACTGCCTGGTTCATCTTATTCCAGCTATAGGCAAACATTTAAAAGTCTGTTTCTGCAAAGTCTGTGATAAAAAACATTAAAGAAATGCACAGATGCATCGCTTCTTTGAAGCTACCACTGGCAACCTGGATGAACTGACTGACTGTTCCCTCCTGCCTCAAATGCGCCACCATCATTCCAATACACAACTTGTTACAAAATGTAAAGTTACAAAGTTAGTAGGACAAAAGAGGCTCAAAAAGGCAAGAAACCCAGAACGGAGGTATTGTATCTCTCTCTTGTCCCTTTCAGGTTTGTGGGTATGAATCAGGTATTCGATAGCTTCTGTTTGCTCCGCTTTTTTTTTCCATTAAATTGTTTAATTTAGGATTTTGTGCACTGAGACATACCTTAAGCATGACTAAACATATTCTGGATTGTGTGTTAGTGTTATATGGTATTCTGTACTAATAAATATAGAACATACATGCATGGGTTTTGATGACAGCACGTCTTTCAAGGTTTCTTTAGTTGGGTACACCTACTTAGCTCACTAGGGGTAAAAGGGTGTAACATAAAGAACCAGGTGGCAACAGGTTGAAAAAAATGATGGTGATTGCTCAGTAAGAGCGAATTTAAACAAAACAAGTTCACAAATAAGGAGGATCAGAGTGGGCAGGGCGTGCTACTCAAAATAAATATAACTTCTATAGCTTCACTGAAGTTGAAGTATAACTTGCTGTCTAAGCTAAAACAAAACAAAGTTCCCTGTGTCAGCTTTTAACAACCAAACATAAAATTGGTTGCAGTAGCAACCCCAAACCTAGTGCATCTAAACACGAAACTTCAACATAAAAAAAAAAATAATAATTTGGCATATGAAAACACACAAACAACTTTAACCTTGTCCCAGCTCCAATACGAAGCAGAAGATTCAATCCAATCAAAACATGCAACTAACAACCAGAATGTCTGGTTTTCTCCACACCATGCAGCCGCAGTGGGGGCAGTAGAACGAGGCTTTTTGATCGGGTCAGCAGACGGCTGGGGACACTTAGACACTAGATAAATGGATGGCGATGAAAGGCAGATCACGGATAGGAACCAGGAAGTGAAGAACCAGTCTTGATCAGACTGTAAATCAAGATAGGACCAACTCCTCAAAAGTGAAGCCAAAGCCAGTGGAGCTCCCCCTGGTAGTGCCTGGTAGGTCATAGCTCCACCTCCTGTTAGTGAATGGGACTTCAGCCAAACTAAAATATAACACAACACAATAGAAACAGATTTTTTTTCCCAATATGGTTTCTGTCTTTTTAGGTAGTTAATACAATGCTGATGCATGTTCAAGTGTAATTGTTTTGATACATTTTATTTAGTTAGTTATTTCATGCTATAGAAACAGGATGTGACATCATGATGACTACCAGTTGACCTGCCAACTGCTCCGTTAAATGGTCCCTAGGACTGTGAGATCAGGAATAATAAGTTCAGTGTATAATCCAACATTTCTTTGTAACTGTTGGAGGTAGAACAGAGCGCTGTATTAATCAAACAAAAACGTGAGTGAGTGTGGCGGAAGTGTGGGTGGGTCATCGATAACGTGGTCCCACGTGGACCACTCTAGGACTGTACTTCACAGACTCTGGCTCCTGAAAGTAGCATCAGTTTGGCCAATGGCTGATGACTTAAGCAAGCAGATTACACATACACAGAAATGCTCTGGACCATAACAATGACTATCAGAAAATTAATCACAAAACAAAATGTATTCATGGTAACGGATAGAAAGTAAACAAACCTTTCTATTAACTAGTGCAGATGCTTTCAAATGCAAGTGCAGATGACTGAAAAGTCAATACACCTACAGCTGCTCTCAAAATAACAATCTGTAAACAAAATAATAATAAAAAAATTACAACATCAATCTCTTTTTGGATTTAAGTTAATTCTGTAGGGTTTAGGGTTAGAGGTCTCTAACCTCATATAAAAGATGCATTATAATGTGGTATTTCTGACTAATGAAATTGGGATGACATGAAACCTCTCCAAACATGTGTAGAGTTGTGTAGAAATTGGCTTTTAAGCAATGCATTAGTATAAACTCTCTGTGCTTCATATGGAAGGTTCATCTGTGACTTATGGCCTGTGAATTGTCTTCTTCTGGGAGGGGTGGGGGGGGGACTGCAGAAAATCAGATGAAGAGGGAAGTCCTGTGTTATGAGAGTATTTGTGAGTGAGAGAGACAGTTCTGGGTTAGAGAGTTTTGCGTGTTAGTAAGAGAGATACTTTCCTTTGATGATGCATTCTTTTGAAAGGCAAGTGCTTTTGAATGGACACCAGTATCGACTATCTGTTACAAAGCCTGTGTTCTGTCCCATCTTCCTGTTATTACTTTTTCTACTCAGCTGGTCTCAAGCAGATTGGTCTCCCCAGGTTCTGGTTTCATGCCGTTTCTTTTTGCCACCATCAGTGCATACTATGGGGTTTCCAGGCTTCAGATTCACAGATTCACAATTTGGATTATTACTGGCACTGTATAAATAAAATAAAATTGAACTGAATACTATACAATAATATGTTACCATTTGAAGCTGCCACTCATCTGATTTCCTGGGGTGTGAGTGGTTGAGTTTTTATTCTTATCTGCAAGAGGTGATGTGCGTTTTGTTACACGTGGGCTTAGGAGAGTACAGTTGTAAATCTCACTGCCATGGATTTGCTGGTTCTCCCATAGGAATCGTCTTTATTTCACTCAGGAGAATGTCAGAATGTGATGTTTTTAGGTTATCTTTGAGGGCGTTGTGTTTGGTTCAGAGACATTTCCTTGTTGCCACTAAATCGTTTGTTCTGACTGATGTCTCATGGAAGAATGCTAACAGACCTTGATGTCAGCTACAAAGGACTAAAAGAACAGAGGCCTATCACTGTGATATCTGTAGTCATGAAGTCCTGGCCGACTGGAACGACATCACGGGTCAACTGCTGGACCCCCTACAGTTCACCCACCATGCAAACAGGTCAGGTGATGACGCACTCAACATGGATCTGTATAATATATCTACAGCTGCTTAGGGACATATGCAAGGCAGACCAGTCCACTAGATTCCAAACTGATCAAGTATCTGTGGAATGATCCACAGAGGCCCCTCCCCTCAATCCATAGGACCCAAAGGCCCCCACTAACAACATTCTGTTGCCAGATACCACAGAACACCCTCAGAAAGCCCATGTCCATTCTCTTAAGAGTCACAACTGTTTTGGAGGCACAAGGAGGCACACGATATTAGGAAGGTGGTCATAATGTTATGCTAGGTGTAATTCACGAAATGCTATGACTTTTCAAGCTCAACGTATCACCTCCATCTGCAAGTATATCAGTCGACTCTCAGAAGTTAGTTCATTAATGATGTAACTTTGAACCAAATATTTTCTAATATTAATTTTATGCTGATGCTTCAACCAAGAGTTCCATGTCCATGCAAGCCTTAAAGGGCTATTTTAGGAAGCTTGGGCAGCCAAAAAAAACAAGCAAATCTCTTTCACTTTGAACTCTGGGAGAAAAGGGATATGTCGTTTAGAAGCCGATAGATACGGAACAATAGCAGCGAGGATCCTAAAGAAGGTGGATAAGGAGTGGTGGAATCAAAAAGAAAAGGCGATAAAAAAAAAATATATATATAGGGCTTAGTAAAGGCACCAAGGAACGTAGGGAGCTGATAGGAAGATGGGCTGAGAGAGCAGAATCGAAAATGACGGAGGGAGACAATTAAAGAGAAAGAGGGAAGAAAGAGTGCGAGGAAGATGATGCTGATGAGAGGCTCGACAGCCAGCGTAATAAAGCATGCTAAGTGCAAGACGCCAGATTTACAGGGCCTTTACACCACAGCTGAATGTGCTATCATTTTCCCTCCCAAAACGTTAATGTCGCACAGGCACGCCATAAATACATCACGGCGTTAATTTAAGGGTCCACAGTAGAGAAACCCCTCCATTGTTCTCTCAGGGGGCTCAAAAATGCCCTGGAATAATGGAGATTTTTATGAACATGTGGGAAGAGGATGTTCATGATGCCTCCCACAATGGCAGTCCAATGTACAACACACAGCAAACAAATGACTGACAGGAAACCTTCTTTTCCTTAGTGGCTATGCATAACAGGGCAATGATTGTCAGCCTTTGCCTAATAATGGCTTGGAAATGCATAACTAGTGCATACTTGTGTAGAAATATGGTTGTTTTTTGTCACAAGGGTTATTGTGTGGTCCTGGAGTTCCCATTTTTCTTCGCAGCATTGAACCAACATGCAACGCTTGGTGACAAGGACGGAAATAAAAATAAAGGGGATCTATTGCCTATTAAGAAAACAAAACAAAAGGCTAAACAAGTATGGACGGCTTGAATAATTTGTGCGTTCACATTTCGCTGCAGGTAAAAATATTGCCGCCATTAAAAAGTACAAACTTCGAGCACAGAGCAAGTCAATGCAACTGGCGAGCGAATTGTGTGAGAAATGAAAGACGGCTTTTTTAAATATCTGCCTGCGTGCCGGCGGCGGCCTTTCACATAGGTAATGCATCGCAACAATTACGCAGCGTCTCATAATAAGAGGTGTAAGGGAAGACAATAGCTAATAAGCACGAGAGAGCCATTCGCCACTTCCTGGGGAGCTAATGAAAGCTTTAATTAAGTGTCAAACAGTAGCGAGGCTGGGGAGGCGGAGGAAAGCACTGCTGTGGCCCCATACTGGGTGTTTCTTCAAATTCATCTAAAGGCCGGAGTGTAAACTGACAGCTAGACCGCTGAGCCCAGGCAAGAAAACCCAACACACTGTATTCACAACACACTCCAAAGAAATTAAAAATTGATCATGTTTTCGTAGGCTTTGCTCCTCTCGCAGGCCTGACTCAGGACCGGGTCACTTACTGTCGTCAGCTCTTCTCTGTGCTCACAGCCCTGCAAGACACGTCAGACTGATGTAGTGGAGGATGATGCAAGGAATTTGCACTCAACCACTTAATACATTTTGAAATTCATTTTAGATTCATAAAAATGTGTCTAGAATCTATAACACAACGCTAGTACCACCACCACCGAGGATGATGCAATTTGGCAAAGTCACACAATCAATTCCACCTTCACGAACGGTCTAGTGTTACAATTTGTTCAAACTGGTGGTCTTACAACTGTATTTTTGCACATGGGACCTTAGTCAAGTCAGACTTTATCAAGACACCACTATCCTGTCACTTATCAGAAAAGCATTCACACCCCAGCTTTTGTAATCTGCATCATGTGTTTGTGCGTTTCTTTGTCTACTTGGGAATCCTGCACAGTAGAGGGAGCTCCCAGCACAGACAGTAAACACAGAGACTGCACTGTATCCAAGAGACGTTGGGGAAAAAAAGGCAACTGGACTGGTAGAGTTTTGAGAGACTGCACTGTATATAGGGAGGTGAATGCAGGTATGCAGAGAACTGAAAGAAATAAAAATAGAATGTCCGTCAGCAGGTATAGGGGTGGGCTGCAGACACACAACACACCCCCACAGCCCACCCCACTACATCAGATCATTCTCCAACATCCCATTGCTCTAATTCCCTCAAAAAATACATTTTATGATAGTAAAGTAACCGTACATATAACTTAAAAACTTAAACAGGTGGATTTAATGTTAAAATGTTTTGAGTTTATTCTCTGTTGGCAGAGCTGTGTTAATGTGTAGAACCATGTTTTTGGTCTCTCAATCTGTTGCGCGTGAAATGTTTTTTTTCTCCATGCCATTTTTCTCCCAATCTCTTTTCTGTGATTCAGATTCTCTCTTCCTCACCTCACTGTGCTCCTCTACCTCACACATTTTCCTCCGCACCGCACCCCCAGCCTTTCTTTTAGGGCCTGTTCAGACCCTGCATTATGATCTGATCACGCAAAAGACAGGTGTGAACACACCTAGGACGCACTAAGATCGCATTTGAGATATCCAATCTCTGACCACATTTGGAGGTGGTCTGGTCTGAGTTCACATTAAAGGCCTCCTATACTTAGCAGGGATGCTCCTACCTCAACAGTGTTCAATCTTTTTCATTCAGAACAAAAAACGGCTGCTATTATAAATGATT
Organism: Chelon labrosus; assembly: GCF_963514085.1. Classification (NCBI taxonomy): domain Eukaryota; kingdom Metazoa; phylum Chordata; class Actinopteri; order Mugiliformes; family Mugilidae; genus Chelon; species Chelon labrosus. The sequence goes on from NC_140352.1 coordinate 24,367,038, forward strand.
ACGTGAAAAGGAAAAAGCACCGTAAGTGATGTTTGTTCATTAGTAATGAACTAAAAAAAATAATAATCTAAGAAAGAATAGTTAGGTATTCTTTTCCCTCTCTTATGCCCCCCTCCCAGCAGGAGAAGACAACAGCAATGACTATAATTAATAATGGAAATAAATGCAGGATTTTAAAACTCTCTAGGATTTCACTCTTTTTGAGACTTGTTTTGTCCTGACTGCTTGGAGAGTGTATACATGTGCACAAAAACACACAGATGCACACACAAACAGAGAGAACATAGTGTGTATGTATAAAATCTATCTATCTATAGAAACTATACAGAACGTCCATAAGATGTGGTACAAACCAATCTATCTGGCATCTCCCACTACTGCGCAGTTTTATCAGAATTAAATAGGACACACTGCACATTCTTTTCACAGCTAACATTTGATAGAGTGTGGTGTTTTTTCTTTTGTATAATATGTAGATATTAGCTTAGTCAAATATGCTAACTGTAACTAAAACATAAAACAAAACAAAAAAAGAAAAAGGATTATCACTCCTCCTGTGGGTGAATCTGAGTCCTCCTTAGTCTGTATTTCATTTATACAACCGGCCTGTTAGGCCTGAGTGAACACACTCACATCCATAAAGAGTGTGTCTATGCCGTAAAAAAAAAAAAAAAAGACCACTGGTCAGAGGAACGGTGTTAATGTGCCGGTGAATTTGTGAAGCTGTTTCCCCTCCAGACTTTAAAGCTGACGTACTGCACGTTTACACTGCCATCTGTTGGGGGCTCAGACACACTGCAAGTACACACCGACGCAACAATCTGGACTGGAAATTGGCACGTTTCAAGAGAACACTCTCATAACTCATCCTTGCGAGTTTCTGTAAACAGCCTCAGATAAGTCACTGTTAATCCAAACAGTGTGGACAATACAAAAATAATGTAGTAGCAGTGAAACAGTAAAAGGTGAAGGAGAAAATTAAATAACTGCAAAACAACTGCTAGAACATCAAACATTAACTAGAAATATATTAGATAAACAAATGAATACTATACATGCATTTGTCTATACATGACATTATATTGATGTTCACTTCCTGAAGACTTACTCCCAACTACTAACCTTAACTTAAGACTAATGTAAAATTGTCTTATCTGTAAAACAGAAAAGTTTACATTCTGGGGACTGCATTTTGACCCTATAAGGAACAAATGTCCACATACAATGATCAGGCATAACATTATGATCTTTATATTGTGTAGGTCCCCTTGTGCCTCTAAAACAGTTGGGACTCATCAGTGAATGGACATGGGCCTTCTGAGGGTGTCCTGTGGTGTCTGGAAACAGAATGTTGCTAGTGGGGGCCTTTGGGTCCTATGGGTTGAGGGGAGGGGCCTCTGTGGATGATCCCACAGATACTTGATCAGTTTGGGATCTAGTGAATTTGGAGGCCAGGTCAACACCTTGTGATGTTCTTCATGTTTTTTTTTAGTTGTTCCTAAACCGTTTTTGTGTGTCTGTGCCAGGCTGCATCCTGCTGGGGATGGCTGCTGCCATCAAGGAGTGTCATTGCTATGGGGTGGGGGTGTCTGGTCTGGTCTAGGTGGGTGCTACATGTCTAAGTAACATCCACATGAAGTCCAGAAGTTTCCCAGCTGAATTGGACTGTCACAAGATGGTCAATGTTATTTATTTCTCCTGTCAGTGGTTTTAATGTTATGCCTGATCAGTGTATTTTAACTATGCGCATGCAATACATCAATCAAGTGTACATATGATTGTGATAAAGTGAATGTACAACAAGAACACAGTCCTGGAAATAAGTGCTAATAAGAAAGCCAGCAGTAAGGTGGTGGTTAACACTGATGCCTCACAGCGAGAAGGTCCCGGGTTCGAATCCATGGGCCGACTGGGCCTTTCTGTGTGGAGTTTGTATGTTCTCCCTGTGTCTGCACGGCTTCTCTCCAGGTACTCCAGCTTCCTCCCACCATCCAAAGACATGCTAGTTAGGTTAATTGGTGAGTCTAAATTGGCCGTAGGTGTGAGTGTGAGAGTGAATGGTTGTCTGTCTCTCTCTGTTAGCCCTGCGATGGACTGGAGACCTGTCCAGGGTGTACCCCCTCCTCTCGCCCGACGACAGCTGGGATAGGCTCCAGCAGACCCCGCGACGCTTAACAGAAATAAGCGGTTACAGAAGATGAATGAATGAATGAATGAATGAATAATAATTCGTAGCCCATTCCAACACATGTATCCAGGTAAGCTATGTTCTGTGAGACGGATCATGCAACACAAGAAATATCTGTAGTGAAGCAGAGTGACCACTAGATGGTGGGATCATTACAGACATACAGTAGCAGAGAGGCATGTTCTAGCATTCTATAGACAAACAAGTCATTACAAACATCTGTTCAGAATGTTGCGTCTCTTATGATATTGTGTGGGAAGCATCTTAGTTATAGCGTTAAAAACCATAATTATAACTGAATTTAAATGTAACTGCACAGTATGCTTTGGCCAGTTGTTAACATCTTTGACAGTAAACATTACACATATCTGCGGTCTGCCTGTTCATTCACTAATGTCCTAAAACATCACCAAATGCAGGGGGATGGACTGAAGCTATCTGCTCAGAAAGCGTGTCGGGCATATGTCTGAAGAGTGCTTGGGAGTAGACACAGTACTCAATCAGTCCATTCATTTCAACATCAGAAAACACTCAGGAAACAACTAATGGCTTCAGACCCTGAAATGAATGGCAATTAGATTCCAGTTCCACTTCAGATTCCTTCTAAAGGTAACAACTTTGTCAGTCTTTACAGAGACAATGCCACGTCATGTCTGTCCTCATCCTCCAAGAAAAAGAAACTTCAGCAATTAACAATCAAAAGCCTAAGTGGTGAGTAAGCAAATCTGCAGCTGGTCTGATGTTAAAGCTTCAGATCAGCATTCAGCCCCGTCGCCTCCTATAAATAAACAATGACGGCTCATCCTCATCAAAGTAACACAGTTCCCCTGCCAATCTCCAGCGTTCTCCTTCAGTTAACTCCGTGCCCCATTCCACAGTTTTAAACTCCTTCCAGTAATATTGCAAAGGGGACTTTTGGAGCATAACCAGATTTGGCCAGCAGAACCTGGGGATGATTGAGTAGAAATGTGTCTGAAATCCCAGGACAACAGGTTTGACTTACACATTTATTAGAAGTGAATTACAGAAAAAGGGTGAAAGATCAAGCTCTGCATGCAGACAGTGTTCTCTCAGCTACAGATCAGCAAGTCAGTTGATCCATTTGTTGACTGCACCAGGGCCAGGGTGTCAAGATATATCAGAACTACATTAAATAATCCAGCAAATGATCTGCACATAGACATCTTCACAGATAATTATATAATGAACGTACAAGTAGTTACATTGTTGGTATGGATGGCATTGTTTCATTTTAGTTTATGCTGCAGAAGTATCAGGATCCCTGCATACCATCACATGTTTATTTAATAAATGACATGACAGACACTGGAGAAGCATCAGTTTGGCCAATGCAAGGACATGGGGACACATTGTCCATATTTATATACAGGCTATGATTCGTTCACACTAGCACACTTGAGTTCAGTGTCTTGCTCAAGGACCATGCCACGGTACGAGGCAATAACAGTGAGAAACTGACAATGTAGACCTGGATGTTAAGAGGATTTTACAAACATTTCAAATGACCTGTTAAAGAAGACAGAAATAGCTTGAAAGCAAAGGAAGATTTGTTCTATCACAGCGTATTGTCTTTACATTGTGTATCATTCAGAGGCTTTTCTCCTAAGACGATTATTACGACTAATGGGTCATATTGTGCTGTTACTCACGCTCTGAGGGTCAGGTCGCCTTGACTCTTATCTCATAAACTCAGGTAGTTTATTACAGCCGGAGCAGTTTGTGTACAGTCGACTGCTGCCTCACGGCCAGGATTTATAGCATCAGTCCGTCTCCATTCAAGTTTAAACAAAGATGCTGCACTGTAAAACCTTTACACACTTCTGCAGCTGCCTCCTTTTTATGTTAGAATGCTGAATTTACATGAAGCTGGTGTGCCACTTACAATCAAAATGTAGATATTTACAAGCTAAAGTGCTAACATTTTTAAACTGATTTTACTAACACAATAGAATCAGTGCAAACGTTTGCTTTTTAACTGCGTGTCATTGCAATTAGATCCATGTTTGGAAATATTTTTGCTTATTTAGTTACAGTTTTGTCTAAAGTGGAGACTCACTTATTTTTTTGGGGATACCCCTTCATTGCAGGTCTTGTTTCCAAGTGCAACATTTGCATTTGCAAAGTGTTCACAGAAGCTCTGTGAAGTGAGGGAGATAGCAAAAACATTATGAGTCAAGTTAACAGTTTGGTACATTATGGACAGAAAGAATACACTGATGGGCTCAGCATAAGATAAGAAGATGAGTCCTGTGCACAGGAGAAAACGGTAGTGGAAGATCTCAGGATCTCAGGATAGTGAAGAAAAACACCTTCACAACATCCAGTCAATTGACACTTTCCAGGCAAAAAAAATATTAGACTGTGGTAAAAAAAAAAAAAAAAAAAGAACAAAAAGTTCTAGAACAGATCAACCTGTACCTGAATGACGGTAAGAAAAGTATGGAAAATAAGGACAAGGCTGAGGCTGGTTCATGACCCAACACGTTCAACCTCATCTGTAAAACAGGATGGATGGAGCGTAATGTATGAGCGTGCATGCCTTCCAGTGGCACTGGGTCACTAGTGCTTATCAAAGATATAAAACAAGATAGAAGCAGCCAGCCGTAGGATACAGTCTACTCATCCAGCTAAACGAAGCAAAGTTGATTGGTGGTGCTTACAGATGGAGAATGAAACAAAACATCCAGTGAAAGCAGTCCAACTAAAAGTTTACACAGTAGCATCTTGACCTCTACCTGATCGGATACGTGCTTCACTTGCTGGGGTCAAAGCTAACGGCAGGTACACCAAGAAACAATAACTGAAGACAGCTGCAGTGAAGCTTGCAAAGGAGTTTTTGACCAAGTATTAAAAACAATTAATTTCTGACTATCTCCCTTCGTCAAATTAAACAAGCCCCTAAAAAAAAAAAAAAGAGGACTGTGAAGAAAATTGGTTGTAATTCCAACACTTTATCTCCAAGTTGGATATAAACACCCTCTAATTAAAGCTGCGAGTCTGCCCTTGCAGCCTGTGTTCAGCTGGTAGACAGCTAAAATAAAAAATAATATACATAGTGTCAGTGTTGAACAATATACAATGTACCTAGCTGTATGACAGCAGTGACTCTAACCATCTGGCACCACTTTTGCGACAAGTCAATGCTTGACAGGGCAGAAGACCATCAGGCATATAGCAATTTGTGTCTCTCTCTCTCGCTCTCTCTCTCTCTAACTCTGTGTATGTGTATGTTTGCTGACAGAACACAAAGAGGGAGCAGTTATTCTACCACATCCACCTGCTCCGTGACAGTCTCCACAGAGACTCGCTGACAACGTTGCATAGGTACATGCGAAAGGCTTCACAAACAGCTGAGCAACAAATGGAACAAAATTTCAAATAAGCTGAGCAACCAGTCGAACAAGCAGCCAGAAAGTGACGTGCAATGCCTTCTTCTCCCTCACCTCTGCACACAGCTGGACAACCGTGGGTGGAGTGGGTGTGAAAGAAAAGTTGCATACGGTGAGCAACACTGTCACGAAAGTTGGGAAGTTGCTGGGGAAGCGTGATTCCAGTGCCATCAGAACCAGTGCCACAATACAGATGGACAGAACAGATTTTATAACCTGGATGTTTTATAGTTTGGGATCTGGAGATATGGAAACATTGGTGCAAGAGTGTAAGCATTAACCTACATTATCTGATTACATATAAAAGTGAATAGCAACAGTGGAAAGAAAAAGGAAAAAAGAATAAGGTACTTTTACCTGATATATTATTTTTTTTTTCCACCAGCATAGGTTGCTGGGCGATACTGCAATTTTTTTAAAATAATAAATGAATAATGTGGAGGTTTTGCATGTGTATGGCCCAGCATGTGCGTCTTTATGTGAGACCTCCCCAGGCTCTCTGAATTTAAATCACAGCATTCAGTGACCGAGGAGCATCTTCCCCTTCAGTACACTCGTCCACACACAGAACCAACGCACAAACAAACACGCCGCTAAAGAGGCTGACCACTGTTTTCTATTTGATTTGTATTTGAAGAAATATTAGATTTCTTCTCAGTCAGGTTTAAATCCGTCCCCTGGGCCACGAGATAGCGAAAAGGAAAACAGCCGTAGCCGGGCAAATAAAAAGCTGAATTGCTAAAACACCTCTACTGTCGGCTTTATTCATAAAGAGAAAGAGGGAGACTTAGAGTGGGAGTGGGGGTGCGGGGGCGGGGGTCTTCAGGATTTCCGAAGGTCGCCATGTGAAACAGAAACAGTAATTTAAATCCCTGAAGGCTCAATGAATATCAATGGAGAGCACTACATTATTTTTGTTCTTTCGCCGAAAGACGAAGGAGGGAGGGAAAGACGGACGCGGAGATTGAAAATTTCAAAAATGCTTCATCCCGGTTCAGCTTTTTTAACAACCAGTTTATTGCCAGCTTAGCAGAGGGCGCGTAATAAGAGCGCACCACATGTCAGAAGCATGTCACGGATAATATTTACAGTAGATCAGTAGATAACACATGCCTCTGACACATGAGCCGAGGATTAACAGAGAATGCAGTTCTGCTTTCTGCTCCCATGAGGCGCTAGGAAATCTGTCAGAGTCATATACGATTTTTACACTCGTGCAGGAATGCCCTTTCTTTCACAGTGCTAACAAAAAGTATTGTTATCCTCAGCTTGCGTCAGTAATAACGCAAAAAGCTTTTTTTCTGATTGCCAATGTTAAGAAACAATGACTGTTGACGCTCTTTAATTTAAAGCTAGCTTTTTTTAATCCCCTCTTCATCTTCAAATCTTCACAAAAGTATTGTGAAATGGGACCATAGTTTTGGTACTCATCATGTACACAGTGGCCCATCTTTGTGTAATTTTGCGTTCCATCTGTCACGGATGTATTTGTAAGATCGATCCACGTTATGCTGATCTTTAAATACACTCTTAGCCAGTTGCGTCACGGATGTCACAGCTCGGAAACAGCTGAGCCAGTGGCATTAGACATGGCATCTTATGTTTACCTGGATAATTTTACAGAAACTCAAACTAGGAGATAAAATATTTTAATTATAGGTATATATATCTATATATATATATAGATATATATATGTTACAGTTGTCTCACAATTAAAATAAGTGCTGATGGAAAATAACCCCATTAATCACTGTATGTAACAATTGCTAAATTAATTTTTCACACAACATGAGTAAAGTACATGTATCAGTACGTGCGTGTGTGTGCCGGTGTGTGTGTGGCTCCCAATGTCCTGCTGCAGCAGTTTTGATTAAATTGAAAGGCGTGCTGGGATAAATGAAGTGAGGAGCTGGTGTGTACAGAGCTGACATGTATTAATGACCACAGATAGGATGAAGAGACACTGGTAATAACCCATTCAACACAGGGAGGAGGAGAGGAACAATGGGGGAGAGGAGGAGGGAAAGCTTCTGATTACCGCAACATGGAAAAAAGGAATGAAGAATGAATTAATGAGCTCATAGTGACTCACTGAGTCCTCGCTGGAACATGTTAATACTGCAGTATCTGACCAGGAGATGTGCAGCAGGAGATGACATTCCTTACTGAACAGTAACCCAACGAGACATTTGTGATTTTTGCACATAGGCTAACCTACATGTCAAATTGGAAGTTGGTACCAAAAGTACTAAAACACACATCTAGTTTTTTTTTACCATCTTGTGACAATTCAATGTTCTGCTGGGAAACATTTGGACCTGGCATTCATGTGGATGTTACTTAGACATGTAGCACCCACCTAGACCAGACCAGGCACCCCCACCCCATAGCAATGACACTCCTTGATGGCAGCAGCCATCCCCAGCAGGATGCAGCCTGACACAGACACACAAAAATGGTTTAACTCAAAAAACATGAAGAACAGCACAAGGTGTTGACCTGGCCTCCAAATTCACTAGATCCCAAACTGATCAAGTATCTGTGGGATGATCCACAGAGGCCCCTCTCCTCAACCCATAGGACCCAAAGGCCCTCACTAACAACATTCTATTGCCAGACTACACAGGACACCCTCAGAAGGCCCATGTCCATTCTCTGATGAGTCCCAACTGTTTTGGAGGCACAAGGAAGATAAATCCAGAGGCTAACTTTGTACTTTTGCTCTTGTTTAGATTGTGAAGGTGGAATTGGGACAGAAACATGATGAGTATGGACATATGTTAGTGAATACTGAGTCACTTCTTGCTATTGCCACATCTATTTAGATAATTTCCTTAACAAAAGAGATGGTTGGACTGCCATATAGTGGGTGTATGAATAGAAGTGGGTCTGTAAGGGTATGTTGTCATAAAACAGGTGGAGGCAGAGATGGGGATCTATGGAAAACCAGGCAGGTCACAGCAACACACATTGCTTATAACCATACACACACAAAAACACACACCCTCTCTGGTGGCTGTAATCCATCCAAGGCCTTTCAGCCTTTGGGCGTTTAATGTAAACACTGTGATAACGGAATCCGTCCCAGCCCTCTCCATCCTTCTCTCTATCACTCTCCTCCTGCTCCCTCCTCTCCTCCGCTCCTGGGCCAGATAATGAAATACATAAATGCAACATGTTTTTTTTAAGACACATGGCTGTTTTCCTCCCCTTTCCCATTTTGCCTTTGATGTCAATGCGTGTTTCGCTCCAAAACAAAATGCACAACAGCCAATGAATAATGGAGCCAAGTGCGGCACAGCCACCGTCTAATCTCAGCAGGCCTGCAGCCCAGTGCTTCAAAGCTTCATGAGCCTGAGAAGCCACGGCAACAAAACCACAATTATCATACACTATCACCACAGCAACAACGGCTTTGTAATGTTGAAGCAATGTGACTGTAACAGCTGAATTACGGTGGTACAACATCAGCATCACAGCAACAGAAATAGAAATCCAGAATGGCATTATGATACCACAAACCAAACCAAAACATTGTTGTGAAAACACAGTGTCATCAATAGAGGTACGCTGCTCAAAGCTATAGCATCATTTCAATTACAATGCAATAGTATAGAGATACCATGATATTGTAACTGTACCTAACAGTAAAAGCACACATTCCTCCCACCACTGTGATGCTATGTTATGACTGTGAGTCATAACATAGCATCACAGTGGGATTGCCTCTTTTGTGCTGTTCCCCCGCCATGCCTGCCAGGGTTGCCGTTTTCCTTTTTTGTCTTTCAGCTTCCTGTGTGCTGGCCAGTGACTGGGGCAGAGCTGACTAGTGTTCAATTTACAAAGGCCTTTGTGGAGACGCCGACTGCTCTGCCTTTATTCCTGTGGCTCAACAAAACCTTGCGGTTGGATCCTGACACCATTTTGTCTTGTGTAGCCTGCATATAAATATTTGGAGATAGCACCTGAAGCAGTCTTGGTGAAGTACGGGTACATTTAGTTTCCCTTAGGTTTTCTCCTGTTTTTGAGAGGGTCTAGTTAAGGTGCCCTGTATGTTTTTATTTATTTTTCCTTTTGTTTGGTAGGTAAGTTAGAAGTTGAGTTGAATAGTTTTTTTTGTTTGCGGTTTTGGCCATGCTCACCCTGAAGATTTTTACTGCTTTCCCCTCGGCCGGTCGCGCTAAGAGCCAGATGTAGTTTCAGCAACTCACAACGTGAGAAAGCGTACCTGAAAAGAAGGTGTGTCAATCTATTTTTAGTCACCAAAAACAGCTGCCTGATTCTTGATGAGTGGTGTTTGCAGGTCAAAAACAATAGAAGGTTCCTTCAGGTTTACATAACATGTGAAATTTCTTCCCCCGATAGGTGTTTGTTCTATTGACAATAGCACACCTGGTAGCTGCATTGTTAGAAATGTGAAGACAGCCCCTGTTCACTACAAGAATTAGGATGTGTGTCCACATTCATCTCATGTGACCACCTGAGATGAGATCAGACCTTTGGAAGTAGCCTAAAATAAAGAATCTTTGGATAACGGGGATGAAAAGGAAACTGTAAAACTAATAATAATAAATAATAATGATTTTCACCGGATTGATCCTACATGGGGGAATTCCTTCTCTGCATTTGACCCATCCATTGGTTCACACCATAGACTGTATCTAAATATGGACAATGCATCCCCACTTCCTTGCATTGGACAAAGTGATGCTAGTTTCCCGGGAATATGGGCAGCGCCATCGTGTGAGTTTGGAGCCAGAGTTTGTCCAGAATGGACTGAAAGTGGAGCCACGCGGCGCCATCGGTCACCTGTCCACACTTCTGCCTGACTCACTTGCGTTTTCATTTGATTAATACTGTGCTGTGGCAACTTGTACTCATCCTGAGGTCAAATAAATAACTAAAACGACATTTATCAGACAAATGGACACTTGAATGCATCAGTATTATATTAACCACCGAAAATGAAAGAAAACATCCTTGAAAAAAATATATATTTGACACGTATTTTAGTGTTTTAGTTTGCCCCATCCACTAACATGGAGGAGTTGGAGCTTATGACCTATACTGCAGCCAGACACCAGGGGAGCTCTACTTGCTCTGACTTCATTTTTGAGGAGCTGTTCTGTCATCCATCTTTATACAGCCTCACACAATAGCGTGTACACTCTGGGGTTAGGTACTTGCTCAAGGCACTTATGCAATGGACGCAGGGGGATGCGAACCTGTGTCAGTGATAATCTACAGTATTATCATAAGTAGACAAATGAACAAAGTCACCGGTTTTCTGCCTTGCCCTCTGCCCACTGTCCTGAGTTCCTCAAGTTTCTGGGAGATATTTCCAAAAACCTATTGGTGCATCATTATGCAAATGAACATGTCCATATACCACGCAAATTATGCAGGATCATTTAGATGCTCTCCTCAAATGTTGTGCTCAGATTGCTGGTTTGTCTGTTGGCTTTTATTAGAGCTGACTGAATGCAAGAGTTCACCATTGGATGGCAAATTGTAATGATTAAATGACGAGCCACACTTGTCAGGCAATCTCCTTACTGGGCATAGTCATTATTTCTTGTTACTCTGGTTTTGGTATCCACCAAGAAATGTGCAAAAAGTTGTTTGTATAATGAAGCAGCATGAATCAAGAACTGGAAATTAAGAAGATGTGGGAAATAAAAAAGAGTGAAACACAGAGGGAATATAACAGGAATTAAAGCACTGACAAATAAGCACAGTAAATAAAAAGGGGAATTAAAACAAATTGAAATAAAAACAGCCAGAAATTAGAACATACATATCTATTCATGTCACATTTTATTAATTCATGTCTACATATATTTTTAATATGTTCTGCCATATTCATTTATTTATTGACAGTTTTGGTTCTCTGTAGTATACAAGGAAATAGTCACAGGAAATGGTGTAAATATAACCTTTAAGGAAACTAAACCTTATTCTGTCACACACATACTACATGCTGACAAAGATGAACTACAACACATCTTTGACAGTGTCAGCCACAACTGGGCATACTACATATCACAATGATGGTTGTCGTATTGTATTCGAACAGTTGATGTTGATATGACAGTGAATGTGAATTGTTTGCTGTTGCTTCTAAGAGCTCTAGAAGAAATCTGCATTTTTATCAGTGAGTCTCGCACTTGCACTATACCCTAGGGGTTGTACCAACTAGTCGACTTTACTGTCGTGCCATGACGCTTTAAGCAGGAAGTTGACTAGTCGCCGATCATGTGATAATGACAACACTGACGCCTCAGAAAAGGCAAGAGCCCAGCGGGTCATTATGGCAAACTAGCAGCGGTTCATCAAGTGTATGGAAATAATTCACATTCATCTGAAAAGACATCCTCTAACGTTAGAGGAACGATCCAAATCCTCTTAACAGGAGTCAATTAATAACTTCACCAAATGTCCTGCAATAACAGAGAGAAGGAGGCTGCAAATCAACAATTTGCTGCTATGGAAAAGGATTTGGAGATTTACCGCTGCTTTTTTTTGTTTTGTTTTGTTTTCTTCGTCCTGGCTACAATATTCTATCTATAACTATTAAACGCTAGTGACGGTGTCGATTTATGGGCTATACATATCTGAACTTCACGGTATTGATAAGCGCATGTGTTTATGTTCAGTTCTGCTGTGTTCTATTAGTTGACATTGTTGCTACGGTTGTAGAGCATAGATTTCATTGTTGCAAAGCATTACTTTCTACCGTGTTTTTATTTGTGACGTCATCGACTAGTCGACGTTAACTCGACTTTCACTACACAACAGTCGACTTTAAAAAATCGCAAGTCGTTCAATCCCTACTATACCCACAAAACTTATGTAGGCTGTACGGGTGGAAAGCAGGTAGAACACACTGATAGCAAGGGAGGGAAACGTTTCACAGCAATCATCATGCTTATCATGGAATCAGTGATAATCCCCTCATATTGAAACAAGCAAATGAGCAAGACTGCTGTGAGTAGGATCTTTCATTAGGCTAATCATGCACAGTGCCAGTCTTCTAGACGTTATTTCATTACTCCACTCCAAGCGCTGTGCAAGACGCCTTTGTTTGCATAAACACCGCAGAGGGATATCTGATTGACAGAGCTGAAATGATAAGAGGCAGCTTCGTTTGAGCTCTGCTGTTTGTTCAGAGGAATGCAGCTAACTGGCTCTGTTGTGTCTTTCTTTTCTTTGAGCCTGTTAATCTTGTGCTTCTCCGCCCCCCCTAGCCCAGCGTCGTCACTCTGCCAGCTATAGGAGATAGATGAAATAACGTGACAATATAACACTGAAATGTATGTAATTATCACCTCATTTAAAGGAAACTAGCCGGAGAACATTAAATCACACGCATAATTAAATTGTAATACAAATGCAAACAAGCTGAACACAAAGCTAGTTAATTACTAAATGTAAAACATGCAAAAATAAGTAAATAACATATGTATATGCATAAAATTAAGAGCAAACATTGCACACAAACTACTCAGACACATACTTACTGAGAACACAGCTACATTAGATGCTTTACCATCTGACTGGCTACCATATTTTCTTAGTCAGGCTCCCATAGAATTCAGAAGTGACTGCTTTCAAGTAAATGACTGGTGGTGTCATCCTGGCAATGTCATGATGAATCAGAAATCAAAATATTGAGATGCTTGGAAAATGCTGCTGACCTCAAGATTTGCCCAGAAAGTTATTTCAGGTGATTCTGAATTGGTCACTGTAAAAGTAGTTTGCAAGACAAAAAAGTGTGGGTATCCCTGATGTAGGCCTACTCAATCTATTCAAAGCAATAAGCCGGACGTTGAATATAAGGACTTCTGTGTTAAAAGATAAAATAGACCATTCATAACAGTGATGTGAAAGCCCGAGCAAGGCTATGGATTTTTCTTGATGCTGTATGCTGTATGTCTGATCATCTATCTCTAGAGTTGTTCTGCTTTAGACAACCAAAGCTATCTGGGCAGAGAAATCTAGTGATCATGGTTAAAAGAAACCAGCAGATTCAACCATCAACATTAACTTCAACAAGAGGTTTTGTGAGGAACGTGGCAAAATCAAATAAATAATCATCTGATAAAGAAATACAGTTATAGATGCACAGCAGATACAGTTCAGAAAGACTTGCAGCAAAGCTGCACTTATCTTTCACAAACAGGTTGTAATTTATTCATTACGTGCTGTATTAATGTGGGAGGATTTAGTGTAACCAGTTCCTCTGTTAGTTCAATAATATACAGTTTCCATAAGAAATTCTCAAAAGCCCATGCAAACAAATGTGAGAATGCAATGTAATCATTAATGTAAATGACATCATGCTAATAAGATTTGTTAACATGTCTACTTGACACAGCGGCAAATGGAACACACAATGATACAGAACGGCTCATGTTAGAGTTAATAAGTTACTTTCACTGAAATCACTGCAGCACAGAACATAGAGAAGACATCTGAGAGGATTGTGGGTAGGAGGCTGAACAAGGGAGAACCTTCTGTGCTTGTCCGGCCTCTGAGACAGTGAACAAGGAAATGCATTTTGGTCCAATCACAGGTGCTACACTCTGCGTCATTTCTGAGAAGGTGTACCTCTGACTGTTCCGTGTCAGGAGCTAGAAGTAATGGACAACTAACCAAACTTTATATTTTAGCACAAAATTACTTTGTTAGTTTTAGGAGAAATGAATGCATACACCCATGTAACAGTGATCCCATTAGTGGCTCATCCATCAACATCCTGTCCCTGATGATGTGGCCTATTGAATAGGCCACAGTAATGCATTATTGTCAACAGAGAAACAAAGGACAGACAAAAATAGTAGAATCAAAAGCGGACATGAAAGTTCAGTTGATGAAGAAACACATTTATTCCTTTAGGACATTCACTGATGCGTGGCTGAACGCTGACACCTGACAGGGAAGAAATAGAGAATACGGAAAATGATGCAGATATCAGTGCTCCCATTCAGCCCACAGAGAGCTCCTTTATCAAACACCCTTCTGACTTCCACTTTTAACTACCCGCCGCTACAAATTATCATTAAAAAGCACAATTTAATATAGATTCCCAGTTCTTTTGGCACCCTTTCCTATTTTGTTTTTCCTTAAAAAAGCTTTTTTTTGCCGAGTTGCTGAGGCCAACAGATCACGTAAAGATAGGTGTGAACACTCCTAGGACGCACTGAGATCACATTTCGGAGATCTGATCTGCACGTTTGGAGGTTTTCTGGATCACATGTGTCCGGATGTGTCCTCATTTCTTTGGCAGTGTGAACGCAATGTGTCCTGAGTCGCATTAAAGACCTCCTATATGCAACAGGGGTGCTCCTGCGTCAGTGGAGTTTTGCCTAATTCATTCAGAAAAAAACATAGTAAAATATTTCAAATAGTCTGTCCTTGTAGCTGTTAGCTAACTAAAAAAATAAATAAATCTAAGTAAGAATTTACAAATATGGAACCGCTGGAACAGCATGGAAACTTCCAGGGGTGGAGTTACAATGTGAGTTTTGTGCAGGTCTAACTAACGTCAGGGTGGAGATCAATAAATAATAACTCAATGTGTGTACCACAGTCATGATGTACACACATAAACAGCGCTGTTCATGGTTCTGAAACAGCTGTAGAGATCCGTTAGAGACATCAGCTGGTTACAATATTCTACTGTTCCCGTGATCATGTCAGTGGTGATTTGCATTCAGAGTGCGAAACTGAGATCGGATCTGGAGACGCATTCGGAGACTCATGTTAATGCCAAGTCTGAACACGTGTCCTAAAGCTGGTCGCTTGCAATCGGATGGCCCAGACTGGAAATTAATGCAAGGTCTGAAGAAGCCCATAGATACAGCAGTATAAAAAAAATAGATGTAATTGTTCACATATGTATTGTCTTACATGGTGTGAAATTCCTTTGTAAAATTTCAATTCAGGATTATCCAAGATATATGCATTAAAATGTATTACATCAATGAATTATAGAATAGGAAATGTATAAGAAAATGTAGCTACGTGAACCGAAATAACAAATGTCGTGCAGTAAATAAAACAGCCTGTTTCACAATGATGCTTATTAGGTAGATTATTATAATGGAAATGAGTGAAAATACAGTTTACATTACAGACATCTGGGACAGGTGTGTGCCTTTAATCACTTGGGTTTGACATGATGGCTACAATCATGTCAGTTAAGGCTGGCAGGAATATGCTATTCATAAACATGACATTCCAATGCAGCAAAACCCACAAGCCTGCAGAGGTGTTAAGTTCACGGCGTTCTCCAGTCAGCACAGCTCGCAGCAGGAGTCAGCTGCCAGGAGTTCCGTACATGATTTAATTTTCCTGAATATTATTAGATAGTTTAAAACATTGTGCCATCCTCCTCCTGCATTCCTCCACATTCTCCAAAAATAAACCATAATTAGTTGCTGTATTGATTCGAGTACAGGCATGAAAAAATAAAACAGAAGACAAACAACATTTGGAGTTCGGGAAATTGACCGCGTTAATTATGGCAGCCAACTGCTTAAAATGCATTTGGTTCACAGGGAAATGTAGATCATATGTTAGAGACAGTCACATCTTATTAAATATGGAAAGCAGGGAAAACAGGCCTTGGCAGTCTTTATGAAACGCACACACTGTCTCTTCCTCACACACACATGCTCTATGCACACCTACCTATTGGCAAATAATATGAATTTCACATAATGTATAATGCACCAACACACAAACTGAACATATGAAAATCCTCCTGTCCTTCTCAACTCTTCAGTATTCCTCATTAGCCCATGGAAAGCAGCACACATCGGGTTAGCTATTTGCCCAAGAGATCTTAAGTGACTTGTTTATTACCTGAAAGAATATTTACACAATTACTCTCCTGCCTGGACAGAGATACAAACTATTCAGATTTTGCTAATAAAGTCACCTACAGCTTTAATGGTTGATTTTTACTTAATGGCCATACGCTAGTTGATGGAATTTGATTTGACTGAAATACAGCTTAGTAGGTAGACCTAGAAATGAACCCTGGCTGATGTAAGAGTCTTGACCAGGTTTCGGGAAAGTTATAATATTCAGATTTTCTTGAAAACTCTCTCACTCACTCATCTCCTGTATCCGCTTGCCCTGCGAAGGGTCGCCAGCTGTCATCAGGCGAGAGGCATCGTGTCCATCACAGGGCTAACACAGAGAGACAGACAACCATTCACACTCACACTCACACCTACGGCCAATTTAGAATCACAAAGTGAAGTAAACAGATTGATGATGGTCGCACAAATCTACTCTTCGGTTAAGACAATTTAAATAATCAAAGACCCCGTTCAGAACTTGCCATTAACATCCATCGTGGGCAAACCAGTCACAAGTGACCAGCTTAAAGTACAGGCGTACAATGATGATGCATTTGAGTGATTTGATCTCAGACCACACTTGGAGGAGTGTGCCTTTTTAAACGTCAATTTCCCACAAGAGTTTTTTGAATACACTTCTTAGCAACGTCACAGCAAGATCTCTGTGATTATGAGAACTGTGTGGCAACTACCTCGTCCAAGATCACTATCAAGCTCAACATCTGAGTGGATGGTGCTCAGAACAAGAAGCTCACTCAACCATCAACATGTTATACAGAGCACAGAACATAGTAGAACAAATGTTCGTGTGATCCTTGAAATCATTGCTCACACATTTTTGGGCTAGTGAATCATGCAGTAATCTACAAACTCCTTTTAGTTCTCTGATTCATAAGACTAAAAAAGTGAGTAAATATTATTCTGCTTTTAGAAGAGAAGCTATGAGTATCAGAGGCTATACAGCCCAATAGAACCTTGGTGATGACCTTCCACCAATATTGTCATTAATTTAAACGAGTTCAACTCTTGTGAAAGTTGCATCGAATTAGAAAGTGATTTTTCCTGACTGTGCTAAACAGTGTAGCCTGGAGGCCTGCAGAGGTGAGCTGAGAGAGGTACTTTTATGAGCTTCCCCCCGCTCACTCCATCTTTCTCCATCTCCCTCTCCCTCTGGGGAATGGGCTAAAGCTTTAGGCCTCTGATCTCCTCATCACAAATGCCTGGTGCTGATGGAGGTGGGTGGTGTCGGGTTGGGGGATTGCTTGCAAATCTTAATCTACTCTTTTCTCACATTAAATTCACTTGATCCCGCTATCATTCCTCACTGGCTATAGCCCCCTTCCACTCCCCTACTCCCATTCCCATGTCTTCTAATTAAAAATGCTAAAACAGCACAAATAAAGCATAATAGGATGAAGAACCAGTTCCCTGGGTGGCATGCTGAGATTTAGATGGGGTCAGGATGACTTGGTTAAGTTTGGTTTGTGGGAAGGAAAGTTAAAGATGAAAAGTAAAGAGGGGGAGGAGGAGAGAGATAGAAAACACTATATAGGAGTGCTCTGATATGCCTAATTAGTAGAAAGTATGTCATTGTCTATGTCAGAACATGCAGAAGTGTAATGTTTCAGCATGAAGTGATGATGGTATTTTAAACAATATTCTTTCAACTTTCAAATGGCTCTTGTTTGTCCCCTTATTGTTGGAACATGCCAGTTCTCCAGTGCACAATGTAAAAAAAAATATGTTTTTGGAGTAGGTGTGGAAGAACTTAACTGGGCCACAATGAGCCCTGACCATATCCAAACACTCTGGGAGGAACTAGTAGGCGGGCTGAGCCAAGCCAGCAGCAATATCGACCCTCACTAATGCTTGTGCGTCTGAACGTTCAATGATGATGATCAATTTCCTGCAGCCAGGTTCCAACAAGCAGTGAAAAGCATAAATAAATAATGAATAAAAAAATGTGGGCATAAAGGTCACATGTTCACATGTATTGTTTGGATTTAACTCTCGTCTTGTAACATAAATGAAGTGCAACTAATGTGTCTGCAGCTTTCTCACTGCATGAAGAGAGCCGTCATGTTGCTGTGAGTGCACACTGAATTCTGCTTTAAGGGGATGTTTGCAACCTTGGATTAAAGCTGTCTATAAAACATCAGAACACTGAAGAGGCATATTTTCAAAGCACTTTGTTGTTTGTTGCCTGTCTCGATGCCAACCGACATTTGAAATGGGCTTTTTTGATGATCGATGGGGGGATAGAGAGTGTCGATGCACGACGACTTGCTTCTCCTGGAAGGGTTAAGGGTTTGTGTGTCCTGCAGCGTAAACAGTGACACCACTGGCTTAGCCTTATTAGCATAAAGAAATGGGGAAGCAAAGATTCAAAGACGGTGGGGAGAAAGTGAACCAATGAGGCAGGAAGAGTGACGAGAGAAAAATGGAGGTATGAAGAGGAAGGGTAACATAGATATGGCACTGTGCAAAAGGATGAGGAGAAACATTAACAAACACACACAACACTAACAAAGGTTACTATTTTGTCCAAAATACAGTAAGTTAGAGTGTCTATTAGACTCACTGAACTAATCCATTCATTATATTGTATTATGCAGTATCAATAACTGAAATGAATTGTGTATTCTGGCATAATCCATATAAAGTGTTCTGAATTTAACCAGTGTTTCTTATGTACTAAACTATCCTAAAATAACTTAACGGTTCAATCTTGAATTACATGGGGGTGGCTGTGGCTCAGTAGGTAGAGCGGGTTGTCCACGAACCAGAGGGTTAGCGGTTCGATCAGCAGAATGTGCCACATGCCTTGAGCAAGACACTTAACTCCGAGTTTCTCCCATTGCGTGGTGTTTGAATGTGTGTGTGCTTGGGTGAGCGAATGGGTAGATGCATCTGTGACTGTAAAGCGCTTTGAGTGGCAATGGGTAGAAAAGCGCTATATAAAAGCAAGGCCATTTACCATTCACCATAAACATGCATGGTGGAAATGAAAAGTTCTCTGTTGGAAAAACTCTCATGTTCAGTCATAGTTAACATACACATACCACCAATTAAAGTGATTAGGACTCCAAATAAAGTTCAGCTTTGGATGCTTAAGAATTAAAAAATTGTTGTCATTGAAAGATGTCAAGCCAGAGAAGGTTACAGAAGGCATTAGAAATACCATTTTGTATAGTGGAAAACAATTATCAACCATTTTTGAAAATATGGAACAACAGAAAAGCTTAACAACAGGACCTTCCTCCGGAATTGACGAAAGCAATGTGAAGATGCCAAGAGAGCTATGGACAATTAAAGGAGTTGTAGGACTTCCTGGTAAATACTCATTGCTCCTTTCATGTGACCTGAGGTCTCTCATATAATATATAGTGTCTGTGAAGGTTCTCAGTCATCCAGGTGATGATATATCCAAAAGGCGTTTAACAAAAGGCAACTCGACAGTACAGTTGCCTTTTTTTAAACACTTTTACAACACTTGGCTCCTATTCCAAAGTGCATGTTTGGCATAAAACGACAACTGCCCAAAAGTGTCATGTTTTCACACTACAGACTGTGTCCCCTCTCCCTTGCATTGGCCAAACTGATGCTACTTTCCTGGGGATACGGGTGGTGCCACCTTGTGAGTTTGGAGCCAGATTCCTTGCAGTACAGTCCGTGAGTGGAGCCACGCAGAGCCGTGTTATCGATAACCCGCCCACACTTCCGGCAGACTCACTCATGTTTTTGTTTAATTAATACTACGCTCCACTCTACCTACACCAGTTACAAAGAAATGTTGGATCATACACTGTACTTATTTATCTATTTTTTCCCACTCTAATGCTCCTACAGGAATGCGTTACAAAGCCATTGGCATGGCAACTAGTAGTCAGCATGAGGTCACATCCTGTTTCTATAGCATCAAATAACTAAAACAAAACTTATCAGAAAAAATGCATCAGTATTATATTAACTATCTAAAATGAATAAACAAGAATTACTTGATGTGTATTTTGGCCCAAGTCGCATCCACTGACATGGAGGAGGTGGAGCTTATGAGCTATACTGCAGCCAGACACCAGGGGGAGCTCTACTTGCTTTGATTTCACTTTTGAGGAGCTGTCCCACCGTCCATCTTTATTTACAGTCTATGTTTCAGGCTGCTTTTCTTCATCTGGAACGGGGGCTTGGCTGTGGTGGAGGAAATCATTAATAGATGTAAATATCATTCAAATCTTAATAAAAACAAAAGGTGGCAGTTGGCAATTCTTACCACCTTTAAAATGTTAAACTAGTACTAAATCTTTACGTTCCTGACGCTTTCAGCTAACATCACTAATGAACATTGGGTTGAACCACACTACTGATTGTGACATACATGTACATGAACACGATAATGGTAGCTGCAAACAGGGTTTTCTCAATGGGATTTAAGTTTTGCTTGCCTAGTTTTACTAAGTATATGCAAGTAGTATTGTATATCTCACTACAAACACATTTAACCTCTAAATTTAACATTTTACAGCTCCTAAGAAGATGTCTCATTTGGTAGTAGAGACACACAATGTCTGGGTTTCTCCACGTCCCAACATCTCTGGGTGTTTGTGGTCCGGTGTTGTGGTCGACTAGTGGTTGTGGACCCCTGTTCTATAACAGGTAGGTGATGAAATAATGAAATCAAAGATGAACTATGTTATTTACTTTGGGTTTTTTTTTGTTTGTTTTTTAAAAACACAATCTTTTTTCTTCTCAACCTTAACCATACCTCTGACATGTGCAGACATAAAGACAAACCTTAAAGAAGCTAGTAAAACTTTAAATAGTTGCTTCATGACAGAATATTGTTAGTAACTGGGAAAACTGAAAAATCCCCAACTGCATCTCTCTCTGGTCGGTTTCAGAAGACAGTGGTTTGTTTTCTTGCTAAATGTTGGGAGGATTATCTTTCAGCTGATTTTCGGTCCGCAGACCCGCAGTGACGCTATTATTTCAGGAAAAAGAGACGACACGACACAAATTTAATCTCAGCATGTCCTCGGTTTAATTTCATCTAGACATCTTTTATGTCTGCAATTGGCAGGAATTCACATCGTGTCATCTTCTTTCTCCTCTTTTTTATTTTTTTTTATTTTTTAGTGTTCCGCATCCACCACTTACTGTCACTCTCTTTATGACTCCCTGACTTCCCCTTAACCTCTCACAACTCTTCCCTGTCACATGTAACAAAACACACATTAAAATCTGATTTATGATGAGGAGCAACCACGCACAAGTTTTCCTATGACCTACCATCACCAGAACATCGGTAACTGGACATAAGATCCAAAACTAAAAACACATTTCACCATTTTCTTGTGTTGAATTGCTGTCTCTGTGCAGTGAATGAGAAGAGGCAGAGGTTAATTCAACTGCAGATGAACTTTTCACAACATCCCAGGGCTTTAAGGGATATTTGTAATGGCAGTATTGGTGTAGCGTCGGATGGAATACAAATGCATTATGCCCTTTCCATGTTTGTGTGCAATATGTCGCAGCATACAGAATAAGACATAAGAGGCTAAAGGCCCCTTACTCAGGTCTCGATCTGCCATTCCTTCGGATGCGTCTATCTAGTCAAGGTTTTTTTGTTTGTTTGTTTTCCTGTATTGTTCAGTGCACAACAATAGTACTTTTCTACAGAGTACACCGCATTGCTGAACCAAAAGCCAAACACACCTCCAGGCTCTGTAAGAAATGACGAAGTGATAGAGTGCTGCTTCAGATGGCCTGACAAAATCACTCAAGCCAAAGCCAATAGAGATGGGTTGAGTTGGACCACAAAGTGAAGAAAAAGCAGCCAAACTTTGAGGAATCCAAAAATGATCCTCGTTTTTTGTTATTCTATTGGGTGTATGGTTCTAGCGATTTTATTTTATTATTATCGTGTCATGCCAAAAATTGTTAGAATATGTGGTTCAGGGTATGAAATGTTCCTCCCTAACATTAAAACCACGAGAGAAACATCAATTACCTATACAGCAGCACGGCCGGCCTCAGCTCTATGCGGCACTGTGTCCTTTTGTCATTAAAAAAAAGACAATGAGCTTGGCTCGAGAAAAAAAAAAAGAAGAAGATAAGAATGCAGCCGAAGGCACGGCGGTTATGTTGATGGGGAAGCAAAAGTAAATACATAAGCTTCAGTTCAGATTCAGGCCATGCTTTAAAAACGCTACAGCGGTTACATTGTGGTCCTTTCTCTTTCAAATGATATTCTCCCCCGTTCTCTTGCACATTCTTTTCTATCTTATCTATTCCATTTATAATTGCATTTATGAATTACTGGTCTGGTTTATTTTTTGGACCAAATTTATTACTAATTACTTGAGGAGAAGTTTTGAATGCTGATTAAAAATGATGTGCATTCAGTGCTTGAGCAGTTAAGTACATTCACATTATTTACACAGAAAGACTAGGAGGAAATGTTAAAAAAAAAAGACATACAAACAAACAAACAACGGTTATTCAACAGTGGTACGTGTACACTCTAATTAGGTTCCATACAATGCACATATAGGCAGAGACAAACTCCTATCCAACACGAAGCTCTAACATCCAACTGACAGCTGATCCAGCATGAGCAGGAGACAGAGCAAGAGTGAGAAAGTGGATGGCAAGAAAACCAGTGCTAGGAGAAAGAAAACTGCTGCTGCTGCTGCTCTATGTGCTGCTCCTGTGTGTGACCTATATTTAACTCACGGCTGCAAATTTACACAGGGTCATACGTGTCACTAATGCAAATGTGTGTATGAGGGATTTTGGCTTCGGCTGACATGTGACTGCAGTGGATGTCATAAAGTAAACCTGATGTTTGCTGCAGTAGAACTTTCTGTACTTGCTTACAGCTATCTGATATACAAAGATGTTATCCACGAATAAGAAATATAATGACTTTTTCAGACTTGTCAAGGACCCGTGGATAATGAGAGAGAATGTGAACTGATAAACCGCTTTGTTTCGTTTTCCGACTTCCTCGAGCCAGAGAGAGACTGATAGTTTCCATCAACAGCGACTGGATGACCTAAGTGTCGACTCCGACCTAGAGAGATGCACAGCCTGGATAATATCACTGACAGGGCAATATAGCCGCACACCTCTCACACACAGACCAACTGAACAGATGATGGAGTTTCTCCACACTCAGTCCCTGAACAAAGGCAGGAGAAAAAAAGAGTGAAAAGGAGGAGGAGGAAGATACGGAACATGACACGGAGACAGGTTTATTTATTGTCAAGTGTGTGTGATTCTAATCATCAGGAAACTGTGTTTCACATTTACTCCTGCTTTATTTGTGTCTATGTGCATGTGTGTAAAGGCTGTGAGAGGTGTAGTGTTTGCAGCCACTGTCAGTGGGTGATAGGGCCTCTAATCACCTCTGATAATGGGGGACAGCCTGTGACTTTGCCTGTGGCAGACATCCCGGACTCTGTGTGTGTGTTTGGGAATGTGTGTGTGTGCGTGTGTGTGTGTGTGTGGTGGTGGGTGTCTGTGTGTGTGTGTGTGTGTAACTTCTGCACACCTAACTACACATATATAGTAAATGTAAGTCTTTCGTGCTTGGATGCCGTGGTTGGAAGAAAACACTTATCTGTGCGTGCTTTGCGTTTTTCAGGGAGAAGGAGTTGGGTATTCTGATGGCCTAATTATACTGTGACACACACTCTAGAGAGAAGATTGTTCTCCTGTGGCTACAGATTGACACACTGGCTGACAAAATTCAGCAGCATTTACTAAACACTGAGTAAGACTAAATTTGATCTATTGGATCAAAATTGCAAGCAATGTCTTCAGCATCAGATAGCACCAATTCTCAGTCAGCACCACATGGTACCCCAGCTATCATGGTGACATACTGAAAGTATTATTCTCCAGTTTATATCCATGTCCCTGTGGAGTTTCTGCTGAACACAAAGTTCCCTCTCTTCCCGTAGCAAGATATCTCCATGCTCAATCTGTTCCACTCTTTGATTCCTGTGTGCTCACACTGCTGATGAGATGTCTGATCCACCTGTTCAGGTAGAATTAACAGATTTGTGCAACTGACAGGCAGGTCTGAGCAAAGACCCCTGGAAACTTTGAGCAGGTACAAGAAATAAGCAGCAATATATTTAAAGTATAACCAGTCTTTCTCCTTAATACGTGAACTTCTTTGTGAATAGCAAAACTGCAATATAACATACTGTACATATAATAGCAAAATACAAATAACAACATTTGATCTTCCGCAACAGTGTCCATGCCAACTATAGAATTTCATATATGGTTGTGGTTATTGATATTGAACATTTTAAAAGGACAGATATTTCCCTAAAACAGAAAATATATTTAAAATAAATATTTGACTTGGAAATAAACTTAGTATTTATTTACATTTAGCCAGAAACCACAGACAGGGCTACGTACTAAGTAAGTAAATAACACATCTTTTAGTGATGATACACTTCTTTAAAGTAGAGTTTTACCCATTAAAATGTACTTAAGAAAATAATTTAGTTGTATAAAAACACAATTTCTATAGACAGTAGTACTGCTCATTAAGAAATACAGACTGATCAGTGGGTATGTGAACTTAAGAATTCAGCACCATGGACAGTTACAATTCTTTTAGTGCTGCTCTTTCTGTTCAGGTCAGTAACATAGAGAAGGTGTTTTTTGATGTGACACACATCATACAACAAGGGCCACAAAAAACAAGAAAACAAATAATGACTAAACAGCTACTGAATCAAATGTTCTATCAAAAGCATTAAATGTTAAATAGTTCTTTAATAGTGAAAATAAATGATCAATAAACCACTTTTTTTTTTTTTAACCCCTTCCCTGATTTGAAAAGACTAACTGAAATCATTTCAGTCACACCACCATCATTCCATTGGTGCACACTGCTCTCAGTTTCACTGCTTTCACACAATCAAGCCAATGCGGTTTAATGATAAATTATTCATCTCCTCCACTTCTCCTCCACAAATTATCAATATTCGTTCATTCATTCATTCATCCATCTTCTGTACCCGCTTATTCCTGTTAAAGGTCACGGGGTCTGCTGGAGCCTATCCCAGCTGTCATCGGGTGAGAGGTGGGGTACACCCTGGACAGGTCGCCAGACTATCACAGGGCTAACACAGAGACAGACAACCATTCACACTCACACCTACGGACAATTTAGAATCACCAATGAACCTAACCAGCATGTCTTTGGATGGTGGGAGGAAGCTGGAGTACCCAGAGAGAACCCACGCAGACACAGGGAGAACATGCAAACTCCACACAGAAAGGACCCAGTCGGCCCATGGATTCGAACCCGGGACGTTCTCGCTGTGAGGCATCAGCGCTAACCACCTCGATACTGATACTGAAAAGCATGTTTTATTCATGGAACAATTAAAAACTTTTTTTTTTAATTCCAAAAGTTGCAAAAGACAGGTGCACAATAACACTCCCCCTAACACGCAAACTGACTTTAACACGTTCACATGAATTAATACAGGGCATCATTGCTTGATAGCATTGCTTACACTCGTGAGACATTGTAATGCAGGAAGTGCAACTGGCCATCAACAATACAAGCGGAAAACAGCCTACAGGTAAGATCTGTGCCGGTCAGTCGTGACACAGAGTGATTATGATCTGTAGCTGTCCAAAAAACATTATGTAACGCTCATTACTGACACCGAGGCCCACATTTCTCAAAGCTGAAAAAGCTGAATTGGCACATGGTGTAAGTTTTGGTGAGTGTGTTGTGTGTGTGTGTGTGTGTCTGTAGACTGATGTAACACGGTGCAAAACTCCAACATGCAGCAGTTCTTAGCTGACATGCTAGAGCACTAAGAGAACTTGTACTCCTTTCCTCACACTTGCACGGTGTCCTCACATTCCTCTCATACAGTTCAGATTGCACCTTGACTGTGCTTCATTGCCTTTGTCTTAACCTGATTCTGATTAACTGTTTCAGTCTCTCAGGTTATCTGTCTATCTGTTTGAGTCTGAAGGAGTCTGACTGTTCCTCTTTATCTACTTCATACTGCAACCATTGCGTTCGGGGTTGTTGAGCTGCCCTTCATCTGACAGAAAATCAAAATCCCAACTACAAATAATCAAAGTCTTATTCTTTTTCATCACCCGACGCTTTTCTGAATGTCTCCACTTGCTGCAGGCCTGTAGCAAAACGACAGAGCCACCAGCCCTCTGCATGCCCTCCCCAACTTAAACTCATGTCATCTGAGCCACAAAAGAGAAGCACTGCCTAATATATGCAGTATATATTCACCACCACGCTCTGATGGGCACTTGCCGTGGGAGCATTTACCCGTATGATAGCTCCTGCAAAATAATACAGTCTCATCTCCCATTCACAGACACAAAACACACATGCAGACACACACACACACACACACACACACACCCACACACACACACACACACACACACACACACACAAACTCTGCCGTGGATTCCATTAGCGTGATTTACAGTTGATCTTTAGCGGTACAGAGCTGGAGGGAAGCCTTTTACTTTCTCATTTGGAGGAGTGAGTGGGTCTCCTCTGTCTGTGGATGGATGGGAAGATGGATAGTGTGGTAGGCCAGGGAACAGCAAAGAACATCCTCTAAATACACAAACAGCGAGGGACAATCAATGACAGCACACACGCACGGAAAATTGAAACAGAGAGATGAGGGAAAGAAAGAGTTCTCTCTGGACTGAGCTGTTCGCTGGCTTCCTTCAGGCTTCCTTCAGAAATGAAATGAGGTACACGCAATGTGTTTGGAGTTTATTTTCACTGTGCTATGGAAAGTTGATTTGACTCGGGAATAATAACATGTTCTGAAATTCAAATAGATTTTCCAGTTATTCTACTTTTCACTTAAATTGTTAAATTGACATATCTTATGAAATGAACCAGCTTGTTATAACTTCAGGAACCCTTCCCCTCCTCATCTGTATCTTTTCTTTGCTTCTTCGTCCATCTGTCATTACAGGAACCAGAGGGGCACGGAGCCAAAGCTTCCTAAGATGTCTCACTGGGTTCGTCCACGTCTGAGGACCATGATTCGTCTGCATTCCACCCCTTCTCATCCCTCCATGTAGTTCCCTCAGGTCCTGTCTGCGATTCATTTCCTCGCATCAAGTCAGGCGTGCTCTTTGGTAGTGAAATTCTTGAAACTTCACAAGTGGTCACAGACTTTCGGAGCCCACTGTTATGTGTACACAGGAAGCTTCAAAGCTTTACTGTTAGCGGTGCAGCAGGAGAAAAGACAAAGCGATTCGGGGAACGTGCTCTCTGCTTATCACAGATGGGTTTCTGACAAAGAGACGTGCCTGCAGGAAGATAGCAGAGACGATCTGATGTTGCATCAATGAGACAGATGGATAGAAGCTTGCCATACATCCAACACTCACTGCAGTAGTGCACTGTAATAGACCTTAATAAGCTCCACGTCGCAGTAGAGCTCAGCGTTCTCGCAAAATGTCTGAAACCAGGTTTTACAGTTTAGTGTGGAAACAACAGACTCTTATGCACCTAAAGTCTAGATCATTTTGAACGGACAAAGAAGAACATAAGGTATTTTATTTTTATTTTGTTTTATAATCAAATCATTTTCTAAGTCACATAGACACAAGTCAAAAGCAGCTCCTTTATCAGACTGTGGTGGTGATGAACTCCTGCACCATGAGCAAAAGCATGGATGCACAAAGAAAAATCAACATGGATGCAAAATAATTAAAATACAGCAATCACACTGACTATCTCCATTACACCTGCTCTATGTCCGTTACATTACAGACAATCCATAACGACTCCAGAAAGCCCAGGGTCATGGGATGCAAGAGTGAAGTGCAATTAATGTTAAAAGAACGCAAGATCATCTATAGGACTTGTCTGACACTTATTATTTCCCTTTCATCCACACACACACACACACACCACCTCACAGACCTCAAATTAATAGGGTTTGGTTCATTTGAGTGTTGTGACCCAAGGCTATATTCAATACAACCATACAGGTTTCATTCTCACTAATGAAGGAAAGGCTATTCATTTCAAGGTGAGTCAAATAATAATAAAAAATATATTAAAAAACATGCTGGGTGTTGAGAAATGAATTATTTGGAAAGCTGTTAAATTGTCAAGGCCAGCGGCGTTCTTACAGGACCCCTTTTAGTGCTGCTGCTGTGCCACAAAAAAAAAAAAACTCCTTACAGGGAAAAGTTCATTACGGAATGCTTTAGCGTGACCCCAAGTGAAACTTTCTATTAAAAAACTGAGTTAAAAGCAAACACCTCATTTATTCTTAACAAAAGTAAACTTAGGAGAGCCTTGTGTGGTAAGCTGTAGGGAGGCAGAGCGAAGGAGGATGACCTTTCAGAATAGAAGTGTATTAACTAAACATTATTCTTATTCCAATTGCTGTAACTTCACACAGCTTACACCGTTATCATGTAGAATCAGATACGATTAATCAAGGATTATTAGGCAAAATATTATTAAAAACAACAAGTGGAGGTAGGATGTCATCTAAAGTGAGATTAGCTGAATCATTGCCTCTTATGGTGAGGATGTCCTTTCCCTTTCCTGCATTGCTATTAGTGTGAAAGAGAGCATGTGAACACCTAGTTTTCTGGTTTCTGAATTGCTTTTCTGCCTTTTAACCCAATTTTTAATTTCAGACCAGGCTTATTTGATCAGTTTCGAAACTCTGTATTTGGTGGTCTTTAGTATGGCATGATGACATGTTGAAAATCCTGTTTATTATATCCAGCAGCTGCCCAGTTTGATCAGATTTAATGTGCTGGAAACCCAGTCTCACTCATATTACTATGTCCAGTAACCCTATCTTTGATCTGCCTTAACTTGCCTGTAACTTCAACAAAGAAGCTGACGATATGACCAGTTAGTTCACAGAGTTGAGCGGAGAAACACAGTCTGACGACAGGTATCTGATTACCCAGCTCAATTATGTGTGTTTAAGTCCAGAATGTGCCCTCTGCTGCACATCAACCTCTCTCTTAACCCTTAACTTCCAGTCAGTTTGAGAT
The DNA here is from genome assembly GCF_963514085.1 of Chelon labrosus. Classification (NCBI taxonomy): domain Eukaryota; kingdom Metazoa; phylum Chordata; class Actinopteri; order Mugiliformes; family Mugilidae; genus Chelon; species Chelon labrosus. The sequence goes on from NC_140352.1 coordinate 24,396,579, forward strand.
GTTTGCAGAAATAAATGACAAGTTAACGTATGAGCATTCTCTGTGGGTGAGAGAGACTTCATAGCTTTTTCCATTTTTGGTATCATTCCCTCAAGTTCTCATGTCATGATGCACACACAACACACAGCGCTGTTTGTGGTTCTGGAACAGAGGTAGCAATCCATTCGAAACAGCAGCTGTTACGTTATAATGTGCAGTGAAATAAACATTTACAACACAACCATTGCTTGGTTATATTCTCAGCCACACAGACAGCATACAAAACGATCACCCCATAGAGAAACTGGCGCTGTCCCTATTACAGTTTCTTGCTCCTTTTGGAACTCACTACACAGTAGTAAAAAGCCAACCATATCACAACTGATGCAGCCTGTCCAACATAAAAACATGCAAAACCACCTTCTTGTAACACAAATTAAATTATTTAGGTTGCAAAGGACTGTGCATCTACAATAATTATATCACATTTATATCAATATCATAATTGTAATGCGATAATTGCAACATACACTGCAGCATCTTGAAAGTAATGACGAGGAGCATTGCTCAGTTTTCACACAATCCATTACTCCTTTGACTTCAATCTAAATTCTAAAAGTTGTAACAGCGTTAAGGAAATAATAGACAAAAAATAATGCAAATAACGAAAAATGTAGCATCCTTACTTTTGGATGTGTGGCAAAGTGGATTCGGTTCCTGGGTGTCTTCAGTTGTATGTCTCCCTGTGGATAAACACAAAGAGACACATTTAAAGAGAGAGTTTGAAAGCAGCACTACAGAGAAAGCATACAGAAAGTGCAGCCTCATAATAAACCTATGTATATGGCCTGCACAGCTTTAACCTTGTCCATTTCCTACATCCAGACAGAAGAGATAAAGGTACTACGTGCAAGTTCTGAAAGGCTGTGTGTTTCTGTTATGCACTTTAATTCTTTGTAGAGTGAAATAAGGAGAGATTGGGCACATTCCCTGGGTGTTTGCTTGCATTATTTGCACTGCCCATATGTTATTGTGTATGTGTGAATACACATAAATGTTCACACAGGTCCGGGTATAAACAGCAGTGTGGCATTATCCCCCACCCCCCACTCCCCATCGGCCCCGCCCCTACCGCTCATCCAGTAGAATATCTTCTGTTAGCTGGTAGACGTTTGACTTTCATTATTTCACAATTACCCTGTAAGCCTTCATCTGGGGTTCCCAGTGAGGGAATAAATACCCAGTATGGCTGCATGTACTCATTTTAGCCCATGTACACGGGAGCAACCTTCTTCTAAAAGTCACATTTCCAATAAACTATTTGTGACACCAGATACCCTTTAAAGGGGACAAGATGCCAGCCAGATATTCACAAAATGAGGAAACACAGCAGAAAGGCTGACACTTTAATTCTCACACTTCAATACAAGGTTGACTGAAACAAATGAAATTGCAATACGAATTTTGACTTTTCAGCTATTTTTTTTTTGCCCAGACTGTCGGTACACAGGATTTTCTTTTTTCTTTCTTTTCCTTATGCTTTGGCCTTCCATCAACACACTAACTGAGTTTTAGGTCACTGTCAACCAGTGACGTGTGGTGAGGTTCGTGGCTGGTGGGGCACAGATTTACAATTATGAACCCAATGGAATAGCTTAAAGTCACCATTTTTAATACAGAATGTTCAACTAAATATCTTAAATCATTTACCACTTCCTGTTTTGACTGAAGGTCTAGTTTTGAGAATTGTTTAAGGTTAGATATATAATCTTCCATTTTTGGCTTTCACAGAGAAAAGATCCCACTGAAATGATTGCGGTTGTACAGCTGATTCAGCGTAGAAGAAGAGCAACAGCATGAACCCGTGGCTCACTAGCGCCCTCTTCCATGAGGCAGAAGTACTGGCTGCCTCATCTTGTGCGGTTTAATATCAGTTCAACAAGACTAAATGTGTTACACTCATACATGAAATATAATAACTAGACTATGGAACATTAGGACACATGATAAAAGTGTGTACAACAACAACTGATGGCATACAGAGAGTTAGCCACAGGCACGCACCAACGACACAAGCCTAACTCTGTGAAAGACTGAGCAATCCGAGGTGAGGCTCAGCTCGATGCTGCGAGTCATTCTATCTTCATCAGCTCAACTTGCATCGCTCCCAGCTACCTATGGTCGCTCCCTGTATTCACACAGGTAATACGTAAATTCAGCAATTCTGACTATGAAAATTATCAAAATGACTGGAATCACAGAGATTAGATTTATATCACACACCAATGCACAAATAATACAATTTATTTTATCAATATAATATATTTTATCGTCATTACTTTTCATGATGGCAGGTGAGGCACTGCCACCGGCCTCCCCTAACCGCATGTCCCTGCTGACAATAGACCTTTGGTAAAACTCCATCCAGAGTGAGTGTGCAGATTTTGTGCAGTAGCCAATGTGGCCAAAACATTGCTGATGCTAACCTTACTTACAGGAATTCGGCTATACTGAGGAACAGAGACTTCAGAAAAGGCCACTGTTACACACTCACTGCCAAGACAGAAGGCCACAGAAGGGAGCAGGCTGGTTCAGGATTTTGATTGGACAGCATTTTCCACAACAGTACAGGTGGAGACAGTTTAAAACGTAATGAACAAGGTTTGATTTATAAACTAGTTATATTATTTTATTATGACCAATGCGTTTTGAGGGATGCAGAAGCAGTCACAGTATGTTGTGTGTTCACATATAGTCATGGATAATTAGACCCAAAATATGGTCATCTTGAAATGACTCAAACAGAAGACATCAACACAAGACCATATGTGACTTAATCAGATTCAGGTCCTGGGTCAGGGCTCGGGAACTATGCAGTGAAAATCTCTTATGTGCTGTCAAGAGTTTATCAGCTGATAAATCAACCGATGTGTAACAGGGCCAGAGATACTGGATCCATGACAAGCAAGTACATAAATGAATAAACAAAATGCCACAAACTGTTTGCTTTTAACGCTACAAATTACAAACAAATAAACACTTCACTTGTCAGCAGAATTAAACTCTTGCCAGTTCTTCACGAGCTAACATTTGTGCTAGACTCTAATGACTGCTACACTTGAAACTGAAGTTGAGTCTATAGATAGACAGATCAGTGTGGAGCCAGCCAGGAGGCCAGACAGATGGTGTTTCATGGCGAAACAATTTTCACTAAACAGATACAGACAGCTACACCAACGGCTGGCAATCACTCCCTCCCTGGCAGCCACTCCTTTAAACCTGGGCAATTAAAATATTTCTCCCTCAATAACAGGGGAGACAAGAGGAATATACTGGAGATGCAACTGTCTCTGCTTAAATATGCTATTGCATACTGTGTGTTTCCATGGTAACTGTGGACAACAGAGGCAGTAAAGAGAAGACAAACACGCAAGATGCAGTCAGGACAGACCTTATATCAGCTCTGAACGCTGATGCCGTCCAAAGTAAGTGTGTTTTTGCGCGCGTGTACATTCGTGCAATGTGCTTCGGTGACACGAGAAATAACGCCGAGGCAAAATTAAATATCAGAAATAACAAAAAAATATGCAGATAATAAAGTGGACCACATCACAATCCCCCAGATGCCATTACACTGAACAAACCCCAGCTCCCCTGGGCCTTTGTGTATATGTATATATGAACATGTGTTTGTATTCCATATACAGTAGCTACATATACATCAGGTCCCAGTGGATTAGACAGAAGCGGCTCTTTATTTGTCCTTGACGGGGAGATGTACAGTAAACAGACTCTGGTTAAGGCTGCTAAGTGACTGGAGAATGTATCATTGTACTTCACTCCATGGGCTCATGTTGGAATCTGATGGACTCCTTGTAAGAGCAGTGATGCACATGTTATTCACTTTAGTCTTTGTTGTTGTTGTTGTTGTTGTGAGTAGATACAGTAGGGGATGAGGCCAGTAAGAATGAAAGACAGCCGGAGAAAAAGAGTCAAGGAGATAGAACAATGGTTATTGAGAATCCTTCTCTCTGGCTCTCCCTGAAGGCTTTCTTAACACAGAAAAACAAGAAACTACACAACAGCTAGCGTTGCCTGCCCTAAGCAATTAACAAAACCAAACAAGACAAGGGATCATAAAAATGTAAGGTAAAAAAACAAGACCAAGCAGCACACTCTACATGAAAGTTGACAAATGGCCCGCTGTCACTGACAGCTTCTCCTCTCTCTACCTGGGAGTCCAGGCTCTGATGACCTGAGAGGAGACAACTGCACACAATTCATTGGCACACAGAAGGGTGGGATCTGGGACCCAAGAGAGAGAGAGAACATAACACGGGACAGCAACAGGTGGCACCGGGACCGTAGAAGTTGATAATTATGATGTGTGACCGGTTCTGCTTCTTCATGTTTTCTGTCTCTGGGCTACCGAGATTTGTCATCTTGTATTTAAATTCCAATTCATCTACACTTCCAACGGGATGGTCACCTACATTTCTGGGAAGTAAATAAACCGAGGCCAACATCAGAAAACTGAATATAATACACAACAGCAACATGTGTAGTAGAAGGTTTTTATCATGCTAGTAGAATGGCTGGTACCTATTCATGGATGCCTGCATTACTGCGCCACCTAAATAAGTTGTAATAACATTTTATTCATCAATGAAGAATGACCTGTTGACCTGTGAAAATAGAAAACAGACATAAAACATGAACTATGATACAATGTTTACTGTATATATGTACATAGTAATCACTATGTAATATAGAAAAGAGTGGCAAAAGAAGAAATGCCTGAGCTTTAAACCTTGAACCAAACTGTCTAAAAGTCTGACTGCTCGTGTTTCTTGATAGGCCTAACTTCATGGTAGTGATGTTACTGTATCCCCTAATAAAGAATAAGAATAAGAATAATAGCAATGTGTAAGATAAGGAATAAAAGAAATGCTTTCTGGCAGCCCAGTGACATATTGTGGATGTTAAGGTGTCCCATAATGTGCTCCTAACTTTACCACTAACTTCAACACTTTTGGACAGTGGACAAATGACAATGATCCAAAGTTTTGACAAATAAACACTTCACTTTCGTCTGACATCAGACGTAATGAGCAAATGATTAGCCAACAGAACAAGAGTTTCAATAAACTGAGTTTTAACATGCAATCTTTGATCAAAGTAGCATACCTATGTATCTAGTGAACATGGTGGAGCACTCCCAAGCCCTTTTGCACCCCATCACATAATGTGTTTCTCGAATGAAATCTGATCATTTCACCCAGAAAAAAAAAAGCATACATTGAGATCTTTCCAACTAGCAAAACGTCCATAGTTTCCACTCTCCTCGAGAGCCACTGCTCAGTCTCACAGCCAGTCTGGGCTTCATTCAAGACACTGCTTGTCTGTATAGCAGCCAGGGACATGCATGAAATGCTCCACACACTTGGCTTTGGAAGTTTGCAAAATGAAAACATATTTCATAATTTACATCCTCCTCTTATTTGCCTTACTGGCAGAACACAGAACAGCTACTTTTCCCTCTTGACCAATTAAAAGGGATTCAGAGCCTTCAGAACCTGCGTCCACTGAGATCTTCAAGACACAGATGCAAGCCTGCAGGCAGGACTGTCACTGCTGCTACATTCTGCCAGCCTTCAGGCAGAGGTTTGGTACTGACACATTCACATCTGAGAGTCGTGCTGCTTCGTTCTGTGATTATACACTCGCGAGTAATGTATGAGTCACACGGAAACAAGAAATCAGTAATTTATTCAATCAATAAAAACTGATGGTTCACAAGTCTGTAGTCAGTCAAATCATCATCAACATTTTTATTAGGCATCCTAACAGCAAACAAAAATGATTGCTGGTGAAAACACTGCCACAAAGATAGAATGACACACACACAACAAAAAAACAACCACAACCTCTAAATCTCAATGCAACTTATAAACACAGACAGGAACGTGGGGTTTATGAGGCGTTACTTTTAACTCCTTAGTTTTTTGTAGTATAGTGGAGACCTGTGATGATGAGGCGCAGCATGACACATATGCTTAGTCTATTACAAAAGCAAGGAGTGTTCAAAACTCACCTTTTCCCCCTTAATGAAACTACATCCTTTTTTTGTAATATTTTGTCTAAATTGTCTAGACTAGGCATTAATAACACATTAGCGCACATTTCTTTTAAGACCACCATTGTGCGATTAACGTTTGGACATTCTATGATAATGACTGGAGACCAAACTGTAGTTTGGGAAATCAGGAGGGCCTCTGTGCTGCAGTAACATTGTGGAAAGTAGAGTCTACAGTACCGTCTTACAAATAATTTTAGTCACAAGAGGGCATTATATGCTCTGTAGTGTCAAAACTGCCAGAAATCCCTAAAAAAGAAGAAGAAAGCCAATCGAAATGTACTAATTAAGGAGTCTTTTGACCGGCAAGTTCAGCTTCAAAGTCGTGCCAAATGGTTCACTTGAAAAGACCCAATATATCTGCATTTACTGTCGACATGAATGTAGTTACCACTGGATGAAGCAAACATTTGAGAGTAGAGAGTTCTCTCTCCTTTCCAGCTACATTTAAAACAGATTTTTATATATATACGTATATTTTTAAATATTTAAATATAGAAATCATGCGTGGGGTGTGTCGTGATTGAATCATGATTAAATATTTTTTAATCCACTGACAGCTCTAATTAGGAGGAAAAAATTGACATATTACTTGGTGTACACATAAAGCTTCACATCCCTTCCAAAAATCAAGTCAGTGCAGCTCATCAGTAAACAAAGCCATGCTGTGCTATACAGTGTGTCCTGTGGGAACAGTCTGCACACATACACTTGGCCACTGTCACAGTATGATTTATTGAAATATTACCCTTACCAAATTAACAAACAGGGCTGGTCTCATTCCCAGTCTGTGGCGACTTGAGAATAACAAACACACTGGGGGAATCCATGCAGACCACTACCCTGACACAACTCTTATGGATATTAATATTTTCTTTCCCTGTCATTGGTTATTTATTTACCAGCATTCCGGCCCACTCCCCCAGCGGTATTGAGACAATCCATTCTGTCAGATTTACCCTGTTAAACAGGGACGTGGAGAGGGCTGTGTTTGTTTGTGTGTGTGGGTGTGCGTGTGTGCTGCATGCATTTCTGGCTTGCTTGAGCATCAGTATCTGAGTGTTTCAGGAGCAGGGATTGGAGTGTTTTTAGAAGGTAATGAGAGCATTGTGAGAATGTTATTAGGGGCTCTAAGAGGCCTGTTGAGGCATTTCAGAAGTGCAGCACTTTGAAAATCACTTTCACACAAGCCACTTGTGACCTGGAAGTGAAAGCAAATCTCCCATCTCATCCATTGTTCTGCTGACTCTTGCTGCTCTTTTTTTTGCACTTTCTACTCTGCTTCATGTCTTGATCTACCACTTCCCTTACCTTTCCCTCTTTATCTAATACTCTTTATCTACATGTCTCTGCTTATGGTTGTGTGTTTATGGTAAAACACAGTAAATACATGAAATATTATTCTAATGTTCCTTGAAGAACTGGCTAAAGTGAGGGTGTAATGCCACAACCACAAAGGGATATTGGATGGTAACATCCAATGTATTTACTCAGTTTTCAGTGAGTAGTAAAATGATCTTTGGAGACAGATGTCATTTAGTAGTGCTGGAGTTCTATGGTGGCTGGAGATAAGTTAAAATGTCATTGTCTTTGCAAAAATAACCCCTTTCTTACAAACATACAAATAGGGGCCTCCTGTGTCAAACTCAGTACCTAAACATCCTCCCACTCCCTTTCATGACTTCCCTCCGTACTCCTGATGGACAGCAATCGTAATTTCTGCAGCTGCAGAAGTATACTTGATATAGTTTCTCAACAGTTGCTGTAGTGACAGATGCTGTTGTTTCTCTTGGACAGCATGTGCTGACTGTGAATGTAACAGGTCTACTAACGGGCCCTTGCAGACCTGCATTCTGATGATTGTGTGTTTCTGTGTTTGTGTGTGTGTGGAGGAGGTGGGGGGGTGTGACAGTTCAACCTCAACTGGAAAACTTCCAGAGAGGCATAGCAGAGGAGAGTGAAACAGAGGCGGACAGAAAAAGACTTTTAATGGGATCCTTCAAATTGAAAAGAATTCGCCCCTGGATGTGGGATCCAATTCCCTCCAATCCAATGGGACTGGCATTGAGCAGGGTAAATAAGGATGGATTGTTTGTCCGTTAGCCTGCTGTGATGTGAATCCGCCACTTAAATGTAAAGTGACAGATCCCCCCCCTTCCATACACACACATATACACACACTCCTCTCTTTAAGTCAGCTTCTCTCTTTCACCTCCCACTCTCAATTTCCAGTGCTTCTGTCTCTATCACATACAACCAAGACAACTACTCCTAATGAGGAGGCTAAAGTCACCTACACACACTCGCGACTACCTACCCACACATCCGTCCACACACACATACACCCACACACACATTTATGCAGCAGGAGGAACCAGGGCTCAGTATTCTCATAATACATGTATGTATTGTGTAGCAGAAAGCTCAGCTTTGTTTCTAAAAAAGAAAAAACTGCAGTAACTTTGCTGCCATGATGCAACTGAGTGTAACCTCAAGGCCATTTCTCCAAGTGCAGAGAAACTAAAGGGCTATTTCAACAATGATTATGAGGGCAAGGAGGGGGTAACATAAAAGAAGACAAATAACAAGAGGGAGTGGGACAGGCTGAGAGAGGAGAACAAGAGAAGCATAGAAGCAAATGGAAAGTTAGTTTACAAATGCATGCCGCCATAGCCTGCAGCACAACCTGACGCGCACCTCCCAATAAATGATTGGGAGGTGCACCATGACTGGTCCAAAATTTATTCCCTTGTTCGCATGATGTACTGGCACCAAAAAGTCCTGTCAAGCCTCCTATAAACCGTCTACTCAGAAGTCTTCTCTGTGTTCTGTGCTGCAGGGAAAGTAACTGTTGATCAACATGTAATAACTCCAACGTGATTAGTTGTTTCTTGAAAGTTTTCTTTAAATACTAAAAATTCAGTTCCATTCAATTCAATTTCATTTATGTAGCGTCAATAAGAATACAAATTGTCTATAGACGCTTTACAAAACCCTTCTGAAACCCCCAGAGCAAGCATTAAGGCGACGGTGGCAAGGAAAAACTCCCTTTTAACAGGAAGAAACCTTGAGCAGAGCCCAGCTCATATGGAGGGACCCATCTGCCTATGGCCGGCCAATCTTTTTTTTTCCATCACACTATACCATCAGGGAGGTATGCCATTATCCCAAAGTAATTCTGCAACAGGACAACAAGACAGCCAAACATTAAAAAAACATTATCTTCAGCCACAAGAAGAAAGAGTACTGCAACAGATGGTCCAGCCGCCGCAGAGCCCTTAAAATTCCTATGAAGACTAAACACACTGCAGGTAGGGCCCAGGACACAAATGCAGAGACAGCATAATAGAGGATGTCCCCCAGACCTTCTACAGATCAACACAACCCCCCACTTTTCTGATATAATTTAACCTTGCAACAAGACCACCAAAGCAAGAAGTTGTTCACATGACGACCCCGAGAACCAAGGGATACATCATGGCCCTGCTTATGAGAAGTGGTAAGGACTTAAGAATGCAAGTGGAGCTTATGTAAGCCATGGAAAACTCACTGAGGAATGAATGTACCCTGAGGTTAAGACAATCTAACATCACTGGAGTGATAAGACAAAATTTGAAATTAACAATTCTGGCAACTCTGTCAGCCCCCCGAGCAGATAAAGGGCAAGACTGATATGTACACTCAAAAGAAAAGTCAACCCCATTTGATAAGATTAAATGAGATTCACAAGTGAAAATGCTACAGCACTGCATTCCCAGTGGTTAAGCTCCAGGGCTTCTTGGTAACATACGTGGAGGAGAAAAGTACAATATTCTTTTAATGTGGCTGTTAAAAGAAAAACAAGTTCAACATTACTGTTAAGACTGCCGCAACCAAGAACCGAACTGCTATTGTGTCACTCATAGCTTCTCATCCATCACTCCAGGGAACTTTAGTTTGAAACATATGCTCCTGGAATATTAAAATGATTTTTATAGCAGCACTGCACTTATTGTTTGAATGTGACCACTGTTATTTTCAATTCTAGTTCCCTAATTCATGACAAAATCTCACAATGTATATGCATGTTCTGATCATTTATTCATATCTCAGTAACATTTAGCGCTGGTCTTATTGTAATCCCTGTGGGGGAATCTCTACAGCCATGAAGCTGAGACACGAAGCATATTTTTTCCTCCGTAGTTAACTCTTTACATTTACATGGGAGTCAATCACCTGCGCTCCTCTCTGCGAGCGCTTTACATTCCAGTTGTGTCAGTGTTGAATCAACAAGCTTTCTTCCAGTGTGTGCATCCAAACGCACAAAATGAATCGAATAGCAATGAATCAGTTAAGCAATCTTCATTATAATAGAGACAGAACTAATTATTACATCTGCATTTCAGTATGTGAAATGCATACACAAGCTTTTTGTTTTTGTTATACCTATTTCATCTAGTAGCGCAAGAAAAAAGGTTTATTGTTAATAATAAACTGCATGATTGCTCAAAACATGATGGTCTCTTCACTGATGTAATACAGTCAATACAATAATAGAGGAATACATTTTTTTGTTGGTTAACATTTTGTTTGAATGATCAGAACTAGTTAACGACCCTCTTTTCTTTATTTACACAAAGATTGTGTTTAACACATTGACGAATCTGCAGGGTTCCCACTCTTTTCAAGAAATATATTGCCAGAACAATTCCAGGACGGATTCAGAATCATAAGGCTGGATGGACAGATGGGAATCATGCCCTAAACTGAATTGTTGTTATACCGGGAGGACTTTTCAAGGACACGTATGTTAGCACACTGCCTAACAACATAACTTCATCTGTATATAATGGACAAACCTACAAGTGGTCCATAGTTAAATGTTTGACAGTAATAAAGTTTACCGGCCAACAATGTTAGAATTTGAGCCACAGACTGCAAAAGAAGTGGACGCCATGACAGCTCCTCACAAGTGATACCAAAGCTTGTGGAGCTCCCCCTGGTGGCTGACTGCAGTATAAGTTAAAAGTCCTGCCCCCTCCTTGCTAGGGGATGGGACTTGGGACAAACTAAAACACTAAAGCATGCGTCAAATAGTATTTTTATTTATTTTTTTCAGAGATGGTTTCTGTCATTTTAAGTAGTTAATACACTGCCTGGCCAAAAAAAAGTCGCCACCTGGATTTAACTAACCAAAGAGGAAGGAGCCTCCTATTGGATAATTACTGCATGGGTGATTATCTTGCAGCTGGCAACAAGTTATTTAACCCCAACTGATGCAATGAGTAGCTTCTCATTTCTTAAACAAACATGTCACATCCAGTGGTCGTGGAAAAGATGTTAGTCTGTTTGAGAAGGAGCAAATCATTGATTGATAGATTGGACTCTGGAGCAATGGAAGAAGGTCATGTGACCTCATGGATCTGAGGGATCTTTGCAGTTCTTTTGGTAATTTAACATTTTCTTTTGTGAGATTTTAAATCAATTAAACCAATTAGCTAACTAAAATAACACTCCATGCCCAAAGAGCTTCCAGTTTAAGAAATATTTAGCAATCGGTAGTTGGCATTTCTGTCTGAATCGTTCTATAATATGAGCTGAGCTCATTACATGTCTTGGTTGTCCGGCTTTTGGTCCCTGAAGTTTTTGGCACACCATTTCCCTATCTTTACAACAGTCAGGACTGCCACAGGAAAAGGCACTTTGTTGCGTGTAAAAGGTCTACATAATCCTTAATTTACAATGTGGCTTGCAAAGGAAAAGTAGGAACTTTCTGAACAAGGTCTTGGTCTGTTATTGGTTTGTCAGTGTTTATCTGTTTATGTGTCAAGAGAAGTCTAAAGACCTCCATTCCTTCTAACTGATCCTTTTTCTGGTATGCAACAGAAAAAAGAAAATCCCTAGTCGTGCACTCCTGTGCTGACTCGTGTTGGATTAACCTCACCCAGATAATACAACAATATTGTGGTACACTGATCGCAGCAAGTGGTCAGTGTCACAGATAAAAATTAAATTGGATTCCCCCCATTTCCCCTCTCTGTGACTGTTTAACGTAAGGCCGAGCCCTGTCAGTGTGGCAGAGGAACAGGTGAAGAAGGCCGGCTACGCTGCTCGACAAATCACCCACAGAGTTTTATCTGATACAGGCACAGCTGGAGTACCAAGCTTGGCCCGTGATTAGCATCAGCACAGGTGGGTGGGCCATTCACTTTGAAGGCAAAACACACACTAGGTTAAAAGCTGCGGAGAATCATCAGTTACATCAACATCACAAGTGAATGTGGAACTGAGCCTCACACATGCTCACACATACATAAACTCTGTTATTGCATTGGTTCCATCTGCCATCATAATTCATGCTTTTAAAGAATGGCAGCATGGTGCTGGAGCTACACACACACACAAACAAACAAACACACACACGCACAACACTATTTTCCTGGTCAGGCATCCAGTCACTTTATTTTGCAGAAGGTAATCGCAGGATGACAAGGTCCAGGCTGCTCTGATTTACTGTGCCACCATGCTGGCAGGTTAAAAATGGAAAAGTGATAAACAAGAGAGAGGGAACACACCATGAGACCCAGCACATGAGAAGAGATGTGTCTTGCACACACACACACACAGGTGAATGCACAAGTACAGATTTGTCTTAAAACCTAGAAAGGGACAGGTAAGGAGATTAGGATTTTGTTGAATGTTTTTCTTTTCTTCTGATTTAGGTAGTAAAAAAGGTAACAGTAATACTACTATATACCTCAGTTTCAAATAATTTTGACTTGGAACATTTTTAACCCCAAGAATGAAAGACATTTTTTGGGAAAAAAAGTAACAATTAAACATGTATTAAATTGATCAACAAACACAACACATAGTGAGAATTATAACTATATTTACAGTAAAAACACGGAGGTCCTGCAGATCAGAGAAGCATCGGATTGGTCCCAAATAAAAAAAATAAATAATAATGACAATGAGCCCAAAGATACAGCTACATTTACAGAAGAACTGAGGCAAGTTCTCCGAGATGCTTAAAATCACCTTGCTGCTAAGTGTCAGCGAGTAGTAATTAGAGATGTGATGTCTGTGAATGAACCGGATCTATTGACCAGCTCTGTAAAACAAACGATGGGAACTGAGTCACAGCTGTGAGACGTTCTTTTTTTTTTTTTACACTACACGCCCATGCCAATTTGATATGCAAATGTCGCATGATCTCATCTGATTAGTCCACGCTGTCTATCTATCTAGAATCAATATTTCAGAATAATTCAAACTCAGATATCCCACCAATAGAATATATACTAAAGAAATGTTTAAGTTTGAATGATTCTGATCTGAATCTTACCCTATTATTCCTCCCAGTGATAATGTCTTGGATAAAATTAGTTAACCCCAGACTGGCATCTTAAAAATAAACAAATAACAAAATAAGCCGGACTTCTGAACGGCTCTTTCAAAGGAATGGCTCCCTTCAAAGAGCAGCAAATCCCATGTCTAGTAGTAATTAATGTCATCTGAGCACTGTGAAGTTGAAACAGTTGTCAGCTAAATGGCTCTGATTGGTTGTAGGACCATTCGATTGTGAGTGGAGGTATTGTTTTTTCTGTACTGGATGAAAAATGCCCTATAATGGAATCCCAATGGGTACGTGAAGATATCGCAAACCACAAAGGAAGACAAAGCCTGACAAAGCATGTTTAAAATGCTGTGTACACCCCTGGAAATATCTCATCCAGCTTCATGAGGCAACTGCTTGGAAATATTTCCAAAAGAGTCTTGAAGGAAAGGCATAGAATGTGAGAGAATACTTTCACTGACAACACTGAACTGAAGACTGACCAACAAAACATGGGTAAGTGGGTAATAACAAACCCTTGTTATACAAAGGTAACTTTTTACAATCGTGTTACATATAATCATGTGATTGAAAAAGGGCTATAAACATAAAACGACAATGCCTACCACATGGACAGACACACGCATGCACTTGCTAAGTGCAATCTCCCTGTGTGTTGTATTTCAGTCCTTCTTATGGTGCAATCTCCTCTCAACCACATGCACATAACATGGTTGAGCGGAAAGACAATACTGTCCCTCCTACTACTGTACTTAGTGTACGGTACTTCAAGACACCCACTTGCAACAGCTTCTATAGCTGCAACTATACAAGGATTTGGAATTTGTGTTAACAGCACCCAGGGATTACCCTGGGAAACCAGGCAGGGAAAAAAAATATGACGGTTTGTTTTGGTTGGAAATAGCCGCAACGTGGGTGTAAGCAGTAACATCCAGAGCTGGGATCAATAGGAGAGCCAATCACTTAGGCTGGTGGACACCACAGCAACATTTGGACAGAAGGAGGAAAGAAGAAGGCAGAAGAGTGATGCATGAAGAAAGAATGACATGGAGAGTAAGAGAGAAGAGAGACTGAAAGTAAAGTGTAGGGAAAGAAATGTAAAAATGGAAGAACAGGAACTGAAGGAAGAAAGGAGGGAAATAGGCTTGGGGAAAATGATTTTAGAGAGCCAGGAAGTAACACTTTTCTGGAATAAATACACATAAAAAAGAAATGAAAACAAGAAAGCAGACAGGGCGAAGGAGTGATGGATGGAAGAACTCATTTATACCTACTCATCATGATAAATTGACAGTCTGGAGTATAACACTTAAACCGCTTCCCATCCTCCAGAGATGAGCTACAGTAGTGCTGGGTATGCTGCTATTTACTCTACTAAGACAGTCTCACTTCTTCAATCGCCAGGAAGTAAACTCTAATAAAGTCTTTATATCCCACAACAATGCTAGAAGTCTCTTGTTTTGCTAGAGGAAACAAAAGAGAGAGGCTGCCGTTTTTTTCGCTCTTTTGGCAGACATTTCTTTCAGTTTTATTGCAAGGCTGACTAATGTGGGCGTTCTTCATTGTCTGCCTCAGCATGATTTATTAAGACAGAAGATCTGCTAACAAGACTGTCAATGCAGGCATTGTCGTCTCTTAATATCATCTATTCATCTTATTGCAGTGGAAAAAGAAAAGGCAACCAAATCAGAGCTCAGCGCATTCAGCCCACACTTGAAAATGAGTTTCGACAAGAAGAAATTACACAATATGGTTTTCTGTTTTCTCATAACAAAGAACGTGGTAAAAAGACAACTAATTTTCTTCAGAAGCTGAAAAAATACAGTTGACTGATACTTTACAAAGACAAAAAGTGTATGTTTCAGATGTCAAAAAAGTGTGGAAAGAGTATTTAGCAGCTCCAGTGATACAGTATATGCAGCAATTGTATCCCTGTTCATCCTCCCTCTGATTAGTACCCAACTATGTTCTACGTGTGTTTGGAAAATCAAAACTTATTTGTGTCTTCCCAACAGCCATTGTTTTTTCTTAACCTTGACCACGACTATTCCTCACCTTACAGCCTGGACACACCAGACCATCAAAGAACGTCGCCACACATTGCTGTGTTCGGACCAAAAAGTTGCACTTTATCACACCTCAAAAACTACAGCCAACAGCCAGATGGTACATATATCCCGTGCCTGTGTGAGTGGAAATAACTCTCAACTGCAACATGTGGCAGTAGCCTGTATTCATTATTCGAATTGGGAAACCAAAAGAGCTTCAAACCGCTGCACATCTCCGTGGTCTAAAAAATCAAGGGCACAAACATTGGGTTTTTAAAAAAGTGGTGGTAACAAAATGTTTTATTAGTAAACAACACAAATAGCTTTGCGTGCTATGTGAGTCCAAGCTGTTTTCTCCGTCAGGTTAAATTCAGTACAGAACAGGTGAGTGACCAGTGTGTGTGGAGGATCTGGGGAGAGCCAGCTTTGGGGAGGAGAAGGAGGGAGAGATGCTTCGGGAGCAATAGGAAAAATAACGAAAGCACCATGATATTTGAAACGTGCAAAAATATTTCCGATTCGTTATGAGACCATCGTAATTGGACCCTGGTGGGCACTATTAACATTGTATGGGAAACACTCACACAAACCACAAACTGATGCCTACTCATCCCTCGCATCCAGGGGTAGACTGGGACACAAAATCTAGTAAAGAGGTGCACAGCTGCATTGGCATAACATAGGCAATAGACAAAATTATATAATTTTTGAAAGTGTGGTTTTCTTTAATTTTTGTTCGCGGTTCCTAACCACCTACATAAAAACTGCCTAACACAGTACCATGTCCACTGAAATTATAGACAGTTTTAAACATTTTCATTGCTGAAGAATAAATGGTGACAAAAAAGGAGCCATGGCAAATTCTAAATAATACCTATATTGAGATGGCAAATTCACTTCTAACATTTTACTAATACTGAGCCACAAAAACATTTTAATACTACACCTGTTAAAAGATGTAGAGCTACAAACTTTAAGAAGAAGGTCAGCCTGACCTGAAGGGAATAGCAAGAAGAAGCGAGTGTAGAAGGTCTACAGTCTGTGATTAAGCTGTACTGCCTGACAGTTCGCTGACCTCTGACATTAAGGCATCTTCAATCTTACAAACACACAGTTTCTCACCTATGCGGTTTCTGATTGACCAGCAAGTTATTGAATAAACAGCAAAATCTGCAGCAGGTCCATTGTTTTGTTCATTTCTCAGCTGTGCTGTTGTGTTGAAAAGTGAATTATTTAGAAGGGAAGCAATTGCCTGGACAGAGAGACAGGCGAACCGAAGGGCAGACGAAATGGTAGAGTGCATATACGGAGAGAATGGGAGGTAAGAGTTGTGTTTTTTGCCGACATTGTATTACCACTGCTGCCCTGGAAGTAATCCTCAGTTCAGCCAAAAGTCAACTCTGACAGCAGGGAGACAGCGCAAGCGGGAAAAATGACAGTCTGTGAGATTAGGAGTGATACTGAGACTAATCACCAATTCTTTTCAATAATCATTATTTGGGGATTTTTTTAGGTTGATCATTTAACATCAATAAATAGATAATATAAATATTTAGCACATCTCAGAACCACACCAGGAAAAGCGACACACATATGACAATGGCAAGGTAAATCAAAACCACAGCTTGGGCTACGATATATGTTGGAAAATAGAAGTGTGAAGAAATTAAATCAACTGAACAAAGGAAAGAGGGGAAAGGGGGATCTTTGGGGGCTACATGAGTCTAACTGGGTCACTGGGTGTGATTACAGTAGTCGGTGGCTCAAGGCATCCCTCCATTCTCTCTGTTCTCTCTCTCTCTCTCTCTCTCTCTCTCTCTCTAGTTATGAGGTGTATCTAAAGAATCCTGTTAGCAGTAATGCTTCTGAGCTGTCCACACATTCCTGCTGTTCCTTTTTGCTGCCAAAATCCACCCAAAAGAGATTTTTAGATTAAGAAATAAAATGGGGACACAACAGAAAGGCTAAGCTTTTGATGACCAGTTTGACTGACAGCTGATTAAATGCTTGGTATATACAGAAACTGTTTGCAGCTGTTTTGCCCTGCAAGGTACCTTGCCTCCAGTGTGACATTAGAAATGCAATATGCTTCTTCTGTGATGCCAGCTGAGATAGGCTCCAGCCCCCAACAACTGTCCACAGGATAAGTGGTAGTAGATGGATAGATAGATGGATGGACTGCTGGGTTCTATTGTTGTTAAATGTTTGAAAAGGTGACATTATGACACTGGGTTCATTTAAATCATGTCAGTATGTTTGATAAATGCTGTCCAATAAACTGAAATTAGAAGATGACTACTTTTATGTCCCTTGGTACCAAGTAGAGCAAATAATTCCTTCGAAACCCTTTGGTCCACATAATAATAATAATAATAATAATAACAATAATAATAATAATAATAATTTTATTTATAGGCACCTTTCACGACACTCAAGGTCACCGTACAAAATTGTTTAAAATAAAACACAATTCAAATACACGAAATAAACACAATTAAAGTACACACAAGCATAATATAGAACATATAGTTACATACAAATGACAGATAGAATGGGAGATAGAAGGGAGACTATGGAATGGAGTAGGCCTGTCTGAATAAATAAGTTTTGAGCTGAGATTTGAAGGTAGTGACTGAGTCTAAAAGTGTTCCGGGAGGGCGTTCCAGAGGCAGGGGGCTGAATGGGAGAAGGCTCTAAACACCATGGTGGTCAAGCGAGCAGGTGGGATGGTGAGTTGCTGTGATGAGGATGACCTAAGAGTGCGGGCAGGAATGTTTTTTTGGAGCGGGTTAGTGAGGTACTGAGGGGCGAGGTTGTTTAATGCCTTGAAGGTGAGATGTAGGATTTTGTAGTTGATACGGAATTTGACAGGAAGCCAGTGGAGTTGCTGCAGGACCGGTGTTATGTGACTTATGGAGGGGGTTCTAGTTATGATACGTGCGGCGTAGTTTTGAACCAGTTGTAGCTTATGGATGGATTTGTCAGGTAAACCAAATAAAAGGGAGTTGCAATAGTCCAGACGGGACGTGACCAGGCTATGGACAAGAGTGGCAGTATTTTCAGGTGAGAGGGATGGACAGAGACGGGAGATATTGCGTAGGTGAAGATAGGCTGAACGGGTGATGTTGTTAATATGAGAATGGAAAGAAAGAGTGGTGTCAAGGATGACACCCAGACTCTTAACCTGGGGAGAGGGGGAGACTGGGGAATTGTCAATTTGAATAGAGAAGTTATTTATATTGGATAGGGTGGTTTTGGTGCCAATGAGAAGAATTTCAGTTTTACTACTGTTGAGTTTGAGGAAGTTGGTGGAGAACCAGGTTCTGATTTCCTGAATACAGTCCGAAAGGTAAGTGGGTGGAAAGGTGGAGCTGGGTTTGGTGGACAAGTAACAACATAAGGGCTTGAACGACTTCCGATTTTTTAAAGTTGACCAATATGTGTTGAAAGTTGAGTCGATGTCGACTAGTCGATGACGTCACACATAAAAACACACAGTAGAAAGTAATGCTTTGCAACAATGAAATCTATATTCTTGACCTGAATTCATATTGTAGCGTCTCACACAAAAGAAGCTACGGAGGCTTTTCTGCAATGTAACTGAAGCTTGAACACTGGCTACTGTCATGCGTAGCCCACGTCAACACCATAAACACTATCAGTCTGACTTTTCTAATATGTGGCCCTCGCTCGACAACCTCTCAGCTCTACCATAACTATAACCTCTCGCATGGTGCATTCACTGACATCAAGGACAAAAAACACGCTCTACAACCACAGCAACAATGGCAACTAATAGAACAGAACTGAACATAAACACATGAGCTGATCAATCTGGTGTGCTGCAGATGTGTATAGCTTATATAAATCGGTACTGTCATTTAATAGTACTTCACAGTGTGTAGCCGGGGTAAAAAAAAAATTTTAAAATTGCGGTACATATCTGAAGAGGATTTGTACTATTCCTCTGCTAGCGTTAGTCATTAACCATGAGTTAATTGTACAACTTGATTGTGGAAAACAACTTATTGAAGGAATGTCAGCTGGCGTTGCAGGCGTAAATGGGAGGGTTTGTTCAGAAACAAAGATGCCTGTCACTTGTGTGGGTGTATAAAAAATAGAACAAAAGTATTCTAAATCAAAGTGACAGAAAACTGTTGTTGTTTTAACACGTGAATCACAGCCGAGTCAGGCTAAAAAAAAAAGA
The DNA here is from genome assembly GCF_963514085.1 of Chelon labrosus. Lineage (NCBI taxonomy): Eukaryota > Metazoa > Chordata > Actinopteri > Mugiliformes > Mugilidae > Chelon > Chelon labrosus. The sequence continues at coordinate 24,416,288 of NC_140352.1, forward strand.
CGGAAAACCAGGGCACATTTCAGACACAGCAATCTATTACACAAGTGTTGGCAAATGTTATACACACTTGAAAAGGTTATGGATTTGTCAGAGTAGAGTTAATGAAATGGAGTTGATAGATAGAGTTATGCCAGTGACAGAATAAAGACATTACTGTTTAAGCAAATAATATTAAAAATATTCTCATTTGTTCCTCTCTTGTAAAACAAAAACAAAAAATAAATCCTCTACATAAAGACAAAACAGCATAATTTGCAACAAGGCAATTCATAGAACCAAATAATATTAAGCATCCATTTACCCCTCTATTGCGCTCTAATTTTTCCTCAAAACATGACACAGGATATTCGCCTGAAAAGGCAGACCTGGATTTTGTACCTGAAAAATAACATGCAATTTTGTTCAGCTTGATTTAATTTACTGAGGATTTGTGCAAACATGCAGCAGCTGAATTCAGAGCATGCTCAAGGAGCCACAGTAAATTTGTATTCGTCCTCTGAACAGGAGCAGCCTGTTTAACAGGTAGCAGATATCAGGCAGTAAGGAAGCAGCATGAAAAAACAAAAACAAACAAACAAACAGGCAAATGAGCAATTGAAGTTGGAGCAGGGTTTTGGCGGTCAGAGGTTGGAAGTTCAAGCCTGCCTACTGAATGATTGGAGCGATTATTGGAGTGGGCGAGGTGGGCTGGCTGCGTTTTGAGGAATGACCGTCCAGCTCCCCTATTGAGGTGTCAGAGTGATTGATTGGCTGTGAGACTGAGCCCTAATGGCTTCATCAGCCCCAGGCCGTAGCTCTGAAAAACGTACACACATATGAATGCACCTACATCTGCACACGCAGACACTTGCACACAAACACAAGCACTTCATTCTGCTAGCCTTAAAACATTTAGCTCTTTCCAACACTCTCAATCAGTCTCTCCAAAACACACTAATTAAACAAAGTTGTCTTGTCTTTCCCTCTCTTTCTCATTCTCTCCCTCTCCTTCATGTGGATTTATTCTTTTTTAGTCCTCTTCTCTCTTTTCTCCTCTCATTCGATCACTGGTTAAACCCCTAACTCAAGGCAACCCTTCTCCCAGCTCAAACTTTCAAGTCTTAACAAGCCAATTAAGAACCTTGATTTCCTCCTGCTTCTCCTTCCTTCCCACCGCCAACCCTACCCCAACACAAACTTCAATCTTTTTCTGTTTTTTTTTTTTACCCATAACCACTCCCCAAAGTGTGTTTTTTTCTTTTTCTTTAAAGCTTGGCCTATTTTCCCAATCGTCTCTGAAAATTCCATCCACTCTTTAACACTAATGCCTCCAATCTTCTTTGCTAGTTTTCTCTTACCTTCACTTTCACTCAGTCTTCATCCATTTGCTTTTTGTATTAGACCACGCAAGGACTTGGGAACACTGCATACCTCGTGTTTTTACTTACGCGTTTTAATGACTGGCCTGAAAGCCTTGTGTGCCACTCTTTCCTTGGAAAATATTCTGGGTTTTTGTGGAACTGATAAACTATTACATCTGAACAGGGACACACAGGCTCTCATTTGACACCTGCAGGTAGAGTAACAATTGGTAAAGGAACACAGTGTCTCAGGTTAGAGAGGGGCTAACTGGAAGCAGTGCCATTAAAAAATCTGACAAACTAAACAACACAACCTTCTCTCACCAACCCTCCGTGTGTGTGTCTAACACTTTGTTGACCCACCAACTCATTCCATTCATTCTCATACTCCTGCTTATGTCACACCACTTCCACTTTTGCTCCTCACAGACAAAAGTCATACTTCACATTCCAAGTCAGGAGAACACAAACATATAATTCATGAATCTGAATCACTGTGTGCTGTCTTTTTCTTGCTAAAGTACATGAAGTATGTACATGAACAAAAGAGGCCTTTTCAACAAATGATAAAAAAACTTTTGAAAACAGAATTACTCATTTGCTCAAAATAGCATAATCTCATAGTCTGAAAACCACAGAAGAGGCAACAAAGCCATTAGTTGAGAAAGTGCTTATGGCCTGTTCAGACCTTGCATTACGATCCCATCCGAGCGATCTGATTGTGTAAAAGACAGGTGTGCACACCCCCAGGACGCATTGAGATTGTATTCGAGAGATCCGATCTCTGCCCACATTTGGAGGTGGTCTCAGTCACATGTGTCTGCATGTGTCTGCATTCCTTTGACTGCAATGCGTCCTGAGTCGCATTAAAGACTGCCTATACTCTACAGGGGTGCTTCTGCGTCAGTGGAGTTTTGCCTCAGTTATTCAGAAAAAAAAAACACGACTGCTATAATAACTGATCACCTGATAATGAAAAAGCATTGTAACTGTTTTAAAGTATTTAATATGAGTACACAAGTGTGATTCTTTGCAGACAATTAAGGTTGTTTTGTTGCATTATCTTTGCAGGTATTTGCATTGTTTTCAAGTGCAACAACTTTTTGGTCCCAGACACAGATGATGTGAGCCTTGTCACAGTCTACCGCTGAAGACTGACCACTGCCGCTCTTTGATGTTGGTTGGGCCTTAGGTCTGTGAAAGTTGCCCTTGGGCTAGTTTATTGCCAGTAGTATTCTATAACTGCAGTATGTCCAAGTCTCTTTCCCTCTCTTTCTATATTATCAAGCATATCATAGAGTCATAACACTGTGTTGTACGAAAGCCAATGCAATGGTCTTGCTGCCCCCTTTCAAGCAGAAATTCAGACTTGCTTGAGTAGTTATGAACCCAAGGATTTGTTTTTTTTCTCCATCATCCTCCCCTTCTGTTTTCTAATTTGTAGGCTTCACCTTGTGCCTGTCAGCCTGTAGCAATAAGAGGCATGCGTATGGTTTGAATAATTCATCTCAATATTTATTAGCAATATGTCTGGGGGTATAATTAACTAAATAATGATCTACAAATCAATTTAAGGCCCACAAGCAGCGGCTGGATGGACTGCTGTGTGAGAAAGCAGCTCTGATGATGAGAACAGACTTTGTAATGAGAAGAATTAAGGGGCTTGATCTTCAAATCAACAAGAGGCTGAGAGAAAAAAGAAAGGGACACGAGATAAACAGAAATAATGAGAAAACAAAGGCGGAATAAAAGAGATACAGAAATTTAAAGGTAAACTAGTGAGGACATGGGAGTCAAGGTGAAACTATTACACAAAAAAAAAAAAAAAAAAACACATCAACATTCATTAATTTAGCCCAATTCACTCTCACAGTGTGACTTGGCCCCTGTAAATCTAAACTGACCTCAAAAGCAGAGTGTCCAAAAATACCCTTCTCAGAGAAATGGATTGGCAAGAGCAAAGAGATAACTGGCTCAACTCTAAACCCGTTATCTGGGAACACACAATTAGAGAAATGAAGCCGTCCCTTAATTAATCTATCTTTAAAGTGCAAGCCTTGAAGGGTCTGTTGCCTCGTTTGTCTGTGTGACAGATTCCGTTCCAATTATGTGAAATTATTAGCGCACTATGAATCCCAGACTCCTCTACTGTGATCCCCAATTAAAAACAGCTCAGCCTTGCCCCACATAGTCGGACAGAAGGCTCAGCAAACCTTGACGGTTTTAATACATTTCAGCGTATTCTGGCTGCAGTGTTTTCTAGTTGAAATTTGCTGTAGCTTGATTGAATGTGCCTTATTACTTTCCCCTCTAGTTTTCATTTACTTTATTTTTTGCTGGGTTTTTGCTGGGTTTCTCTTATCTGAGCATGCCCCTGGGTTGTTTGTTTCTTTGCAATTAGTTTGGTCTGACTGTAACTAACTAAACTATCTTTAACAAGAAATCGTAAAGTGCAAACAACCCATGGCCAAAGTGTCCGTACAAGTGATGTTGAAAACAGTCAATGGCAATGGCAAATAGAGATGCACCGATTCCAATTTTCCCGGCCGATTCCGATTTCCGATTTTTCATTGAGTTTGACCTGCCGATACCGATTTTAGCCGATTCCGATTTCATTTTTTCTAACCACTTTACAACACACACAAAGATTTATTTTCTCTTCTTTAATAGAATATTAATATTATCTTTTCTTTAATAGAACATTTTTTGAACAGATAATCGCTATCACTATAAAAATAGAACTATATAAATTACTCCTGGTGTGGGAAAAAAATAAAAAATAAACCCCCCCACCCCCAACACAAAAATGGTTTGGCCACTGATCAAAATTTGATGTTGCCGTTAATTGATTTGAAGTTCAGTACGCTCAAAATGTCCGGTCAGCAGAAGTCCGGTGCTCAGAAAAGGAAAGAAAAGAAGAAGAGAAGAAAATAGAGACCTTAAAGATTTTTAACAAATATTTAAAAAAAAGGTGGTGACGGTGAAGCCGTGACGAGTAAAGTGAACGTAGGTTAGAAACAGCGCAGCCAACGTTTACCAGCCTTGTAACGTAACCAAACAGGCTAGCTCTAATGCTAACGTCCATTAGCTTGTATAAAAGCCCGACACAACACGTTATCTTTGACAGAAACAGTTGAGTTTGGTAGCTCCGTCAGAGAGGATGAGACAGAGAGGAGGGAGATCCGGCTACAGTCAGGTGACAGAGAGAGTGATGCGGGAGGGGCCCGCTGTCTCGGAGCGGAGGGACAGAGTCTAAGATTATCTCGTCCCGGGCTCAGGCAAGACTGTCAGCTGGCCTGCGTGTGATGCTGATGTTGCGCGATGTAAATCATGCGGCGTCCGAGTGCATTTGACCGGCAAGAAATCGGCATATGTCAGACTGACCGGCCGGTCTCCGGTCATGGCCGATCACGTGAAAATCGGCCGATTCCGGTCACCAGCCGATAAATCGGTGCATCTCTAATGGCAAGTGCAGAGATGCTCAGAGCATCTCAATTGGGTTTAGGACTCTCTTTCTTGGTCAAATAGGCCTTACATAGCTTGGAGGTATATTTGGAGTCATTGTCCAGTAGAAAAACCAATGATAGTCCCTCTAAATATAAACCAGATGGAATGGCACGTTTTGAATAAATATCCAACAGTGTCACCAGCAGAGCACCTCCAACCATGCTTCACGGTGGTAACCACACATGTAAAAACTACCTGCTCACTTTCTGCGTCTCACAAAGACCAAAAATCTAAAATCTGGCCTCATCAAAGTCCAAAGTACAGATTTCCACTGGTCTAATGTTCATTGCTTGTGTTTCTTGGCCCAAGCAGTTCCCTCCTTCTTCTTGTTCTTCCTCAGTAGTAGCTTTTTTTGCAGTGATTCCACGGTGAAGGCCTGACTCACAAAGTCTCATGTGAATAGTTAACGTTGAAATGTGAAACATTCATGTGGGCTCTAATCTGAGGTCCTGTTAATTTTGAGGCTGGTGAATATGGAGGTACCTCCTGGTCTCCCTTTCCTCATGAGAACCATTTTCATTTACATTGATAAATATTAACATTTGCTGGACTGACTAACCCACATGTCTTAAAGTAATGACACAAACATAGACAGTTAAAAGACAGTGTATTCTAAATTCTGTAACAATTATTCTCATTATTGTGGCATTTAGCAAATAGAAATAATTTTGGTAATCCTAACGGACCTAAAACAGGAGAGGTTTAGTCTGATTTAACTTCAGACAGTGAGGAAAAAAGGTTTATGTGTCTTTTAACACAGTGTACGTAAACATCTGGTTTCAACTGTATATATGGAGACCTTTGGACCTGGCATTGATGTGGATGTTACTTCCCATGTACTTCCCATCTAGACCAGACCAGGCACCCCCACCCCATAATAATAACACTCCTTGAGTGGATGCAGCCTAACACAGACACACACACACACACAAAAATGGTTTAGGAACAACTCAAAAAAACATGAAAAACAGCACAAGGTATTGACCTGGCCTCCCAATTCGCTAGATCCCAAACTGATCAAGTATCTGTGGGATGCACTGGAACAAGCCTGATCCATGGAGACCGCTACCCTCAACCCATAGGACTCAAAGGCCCCCACTGACAACACATATATACTCTCCTTTTGTGCACACTCTCTTAACATCTACATTTAGACAAAGACAGTCAGAATCAGCATCTTCACATACTAATTAGAGACTGGTTAATGCCAGAACAGCGGTTGGCTGAAAATGAGACAAATAACCACACGGTGTGGTTCTGTGTGCCATCAATTAGATCTCATCACTAAGTGGCCTGTGAACAAAAGCACAGTCTCAGTCAGTGATGCCTGCAGTGATGACACAGTGGTGAAGCTGGCCTGAAGCCACCTGGTCCAGCGATCCAGGTATGCCCACTGTGGGATACACGGGAGGATTAATTCATATCACAGTGACACCACGCAGCTTTTAGTCAGCTGCAGTCAGTAAAGTCTGAATAATATCGTCACCTCTTCTTCTAGGTTTACAGTCCAGGGGTCAGCTCTCCTATAGTCCAGAGGGCTGCACTACAGTGGCAGCTGACCAGAACATCAGAAGATAAAGTGTATGTTTTAGAACTTCAGTTAACAATGGCCCTTTAGCTAGTGAGCAACTAACCATAAACTAACAAAAGTCTGCGACCCAGTCCAGCTCTCCTAGAGTTAGTGGCTGGCTATCTATCTATCCATCTATCTATCTATCTATATTGAAATTGAGTAATTTAGATAATACTGATTATTTATTGGACTTCAGCCAGTCTCTACAGCTTCTGGGTTTCATTTGAACTTGTGTATTTGAGCCACCCAAATAAACAGTTTAAGTCTGAATATTATTAACTTAAACACATGTTTTGATTACAAAATGATATTTTGCTATTCAAATAAAAAACTTTGAAGACATTGAGGCATAGAAGAAGCCATCCATCACAAGCAACACCACATAAAAAAGGCAAGCTAGGTGTAGATGGGTACTCACATTCTGACATATTCTTCTGTTTGATTTGATATGCCATCCCCAGTGTGTATGCTAGTGCGTGTGTGCGGGTGTGTGTGCGGGTGTGTGCGTGTGTGTGGTATTTTAATTCAGCCTATGTCAGAAGAGGTTTGGTAAATAGGGTCTGTGGCGCACTCTGCTACTTTATGAGCTCTCTCAAGTTGGAGACATAATTCCGTTCAAGGTAGTTTAAAAGTCAGGGAGATGCCGGAGGGGAAAAGAGGAGAGAGGCAACCCACACACGTATGCACACAACTCACACACACAGTTGAAGGAGGAGAGGGAAAACAGAACTTAAAAGAGGGTATGCGTGTGAACAGAGGACTGTAGTCCAGCCACAGTTTCCAGCCTTCGTGTCACTCTGTTTTTGTTTTCTAAGAATGGACTTTGCTGTAGTACAGTGTATGAAGTTCCTCCTTATAAAATACCTCTTAAACCAGTCTTTCCCATACGTTTTTCATTCTGTCTCAAACTCCCCGATTTCCCTTTTTGCTCAGACACTTAAAAGACAGAGGAGTTATAAGTGATGAAATACAGACACGTAGCAGATCCACACATCTGATCTTGCAAAGAAAATGATGGCAAAGTGTTACAAAATAAGGCCTGAAATATCTTCGTCGTCAGAGTTATTCTGTAAATCATGGAATACATGATCACTCGTAAGATTTTCACAGTGTTCTGTCAAACTTTCATTCTCTAATGATCAAAAACTTGATGCCCTTCTACCCTGCTGGACGCCTGTGTTCAAACAATGATGTTTTTTTGTCTTGAGGGCAACAGCTTTTGATCTCTCACAATCGGAACATACAGGGGTAATAAGTGGAGAATTTGCCGTGCCCTGCGTGTATCTAGCATTAGTACTACGTTGGGATTTCATCCACATGTCTCAGAGTTTAATGAGCACATCTAAGGCAGGAAGATGGAACATTATGTCTCTTCTTGTCTGTTCAGAGGAGAGTAACTTGCCAACATTTTAGGGTTTTAAAATCGCCCAGCTGCTTTACTGCATTGTAATGGATATAAACCCTTTACCTAAAATCTTTTGGCAAAATATCCATGAAACTTTTAGGATTAGGTGAGAAAAAAATAATGCGTCTGTTTTTTCAGAACCAAAAGTTTGGTCTACCTCAAAACTGTGTATACTTTTAGCAAGAAATAGGTCATAAAGTTGGAAACTTTGTTTCCCCAAAATGGCAGAAATTAGAATGATCAGAGACCACAAAGAAAATCTCAGATGATCAGTTGAAGTGATGAAAAGTGCTGAGTTTGAGTGCATGTAAATGGGTTTCAATACTGTAAATGTGTGTATATAACTACCCCCCTCTAAGTTTACACTTGAGTTTACCTTTTATTCTATATTACAGTCTATATTTTATTTTATTTTTCTCGGTTTACATTTACACTTATACTGTTTACCTTGTGTGTTATATGCAATTACTGTTTTACTGTAGTACTTTTTTTTTTTTTTTTTACTACTGGCTGCAGGTACAAAAATACATTTCACTGTGCACTGTACTATGTACAACTGTGCATGTGACAAATAATCCTACCTTATCTTATGGATGTATAAGGAAAAATACACAGATCAGCCACAACATTAAAACCACTGACAGAAGAAGTGAATAACATTGCCCACCTTGTTACAATCCAATCTTCTGCTGGGAAACTTTTGGACCTGACATTCATGTGGATGTTACTTAGACATGTAGCACCCACCTAGACCAGACCAGACACCCCCACCCCATAGCAATGACACTCCTTGATGGCAGCAGCCATCCCCAGCAGGATGCAGCCTGACACAGACACACACACAAAAACGCTTTAGGAACAACTCAAAGAACATGAAGAACAGCACAAGGTGTTGACCTGGCCTTCAAATTCCCTAGACACCAAACTGATTAAGTATCTGTGGGATGATCCACAGAGGCCCCTCCCCTCAACCCATGGGACCCAAAGGCCCCCACTAACGACATTCTGTTGCCAGGCAGCACGGGACACCCTCAGAAGACACATGTCCATTCTCTGATGAGTCACAACTGTTCTGGAGGCACAAGGGGACCTACACAATATGAGGAAGGTGGTCATAATGTTATGCCTGATTGGTGTATACTCAATATACTAACAAATAGCTGAAACAAAAAACAGGAACTACAGTCTCGTAAATATATAGAAAATACAGTTGCGCTTTCAGGCATACTGAAGCTCCTATATAACCTAAGCTAGCAGTTCAGATTCAATTTGGAAAATTCTTAGCCAGTGTTTTCCTCATGGTAGAAACAGCTTTGTTTGAGGTGCTCCACTATAAGAAAATCAGAGCTCAATATACCCACCCACTTCTAATTGGTTCAGGTTTAATCAGATGTTAACCACAAAAGAGTGTGAAAACTGAGCTTGAGGGATTTAGGGTAGCCGCGGAAGGCTACAGTACCTTACCTCCGTGTTCGACACACAGTCCTCAGTGCATGAGAGTACATGAGATGGAAATGTCGGCTCTTAAATCACCACTCAGCAGTCATCCTAACTGGTTGTAAATCATACCACTGGGCCCCATTTCACACTAATTAGAGCCCAATTATATCATAAAACATAACTGCACCCACAATTAATTAGGCCTTGGTAGCCCTCTGTGGAGCTCTAGAAGGCTTTCAGGGACCATACGTAGTGTGTATGTGCGTGTTTGTGTGTGCACAGGGAGCAAGTGAAGTGAAGAGCCACAAAATACGGCGTGATCCTACAAGATGATGCCACACAAGCCTTCTTATCTTCACCTCCGACTCGGCTCAGGGGAGTAAAAGACTTAGAGAGTGTGTGTGTGTTTGTGTGTATGAGAGAGGGTGTTAGGAAGAGGAATGGGGGGCATATTACCTCTGAGAACAGGGTTAAGAGCTTTAGCCGGCTTGCCACACCTCACACCTGAGGCATGTTCTCCCCCACACTGTTGTGAGATAAGCCGATGCTCCTTAGCCCAGCATCTGCCTCTCTGAGCTGAGAGTAAAATATCCAGCGGGCCTTAGCAGCTTCAATGTCATCCATGTTTGTTTGGACTTTCAATAAGCAGCAGTTACACACACATATACACACACACAAGTATTAAAAAGTAAATAATATAAAAAAAAATATTCATCACTGCATAACCCTGCACTAAACCTTACACTTTCCACGCCCAAGATATCTTCAGATTTAATGGTTGACTTATGAACTAAAGTTTTCTGTGTCAGTAATGATTATCCTGTTGTTTCTGAGAAGAAACATGGGTTTGTGATCTAAACCAATTTACAAATTGCACAAATTCTAATGTACTTTGAGAAGTGGACGACAAGCACAGATGAAACAGCTCAGTAATTTATAAAAAGCTAGGGTAACATAATCAGAGGACATGAATGTCACATTAACTTTAAGAGGGATGATTCTCAAGTCAGAAAGAAAGCTCCCGGATTAATTTATCGTTCTTTAGGTGTTCACTAAAGACATATCATTCAAGTAATCAAGTAGTTTGCCATGAAAATAAAATAAAGGGAGGGCCAATAAAGAAATCAGTCAGTGGTTGTTTGTGCATGTGCATGAGGTGGCCTGTCAGAAACACAGAAACAAAATGGATGACAAAAATACTGCCCCTACTGCCCAATTTGTTTCTCAAAATATCTCAAAGCCAGATTAAAATTTTTGCACAGAGCTGTGTTGGTGTGCGATTTAAATATGTTAATATCTGCCTTTGGAGCATATTCAGTGTATAAGTATGGGACCACATCAAAAATGTGCATATTTTCAACCAAACCTGGAAATAATCAAGAAGTTTATGAATTCATAAATGTTTAAAGGACCAGTATGTAGGACGTAGCGGATTCAACTGAGTGTCCTTCCTTTGCGCCAAAAAATATAAGTGAGTTTACCATTAAGGCTCATTTAAATACCCATTGATTATACTCCATAATGAAAGCATAATTATGAGAATAACTTTTTAAAATTACTTGTGGAGTCCATGCAGCTCGAGAACATGTCATAAATGCAAAAAGGCGAAGACGAAGAATACTGAGAGTCAAGTAAAGTTATTACTCAAATTGTTAAGTTAATATCATCATTCACATTGAAAGCTATATCTATTGCAGTCAAAACAAATGTGAAATAGAAATATCTTCCCTGGTTTTCTCAGACCCCACTGAGAAAACCAGGTATAGCACACATGCAAGAACCTCACACTCTCTGAATCTGTCTGCAGCAAAGCTTAGCATATCTCCCCCGTGTGTCTCCCCTGCAGCTACCTTCTTAATTAATCTCTCATTAAGCTAATTATCAACGGAGCAGCATTCCCCTGCCACCCTAACCCCCTCCGAGGACCTCCCACACTTGGTGCAAAAAAACACCTTTAGAGAAAGGGGGAGGGGAGGGTTGACAAGGTGAGATGGGTTGAAGCAAGAGATATTGTGTATAGCTGCCACAAACACACAGACACAACAACAGGGTATGGAAAATCAATAACTTGGATGCAAATTGCTATATATAATGTTCTCTTGATAAACTTTGGGTCCATTAAGATGAAGATCCAAGATGGTCTGAATACCATGGCTAATCTGATTATTGTTGGCCCCATGTTTCCTCAAGCCAGTCTGCTGCGGTTCATATGTAGACTTGAGGAGTGAATGGATGTGTCATGTGAGTTTGCAGGAATGTTCCCGATCCAGTGAGCAGGGCTGTTAGATTCTTCAGCTGATCGTCTGGACCTCTGCGGTGATGTCTGCACGCTCGTCTGTGCCAGAGTTTAGATGGCTACAAGTTTGGGTTGCTAGTGCTCAAAGAAGGAAGACTCAAAAGGTATTGAAACATGACATACACTGAGCTGGAAAGGGTCACAAAGTAGCCCATCCACCACTTTAAAGTTAAGCAGAGTGTTGGTGAATGGAGACATGGAATAGTCCTGTGGGTACTCTCACTAAAGTTTTAACGGCAGACATCTCTGTTTTGTAATTGGAGGAAAAGCAAATGTTTGCTTTGACCATCAGGTTCTTAGTTAGTTTTTCATATTTAATAAATTTGCAAAAAAAATTCAAGTTGTCATTATGGAGGAAAAATGAATTTAATCCATTTTGGAATAAGGCTGTAACGTAACAAAATGTGGAAAAAGTCAAGAGTTGCGAATACTTTCTGGATGCACTGTATGATTATTTGAAATCATGCCTTTACATGACCTCTACCTGCAATGGAATGAAAAGATGTAGTGACAATTTTGTTGCCGAAGGTAGAAAGGGTAGATTTTAGAAGCACATTTGATGGTCTCCTCGTCATTTGCACACTTCATCTTGCAGTTGTGGAGCAATGTCTCCCTTCTTTGTCAGCACCTTGGACTCCCAGAAAGAGGACCACAGCAGCAATGATGTTGTCATCACTGCCAAATGGTGACTACTGGGCTGCTGCTTCTCAGTTTCAGAGACCCACTACTTCAACATGCACTCTCCCTCACTGTTGTCACTATATCCTTCTGACCCTCCTTCATTGAGAAGCACTAGATATTCCGGATGACTGCACAAAGGCCAACGGCGTTCATTTTTGTCGGACAGTGCTGACTTGCAATTTTCAATATCACAAAAGTTATTCGCTTTCTACAAAATCCCTCAAAGAGCTGGACTGCGTGTACATGTGACAAGCAATATAACCAACCTTCTACCTTGGGCAATGAAACACCACTTTTCTGTAAATGTCCTCTTAACATGACCCGTTTATGCATTACAAAATCTAATCAAATAAAGCTAAGAACTCTGAAGAGACAAATGAACACAAAAGCCTAAAAATAATGGGAGAAACTTCACTAGGTTGCAGATTCCAGGCATGTATCTCTCTATTAATCTTTCTAAACAGGCCTTTTGATTACGTTCTCCCTCCAAATGTCTTTACCAGACGACGACCTAACTGACCCTACATCTGAAAGGCTGCTCAGAGTGCTAAAAACACAAAACAACCTGCATAAACCTCCCCTAGTCATCCCTGTCTTGTTCTACTCAATCCAGGTTTATGGGTTTAAAAATCCCCAAAGCTTTACTAATATGACCTGCATTAACATTTCCCCCATTGTGTCGTCCTCGCAGAGTAAGTGGCTGATTGGGTTTAATCGTCTGCTGCGTGAAGAGTGCTCCCAGGCTTCAGTGTTCAAGCGTTTTCGCAGATGACAGACAGTAGGTGTAAATGGTAATATCAATGTGGAGACGGGAGCTAATGAGAACCATATTGATCTGACATGACAAGGGCAATGTGGTGGAACAGAGTTACACACTTTCAGATCTATAACAATGAACACCGGTGCAAGTAGCAGACAAAATGTTTTGGAGAAACTTCCACTAACCGACACAGACAACAGTTCCATCCACAATGATAATGTGTCTGCCTGCATACAGGCATTTCAAATCACAGCGATGGCATGTCTGAGATGAAAGTATTCAACCCTGTTCCTAAAAATAACCAGACAGCACTGACGG